>NC_133390.1:167586082-168186082 GCF_047511655.1 Castor canadensis | reverse complement strand
GTAATGTCAAATGACAAAATTACAACAATCTAATTTAAAGATTTTTTTCCATTTGAGACAGGGTTTCCCTATGTAGACCAAGCTGGTGTCCTGGAACTCCACATCTTCTGCCTCAGTCTCTTGAGTGCTGGCATGCAGGTGTGCATCATCACACCCAGGGTTTAAAGATCTTTTTGTATTGGGATTTGAACTCAGGGCCTCATACTTGCTAGGCAGGCACTCTACCACTTGAGCCATTCCACCACCCCTTTTTTGTGTTGGATTTTTTTGAGATAGGATCTCTTGAACAAATTGCCTCGGTTGGCCTCAAACTGATCTCTGCCTCCCAGGTAGCTAGGATTATAAGCATGAGCCACCAGCACCTGGCTGTGCTTAAAGATCTCACTTGACTTTATTTTTGATTTTTAGAACCATGCAACATTTCATTCCATGAAATAAAATAAGCATTCCAATTAATCAAGCAGAGGAAGGCTTTTTTAAGACAGAGAAATGCTGAAGAAAATAGAAACAAAGAACAAAAGGCAGATTGGTCATTTTGCAGGTACTTTCCTTGGAGCTGGAGGCATAGTTTAGTGGTAGAGTGCTTGCTGAACACGTAGGATCCTGATACTGCAAAAAAGGAAAAAAAAGAAAAGTTGCTTTCCTTATAAAGTTGGGACAGGACAGAGCAATGGAAAAACAACTTGCTGGTTAACATCAGTCTACTTCAGGCTTACCTGTTCTGTATAAGGGAATATTTGCTGACCCCTGCAAAAAATAGAGTTGAGGGAACTTTATTATCATGCCAATTGAATCTGGCTTATTTGGGAACTTTGGTCAATTTCTTACTTCTGGTTTCTTGGAAAATCAGATAAACAGAGCTGGGGTGTGCCTCAAGGGGTAAGCACTTACCTAACATGCGTGAGGCGCTGGACTCAATCACCAGTACTGAAAAAGAAGAAGGAAGAAAAAAGAAGAGAGTCAACAGAGTAGAGAAGCTGAGAGCACAGGTACTTTGGGGCCAGCCTGACTTGAGCTGATTATTTAACTTCTCTGGGTTCAGAGAGCACCAGGCATTCCTGGGCTACATGGTAAGACCTGGCCTCAAAAAAAAAAAAAAAAAAAAAAAAAAAAAAAAACAACCCCCCAAAAACATACATTTATACTAAAACCCAGACAGATTGGGCTTTTATTTTGGTTTTAGTTTTTCTTTTTTTTTTTTTTTCTAGTGTTTTCTGGATGGTTTATCTCCCCAGTCATTACCCAGAGGACTCTGAGAAGTCGTAGGAATATGCAGGTGCAGACTCAAGGCCCGGCTTTTTCTCCAGCATTGTGGAAAGGAACTGTACATCATGGGGCAGAGCCTTGTGCTCCCATGTGCCACTAGGGCAGAGCTCGGGGAGAGTGACCTGCCGGGGTATCCTCATTGGGTGTTTTTAGTTTTTCTAAACAGAGGTAAAATAGTGTGCAAGGGTCATTTGACTTGCTATTAGAGTTTAGAGTCTGGAGAGTCCAGAGCTGTGGTCAGTAGCATTTCTATAAAGTGCCAGATAACAAATACTTTAGTTTCTGTGGGTAAAAGCAACTATAGAGAATATGTGAACAAATGTGTATGACTGTCTTCCAAAAAAATGTATTATTATTATTATTATTTTTGGTGGGACTGGGGTTTGAACTAAGGGCTTCAGGCTTGCAAAGAAGGCACTCTACTGCTTGAGCCACAGCTCCATCCATTTTGGTCAGGTTATTTTGGAGATGGGGGGGGAGGGTCTCACAAACTGTTTGCCCAGGCTAGCCTTGAACCTCGATCCTCCTGATCTCAGCCTTCCAAGTGTTACCAGAACAGCCCACACTCTAGGGAGGTCTCCAAAAGGGAGGAGGCCTCCTCCTGCCCCTGTATACCAAGTTTGTGGTGTTGCAGAAAGGAATTTTAGTACACATTGAGGTAGAGACCAAGAAGTTTATCAGTAAAGCAAGGCAAAGGAAAGATAGAAATATAGTCCACAAACCAGACATGGATGCGGGCACATCTGATAACAGGCGCAAGGAGTGCTCTAACATCAGGAGTATTTATGGTGAAGAAGTCGGTTGGGGTTTGGCTCAAATTTGCTTTAGGAAAGAGTGCTCCTCTTTGTTTGTTTTATCACGTTTGGTGTTACACTGTTATCAACTGGGCCCAGAGACGTCAAGGTTGGCCGGCTAGTTAAATTTGAGTCACTATGACAGACATTTGAACACCCTGTTAAACAGAGGCTGGGTCCCGCCAGATGTCCCTTCAGGACAGGTGTCCATCCTTGAGATAAGTATTTTTCTTTGTAGACATTTTTTGTACTCAGAGGAGTCATTTTCCCAAGATTTCTTTCCCAGGTTATGAGTCTTTCTTTAAGATATCCTTGCCCAGTTCTCAGAGTGCACTAATTATTTTGGGGCAAGCAGGCAAGGTCAGAGGAGAGAGCTGCTCTTTTTCCCTTTTTTTTCTTTTTGTAAATGTTGCAGTTTGCTGAGGGAGTATTAAGGCTTAAAGCAGAGTATCTATATGTTTTTAATCAAGCTATTCATTAGTATAATGCTTATTTGTCAATTCCTAGCTGCTGTTTCCCATGCCTCAATTTCCCTGGCTCACAAGTAACTAGGATAACAAGTGTAAGCCACCAGCACCCAGCTTTAAAAACTATTTTTAAAGCATCTGTATCCTTGTCTGAACAATGGGGATGAGAACCACTCTACAGTTATTGTGAGATCAACATGAGAAAACATACCTGTGTGGAGCACCTACTCCATGATAACCATTGGCTAATGGTTTCTGAAAGGAAAATGAAGAAGCTGAAAAGAGAGAGATACTGAGAAAGAATCTGTGACCTTCATAAGCAGCAGGCCTTTATTAGGGAGAGGAGACCTGAGAGGGACTCTCGGTCATCAGAGTAACATTCCAAGAATAGATCTGGAATTTATTGACACTGATGGGTAAATTGTAATACTGAAAGTTCTGTGATCCTCCTGGGGGAATTTGCATTTTTGCTGCGGCATAAGGATTGGATTAGAGTTTTTTGTTTGTTTGTTTTTTGGAAGTAATTGGGATCGAATTTAGGGCCTCCAAATTGCTAGGCAAGGGCTCTGTCACTGAGCCATGGTTTTGTTCGGTTTTTAAAGTTCAGTGGTAAGAAAAGGAAGCTTCCTTTCCAGCCCCTGAAATCAGACTGCACATGGAGCTCCCTCGTGTGTCTGGATCTTGGTAGGCCTTCCTCAGAGACCTTTGACAAGCTCCCATTCTGCTAACAGCGCCCCTTATGGCAATGCCCAATTTCACTCAGCTAAGCAAACCAGCCAGGCTTCAGATAGTGGTGTAGGTGCTGCTGCTGAGCCCCAGGGCTTGCTATGGTCAGCGTTTGGATTGGGGTAGAGCAGGCGACACTTCTAGACTTGCTTCTTTCATAATAAAGTTGAAAATCATCCTTAAGATGTCTTATGGCCCAGGTGTCAGGATTCCCCAAGGTGAGCCTAATTCAGAGAAAGAGAGGGACTTGAGGAATACCAGAGTAGCTCTTTTTCCCTAAAAATCCTTCCTGATGGCTGATGTTCTCCAACTCCAGGTGAGTGCCTCCCCCTCTACATTGGAGCACAGACATAGCAGGAGAGAGATCAAGTGATTTCTCTTTGCATTAGGGACAAAATGGCTGGCAGAGGGCCTTTCCTGAGAAAGACTGAATGTACAGACAATGACCAGGCCACATATAACACAGACCGATTATGCACAGCGAGCAGCAACCAGCACAGCTGCAATCTGCAAGTCAGGCTTGCTGGAAGCCAGACTACTCTACTAGTACTGGTCTCTAGCAACCAGTCCAGAAAGAAAACAGTCACCCATGTAACAATCAGCCTTGACAGCCAGGACTTCATTGACAGCTCCCTTAATTTTTGCTCCTGTTTCCTACTTGGGACCAACTGGAGAAAGTCAGCCCTAACCAGTTACATAGGATAATCCCCTTCCAGTTCACCCACCTACAGCTTCCCTATGCCCACAGCCTCTGATCAGGGCAAGCCTTCCCTTTTCCTCACTATCAGGCTTCTCACTTACCTGCCTGCCTTTGAGTCCCCTCCTGAAACAAGTGATGGGGCTAATTTCTTGCTATAACAGTCTCTGAATAAATAACCTTTGTTTATTCTCAAAAAAAAAAAAAAAAGATCTAGGCACAGAAGAAACAAGACAAAATTTAGCTACTTAGGAGGCCAAGGCAGGAGGATTGCTTGAGCCCAGGAGTTTGAAACAAGGCAACATAGTGAGAGTCTGTCTTAAAAGAAAGAGAGGAAAACAAAACAACTAAGAGTATTTAACAATTGTAGAGCATTCACTGTGTGCCAGATAGTATTCTAAACACTTTATAACACTTAAACTTCATTAAGATCCTGGGAGGTAGCTGGATACCAGTGGCTCACGCCTGTAAACCTAGTTACTCAGGAGGCAGTGATCAGGAGGATTTCGGTGCAAAGCCAGCCCTGGCAAATAGTTCCCGAGACCCTATCTGGAAAAAATCCATCACAAAAAGGTCTTGTAGAGTGGCTCAAGGTGTAGGCCCTGAACTCAAACCCCCGTACCACAAAAAAAGAAGGAAAGAAAGAAAGAGAGAGAGAGAAAGAAAGAAAAAACACCCAACATAAGCTGGGCGCTGGTGGCTCACACCTGTAATCCTAGCTACTCAGGAGGCAGAGATCAGGAGGACCTCAGTTCCAAGCCAACCCCGGGCAAATCAAGAGACCCTATCTTGAAAAAACCCATCACAACAAAAGGGCTGGTGGAGTGGCTTGAGGTGAAGGCTCTGAGATCAAACTCCAGTACTGCAAAAAGAAAAAAAAAAGAAGGAAAATAGCCAACACAAAAAAGGGCTGGTGGAATGGCTCAGGTGGTTAGAGTACTTGCCTAGTAAGTATAAGTGTGAGACCCTAAGTTCAGACCTCGGTGCTCCCCTGCCAAAAAACGAAGATCCTATGAGGTAAACACTTAAGATGATCACCCATTTTACAAATGAGTACATTGCTCAGAGAAGTTAAGGGACTTTCCCAGGGACACACAGCTGACTACTGGTAGAGCCAGGATTTGAGTGTAGGGAATCTGTTAACATCCTTGCTGCTCTGTGCTCCTGCACTGGGAACAGCCTGATCACAAGGTCTGGTGTTCGCTCTGTATCCACATAGTACCTGAGTTTTAGCAAGCCTGGGTCAACAGCTACCGAGAAGAAATGGAATGGATGAGCAGAACAGAGGTGCCTATCTGGCCATTGTGAGGACGACAGGGACCTGTGGACTTATTCACCATTTCCCTTGTGCCCACTCCAGGGGACCCAAAGGTGCCAGTGCTGTACCAGGTGGAGCGGACACGAACAGGAGCAAGCTTCTCAGTGCGCTCTGTGAAGGCCATACAGCATGGTCAACCCATCTTCATCTTCCAGGCCTCCTTCCAACAGACCCAGCCCAGCCCCGTGATGCACCAGTTCTCCATGCCTGCTGCGCCCCCACCAGAAGAGCTGCTGGACCATGACACCCTTATTGACAAGTATTTAAGGTAAGAGACCTGCAGGCTCCAGGGCAGTGTTTCCAGATTCTAGTTGCCCGTTAGTAAGTCACAGAGGCCCTTAGTGCACTTTGGCCATGCATTAAAAACAGACACTAGTGGCTCACACCTGTAATCCTAACTACTTTGGAGGCTGAGATTGGGAGGATCATGGTTAGAGAAGCTTAGGCAAATAGTTCTCCCAGAAGGTACCCGCTGAGATCAAATAACCAGAGCAAAATGAACTGGAGGTGTGACTCAGTGGTAGACCACGTGCTAAGCGTACACAAGGCCCTGGGTTGAATCCACTGCACAATAAAAAAAATTTGATATAATTTGTATATATACATATATATATATATATATATATATACACAAGTGAAAAAGAAGATACTGTATGTAATGAAGGTAAGAATCCTGTGAAAGTTGAGTTTCAGTTGTGTTTCTGATTTGTGTGAGCAGGTGTGCATCTGTGTGTGTTGGGTCACTACCTTAAATGCTGACCTTCTATTTAGCCAGTGCAGGCAGGGTTATAGCTTTATTGGGTGTGAATATGTTGAACTATTATGTAACCATTTGGTAAATAGCTGCTTCCCCAGTCCCCTGAGTAAGCCCCCTCCCCTTTAGGCCCAAGATCCAGCAGTTTTGGAATTAATGCTTGGTGAGGCTGAGTGTCCTCTACAACCTTGCTGCTGAGTCATGGCCCACTGACTGGTCACTACCTTAGGGCATGTCAAATATTTTGACTGTCACTTGGTAAAAAAAATATATATATATATATATTTTGTTGTTTTTGGTGGTAGTGGAGTTTGAACTCAGAGCTTTGGCTTGCTAGGCAGGTGCTTTACCACTTAAGCCATACCTCCAACCTAAAATAGCTTTTATTTATTTATTTAATTTTTTTTTTGCAGTACTGGGGTTTGAACTCAAGGCCTACACCTTGAGCCATCTTCACCTTCCTTTTTTTTGTGATGGTTTTTTTCAAGATAGGGTCTCAGGAACTATTTGCCCAGGCTGGCTTTGAACCTTAATCCTCCTGCTCTCTGTCTCCTGAGTAGCTAGGATTACAGGCGTGAGCCACTGGCACCTGGCTAACTCAAAGTACCTTATTGAGATCACAGGCAATAAGGTATGAAAAATGCTGGTGTATGGCAAAGAACTCTGGGTCCAGACAATCCAGACACATGGCCCGGGCTGTGCATCTCTTAGTGCTTACCCGTTACGAGGCTTTGCCCAACCAACCAGTCTCTCAAGACCCTACTTTCTTTATCTAAAAAAAATAAGAATAGTCATTCTGCCCTGCCTACTTCCCAGGTATATCATAGGGACAGGTTCTCTATCCTGTGGGACACTTGGGCAACAGCAAGGTGTGTGGGATGGACACGGATTCAGGAGCCTAAGTGGGCAGAATTCAAATCTTGACTGTCCCTACCATCTGTGTGAGTTTGGGCAAGTTGCTTGCCCACTCTGAGTTCATACTCTCAGTTATAAAATGGAGCTATTCATAACTCCTACCTCATAAGGCTGCTGTGAGGATTAAATAAGAAGTATAAGGCAATTAGTCTGCTCTATAAATTGTAATTATACGATTTATTATACAATAAGCACAGACCTGGTGTGTGGCTGCAACTCAACAAATGTTTGCTGAGTGAAAGGAAGGCGTTGTTATAGGACTCTGAATTTAGAGCTGTGCTGTTCATTATACTAAATTAATTAAAATGAAATAGAAGGAACAATCTGTTCCTCAGTTACATTAGCCACACTTCAGGCACTCAATAGTCACACGTGGCTAGTCACTACCCTAGTGAACTGCACAGATAAACATTCCACCATCACAAAAGGTTCTACTGGACAGCACCTGGAGGATGGGGTGAAAATGGCAAAACCTATGAAGAGCACTAAGGGTGGTTGTTTCTGGGTTGAAGGGTCTTCACTTGAAATGCCTCCCTTCATGTCCTCAAGATAGTGTTCCCTGCTGCTCGGGGTTAGGCAGGTCAGGCAGCCTGTTTCTTAACTATAAGAATAATGAAGTAGTTAGGTGTGGGACTAACTGTAGGACCAGACTCCTTGAGCCCAAATCCTGCCTCCTCCACCCTCTGAGCAAGCTACCTGGATTCCCCCTCTGAATATGCTATCTGTGTGGTTATTTCATTTATCAAGCAGGGTGGTAACAGTACCTGACTCACAAGGCTGCTGTGATGTGTGAGTTACGTGGTACATGCAGTAATTGGAGCGGAGAATATTATATGGCTTGCTGCTGGGATGTGTTGATTTTATAAGCATTATCTCACCTTTTCCACAGTGTTCCTATGACATAGATTATTATTAGTATTTACATTTTGTGGATGGGAAAATAGGCTGAGATGACTAATTCCCACAAGGCTACATGGCTGAAGTAGTGCCTGCCACATAAAGAAGGAAGCTTTGGGGATTAGTCAGAAGTCATTGAGGAAGAATGAGGGGGGGCGGTCCAAAGAGGCAGCACAGATGAGAGGCTCCCCTCTCCTTGAGTCTTCCTGTTCCTTTCCCCTTTACTTTCAGTGACCCTGACCTCAAAGAGAAGTACCGAGTGGGGCTGAACCGAATTGCTGCCCAAGATGTGCCCATTGAGGTTAAGCTGGTGAACCCACCCACTGTGGGCCAGCTGCAGAGAATGGAACCCAAACAGATGTTCTGGGTGCGAGCTCGGGGCTATATTGGTAAGAGGACCCACGGATTAGAGGAAAACACTCTCCAGAGGTCTAGGCCCACCACTCATTTGCCCTCTGTGGCCTTGGGAATGCTACTTCCCCTCTCTAGGCCTGTTTCCTAATCTGCAGCATTAGAAAGTCGGCTCAGCTTCTCATGAGAGCCTTCAGCCCTCTGCATGGGAAGGTGACTCTAATTCCAATGTTGGACCATTCTGGGGAAGACAAAGCACCGTGCTGGGGTTCTTATTCAGGTTTGGTGCTAACCATAAGGCACCTTTATGCAAATTGGAGGAGGCAACTTCTAGGACTAGCTGGAGAGACTTGGGAAGACTGGATTTTAGTTCTCATTCACCCCCACCCTCCCCCAGTCCCCACCTCCTTCATCTCTACATACACACAACCATGGGCCAGGTGCCCTTGTGCAATGACTAGTTTGCACATTTGTGCACGGCAGTCCCTTTCACCCCCACCTCCCTGCAGGTCCTGAGCTGTAAAGCCTAGGAGCCTAAGATTCATGGGGCTGGGACCTGTTGCAGGGGAAGGAGACATCAAGATGCATTGCTGTGTGGCCGCTTATATCTCCGATTATGCCTTCCTGGGCACAGCTATGCTGCCCCACCATTGGAAGTATGAGGTGAAATTCATGGCCTCACTAGACCACTCTATGTGGTTCCATGCCCCCTTCCGAGCTGACCACTGGATGCTGTATGAGTGCGACAGTCCCTGGACCGGTGAGTGTGGGACCATGTGGCACACTGGCCTTGGGGTGGCAGGGACCTGATTTCCTTGGTGATGCTGTCTCCTTCTACTTCCTGGGAGCACTGTATAGGTCACTTTTTCTTTCTTCTACTTCTCCAGCCTTTGACATTCTCCTCTTTAAAACAACAGAGTAAGGCTCAAGAGCAGGACACCTGTTCCACTCACTTTCTGTAACATGCCAGAAATATGATTCATTTTATCTCAGAGACCCAGTTATAGTTCCCAAACCACTTCAGATTCTCTATATGAACTTGAGCAAGTCCTGTCTCCCCCTGAGCCTATTTCCCCATCTAAACACAAAGGGTTATATTAAAGCAGCAGAATCTAAACCTAGTAACCCATCAGACTGCCATGTGAGGGAGCTTTTTCAAAACAGATTTGGATGCCACCTCCAAGATTCTAACTCAGCCGGTCTTGGACAAGGTCCAGGGAACTGTATTTTTAAGAAGCTTGCTAAGTGATTCTGCTGATTAACATGCTTGGGGTCAGAGCACTCAAGAGTCTCTAAGGGCCTCACTGCTTGTCAGGGACAGAAAGAAGCCCAGACTCACTCATCAGTGTCTACCTTCCTTTCTAAGGAAATAATTTCAAATGAATAAAAGCTTTGCTTTATAAAACAGGGACAAAACTTGGAAGAACTCTTTATGTTATACTCAGATACCAACAGCGTCACAATACAAGATTAGGACCCCTGGGACTGGGTTTGGCCTGATCTTTGGGGCCAAGCTCCTGAGCCTCTTTGGATTTTAGTGTCATTTGTGACAACAAATGAAGCCAACCTCGCTTGGCTACTGTCAGAACTAAGTGAGCTCTGCTATGTGCAAGGAAAACCAGCAATTATTTTTATGAACGTCAAACTCAGGCCCAAAGCCAGCAAGGGAGAAAGAGCCTCCAGGTGGAGAGGGAGGGAAGACTAGACTTCATGGTCTCAGGTCCTTTCCTGAGCTCCTTTCTCTTGGTGGTGGCAGTTTTCATGAATTACCAGCCTAGAGGACATGGCTTAGCTTATTATAAAAGGAACTGATGAGGCACAGCAGTCTCCTTGGCCAAGCTCTTGGAGACCTTCTCACAGCTCCTCCCTCAGATCTGTTTGGGGAAGTGCGCAGATGTGTGAAAGCACATTTAAACTGTCAACTGAGGTTCCCACGGGAGGAGTTATCTCCCCCGCCCCCCAGCAGTGACTATCTGTAACAGGCTTATAAAGGGCACTTAATACTTTGGAGTGGTCACGTTCAGTGTGCCCTGTGCCAGACCTTTTGCAGGAAGCACATCTGGCTGCGCTGAAGCAGCGAAAATCATTCTTATCCTTCTCTCCCACAGGTGGCTCTCGAGGGATGGTCCAAGGGCGACTGTGGCGTCGAGATGGGGTCCTGGCTGTGTCCTGTGCCCAGGAGGGTGTGATCCGAGTAAAGCCCTGTATCTCAGACAGCAAGCTGTAGCCAGAGGTACCAGCTTGGCCTGGAGCTTCAAGGACCTTCCTTCTACCACCATTCCTGAGGCAGGAGTTACAGTTGAGGGTTGGGCCTTCCACTTCTCATCCAATGAAAGGACTGATACTATAGAAGTGGCTGACCTTTAATTCCCCTGGGTCAGAACTGCAGCCATCCCTCAACTTCAACACTCCTGCAGCAGTCCCCAGCCCTGCAGCCTGCTGCCTTTCTGGATTAGAGGCCTAAAGGGAAGGAAACATTGATCCTAACCTAGGTTGCAAGGCTCTGGCTAGAGAAGCTGTGTCAGACTTCCTCCTTGTACCATGCTGGGGCAACCCCAGCTAAAGCTCCTCCTGAGCCCAGCTCAAAAGAAGAAAATTTCCTTCTCTGTTGCAAATTCTTTGTGGAACTTCTAAGGGCTCCCAGCAGCCCCTGAAGCCCTCATGTCTTCACCAGTGCCACCCTCTTTGATTCTGGGGCACCCCCTCTCCCTGCAGTGAAGACTAGACAAGGGTTAGTCCAACACCTCCTTAATGAGCAATTCCTTGAGGCTGGGGGGTGGTGTGGGGGTGAGGCCTGCCTCCTGTAAAGCCTGGAGCTGCGCCTCTGATTGGCGTTTATCCAGGCCCAGGCGCCAGGAGAGCCGGATATGAGCCTCTAGAAAAGGTGCCAGGAAAGGATGGAGTCTCTTGTCTCCCAGCAGCTGAAGGGCTTTCTCACAGCATGCCCGAGCCTCTCCAGGGTCCTCCAGCTCCTGGTGGCACACAGCCAGCCCAGCTAGAGTCAGCAGGGGTCGGTCTGGGCCAGAGTGGGTGCCCAGCTGGGCCTGCAGCTGCCAGGCATTGGCCCAAAGTGCCAGGGCCTCACGATAGAGGCCAGTACAGGTGAGGCTCTGCGCCCGCCGCAGCTCTGGCAGCAAAAAGAAGTCCTGCAGGTCTGGGGCATGGCGTAGTTCGGGCACTGCCTGCAGGTGGCTCAAAAACTGCTCAAAAGCCCGGCTTCGACGGGCAATGGTCTCTGCGGTAAAATTCCGGCGCAGGCGTTTACGGGGGAAGGCGATGGCAGCCATGGGGCCCCGGAACTGCCGCTGCAGGTTTCGGTGCAGCCGCTCAAAGTCTGAGTAGCGGCGAGAGATCTGGGCTGGCTGGCGATCTGGCGGCCCTGGGCCCATCACGGCGAGGGTGTAGAGCTGCAAGGAGAGTGGGTGTTAGGACAGGTGCAAACTGTCTATGGGCCCCTTCCTTCCCTGCCCTCCTCCCATTCCCAGTTCTGCTTCCCTTCCCCAAGAACTGGGCCCAGGAGGGTAGGAGCTGCTGGAGCAGTGGCCAGAGAGCCCACTCCCGTCTTACCTGAGGCTCGTCTGAAATGACCCAGGCCCAAGGCAGCACGGGGAAAGAAAGACAGAAATGAGCTTCAGTGCCTGGGACTGCTTCCCCTTTAGGCCCTTTTGGGAAGTTCTCCCTTCCCACAGGGCAGTTAGTTCTTCTGACTGCCCTTTGGGAAAACCAGGTTGAGCTGAAACTCTGACCAGTGTCTTGGGCCTCTGAGTTAATTTGAGGGTCAACCTGGTGCTGTGCTCCACTCTGGACTCATTACTCCACCCCCCCACCACACCCACCCAATTGCTGGCAAGGTTACTCCAAACCAGAGGAGAGGACAGGTCTGCTGAGAGACCCAATAGCAGTAACTGTGAGTCCACTGGAGCAGGACTCAAGTTCTAACTCCAGGTCAGCCTCCCTCCCTGTAAGCAGTCACCTCTGATTCTGCCTCAGTCATGGTGTTGGCTCAGGTCATTGTTTACTCAAGTATGCGACAAGTACAACTGTTGGTACTGGAGGTTTTTAGGTGGCACACTCTAGAGTGTACTGCATCAGAGACAAGAGGTGATTCTATTTTTTTTTTTTTTTAAAGACTGGCTCTCCCTGTGCTGCCCAGGCTGGCCTGGAACTCCTCAGCTAAGGTGATCCTGCCACAGCCTCCTGGATAGCTGGGACACAGGCAGGTGGCCACTGTGCCTGCCTTCTTTTTTAATCTTTCTGACTACAATTTGAGAAGTTCTCAGTTTGGTTTTATAAAAGCACCTCTCTAACACTTTTCGTCTCCAGTTTTAGAAGGTGAATCTCAGGCCAGGGCCTCTGGCCATAGCATCTAGGCAGGATTTAGTGATTGTTTAATTTTTACTTTTTTTTTTTTTGTGGTGCTGGGAATGGAAGCCAGGGTCATGCTAGGCCCACTACCACTAAGCTATGTCACCAGCACCATATTTTTACTTTTATGGTTAGCTTCTCATTATGGTAGGCTTTCCACATATAGCAGCAGTATAAAGTTGGCTTTTAAACTTTTAATTAATTAATTTTGAAACAGGTCTTGCTATGTAGCCAAGGCTGGATTGAACACATGATCTTCCTGCCTCAGCCTCCCAAGTGTAGGAATTATAAGCATACACTATCGCACCCAGCACTACTCACATTTTAGATAGGACAAGAAATGTCAAGGTGCTACTGGAATGACTGTGTTTGGGAAGTACTGAACTAGATAAGCTTCTCTCCAGGTCTGAGAACCTCATACGGATTAATGAGGATTAATGCTGGGCCAACAGGTTTAAAATGGGAGTTGGCAGGTGTCATATGTTAAAGAGATGCCGCCAAACCCAGATTTTCCCAAGTTTGGTTCTGTGGAACTGCCAATATTCTAGCCACTCCTGGTCAGCTAGGTTTGCTTACTCTTTCTGAAGATTCACAATGTACATTTTAAAGAAACCTACTTTATTGTCATTCAGCTCTGTATTCTCAAGACATACTAGCTTTTTCTTTTTTTTTTTGGAATAGTTATTAATATATCCCAGGGAAGCAACTGTCTGCAGGACATACTTTAGGAAGCACTGGTCTATAATAACCCCTATGTAGCTAGCTTTTTATTTTTAATTTTTTTGGCATTTTTTTTTTTGGTGCTACTGGAGTTTGAACTCAGGGCCTCATGCTTGCGGGGCAGGTGCTCTACCACTTGAGCCATTCCACCAGCCCCATTTTTTTTTTTTTTTAATCCTCTTGTTTTTTAAAGGCCGTGTTTTGATATAGCCCAGGCTGGCCTTGAACTCTTGATCCTTGTACTTCAGCCTCCCAAGTGCTGGGATTATAGGCCTATACCACAAGGCTTGGCTTGTAAAGATAGTAAATTCATTATTTCATCTGATCCTTGTAACATCCCACCAAGACAGGTAACAATGATTGTAGTCCATTAGCTGAGTACTTACCTTGTACTGCACCAAGCACTCATCCATCTATGAGTTCATTTACTCATTATAGCAGCACTGCAAGGAAGGTGTCCTTAGCTCTGTTAGCCAGCTGAGGAAGCAGCCTCAAAGAGGGATAAGGGACACAAAGACTGTGAAATCTGTGAAATCTGAAACTACTCCCAGGAGGTGATTTACAGAGATGAGGGTGCCCACTGGACAGAAGAGGTGCCTTGCTTCTCTAGACAGGTCAGGGCATACTTGGCCATCTTGCTCTTCGTTGTCATTCCCTCCCCCTCTGGGTCACCTCAGTTTCTTTTTACCTCTGAGCTGATCCTGGATGACTGATACTTAGTGTCATTTTCTGTGTGTGACCTTTTGCCCACTCCAGAACTCTGGGACCTTTGCCACTTATGATTGGATTATCAGAGGCTGGGGTGTAGCTCAGTGGTAGAACATGCATGAGGATCTGGTTTTGATCCCCAGCACACACAAAAAAGCCTGGCTCATCAGTCAGTCCCTGCTCAAATTGGAGCAGTCACCCATGGGTGTAGCATTGTTACTAACAGCAACAGAGAGGGGTGGAGAGGCCCAAATGTGGAAAGGGCTCCAGGCCCCCTTTGTGCTTAGTCAGAGGTAGAGGAGGGTGTGAAGAGGCTAGGAGGGAGAAGCAGGGAGCTGACACTGCCAGGACCAGCCAGATTAGCTGACTTTCAGGTCTGGCAAGGAGCAGGACCTGGTAGGCCTCACTGTCTGTGCCAGTTCTCCCCTCCACAGCAAGGACAACAGGGACTCCAAGGCCCTCCCTCACACTGCTCTTCACCCCCATCCCTACAGTCCCCTAAGTCTAGCCCTTAGGACAGGATTATTTCCTATAGGGAGCTGCTGGAGAACTGATTACCTAGGTTATGAGGAAGTTACAGCAGGCTGTAGATGTTTGACATTTCCAATCCAAAATTAAATAATAGTAACACAGAGTCAGTATCCTCTATCCAAACTGCTTGGGACCAGAAGGTTTCAGATATTTTGGATTTTGTAACCTTTGAATATATAATGAGCTATCTTGAGGAATGGACCCACGTCTAAACACAAAATTCACTTATATTTCTTATATACCTTATACACATAGCCTAAAGTTAGTTTTATACAGTCTATGTGTGTATCTGTAAGTCTGTTACTTTGGTCATCTAACCCAGGACCTTGAGCACTAAGTAAGCACTCCTTCACTGAAATATACCCAGCCTAGTCTTATACAGTATTTTCAGTGAGCCTATACTACTGACTGCCACCAATCAGATCAGATTAGGTGTGGAATTTTCCACTTGTGACATCATGTCAATACTCAAAAAGTTTTGGATTTTGGAGCAATTCAGACTTTCAGATTAGGGCTGCTGAACCTGTATAGCTACCATAATGCCAGGCACAAGGCATGGTTTCACTTCACTCCTGCTGTAATCCTCTGCATTACCTGCATTATCCCCACTGCTCAGATAAGGAAACAGGTCATCAAAGTTCATCGCTTCCCCAAGGTGCCACAACTGATAATAGGTGGGATGTGGATCAAGCCTGACCTGGGTCCAAAGCGCACTTCCTTCCACTAACCAGTGCAGCTGCGTTTTAAGTCTGTCTCTTGCTACAATTTGCAAAATCACAGAGGGAGGGGACAGCATGCACACATTAAGGTAGCTCCTTGGGCTGGGATGTAGCTCGGTGGTACAGCGCTTGCCTAGCATGCTTAAGGCCCTGGGTTCGATCCCAGCACCAAAAAAGAAAAGACAAAAAAAAAAAAAAGGCATCTCCTTAATCTCCATTTTATGCAGTCTCACAGACACTTGCTCAAGTTACATCCTCTTTCTGGCCTCAGTTTCCCCATCTGTGAACTAGGGCAGCCATTTATAACTATATAACCAGAATCCCCAGGAAGCTGGCATCTTACTTCCATGCAGACTTGTAGACTCACAGTCCAGGGGTTCCTAGAACCTCACTCACCACGTACTTGGAGGGAGGGTCCTTGACAACATTGGCGCTGGTCACCTCAAAGAGCAGCCGCTGGGGTACCAGGGTGTTCCGTGACTTCTTCCAGAAATCCTGCAGCTGCCGGGCCAGGAGTTGACTGCCCCGCTGCCCATCGGGTGGGGGGCTCCGTTCTGGATAAGCACATGATTAAGTCATATCAAGAGGCTCCCAGCCCAGGGTCAATGTCATGACCTCACTCATCTGAGTGAGGTATGCCTTATCCCCACTTTACAGAAAAGGGAACTGAGGGTCAGAGGGGCACTAGGTACCAAACACCGTGCCTGGCAGATACTAGGTGCTAAATAGCTCCACCACGAAAGTATCTCTAGCACGTCATTACCATTCGTATACCTGGCTCTGGTGCATTTCGTACTCGCAAAAACCCTAAGATCAAGTGACCTCTCCCATTTGACATAAGGGAAAACTTGGCTCAGAGGGGTGTTAGGACTGTCTCAAGGTCAAGAGGTGGCTGGAGGCACTTAAAGAAGTGTGAGTTTCAGCTAGGTCAACTCAGAGCGCCCAGGATGCTCTCGGAATGCGGCCGGGAGGAGGCCTAACCAGCTCCAGGGTCCCGTCTCCGTCCTCCCGCACTCGCCTGCGTCTTCTCCTGATGCCGCGTCCCTGGGGGGCAGCGAGTCAGGGCCGGCCTCCTCGTCGTCCTCGTCGTCTTCGTCGTCGTCGTCGTCCTCAGCGCTGGTGAAGCTGAGGGTGCCGCTGAGGCGGGAGGACAGGCCTTCGGCGTCGTCGTCCTCCAGCTCGGAGCTCTCAGGGAACTGCTCGGCCTCGGGGCCCGCGGCCGCCGCCTCCCCGGGGCCATCGCTGGCCAGAGCGTGCCGCAGTCGGTGCAGGAGCCGAGAGGCCATGGCACCCTGGGTGGAGCGCGCGACGCTAGGCCCTGGGCGGGGGTCTGGAGGAGGACCCCCGCCCGCCTGCCGGCCGGAGACAGGGGCGTGGCCTAGACCCGAGTAGGAGGGGCGCAGCGGAGGCCCCGCCCCTGCCCGGGGACGACCCCTCCCCCGCTCCCAGATGACCCGCGGGGGCCCAGCGGGTGCGGCTCCCCCCACCAAGGCCGCCTAGGGCCGCGATCTTCCCCGGAGCGGCCCGGAACCCTCCTCGGGCTCCTCCGCCCCCTCGTGCGCCTTCACCGCCAGCGCCCGGGGTGCTCGCAGGGGCGCGCCGCCCCGGGGGTCCCGGCGCAATCTCCCGCAGCTTACCGAGCGAGGCCGGGGGCCCAGGCCGTCCTGAGCGCCGCTCCGGCCGCTTCCTGCCGCCGCCCCGCCCCTGGCCCCGCCCGCCCTCGGAGCAGCCCAGAATCCCGGGCTCCGCGCTCCGGGAGGGACCTGGGAATGCGGAGTCGCCTGAGGGAGCCAGGCCTCCCGAGGAGCCGGGCTCTGATCTTGCCAGGTGCGCACCCTCCTCGAACCCTCCCACCGCTCCGGGAGATCCGAGACGGCCCCAATCTAACACCCCAGTTTCCTTCCAGCACCCTTCAACTCTACAATAATTCTGCGAGGAGAAAATTGAAGCCAAGAGAAGACAGCTGAGCCTAGGATTTCTCATGTAAAATAGGAAAATAATACTCATTTCAGCTCTTGCCAGTGCCTAACAGAAGAGGGGCTGAGGAAGTTGTCAGTTACGTAATCATTTTTGTTTTTAGTGTTTACAGACTTTAGTCTCATTTGAGCCTCACACATGGGATGTAGGCAAACAGGGAAACTGAGTCCCTGAGAGTCTGAGTTACTTGCCTAAGGTCGTAAGGGATCTTGAACCCCAGGTCCCCTAAGTTCCACGGGCTGGATAATCTCATTAGTTCCTCTGGAGCTCTGCGGTTTAACCCGGTAGGTCAACACTATAGCCACTTTCTGTCTGAAGGCCTAGGTATCAGTTCTAGCAGGGCAGATTCTGCTACTTATACGATGAAATAAATAGCATCTTTCTGAAAGTAGCTCTTGCTCTCTTTGAATGGTGAAGAAGGGAAGGATGGGGGAATGTTCTTCAATGGAAAATACCCTCCCGGGCCTCCATAGGAGCAGAAGGTTCCAGTGTGCTGTACATCCTATTCTAGGCACTTTGTGCTCTGTGGCATCTCACCTCAACACTCTGGGAAAGAGGCAGTCCACTTTCAAGATGAAGAGACTGAGACAAACTGGATTTCCCAAGATCCACATCTGGAAAAAGGGGAGCTTGGATTTAAGTTCAAGCCTGTAATTTCAGAGCTCTAATTACTCTTCATTTGGTTTACAGGTAGGGTGTCAGCACAAAATGACACACTTCATTCATTCACCAACCAGTGGCTGAATCCTAACTTGTCCTTTGGCATATGCCTCACAAGTTTGGATGCAAAATTGATATTTATGAAACAAAGCTATCAGAGCAGAATGTCTCTCAGAAATCTGGCCAATCAAGCAGGTGTGTTGACACTGACTTAGCACTGGGTGGTGGTGGCAGTGGCAGGAGGATTGCAAGTTCAAGGCCAGCTGGAGGTACATAGCGAGACCCTGTTCTAAACAATGACAAAAATCTGGTTCATTACTTCCATTTTACAGATGGATAAACTAAGGTTTAGTGAGGGGAAAGGGTTTGTGCTTTATTATGTAAACAGGGTTAAAATTAGGAGCTTTTATTTTTTTTAATTCAGGGCCTGACACTTGCTAGGCAGGCACTTTACCACTTGAGCCACTCCATCAGCCCTTTTTTGTGTTGGGTATTTCCAAGTAGGGTCTTGAGAAATATTTGCCTGGGCTGACCTTGAACTGCAATCCTCTTGATCTCTGCCTCCTGTGTAGCTAGGATTACAGGTGTGAGCCCCAGCTCCCTGCAGGAGCTCTCTTGATGTCTTGTATTCTCCTCCACTCTTAGAGTGCATGGGCATTCCTCCCTAAGAGATGGTCGTCTGTCTCCTTTTGTATACGCTCAGTGACCAGGCAGCTCTGTTGCCATTATTGTGACTGTTAGGAAGTTCCTCCTTCTACTGAACAAAATGCAGTATTTATTAGATACTTGCTAAGTGCCAGTTTGATGAACAAGAAACTGCCTCTGGACTGTGCAACTCAGAACAAGTCGAGATCACAAGGCATGCTCAGTGCTGCGATTGAGGAAAACTACGGGAGAATGCCTTGGACCCTCTAGCCTGGTGTAGGGGACAAGGGGTATCAGAAGAAATGACATTAAAGCTGAGAAAGATGACAGGGAAGCAGGCAGGTGAAGAGAGGGAAGCTAGGAGTTTCTGGCAGATAAAAGAAAACAGGATGTGTAAAGGCCTGGGGGCTCCTAAGGGGTGGTGTTAGGGGCAGTATTTAAATATTTAAGCCTGATCAGAGCAGAGCAGCATACAAGGTGAAGGAAGAGAGGAGGAATGAGACTGGAAGGGCAGTTGAACCTTGCTGGGGCACACTGAATTGTTTGGTCCTTATCTATTTCCCTGAGTAAACACAGGAACAAATTAATGAATGGTGATTGCTGAGGGTTCCATATTTTCTAGTCCAGAGGGACCAAGTGGTTTCAGTATTTGTTGCCCAAATTGGCCTACCCTGAATATCACTCTTTGGCCCTCTGTCTGGCCAGGGGAGGCCTTATTTAGCCTGGCCCAGCTCCACTGAACTTTCCTTGGGAATGTCTATATATAGGGGAAGGAGGCAGCCCAGTTGTCACTGTCCATCTGCCTTCCTTGGTGTCCAGCACTTTACTGGCCCCAGACCCGCTATCAGTTGTCTCAGTGCTCTTTCTGTTGACTTAGCCACTATCCATTAGCCTAGCCTACTCTCCGCTGCCCAACCCGGATCCGGTGAATTCTCAGGGCAGGCTCCCTTTGAACTAGATCTTTGCTCTCCAGAGAACTAGCTGAGCAACTCTGGATTTCTTCACTGAGCTCTAGGAAGGGGCCAGCTACCCCTTTAACACTTAGAGGACCTTCTCCTCCCTCCCCCTTCTGTCTCCACTGAATCCCAAACACCCTTTCTCTGGAGAAAGGTAACTTGAGAGAAGAATTTTTTGTTTCCCACCCTTATTTCTCCTCCTCCAAATGCACAGCCCACTCTTCTCAATCCCTCTGTACACTTCTCCTTCTAGATGGGTCTCCCAAGGACTACATGTCCCAACTTCTCCCTAGTTAATAATATTTTTTATTTTCTGGCCTTGCTGGTGTTTGAACTCAGAGCCTCATGCTTGCTAGACAGGTGCTCTAACTTTTGAGCCATGCCACCAGATCCAAAACTTTTAAGAATTGTCAAAAGCCAGGTTGAGTGGTAGAAGTTTGATTGCTTGAGTCCTGGAGTTTGAGGCTGGCATGGGTAACATAGGGAGACACTGTCTCAAAAATAAATTAATTTGAAAAAAAAGAATCATCAGCATTCCTATAGACCTTTGTGGTTTTCAAAGCCCTCCCATCAGATGGGGATAATAATATTTGCCACCTCATAGGGTGAGTCCTACATGAGATCATGTGATTAAAATGCTTAGCACAGGGCTGAAGGTGTGGCTCAAGCGGGAGAGTGCCTGCCTAGCAAACTCGAAGCCCTAAATTCAAACCCCAGTACCACAAAAATAAATAAATAATAATAAAAAAAGCTCGTCATGTTGTAAAAGTTCAATAAACTAGCCAAGCTATCACTTCCCCTGTTCTGTCCCCTACTACTTTTACCATGGTTCAAAGACAGGAGCGCTCTACTTGCCAAGCACCAACCTCATGAACTTGGCGCAAACTGGGTGACTTACACCTGGACTCCTATTTATTTGGTCTCTCTGTGAGGTCCGTTGTGACTCTCTCCATCTCACAGATAAAGAATGCAGGCTCAGAGCCATATCACTACCTGCCCAAGGTCACCCTGCTTGCAGAAGCAGGACTGAATCTTGAATTTTGGACTTCGAGGCTTGTGCGCTTCTCATTCCACCATGCTATTCTGATCGTTCTCACCCATCTTGGAGCAAGTGTGCATCCTAAGGAGGGGGGGGTGCTCTCTAAGGTGGTGGAGCAGGGCGGGCCCTCATCATGAGAATCTAGGATGTCAAGGCCTGCCACCTGCTCGAGGCTTAAATTTCCCTGCAAGGGCCCTTGGCTAAATTAGGTAATGGGCTAGGACTCTGTGAGGGGTGGGGCCTCCTGACCCCAGAATCTGATTGGGCAGGGTATCCAGTCCTGGGGAGTGAGGAGGTGGGAGGAGAGGGTGCTCCTACAAATCCTGGGGGCTGGAGTGGGCCACAGCATCTTTGGGTGGTGGAGTGCAGAGAAGACAACTCATAGCAGAGGAGTCCCAGTGACCTGCAACCATGGTAAGGACAAGAAGGGGCTTCATTGTCTTGCTTGTAGGAGCACTTCTGGGCCTCATTCAGGGCCTATCTGGGTACTCTGTGGGCAGTAACTTGGATGTCTGGAGGTGGAAAATGAGGGTTCCTGGAACCCAGGTCTCTTAGAGAAATCCTGGGGAAAGGTCAGGACTTCTCTTGGATCATGAGTGCTGGGATGTCCAGGCCTGTGACTCCCTGGTTACCTTGAGACTTGTAACTATGCTGTCATGGAGCTGTGAGGTGGTGGTGGTGGTGGTAGGTCTTTGCTGTTCTCCTTCATAGGAGAGATGGGGGACCCTGAGGGCTAGAGGGCAAGCCAATGGCAGCGTGGGTTTTCTAAGGCTGGCCAAATTTCCTGTTAGTGAGAGAAGCAAAGCTCCCTAGAAGATGGGAGGCCTGCAGCACCTGAAGCCAGCTCAGGTGCAGTGTTCAAGAGTCCTGAGGATGAGGGGAAGAGATGGTGGATAACAGAGCAGAGTTAGAGAGAACACAGCTGCCCAGAGAGGAGTCCCGATCTGGGGCTGTCATTTCTTCTGACATCCCCCTCCCCACTTCACTTCAAGGAGTAACTAGACCCCAGAGGCCAGCTGCTTTTGCCCATGTCCTACTAAAAATAGTCTGCTCTCCTGGCATAGGGCAAGAGGAGGGGGAGGGGAAGAGGCTGGCCAGGGCCAGCTGGCTGAAGAACATTTTGGACTCCTCACATGTTCCTCAGCACCAACCTCAGTCCAAAGCCCCTGACCAAGATGGCTTGGCTTGGATTGTGACTTGTAAACCCCCATGGAAATCTTATTTTCACAACAAAGCCCTTATCACATTCTTCCCAGCATGAGAGGTACTTAGTCCAGTGACTGAATCTCAAGAGAGAAGGAAACCTAAAATCCTCATCTCTGCAAATTCTCTGAGGGGAGGGATGAGGTATCTTCTCCTCTGAGTGGTCTTAGTGTCTGTTGTCCATTCTGACATTTAGCAGGTGCTCAATAACTCTGTGTTGCATTATTGTTTATTGAGAACAAACATTTATTGAGCAACCATTAAAATGCCAGGCACCAGTAGGAACTAGGGAGAACTGGGAAATCATGCTTAGAACAGTGATGAAGTGTCACACTTTCATCTTATCCCTGAAGATCTGCTGAGAAGGGATGAGGGCATGCTATGTGACTTGCCCAAGAGTCATTGGGTCACTTATCTTCTGGACTCCAGTGGATAAATGAGACCTTGGACATTCTCTCTCTCTTTCCTTTTTCTTTCTTTCTTTCTTTTTTTTTTTTTTTGACAGTACTGGGGTTTGAACTCAGGTGCTCTTACCACTTGAGCCACACCACTGGCCCCAGATCTTGGACATCTTTTATTTATTTATTTAATTCTTTTAATGGTACTGGAACCTGAACTCAGGGCCTCATGCTTGTTATGCAGGTGTTCTACCACTTGAGTCACTCCACCACTTGAGTCAATCCGCCAGCCCTTTTTTGTGACAGGTATTTTTGAGAGAGGGTCTCACAAACTACTTGCCCTGGGCTGGCTTCCAACCACAATACTCCTGATTGCTGCCTCCTGTGTAGCTAGGATTACAGGAGTGAACCACTCCTGTAATCCAAGAATGTCCTGGCTGGACATTCTTGATCTGTCTCTTGTTTTTTTTTTTTTTCCCCAGCACAGAGGCTGGGTACTGTGGGGGCACCTACTTCCAGAAATGGGGATCCAGGTGAGAATCTGCTCTAGTGCTGCCCCTTCTGCTCTCTGACTCTCTCTATCTTCCACAGACGGACCAGCAGGCTGAGGCCCGGTCCTACCTCAGTGAGGAGATGATCGCTGGTGAGTGAGGATGGGATTGCTGGGCTCGGGGGTTGTACTAGGGGAACCTTCTGGTGCCAGAGCAGAGTGGGGACCTTAGAGGTGTGGCTGATGTGTTAGTTCAGTGGGCCTTACCTCAGCCCTCCACTTCCCTCCCCCCACAGAGTTCAAGGCTGCCTTTGACATGTTTGATGCTGATGGTGGTGGGGACATCAGCGTCAAAGAGTTGGGCACCGTGATGAGGATGCTGGGCCAGACACCCACGAAAGAGGAGTTGGACGCCATCATTGAGGAGGTGGATGAGGATGGTGAGCTGTGGTCCTCCAAGGCAGGAGATGGTGGGGGGAGGCAGGCATTCAGGGATGGGCTCAGCCCACCATTTGCACCTCTCAGGCAGTGGTACCATCGACTTCGAGGAGTTCTTGGTCATGATGGTGCGTCAGATGAAAGAGGATGCGAAGGGGAAGAGCGAGGAGGAACTGGCTGAGTGTTTCCGCATCTTTGACAGGTACTCAGTGGGTCTGGGAGCACAGAAGGGGGAACAGACAGGGCGCAAAGGTTCCCAGGATGGGGATGGGGGTGAGATCAGGCACTGAGCGTGGTCAGGGGAGCTCACCCGGCCCCTGCTCCCTGCCCCCTGCCCCTCCGCCCCCCGGAAGGAACGCAGACGGCTACATTGATGCTGAAGAGCTGGCTGAGATTTTCAGGGCTTCCGGGGAGCACGTGACAGACGAGGAAATCGAATCCCTGATGAAAGACGGGGACAAGAACAACGATGGCCGCATTGACTTCGACGGTGAGGGCCGGGGTAGTGTCAGGGACGTGGCTGGAGTGCAGGTGGCACCCGCGTGGATGTCCTTGGTTTTGTGGGTGGGGCTGGGCGTAGCCTGAGTGAGTTGCTTCCTCTTCTCCCCGGTGGCTGCTAAGAGCTCTGGCGGCTTTGTGCAATTTATTAATGGCAACGCACGCCTCGTGCCAGGATCCCTGGCCGGGCCTCCGCGTCCCGAGTGGGACCCCTGACCCCCACCCCCCTTCTTCCCCCGCAGAGTTCTTGAAGATGATGGAGGGCGTGCAGTAAGGAGTGGGCCGTCGCCCACACGCAGATCGCGCGTCCCTGGGGCGTGGGCAGCTCCACTCCCGCCGATAGGTTCCCGCCCCACCAGCGAGGCGCGTCCCCCTTGGGCTCTGGGTCTGGAAGTAATAAAAGCCAACATTGCAAAGTGGCCTGAGTGACAGGAGGACTGACTAGGGGTAGGGCGCCCTCCGGGTCCTGGGAGAGGCGGCGGGATGCGGAGGGGAGCCGGGTCGTTGGAGCCCAAGGCGGCGGCCGCCGAGTGCCCGGCAGCGCTCTACGCGCTCTGCAGGTTCGCGGCCGGCTACCGGCAGCTGTCTCAGGAGGCCGCAGGGGCTTCGAGCTGAGTCAGGGTGAGCCGGTGGCCCCTGGAGGCTGCCATGGGGCCGCGGGTAGCGTGTGGGTGCTCTTAGAGGCGGAATCTAGTGGAATGGGTGAATCCCCCCATCCTTTTTTTCTGGAATCCTTGGGTCTTGGGTGTCGTCCGCACCTCCTTCTGCAGGCTACCGGACTGAGGACGGGGGAGTGGGTGTTCACGCACCCCAGGCAGCGTTATTTCTGCATGAACTACTTTGTTCCAAGCGTTTCCTAGGCTCTCCGTACTGTCATAGTCGGGAGGGTGGAGGCCACAGCCGTGAAGGAGGCTGTGAGCTCATCCTCTCCATCCTGGATCTCTGCCTTCAGCCCCCTCCTCTGCGCTCCAGAGAGCCAACCTTATGATCTCGCTACAATGAAATCTGAACTGGCCACTATCCTGTGGAAGGGTCCTTCAAGGCTCTCCTTTGCCTCTAGAATCAATTTCCAGATTCCTTCCACGCCTCCCCTCCCACAGTCCATTCCTGATATGGACTTAGCGTGCATTTTCAAGCCCTTGGGCCACATGCTCTTCTCTCCCTGCAATGCCCTTCCTCTTCTTACAAGCCTGGTAAATTCTTCAGCCCACAAGATTCGGCTCATATACCATCTCCTCCCTGGATCCCTGCCCCGCACTGGCTTCGGATTTAACTCCTATAGTGCTTGGTATGCAACTCAGTTATAGTTGGTGTCAAGCCATGGCTAATTAAGTGTAGTGGTAATTTATCTTTAGTGTTAGGCTGCCTGAGTCTGAATCCTCCCTGATAATAACTGGACCACTTGTGTGCCTCAGTTTTCTCAACTGTAAAATCAAATATTTATCTCAGAGGGTTTGAAGCGTGAGTTCCTGTGCCAAGTGCCAAGAATAGTGCTTGGCACATAGCTAACATTTAATAAGTGCTAGCTATATATACAATTATATATATATATATTATTTCATACAGTAGACTCTTGGTATCTGAAAACGGTTCTCTAAAGACCATCACTGAGGAAAAACTGCCCCGGATGCACAGAGTTCAATATAGTTACTGCAGATGCTTGATTCACTTTCCCACGGCTACCTAATGTTTGCTAACGACATGTCACCTTTCAACAAATCCAAAATTTTCACTGAAATTAAGCACGTTATGTGCCCTTTTTTGGCTTGGGAAGATTATCATAACTTTTACTTTGCTTTCGGGGCATCATTTGCTTTTTCTGTGTGTGTGGTACTTGGGTTTGAACTCAGGGGCTCATGCTTGCTAGGAAGCACTCTTCCACTTGAGCCGCTCCCCAAGCCCTATTTTGTGTTGGGTATTTTCAAGATAGGGTCTTGCAAGGCAGGTGCTGATGGCTCACGCCTCTAATCCTAACTACTCAGGAGGCAGAGGTCAGGAGGACCACCGTTTGAAGCCAACTCAGGCAAATAGTTTGCAAGACTATCTCAAGAAAACCCATCACAAGAAAAGGGCTGGTGGAGTGGCTCAAGGTGTAGGCCCTGAGTTCAAACCCTAGTATCTGAAAAAAAAAACCAAAACAACAGATAGGGTCTTGTAAACTATTTGCTGGGGGCTGTCTTCCAATAGCAATCCTCCTGATCTCTGCCTCTTGAGTAGCTAGTATTACAGGCTTGAGTCACTGGTGCCTGGCAGCCTTTGCTTTTTTAGAGGCATTTTTCACACAGTTGAGGGCAGGGAAATCACATAGTGATTTAAACACAACTGACGCTAATGAGGGCCTGACCAAGAGCTTCTCTGAATCAACTGAGCTGTGTTAACATGTGGGCAGAAATTTAAAATTTTTGCCTTTGAAATTTGACTTTAAAACATTTATTATTTTTGACCACACTTGGTCAAAACTACGTGTAATAATAAACCCACGAATAATGCAGGCTTACTGCATACATCACATATATTTGTGGTGCCAGGGATCAAACCCAGGGGCTCATGAATGCTGGGCAGAAGGTGTTATGATCCCCATTGCAGATGAGGAAACCAAGGTCTGGTAAGGTTAAGTACACGGGCACATGGATAAGAACCTAGATAGTATTGTGTGGTGGGAAACAAGAGCAAGGTTCTCGGCCTTGACTTTTTTTTTGGTGGTACTGGGGGTTTGAACTCAGGACCTTGTGCTTGATAGGCAAACGCTCTACCACTTGAGCCACACCTTCAACCTAGAGCAAAGCTCTTGACTGTGATGCCATCTATGTGTTGTCAGTATTACCTGGATGTCTCCAGCACTTCAACTTGGTTCTGCCCTAGGCAAATCCCTGCTCTCTCTCCATCTTGTCCTCCTTTATCCTGCGTCTCAGGGATAGTACCGGGGATGGGGCCCAAGCTAGGAATTCTTGCACTCATTCTCCACCTGTTACTCACTTTCCACTTTATCCCTCCTCTCATGCCAACTCAGCGTCACCACTCAGGCCACTATCATTGCTTGCCTGGCTCTCCCCCCACCCCCACAAACATTTCATAATGCTTGAGAATTTTCATTGTATGGAGTGCTGGGATTACAGGCGTGAACCACCACACCCAGCTCTCCCAAGAATTTCATATGGTCTGCCAAGCCCTTGAAGATTTGCAAACCCACTCTGTCACCAGCCTTCTCTCCATGCCCCTGACAGGCTTGCTGTTCAAGAAATGTGCTTTCTTGCAAATTAAAACCACACTAAGATTCCACCTCACCCCTGTTAGAACAGCCATCATCAGCAACACCACCAACAACAGGTGTTGGCGAGGATGCGGGGAAAAAGGAACCCTCTTACACTGTTGGTGGGAATGTAAACTAGTACAACCACTCTGGAAAAAAATTTGGAGGCTACTTAAAAAGCTGGACATCGATCTACCATTTGATCCAGCAATACCACTCTTGGGGATATACCCAAAAGACTGTTACTCCAGAGGCACCTGCACATCCATGTTTATTGCGGCACTATTCACAATAGCCAAGTTATGGAAACAGCCAAGATGCCCCACCACTGACGAATGGATTAAGAAAATGTGGTATCTATACACAATGGAATTTTATGCAGCCATGAAGAAGAACGAAATGTTATCATTCGCTGGTAAATGGATGGAATTGGAGAACATCATTCTGAGTGAGGTTATGCTGGCCCAAAAGACCAAAAATCGTATGTTCTCCCTCATATGTGGACATTAGATCAAGGGCAAACACAACAAGGGGATTGGACTATGAGCACATGATAAAAGCGAGAGCACACAAGGGAGGGGTGAGGATAGGTAAGACACCTAAAAAACTAGCTAGCATTTGTTGCCCTTAATGCAGAGAAACTAAAGCAGATACCTTAAAGCAACTGAGGCCAATAGGAAAAGGGGACCAGGTACTAGAGAAAAGGTTAGATCAAAAAGAATTAACCTAGAAGGTAACACCCACGCACAGGAAATCAATGTGAGTCAATGCCCTGTATAGCTATCTTTATCTCAACCAGCAAAACCCCTTGTTCCTTCCTATTATTGCTTATACTCTCTCTACAACAAAATTAGAGATAAGGGCAAAATAGTTTCTGC
This sequence comes from Castor canadensis, assembly GCF_047511655.1. Classification (NCBI taxonomy): domain Eukaryota; kingdom Metazoa; phylum Chordata; class Mammalia; order Rodentia; family Castoridae; genus Castor; species Castor canadensis. The sequence continues at coordinate 168,158,422 of NC_133390.1, read as the reverse complement.
TGGGTATTGAGGGGGGGAGCGGGAGGGGGTGGAGTGGGTGGTAAGGGAGGGGGTGGGGGCAGGGAGGAGAAATAAACCAAGCCTTGTATGCACATATGAATAATAAAAGAAAAATGAAAAAAAAAAAAAAAAGAAATGTGCTTTCTTGCATCTTCCTCATGGTACTCAATTGTATTGTGTGAGTTCTTTTTGTTGCAAATGTCAGAAGTCTAAATGAAACAGACTTTAAAAAGACTTGATTCATGGAACTGGGGTGCCAAAGCATGTACTTGTTCCTCTCTAGTTCTTGGTTATTTACCTCTGTTTGGCTTTCTTCCTGCTGTAGCTGTCTCCACCAGTCAGTCTAGATTGACTCCCTCCTCTTTTATTTATATATTTGTTTTTGGAGACAGGGTCTCATTATGTAGCCCAGGTTGGCCTTGAACTCTCCATCCTCCTGAGTGCTGGGATTATAGGCACGTGCTACCTTTTGCTTCTCCATCCTCTATTCATTTATTTTTATTTACTTTGGCAGTACTGGGGTTTGAACTCAGGGCCTTGAGCTAGCTAGGCAGGTGCACTTGAATTATTCCCTTCTTCCTCCTTTCTTAGTAATCCCACTACTAAAAAAATTTTACTCTCTTTTAGTGATTAATTCCAGAGAATTTAATCCAGTGATTAAAACCAGAACACTGTTTTTTAACCAGTGTAGTAGTGTTGGGTCCTTGTGACTGAGACAAGGTAGATCAGGTAACCAACTAGGGGACCAAATGCCATAATCAAAAACAAAATTTTTTTTGGCAGTACTGGGGTTTGAACCCAGGGCCTTGTGTTTGCTAGGTAGTGGTTCTACCACTTGAACCACTCTGCTAGCAAGGCCTTGTCTCAAAAACCCAAAATACAGGGCTGGCAGAGTGGCTCAAGTGGTAAAAGTTCCAGGTGGTGCCTATCGCTGGGGCAAGGACCATGCCTGGTTGCCTCTGCCTCCCAAGGGCTAAATTACAGGCATGGACCATCACGTACTGCTCACATCTAAACTATATCACATCAGCCTGAGAACTGATTGGAAAGGTAGCCCTGCCCCTTCAAATTGTCACAAGATCCCAGGTGGATTTGTATGCACATTAGGTTGGAAAGTATGGCTGTATGCCCAAGAGAGTTGAGAGTCACAATTTCAGACCTGAAAACACCCACCTTCCAATCCCAGACCTGACAACTCCAATTCTTCGCATGTGACTGTTTGATGGTGGTGGTGGTGTGAAGTGGGGGTAGGAGGGCAAGGCAAAGGAGAGGGATCTGGGTTAACAGGAGTAAAAGGGGCTGGTAGAATCTTCCTGACAGGACTTCCTGCCTCTCCTCCCTCTCCCCCAGGCCTGCACAACCAGCTGCTGGCAGAGCTGAACAGGTTGGGTGTTGAGGCAGAGACCTGGGTTGTGTTGGAATGCACTTGGGTGCTATGTTTGTCACCGGGGAGAGCTTCCTGCAGGACCTGGGCCGGACCCATCCATCACCTCAGCTTGCTCTTTCTGGGTGTCTGCTCCTGTGGGAGCCCAGGTGTTCCATATAGGCACTTCCTCCCGGAAGCCCAAAGGGCAGAGCCTGTGGTAGGCCAGTGGAAAGGTGGCTCAAGGGGTTGGGGAAGTGGGCCAGTGGGTGCTGTGGCTGGAGGAACTGCTGGTGGAGATGGAACAGGAGATAAATGTGCCCCTCTGGAGGGTGGAGCCATCTATGGGAACCTAGAGCCAGAGGCAGGCCCAGGGTTCTGAAGGGGGAGGGGCTTTCCCTGGCTGTCTTCCCATATTCTGAGCCTGTTGGAGGGTGACCTGAGCTTTCACCTGGCCATAACAGTCACACATACTCTTCAGCCTAAGATCTGACTCATCAGCATCTGTAACACATCTGGGTTTGCCCGGCATTCAGACATTCCTGCTACATGCCCTAATCCCATAGAAATGGGCATTAAAGCCTCACAGGTTAAACGTGTGCTCTACCACTCACCTATACTCCCAGCCAAACAGGCGTTATTGTGACACTCTTTTGTTGTTGTTGTTGTGCTGGGTGGAGGTACATTGTGGCATTTACAAAAGTACTTACAATGTATCAAACATACATACTTGAATTAACCCCCTCCATCACTCTCCTTTATCTTCTTCACCCCTCCTGACACTTTTTTTTTTGGCAACACTGGGGTTTGAACTCAGGGTCTCACGTTTGCTAGGCAGGCACTCTGCCATTTGAGCCACTGTGCCGGCCCTTTTTTGTGTTGGGTATTTTTGAGCTCAGCTTTGTGAGAAACAGATGAAGAAACATTCAGTGATAAAATAATTAAGGTTACAAGGGATTATATCCTAGTTACCCCACCACTCAGCCCTGTAGTTCATCAGCTCCACTCTTATAGAGAACAGGGCTGGCCGGGCCCTGATGGCTCACGTCTGTAATCCTAGTGATTTGGGAGGCTGAGATTGGGAAGATCAAGGAGACCCCATCTCCAAAATAACCAGAGCAAAATGGACTGGAGGTGTGCCTCAAGTGGTAGAGTGCCTGCTTTGCAAAAAGCAACAAAAGGGGGGTGGGGAGGAGAGAGAAGAGAGGAGAGAGAGAGAGAGAGAAAGAGAGAGAGAGGCAGAGCTCTAGCCTAGAAGGCACAGGACCTGGGTTCAATTCCCAGCACCACTAAAAACAAAAACAAAACAAAACCACGCCCTGCCCCCCCCCCCCCCAAAAAAAACCCTACCCTGAGTATCTCCAACACAAGAGTAACTGTAAGGCAATAACTTGTACAAAAACAACCAAGACAATATTTATTTAATTTACATTACAAGGGCTCAACCAGATACTTAATTTAAAACAGAAACAAAACAAAAATAACACCACAGCACAAAGATAGAGTCCTACACAGAAATCAAGGAAAAGACAGACCATCTAAGAAAAAATAAAGACAACCCAGGAGAGGCTGGACAGTCCGGGTCAGGGCTCTTGGCTGGAGACCTGCTTCGAGTAGGTTTCTTGGAGGTACTTCTTAAAAGCTGGAAAAGAACAGGCAAGTCCCAGGTGAATGATGGAGATAGGAGTTCATGAAGATGGGCAAGCTGGCATCCTGAATAGGGACGTAAAGGTGGGGGAGGTTGGGGAGGGGCTGTTCTTTCCAGCACAGCAGACTTTCCCTGTGCTGCCTACAGTCGGGTTCCCAATGGGTTTGCTTCCAGTGAAATGGAGGAGGGCATAGGCAATGTGAATACAGAAGGAGCACCAAGGTGAAGGAAGAAGAGGGCTGACTCCCTCCCTTCTCCCAGACCAAACCAGTCCCAAGTCACTGGGAAGGAGATCACCTTGAGCTGGACGAAGACCCACCTGTGGGGTTTTTCCAGAGCTCAGCAGCATGTGTGTTCAGAGGACTATCGATATTGGGTTCTGTGGGTAGAGAGACAGAACAGTTAAGGGAGTGGGAGAGGCTGACCTGGGGGGACCCCGATAAGCCCCCCATGTTGTGTAGGAGGGTGTGGTCTCAGAAGTCACCTCCTAGCAGGCTCTGGATGGACAGCAGGATGGTCCTGACATCATATAGGGCAGACCACTTGTCCTTGAGGATGTCCAAGCAGATGTTACCCTGGGTGTCCACATTGGGGTGATAGCAGGGCGTGAGGAACTTCACTGTGGGTGCATTGTAAGGGTAGCCACTGGGAAACTCTAGGGAGAGCTTATACCTCAGATCTTCATATACCTGGCATTTGGAGAAAGAGAGAGGTGGAGAGTAAATTTCCCCCACAGCCCATACATATCCCAACCCAAGCCCTACCTGAGGGGCTTGAAAGTTGGACCTTTTAAGTTTGAGACTGGACAGCAGACAATGTGTTAAGCTGGGTGGGTGCTTTCCTCTTATCTGCTGGAGACATCAGCAACTCTGTGGTCTAAGTATGGCAAATTGGCACTACAGCTGAGCATTAGTTCAGTTAGCATCTTAGTTGCCAACAGGAGAAAGTTACATTTGTCACAGATTTGGATTTCTGACTCAAACCAGATCTGCAGCAATGGGAAGCTGCCTCTTTGAGACCTGTACACTCCATTGGCCAAAGTCTTCAGCCATTCACTTCATTGTGATCTAGTTGCTTTAAACCTGTCTTTTTATTGCACAGGAAGAGAACAAAGCCACAAGGTGGGCAGTGAAAAGGCACAGGGAAGAAGACCTGGCACTTGGATCTCATATCCTGCCTTTCCCCTAAACTCAGCAAAGTGACACTCATCCACACTTACCGTACCAGCTGCTCCATGGATAGTCCCTACCCATTTGAAAAGGTTGTCTGATTCAGGGAAGGCAGAGATTCCTTTGTCACCAGACATCTAAGGAGGAAACACAACACTGTTGGACTTCAGAGTACACTTTTGGACACAGAAAAGGAGTGTCAATGGGAGAGTCCCTGTTCTTGATCTCATCTCACTGTGATCCCAGATAAAGCAACCAGACCCAACTGACAGGTTTGTTATCAGACTGAGGAGGGCAGTTCTACATCCACGGTCTTGTGGTTGCTGGGAACTCAAATATACAAAATGGCATTGGTAGGTTTGAATTGAATATTTAGGTTAATGTAGCAAATGATAACCAGGAAGAGAGGATTCTAAGTACAACAGGACTAGAAATACAAAGATGGGTGGGGAGTCGGCTGTGGGTAAAGCCTGGGGCCAGGAAGTAGGGATGAACAGGACAGGGAGGGCTTTATGGGAGCCAGGGAACTGTTCTAAAAAGAAGGAAAACGACTTCCCAGAAGAGTAAATGATACTGAAGGAGCCGGAAGTAGGAAAGGAGGCTAACTGATAATTTGGTGGGCAGTGAGAGAGGTGGATCAACTGGGGATCTGAGAACTCTCAGACACTCACCATGAGCGTCATCAGCTCCTGCTGTAGCCTGCAAAGAGAATTCAGAGTCACCTGGGAGTCTGAGTGCGTCCAGGTGGTGCATCTCCAACCACCCGACTCTCTCCTGAGTTGTCAAAGAAGCTTCCCCCTTCTTCAAAGTCAGGCTTAGCTTGGGGGCACACTCATCAGCAGCACGGGAAGACCCCAGTGGGTCTCCACCATCCCGAATTCCTGGCTCTTGGAGGATGACTATGGCCCGTTCTGGGAGGAGCCTGGCAGCATCTCTAGCTTCCCGTCTTCCTTCAGAAGAGTATCAAAGAACAGCCTGAGCTCCTGGAGGGCCCCTACATCTTCCCAATCTCATCCGCTCTTGGAGGTGGGGTGGGGTCCCAGAGTCTTTGCTTCGGGCCCGTAAATGTGACATCCTCGCCACTCACCTCTTGCCCACAGGACCCCGGGCGCCGCCCCCGCTCGGCTCGGCTCCTTTACGGGCGGCGGCGACGCTGGCGGCGGCTGGGTCGCGGTTTTGGGAGGCCATCGGAGCGACTCTGGCAAGGAGACAGGAACTCCGAGAACACGACTGCAACTGCGGGGCTGCGGGCCCGCCCGCCCGCGTTTGAATTGTAACCCTCCGGCAGCATCAGCCAATCATCTGCTCGCTTGGGTTTGATCCAGCCAATGCGGCGCATCGTGGCGCTCTGTCACTGCGCAACCGCTAGACCCACCCACCACCGCACTGCTACTCGTTGGCGTGGTCCTTCTTCCGGCCGCGGACTGGGAGGAGAGGCTGCCTTTAACCAACCAATCTGTAGCTGATTGGTGACCTTTCGAAAACGCCGACCATTAAAGGGACAAGAAAACGTCCACGTGGACGAGCCCCTAAAGAGGTCAAATGCCTTGCTTCCCTTTGGCACACCCTGCTCGCCCGGCAGTTATCGCTTCTTCCGGGAAAGGGAGCGTCTCTAATCTGGCAGCTCTGGTACCCGCCCCCAAACCCGAAGCCATTGATCCTTCCTCTATTGCAATGGTCCTGGCACCTCTGTTGGGGTCCCAATTATCTGAAAAGCCTAAGGATGTGGGGGACCATGAGCCTGATGGTCATTGCAGCTGACTCCATTTTAGAAAACGTGGGCTCAAGCCAGGCCTCGGTGGCTCTCAGCTTTAATCCTAGCTACTTGGGGGGAATCGAGGTTGGAGGCCAGCCCCAGCAAATAGTTCCCGACACTCCCATCTCCAAAATAACCAAAGCAAAATTGACTGGGGTGTGACTCAAGCCATAGAGCACCTGCTTTGAAAACAGAAGCCCTGAGTTCAAACTCCAGTCCCACCAAAAAAAGAGAACGTGGGTTCCGACTGGTTTGCTATGTGACGTTGAGCAGGTCAGTTAAGTGTTTTAACCTGTAAAAAGGGCATAATAAAAGCAAATGGCATTTTTCATATCGTTTGTCATCAGCTTCACTCCCCCGCCACCCAATGAGGCTAGCCATCACATTCTGCAACATCCTTACTTTAGTTGGAAAAACACAAGAAATGGACAGGGAAGGCTGGAAACTGCAGCTTGGTTCCCAATATCCTGGGTCTATATGATGGGGGAGGGGCACTTGGTCCTTTTTTCCTACACCCACACCCACTTCTTCTGGAGTCCTTGATGTTCTGTCAGCCCCCTCAAGGCAGACTGCACAGCAGGCTCACCATCTGTGTTTATTACAAACTGTTTAATTGCTTCTTATCCCAATAACTTTACAAATACAGAACCATATGCCAGTCTGGGGGTGCTCTGCAGTGAGTCACTACAAACTAGCCCATGAACAGCTTAATGCTGCTGAGATCCATCTAGGAGCAGTCTCAGCGGTGGCTCAGCCATGTGGGGATGAGGGTCTTGGAGGCAGCTGACAAGTGTGGACAGGAGACCTGGCCTCAGGTCTGTGGAGGTGCTTCAACAGCACGATGCTCATTTTCTGTCCTTAGTGTCTCCATGTACTTCCGCATTTTCTCAACCATCCAGGAGGGTAGGACAAAGGATTTCAGCTCCTCTAATTTCAGGTCCAGGCACCCTCTAGAACAGACATTGAGGTGAGAAGTTAAAGCAAGGGAGGATGTAGGCCCAGCCTCATCCCAGAGACTACGCTGAGGAACAGGGCAGGAGAAGAGTCAGGAGACCCACTGGTTTTACCTGTAGTCATCACTGGCAGCAAGGTCACGGATGTCCTCCTCGATGAGAAGGTAGGCCTGGGGCAGAGCAAAGGAGAGTGGTCACTGTCCCATTCAGCTCAATAATCCTTGAATTTTTTGACAGTATTGGGGTTTGAACTCAGGGCCTCCTGCTTGCTAGGCAGGCCTGCTACCACAACAGCCCGTATTTCCTCCCCCTCCCCCCAACCCATGTCTCTCCATTCACAGTACAGACCAGACATAGGACCTGGGATGAGGTGTATATGGGATAGGTTTACTTTGCCTCCACTTTTTATACAGTCAGTGTAAGAATAAAGGTTTTTGTGTTGGGTATTTTCGAGATAGGGTCTGTCAACTATTTGCCTGGGCTGGCTTCAAACTGTGATCCTCCTCTGCTTTCTCAGTAGCTAAGATTACAGGCATGAGCCACCAGTGCTGGGCTGGAAGGTCTCATGCTGCCCAGATTGGCCCTGAACTACTGGGTTCAAGTGATTCTGCCTCCTCACCTCCCTAGTAGCTGTGATTACAGGAAAGTAAGTACTGAGCCTGCTTCCTTTTTTTCTGTTGGGACTGGGGTTTGAACTCAGGGCCTTGTGCTTGCAAAGCATGCACTCTACTGCTTGAGCCATACCTCCAGTCCATTTTGCTCTCGTTATTTTTGAAAGCCAGGTGCTGATGGCTCACACCTATAATCCTAGCTACTTGGGAGGCTGAGAGTGGGAGAATCTCAGTTTGAGGCCAGCCCAGGCAAACAGTTTGTGAGACCCCATTTCCAAAATAAACAGAGCAAAATAGACTGTAGGTGTGCTCAAATAGTAGAGTACCTGCTTTGCAAGCTTGAAATTCTAACTTTAAAACCCAACTCATGTTAAAAAAAAAAAAAAAAGGAAAAAAAGGAGGAATCTATATGCTAATTCTGGGGATTAAGACAACTTGGTTTTGGGCTTTGTGGCAAAAGGGAAAAACATGATAAACACCTTGCCATCTAGTAACGGGATGCACTATACTGTCCTGGGGCCTGCAGAATTGCTTTGACACAATGCCCTCTTGTGAGTTTACCACAAAAGGGATGTTCATCACATTAGAAAGTGTTTTGTGGACACTTTCTAATATTAGCGACAGGAATAAATGTGTGTCCCTTGAGTACTTGGTCTTCATCTTATGGGTATTGTGAACTATGTAACAGATCAGATGTCCTTGAGAGGGGCCAAGAGCTGAGCTGAATTTACAAATGTCTCCTGGGTCAGCAATGAAAAACAAAACCCAACATTTTTCTAAACTACTCTTTCTGTGACTTAATTTTAGGCTCTGTTCCCTCTGCCCATCTATTTACTTATGTTATATTACATTTTATGTTATCAGTCCTGGTCCCTGAAGTATTTTGTGAAATAAAGTGTGGGCACAGAGCAGTAAACTAAAAGGTAGCTCTCACTGCCACAAGGGAGATGGCATAGCAGTTTGCAAAGCCATTAGATTATATTGGGAGCAGTCTTGACAGTGGGACTGAGTCCTCAGGTGAATAACACTGCATGTGATGGGCAAAGCCCTCCACAGCAGTTTTAGGACACATACAACTATGATTTTCCTAAGGTTACTGCTTGATAGATAGGAGCTGGGAAGTGTTGTAGTGGTGGTGAGTCTGGAAGGTGCTGCCAGGTATGGCAAACATATTTCATTGCACATGCTGATTCCTATGGACAAGGGTGCAGCCTGGAGTACTGTGTAAAGATTCTATAGCTGCATCTGGAGAAAGAGCATTGTGATCAATGAGTAAAATCTATCCATGAGTGAGAAAAGGAGGGGAAAATAGCATTAAGTGTTGTAACTGTCATTCCATAGCTAATATGATCCCAATATGTGATTTTGGGGAAATGGGGTGGGAAGATGAGGGAGTAGAGGGAGCACAGGCCATAGGGAAAGGACTCCAGGGATTTCTGTCTGCACTATGAAATAAAGGAATGGGACTTGTAAGTCTCCCTTCTCAAAGTTCATCAGGCTTAGGGAGTCTCCTAGATTTGGAGGCACACTGTCATAGTAGTCAGAATCTTGGTTCCTGGGCAGGGTGGGACTTTGGCAGTGGTAGGTGTAAACAGTGCTTACCATCTTCCCCCCTGTTGCCCGCATGTGGTGTTGCTCAGCCAGCCAGTGCTTGTCCTGGGGGTCAGCTGCATACTGTGAGGGATGAAGTTACAGGAGAGACATTAGCCTGGTGTGAGGGGCTTTTCTTTTGACCCTTGAGTAGTTCTTACCAATTGCACCTTATCTGACCTGGTGGATGCAGTGGGCTCACAGGCAGAGCCAACTAAGCCCAGGAGACCAGGACTGCAACAATTGCCAGAGATTCAGTATATTTCTATTTCCCAACCCCGTCCTTTCTCAAATCACAGCATCTCTGGCAAATGTGGAACTGGCGACTATTACTTTAGACTCTTCTTTTTAAAAAAATGATCCGAGGTGCCTTACTTATACACCTGTGATTATTACAGACCATATTTTCTAAAACAAAAAAAAATCAGGACATTTCATCATGTATTGAAGCAGAATAGCATTACGGTTAAGGACCTGGTTTTGGAGTTAGATGAGTAAGTTTAAATTCTGGATTTTGTCACTTCTTAGATGGTGTAAGCTGGGCAATAATTTCCTTGAGACTTAAGCGTTCTCATTTGCAAAACAGAAAGTAATCATAGTTATCCAGTTGTAAAGAATAACTGATAGTGCACAAAAAGTGCTAAATATAGTATGTGATACAAAAGCACTCAAAAAAGGCAGGTTTTATAAAATAGGCAGAACATTTGGAAATTATTAGGCAGAAGTTGGTAATTCTGGGTTACTTTTCTTTGAGTTTAAATAAGAATATACTTACATTTAAGTATTACACATATAGGTACTATATACTTATAACTATATAATAAGTATCTAATACTTAAGTATACATAATTATATACTTACAAGTACATACAAGTCATAATTTCAAAGTGTGCATTCTTTGACCTAGCCATCCCATTTTCAGGAATTCACCCTTTACAATCACCTACATATGTATATAAGGATGTTTGGTTTATACCAGTTTATAACAGCATGGGAGAAAATATCTAGCAACAAGGGAGTGATGAAATAAATTATGGAATATACTCTTATGAATTTTATATAGCTATTAAAAATAAAGTGAGGGAGGGCTGGAGGTATGGCTCAAGTAGTAGAGCCAGGCCCTGGGTTCAATCCCTAGTACTGTGAGGGTGAGGGGGGGAGAAAAGGAGATTTAAATTTAATTAATTTAATAATATGGGTAAGTCTCTAAGTTATTATCCATTAGCTTTAGAGTGGACAGCAGACTTTTTTGTAAAGTGTTAGTAAATATTTTAGGCTTTTTACAGACCTTTAAAAACTTGGAAACCCTGGATTGCACAAAACAGGCTACAGGCTTACCTTTAGTTTGGAAGCTCTCAGCACAGAATGTAAGCTCTATAAGGGCAAAGACTTTTGTGTCCATTTTGTTCCCTGCTGTATCTCCAGCACTTTGTAAGAAAGTTGTTGGCCTATAATAGGCACTCAATCAATATTTGTTCAATGAATGAATGAATTTTTTGGGAGAAAATTGAAAACAGAACAATATATACAGTATAATCTCAATAACATTATCAGTAAAGGATGACAACACAGACACACACAGTCTGCGTGTACATACAGAGGGACAGAGGATGTAAACATTGTAGTTGCTGGTGACTTTTAGGGGAGGGGAGTCAGAGCCAGAAGGGAAGGGGCACTTTGTTTTAATTCTCTATTACCACCTGTATATTGTTTGAAACCTTTTTTATTGTTTGTTTTTCTGAGACAGGGTCTTGCTATATAGCACAGGCTGGTTTCGAATACACAATTCTCTTACCTTAGTCTCTGAGTGCTGGGATTACAGATGTGTAATCTGTTTGAATCTTTTTACAAGAAGAAAGGTTTTTTGATACAGGAAAGAGTAGGAAATACTCTGGAATTAGTAGGTATAGGTAAGAACTTTCTCAATGAAACCCCAGCAGCACAGCAACTAAGAGATAGCATAGATAAATGGGACCTCATAAAACTAAAAAGCTTCTGTTCATCAAAAGAAATGGTCTCTAAACTGAAGAGAACACCCACAGAGTGGGAGAAAATATTTGCCAACTATACATCAGACAAAGGACTGATAACCAGAATATATAGGGAACTTAAAAAACTAAATTCTCCCAAAACTAATGAACCAATAAAGAAATGGGCAAGTGAACTAAACAGAACTTTCTCAAAAGAAGAAATTCAAATGGCCAAAAAACACATGAAAAAATGCTCACCATCTCTAGCAATAAAGGAAATACAAATTAAAACCATGCTAAGATTCCACCTCACCCCTGTTAGAATAGCCATCATCAGCAACACCACCACCAACAGGTGTTGGCGAGGATGCTGGGAAAAAGGAACCCTCTTACACTGTTGGTGGGAATGTAAACTAGTACAACCACTCTGGAAAAAAATTTGTAGGCTACTTAAAAAGGTAGACATTGATCTACCATTTGATCCAGCAATACCACTCTTGGGGATATACCCAAAAGACTGTGACACAGGTTACTCCAGAGGCACCTGCACACCCATGTTTATTGCGGCACTATTCACGATAGCCAAGTTATGGAAACAGCCAAGATGCCCCACCACTGACGAATGGATTAAGAAAATGTGGTATCTATACACAATGGAATTTTATGCAACCATGAAGAAGAATGAAATGTTATCATTCGCTGATAAATGGATGGAATTGGAGAACATCATTCTGAGTGAGGTTATGCTGGCCCAAAAGACCAAAAATCGTATGTTCTCCCTCATATGTGGACATTAGATCAAGGGCAAACACAACAAGGGGATTGGACTTTGAGCACATGATAAAAGCGAGAGCACACAAGGGAGGGGTGAGGATAGGTAAAACACCTAAAAAACTAGCTAGAATTTGTTGCCCTTAACGCAGAGAAACTAAAGCAGATACCTTAAAAGCAACTGAGGCCAACAGGAAAAGGGGACCAGGAACTAGAGAAAAGGTTAGATCAAAAAGAATTAACCTAGAAGGTAACACCCATGCACAGGAAATCAATGTGAGTCAATGCCCTGTATAGCTATCCTTATCTCAACCAGCAAAACCCCTTGTTCCTTCCTATTATTGCTTATACTCTCTGTACAACAAAATTAGAAATAAGGGCAAAATAGTTTCTGCTGGGTATTGAGGGGGTGGGGGGGAAAGGGAGGGGGCGGAGTGGGTGGTAAGGGAGGGGGTGTGGGCAGGGGGGAGAAATGACCCAAGCCTTGTATGCACATATGAATAATAAAATTAAAAAAAAAAAAAAAGAAGAAAGGTTTTATATTTCCATTTTCAAAAAGGAAAAGAAAAATTTAAGTGTCTTTCTTTTTCTTTTCAGGGTTGGGGATGGAACTCAGGGCCTTGTGCATGCTAGGTAGGAGCTCTACCACTGAGCTACAACCCCAGCCCTCAAATGAACATCTTTTAAGGACAAAAAAATGGGCCAAAGAAGTGATAGGCAGTTTACAGAAGCAATACAAATAGATTCTAAATGTCTGAAAAGATTCTTACAATTACTAATATAGAACTGTAAAGTAACACAACAAAAAAATTCCCTCCATTTAGTAGACTGGAAAGATTAAAATGAGAAGTAAGAGTGGGTTGGGAGTTTACTACAAATAGTGGGCCTCAGAACTGGGAAAGTATGCTAATAACGATGACCAGCATTTATTATGTCTCACTGTGTGCTGGTCATCATGCTGGTATTTTACTATACTCCTTTTTTGTTGAGACAGGGTCTCCCTATGTAAATCAGGCTGGGCTTGAACTCTGGATCCTCTTGCCCCAGCCTCCCAAGGGCTGGGGTCATAGGCATACATCACTACTCTTGCTTCTGTATTCTTAACCTAAGAGCTTGGCCTATCATCATTCCCGTTTTTTTTTTTTTAAAAGAAAGAAATATTTAATTATTTATTTTGAGAACCAAGGTGTTTTTTTTGTTTTTGTTTTTTGGTGGTATTGGGATTTGAATTCAGGTTCTTGTGCTTGCTAGGTAAATACTTTTACCACTTCAGTCATACCCCAGCTCTATTTATTGGAGACAGCCTCTTGCCACGTAGCCCAGGTTGGACTTGAACTCAACATGTAGCCCAAGGTGGCTTTGTACTCGAGATCCTTTTGCCTCAGCCTCCTGAGTGCTGGGATTACAGGTGCATGATCATTCCCATTCTATTAATTTAGTTATTTTTTGTGGAAATGGGGGTTAAACTCAGGGCCTGTGCTTGATAGGTGGGCCTAGCATTTGAGCCAAGCCTCCCAGTCTTTTTTACTTTAGTTATTTTTCCAACAGGGTTTTACTTTTATGCTTTGGTTGGCTTGGATGGTGATCCTCCCATTTATACCTTCCATGTAGCTGGGACAACAGGCATATGCCACCACATCTAGTTTTTTTAAATTAGTTGAGATGGTATCTTATGAACTTTTTGCCTAGGCCAGCCTCAAACCATGATTCTCCTGATCTCTACCTCTCAAGTAGCTAGGATTACAGGTGTGTAATCCCACTGTGCCTGACCATCATTCCCATTTTATATGTTACAACACAGTCTCAGAAATGTGGAGCCATTTGCTCAGGTTACATAGCTCAGCTAGTAAGCCACCAAGACTGAAACTGTACTCTTGACCACTGTCCATGGGAATTCAAAGTAGGTCCAAGAGCACATCCATCTAGGGGATGATACAAACAAAACTATTGGTAGATCTTAAAGAATAGTTAGGCAAATATGGGTACAGAAGGAAGGTCACTCAGGGAAAGGGAACAACAGGAGTGAAGACTAAGAGAGGAAAATGAAGAAGTAGTAAGTAGGCTGAATTGTCTACATGTTGGGAATCCTAGGCTATAAGGCTAGAAAAGAGCAAGCAGGGGCTGGAAGCATGGTTCATGGAGTAGAGCGCCTGCCTAGCAAGCTCAAAGTCCTGAGTTTAACCCCCCTAGTACTGAAAAATAAAACAAAAAGAACAAGCGGGTTTGCCCTTTGAAGTACTTACAAACCTGACAGACTGTGGAAGACAGAGTCTGTGATTATGGAACCACAAAAGTGGCTGTGTAGTTCTGGCAAGGGCAAAAATATCTCTGGAATACAGTACTATTTATTACCATCTAACTACTATTTTTCTAGCCTCTGAAGGCCTGGTGATACTGGGATTTGAACTCATGGTGTCACACTTGCTAAACAGGCACTCTATCACTTGAGCCGCTCCATCAGCCCTTTTTTTTGTGATGGGTATTTCTGAGATAGGGTCTCTCAAACTATTTGCCCAGGCCGGCTTCAAATTGCTACCCTCCTGATCTCTGCTTCTTGGGATTACAGGCGTAAGCCACTGGCATCTGGCTTCAACACGGCTTTTCTTAAAATTGAAGGTATTTATGCCAGAGATGAAATCGAGTTCTACTTGGGCAAGAGATATGCTTATGTGTACAAAGCAAAAACCAACACAGTGACTCCTGGTGGCAAACCTAACAAAACAAGAGTAATTTGGGGAAAGGTGCCCATGGAAACAATGGCATGGTTTGGGCAAAATTCCAAAGCAACCTTACTGATAAGGGCTATTGGACACAGAACCTGTGTAATGCTGTTTAAATCCTAAATCCTCAAGGATTTAAATTAATTAAAAGTAAAATAAGGGAAAAAAATACTGTATTTTTAATGTTTAGATGCTTTTGTGTCTGATAAAATACAGTTTGTGTAAGATTTCCTTCATTCTTTTCTCAAGCAATGGAGGTCAAGTAAGTTGCTCTTTGGGGGAGGAGTCCCCCCCCTTTTTTTTTTAGGAGTCCCCTTTTTGAAAACAAGAATCCTGCCTTGCTCCAACTGCTTTATTTTATAGACAACTGAATAAGGTGATGATTAAGAGCTCAGGCTTTGGAGAAGCAACTTACCATTTACTCGCTGAGTAACTGCACAAGTCTCTCGGCCTTTACTGTCCTCAGCTTTATTCAAGTTTGTAAAATATACCAGTCCTTTTTTTTTGAGACAGGGTCTCACTATGTTGCCGCATCTGGCTTGAACTCCTATGTTCAAGTGCTTTCCCGGCTCAACTTCCCCAGTAGCTGGGAACAGGCCCATACCACTGCTAATAGTACCTATCATAAGGGACAGTTCCATGAGGCACATAACTGTATCTCTTAAAAATGTGTTTAGCATACAGTAACCATGCAAACAAAGAAAGTAGCTATATTATGATTACTGAGGCACAGAAGCATTGGGCAAATCACAAAAGGTAAAGGTGAGTGGCAGAGGGGCAAGTAGAACCCAGGTGTCCCGACTTCCAGATCAGTGTGTATTCCAGAGCTGCTCTGTGCTGTGCACAGCTCCCAGCATGCCTACATCTCATGTAATGGCCTGCCTACCTCCCAGCACTCACCTACCTTAAAGAGGTGCGGGTGTTTGATGTAGATTCTTCCTCTGGTGCCCCCCATCCCTAGGGCCCTGAAAAGTAAAAGATGAGTGGTAAAGATTCCAGCAGGTGCAGCCCCTAGCAGTGGACCCCTGAGCTGCCCCCTCTGTCAGCACTGAAGCTCTTAGACTTACTTGTTGGCTCGAGATCCCAACACAAAGGTGGTAGATTCATTCAGCCGAGCTGGGTCCCACTATGCAAAAAGAGAAAGACTGGTAAGGCTGAGGTTTAATGTGGTGGGCAGGATAGAACCACTTCCCCTTTCCTTTTCTCCTCATCATTTGCATCCATTATTCCACAAACAGTTTATTCAGGATACAGAGTATTCATAACATGCTAGGCTCTGTGCTAGGTGCTGGGGATAAAGAGATGAGTAAAATGCAGTCTCTGTTTTCCAGGAGCCCCAGATATAAATATAAACAACCAGACCACTATGCAATGGGGAAATGACACAGCTGAGTGCAATGCGTGAGGAATACCAAAGGAGACAGTACAGTCGATAAGTCTCCTTTGAAGAGATAATCCCAGAGTTCATTTTGAAAGGGTGAGCACGAGTTAAACAGAGTGGAGGGAAGGAAGGAGGGCATTCTAGAGAGAGGGCAGCATGTATGAAGGCAAGTGAGAGTTGGCCTGGCATCTTGAAACTACAAGCAATTCAGTGTTGCTAAAGGAGAGAGAGCAAGTAAGGGGGTAGCACTTGGTGAGGCTGGAAAGAGGCCCAGAAGAGCTGGAGGCCTAGGAAGTTTCATTTAGGGGTTTGCATTTTAATTATTCTGCAGGCAATGGACAGTCACTGAAGGCCTCTAAAACAGGGAGTGAGAAATGTACTTTAATGACTGCTCACCCAGCAATGTGGATAATGGATTTGCAGGAGCAAGATGACAGGCAGGGAAAGCAGCTTATAAAGGTTGCTGTAATAAAGCAGAACTAAAGATGATGAAGGCCTGAGTCATGGCAGCAGTGAGCAGGAAAAGGAAGGAAGAATTGGAGTTTATTTAGAAGGAAGAATTTACGGCTTGACTGGATATAGGGAGGCAAGGGAAAGGAAGAGGCAAAGATGATTAAGGTAAGAAAATGTAAAAGACCTTTGAGCAAAGATTCTGATTTCAATTTTGGATATGCTGTGTTTGAAATCCCTGTGGAAATTTTAGGCAGAGAGGTCTAGCAGACAGGAGGTTATTTATACAAGTTTTAAAGTAGAAGAGTCTGCAATGAACAAAGAGACTGAGGAGTTATAGCATATGGTGGTCCCTGAAGCCATGAGTGAATTTTAGATCATCCAGAGGAGATTTTGGTAAAGGGGTCAAGGAGAGAATTCTGGGGGGGGACTCCAGTTATATGGATCATTGCTGAGGAAGAAGAACAAGAAAAGGAGTTTGGAAAGAACAAAAAGATTCAGGAAAGCGGGTTCACCAGCTGGAAGGGAGTAGTTTTAGAGGAACAACATGATGACTAGAGGGAAAGCAGAGAAGGCCAGAAGCAAGACGTGGCTATATTCTGGACATGGTTCCATTGAGGACAAGAGTACTTTTATCTGTTTTCCTGGGCTTCCATCGATGACATTAGTTGAAGAAAGGATTCTGACTATTAAATGAACTTGCAAACAACTGTTCTGGAGGCAACAGAGGCTAATGGTGTCAACCGACTTCGGATCTAAGACTTGACTCTATCAATTACTTGCTATGTGACTGAGCAAGTCTCCAGTGTATTGAGAGTAAAAGCTACAGAAAATAAGATAATTTTTGCCCACAAGGAACTTGGCAGGAAATGAAGTTCCTTAATTACTAAATGGTAACAGAATCTACCTGATAACTTTATTACAAGATTAAGAGATAACCCATACAGGGCAGAGGAGTAAAGTATTAGTAAAACAAAGGACTCAGCCTTCTTTGTTAGAGACTGTTTTTTTTTTTGATGTTAGGGATCAAAGCCAGGGTTTCATACATGATGGACAGGTGCTCTGCCATTCAGTTACATCACCTGCTGAGCTCTGTTTTGCCTTTAATTGCAATTCCTTTGTGGGATCCTATTTGGAGGCCAGGGTAGTTGGAGGCAGGGATGAGGAAAATGGCTCTGCAATAGTATAAACACATCCTATATCACCCCAACTGTTCTTTTCTCATAGGGAGGCCCCAGAGCCTTGGTTGAGTCTCTCTGGGGTATAGGTTACTGCCATGCTCACAAAAGCATACCTTGGGGCCTTCTCGGCGAATTGGCTCACAGGATTTTGGCTTCCATCTGCTTGGAAGGAAGGAAGATAGGTGAATTCTCCAAGGGGGTGAGGTGAAAGGTAGTGCCTAAGATTGGAAGAAAGCTTGGTGGTGGTGGTAGCTCCTCACATACTCTCAGTTTAGCACCTGTATACTTCTTCCTGGCAACTCATGAGGAAGTACAAAGGAAAATAAAAGCACTGGACCAGAGGCACTCTGTTACTGGCTCTGATATGACCTAGCAGTGGGGCAAGTCCAGGAACCTCTGGTTGTAGCTTCTCATCTGTCAAAAGGAGACAACAGCAGCATAGAACAACATCCCTAACCATCTTGTGCTCATAAGGAATGAAAATGCTTCAGGAAGGAGACAAATTTAAGGGATGATGGTTAATACCACTCCATCTCCTAAGCCGGTGATTTCAAACTATCCCACACCCTTAACTAGACCAATGTGGCTTTTCCTGTGTTTGTTTATTTATTTTGGTGGGACTGGGGTTTGCAATCAGGGTTTTGTGCTTGTAAAGCAGGGGCTCTATAGCTTGAGCCATACCTCCAATCCATTTTGCTCTGGTTATTTTGGAGATGAGGTCTTGAGAATTATTTGCCTAGGCTGGCCTTGAGCTGCAATCCTCCTGATCTGAGTCTCCCAAATAGCTAGGATTATAGCCTTTTCTGCTTTATATACTGGGCTTACAAGTCAAATTTTGTTTGAAAAAGATTCTGCTGCTTCAGTCCTTTAAACCCAGGGTGGGGAGAAGGGCCTGAGTAGGTGCAGCACAGCAGATGTTTAGCACAATGAAAATACTCTAAATGATACTACCATAGTATGTATACATCATTACACACTTGTCCAAATTCAGAATGTACAGCACCAAGAGTGAACCATAAGAGTGAACCATAATGGACTATGGACTCTGGGTGACAATGACGTGTAAAAGTAGATCCATCAATTGTAACAAATGTACCATGCTGGTGCCAGATGTTGATAATAGGGGAGCCTGTCCATGTGTACTGGTAGGAAGCAATATGGGATATCTCTGTATCTTCCATTCAATTTTCTGTGAATATAAATACAGGGCTGGTGTAGTGGTTCAGTGGTAGAGCACCTGTCTCACAAGCTTGAAGCTCTGAGTTCAAATCCCAGTGCCACCAAGAGAAAAAAAAATGCTCTACAAATAAATTAAAAAAAAAAAAAAAAAGGACTCTTTGAAAATGATCATCCTGTAGGCAAGGTGGTATAGTTTGGTTTTTTGCTTTTATTTTTTGGTGAGTCTGGGGTTTGAACTTGGCTTCACACTTGAAAAGCAGGCAATAGAGTTATTGCCTGAGCCACACCTCTAGTCCATCTTGGTCTGGTTATTTTGGAGATGAGGTCTCTCGAATTATTTGTCTGGGCAGGCTTCAAACTGCAATCCTCCTAGGCAAGCTCTTTACCACTTGAGCCACATCCCCAGCCCCAAACTGCAATCCTCCTGATCTCAGCCTCCCAAGTAGCTAGGATGACAGGCGTGAGCCACCAGCACCTGGCCAATGCTGTATTATTTTGCCCTTTATTAACTGTATGATCTTTGGCAAGTAACTCTGAGTCTGCATATCTGCTAAATGAATTGTACCTTCTTTAGAGGGTGTCTTTAAAGATTAACAGGTAAAGTCTGTAAGGTCCAGCTATAACCATTCAATATATATTCAATATATACTAAAAATGAAACAACTCTGGTGTTTAATCAAGCTGGGCTGAACTGCTCTGGGGTGGGCAAAATCAGGATAAAACAACTTCCTTCCAACTGCCTCCCTTTATCACCCCCAAACCCAGGTAACCCTCTTCCATGTGCCTTAAGCAGATAGCTCTGATTTCACCAGGCACAGAATTATGGCCTCTTTTCCTCTAGGGCCTTTCAGCATCCTCCCTCTGCTCCTTTTGGCTCTCACCACACTGGTGGCCTCTACTCACACCATGCCGGCGGCTGCCCGATCATTTGACAGGATATGTCCAGGAGGCCGTCCTTTCCTCTGCCACAAAGAACAGCTGTCAGAGACCTGACCATGTGGGCACACTCCCCTCACTCCCCAATAGCAGGTCTAGGGTCACTTGATGGAGAGAACAAATGATGCTTGGAAGGATCAGGGAGAGTGACTTTTTCTAGGGTTTTTGACTCCTATGCTTGGAAAGGCCCAAATATGCACAGCTCCACTGCCCTCTTCTGGAGCTGAAGGGACTTTTCCCAATCAGAAAATCAAATGAGGAAGTGGCTTACCTTTTTGGGAATGGGGCTCCCTCGATGGGCACATTCTTCTTCTGCCTGCCGCCCACGCTGGAGGAAAAGGGAAGGGAGTCAGTGCAAGGCCAGTGTCTGGGCACTGCAGGTCTTTAGAACTCCTGCTATAGCCCTCCAACCACTGCCTGACCCAAGCCCCAGAAGCCCATCCAGCATGGTGCTATTTGAACCTGGCCCTACCAACGGGTAGCACATAAAACCTCCCTGGGCCCATGTATTCACCTGCTTCTTAGCCTGATTGGTCTCCCCCTCTAAGACCTCAAGACACAGTGACTCTGACCTTTATTCCTGGAAGTTCATGAGTCAATCTGGGTATTACTTTTTCTCCATCTGAAAACAGTAACTTCGCCTGAAAGAAAAAGACCCAAGTATTAACAGTCACTGTTTTGGTGACTATGTACATCCCACCTCCATTTTTGGAACACAACTCACTCAAACTTGGCTAAAACTTCTCTAGTTAATACAAAAGAATGGATACCTGTATTTATTTTAAAAATAAATAAAATAGCTGGGTGCCCGTGGCTATAATCCTAGCTACTCAGGAGGTAGAGATCAGGAGGAACATGGTTTGAAGCCACCCCAGGCAAATAGTTTGAGAGACCCTATCTTGAAAAAACCCATCACAAAAAAAAATGGCTGATACAGTGGCTCAAGATGTAGGTCCTGAGTTCAAGCCCCAGTACTGCAAAAAAAAAAAAAAAAAAGGCATAACTGCATATATTCATTTACAAAAAGTAGATTTGGGACTCTCTTGGTGGGCACATTCCTCTTCTGCCTGCTGGCCATGCTGGAGGAAAAGGGAGGGAGTCAGTTCAAAGTATGTGTGTGCATGTGTATAAATATATATGTATTTCCCCCTAAAACCCTGATTAATATGGCTGGTGAAATGGCTCAAGTGGTAGAATGTTTAGTTAGCAAATATGAGGCTCTAAGTTCACTAGCCGACCCCCCCCCCAAAAAAAACTTGATTAGTGATTATTGTTAATAAGTTAGTAAATAAGCACAATTAAATTTAAACCTAAAATCTCATTACACACAGAAAACTACTAATGTATCAATGTAAATTCTTTCTCACTTTTCCATGTAAAATATACTACACATTTTTCTAACTGAATATACTAATACCATATTACTCAGTAATGCACAAACATATGTATATGTATACACACACACATATACATATATGTACATGTTTCTTTGCTGGGTCTGGGGTTTGAACTCAGGGTTTCATACTGGCTAAGCAGGCACTCTACTGCTTGAGCCGCATCTCCAAGTCCATTTTGCTCTGGTTATTTTGGAGATGGGGTCTCAGGAACTCTTTGCGTGACTTGCCTCGAACCCTGATCCTCCTGATCTCAGCCTCCCAAGTAGCTTGGAATACAGGCATAAGCTACTGGCACCTGGCTCTTCCTTTAATATTAAACACCTACAACCTAAGTGCTGAGGACAGCAGTAAGCAGGACAAGCAGGTGTGGAGCTTCTTGTATTTGTGGAACTTATATTCTGTGAAAGATCTGGATAATGAGCAGACAAACATATCAACAAGGTACTTTTAGATTATAGTAAATGTAGTGAAGAACAAGCCAGAGAATTGCCAAAGGGGGTGGGCTCCTTTAAGGGGGAGGTCAGAGAGGGCCCAGCTGAGAAGGCAGCCTGAACTGAGACGGAAGGAGGCTGTAAGACAAACTGAGCAGAGCTGGAACAGTGATGCACGTACCTCCCAGTTACTTTGGAGGCTGAGGGATAAGGACTGCTTGAGCCCAGGGGTTTGAGACCAACTTAGGCAGCATAGTGAAACCCCAGTTCAAAAAAAAAAAAAAAAAGGAGAAAGAAAAGCTGAGCAGGTGTGTGGTGTGTTTCAGCAGCGGGTAGGGGAGGGAAGACTCAGCTCATGTGAGGAAAAAGAAATGGCCTGGAAAGTTTGACAAAGGGGAAAGATGGTAGTCTGTGAGAATAAGCAATATGGCCAGGGCAAGGTCCAGTCAGAAGGGATCTTACTTGTCAGGTGAAGGACTGGAGTTTCAGGACCTCTGAGATGATGTCTATAGCGCTGAGCACGCTCCCTGCTGGACACAATCTTCTCTACTGGCTTTCTGTGGCCATACTTCCTATGCTCTCCTGCTTCTCTGGTCAGTCTTTCTTAGTCCTCTCTGCTGGCTTCTCCACACTCAATTCTCTCTCATTGGACATTCTATCTGCTCTCATCTACTCACAACTTCAGTTAACATCTACAAACTGATGACTCCATTTTTTTTTCTTTTTTGAGACGGGGTCTCAACTATGTAGCCAAGGCTGGCTGGGAACATGTAATCCTACTGCCTCAGACTCTCAAGTGCCGAGATTACAGGTGTATACCACCATGTTTGGCCTCTATAATTTTTTTTTCTAATCCTCAGCTGTAGTTGAAAGGATGTCCTTCAAGTCCCAGACTTAGAAACCAAGTAATATTCTCTAAGCCTATACTTGGCTATCTCAGATTTGTTAAATAAAATTGACCCATGATCTTATCAGTCAATGCTGTCCCTTTTCAGTGAAGAGTATGCATGTCTCAATGTGTAATTACCCATACATTTGTGTGGTAATTTAATTCATACCCTGTCTAATGAAGGTGTAACTTCTGAGAGCAGGAAGCCTGTTTGTTCATTTGTCATTTGTTCATTCATTCATTTACTCAAGTCTTTCAACAAACACTTTCTGTATATTTAAGAGTCATATTCCATGGCTGGGAATACAGTAATGAACAAGATCAGGCTTCAACTTTTGGAAAGATCACTATTTTAGCAGAAATAAGGGTAGAAGTAGGAGGAAGGCACAAAATAAGCAAACAAGCATAAGTTAGGTTGACATAAACAAGTGCAGTGAGAGAAGTAACTGGAGGTAGGGAAGGGAGTGAGTGGAGAGACTACTTTAGAGGGAGTCAGGCAAGGCCACTCTAATGAGGTGAGAGTTAAAATAAGATCTGCAGAAGAGTTAAGGGTAGAGCATACCAAGCAGTGACGAAAGCAAGTGAAAGGCCCAGAGGAGAGAAAGGAATCCAGAACTGCTAGGACAGTCAATAAACGGGTGGTGGGATGAAATGAAGTTAAACAATCAGGCAGGAGTTGGTCCAGGCAGGACTCTATGGGTTGGATGGGCATTAGAACTTTAGTCTGCCTGCAATGGGAAGTCACTGAGTTCTAAAGAGAGGAGTGACATTATCTGATTCATCTTCTCAGAAATCAATCTGAAAAAAGGAAAAAATAAAACCTAACAAAACAAAAATCAGTCTGACTGCTGTGAGAAGAATGAATTGGAAGTGTGTGAGAGTGGATGTAGCTTATGGCTGCCATATAAATTTGTGAATATCAGCAGTTAAATTGGTTTCAAAGCCAAAGGATTATGCAAACTCATCTAGAGTGAGTCACAGAAGAGAAAGGGAATGAGTACTGAACTTGGGAAGCACTAACAGGGAAAGAAGATGACAGGCCAAGGAAGCTGGAGAGAAGAAGCCAATGAGGCTGGAGCAAAATTGAGGTACTGGATCCAAGACAGGAGTGTTCCAAAAGACATGAAATGATTGGGGGTGTGGCTCAAATGGTAGTGCACCTGCCATAGCAAGCATGAGGCTTTGAGTTCTACCCCAGTACAGGGGAAAAAAAAAAAAGGAACAAAAGACATGAAATGAGCCGTATCTGTGATAAATGCCACTGAAAAGCTGAGGACAGCAGAGTCAGGGCCCACAGGGCTTGGCAACACAGAGCTACAGGTGATGTTTCCAGTGAAATAGTAGGGACTGAAGGCAAAACAAAATGGATAGAAGAATGAATGGGAGGTGGAAAAGCAAGCCAGCAACTGTTGACAGCCTTTCTTGAAAAGGGAACAGAGCAACCGTGAGGCAGCTGAACTGTGGATTCAGGGTGGTCTGTTTTTGCTCACCACTGTATTCCCAGTGCCCTAATGAATGAGCACACATTATAAAGACATACATAGGGAAAAGACTGGAAGGAAGTGACCAAAATGCTAATACGAGTTATAATTTGGTAGTGATATTATGAGAATTTTCGTTTCCTTTCTCATAATTTATGTTTTAATGCAGCAAGTAACAGTTACTTGTGTTACTGATCTAAATTTTTTTTTTTAAAGATTTTACTTTAAAAGCATTCACAGAAAAATTGGGAGGAAGGTACAGATTTCCTATCTATCCCCTGCCCCCTCACATGCATTGCCTCCCAAATTATTAATCAATGGTGTTGCTTTTTTTTTTTTCTTTTATTATTCATATGTGCATACAAGGCTTGGGTCTTTCACCCCCCTGCCCCCACCCCCTCCCTTACCACCCACTCCGCCCCCTCCCTCTCTCCCTACCCCCTCAATACCCAGCAGAAACTATTTTGCCCTTATTTCTAATTTTGTTGTAGAGAGAGTATAAGCAATAATAGGAAGGAACAAGGGTTTTTGCTGGTTGAGATAAGGATAGCTATACAGGGCATTGACTCACATTGATTTCCTGTGTGTGGGTGTTACCTTCTAGGTTAATTCTTTTTGATCTAACCTTTTCTCTAGTTCCTGGTCCCCTTTTCCTATTGGCCTCAGTTGCTTTTAAGGTATCTGCTTTAGTTTCTCTGAGTTAAGGGCAACAAATGCTAGCTAATTTTTTAGGTGTCTTACCTATCCTCACCTCTCCCTTGTGTGCTCTCGCTTTTATCATGTGCTCAAAGTCCAATCCCCTTGTTGTGTTTGCCCTTGATCTAATGTCCACATATGAGGGAGAACATACGATTTTTGGTCTTTTGGGCCAGGATAACCTCACTCAGAATGATGTTCTCCAATTCCATCCATTTACCAGTGAATGATAACATTTCGTCTTCTTCATGGCTGCATAAAATTCCATTGTGTATAGATACCACATTTTCTTAATCCATTCGTCAGTGGTGGGGCATCTTGGCTGTTTCCATAACTTGGCTATCGTGAATAGTGCTGCAATAAACATGGGTGTGCAGGTGCCTCTGGAGTAACCTGTGTCACAGTCTTTTGGGTATATCCCCAAGAGTGGGTTTGCTGGATCAAATGGTAGATCGATGTCTAGCTTTTTAAGTAGCCTACAAATTTTTTTCCAGAGTGGTTGTACTAGTTTACATTCCCACCAACAGTGTAAGAGGGTTCCTTTTTCCCCGCATCCTCGCCAACACCTGTTGTTGGTGGTGTTGCTGATGATGGCTATTCTAACAGGGGTGAGGTGGAATCTTAGCATGGTTTTAATTTGCATTTCCTTTATTGCTAGAGATGGTGAGCATTTTTTCATGTGTTTTTTGGCCATTTGAATTTCTTCTTTTGAGAAAGTTCTGTTTAGTTCACTTGCCCATTTCTTTATTGGTTCATTAGTTTTGGGAGAATTTAGTTTAAGTTCCCTATATATTCTGGTTATCAGTCCTTTGTCTGATGTATAGTTGGCAAATATTTTCTCCCACTCTGTGGGTGTTCTCTTCAGTTTAGAGGCCATTTCTTTTGATGAACAGAAGCTTTTTAGTTTTATGAGGTCCTATTTATCTATGCTATCTCTTAGTTGCTGTGCTGCTGGGGTTTCATTGAGAAAGTTCTTACCTATACCTACTAACTCCAGAGTATTTCCTACTCTTTCCTGTATCAACTTTAGAGTTTGTGGTCTGATATTAAGATCCTTGCTGATCTAAATGTTTTAAGATTGCTGACACACATTTAATCTTCAATCCTATAAGGTAGATCCTTAATCTTCATTTTGCAATAGAGAAAACAGATGGTAATCCACCTAAGGTCACAAAACTAGTCAGTGGTAAAGTGAGGACTTGTAAAGAGAAAGCCTGATTCCAATCTTTACCACCATTAAATTTTCTCTTAATAAATGTATATTACTTGCATAAATAAAATGAAGAAATAAAAACAACTAATCTACAGAACAAGATTAAACAAGTGAAAACCCTCAAGACAACATGCTGTCAATAAGCTCA
Organism: Castor canadensis; assembly: GCF_047511655.1. Taxonomy (NCBI): domain Eukaryota; kingdom Metazoa; phylum Chordata; class Mammalia; order Rodentia; family Castoridae; genus Castor; species Castor canadensis. The sequence goes on along the minus strand of NC_133390.1, from coordinate 168,132,489 downwards.
GACATTTCCCCCTAAAAAATACCTGAAAAGGAGCAGGTAAGGAGATTAGGAAACACCACCAAGATGGTCAAGATGTGGTACAAGAAGTGAAAACAAGCAAACCAGGACTTAATCCATCAAAAGTAAAAAAAGCCCTAGTTTAATGGCCATTATGTCCAGTGTGAAAAATCTTTTAATGCAACAAGATCTGGATAAACTTCAGACAAAGGGACTCCAAAGAGCTTCCAAATATCCTGACCACCTGAAACTTTGGCTTTTTTTTTTTGTTTGGTAGTTCTGGGGTTTGAAACCAGGGTCTCCCACTTGCTAGGCAGGTGCTCTACCACTTGAGCCCAGTCCTTTTTTTTGTGTATTTTTGAGATAGAGTCTTGAAAACTATTTGCCCAAGCTGGTCACGAAATGTGATCCTCCTGATCTCTGCTAGGATTACAGGACTGAGCCACGGGTGCCCAGCGAAAGCTAGGCTTTTATAAGAAATATTTATTATAATTATGAATAATTATGCAATGTTTAATTGTACATTGTATTTAATAGAAGTATGTTCTGGGCTCAAGTACCTGACTATGTTGTTAGCTTGTGGATATTATCCCGTTCAATCCCCACAGTAAGCCACTGGTGGTAGGGAATGGCTTTAGTCCCAATTTTAGAGATGAAGAAATTGAAACTCAGAAAGGTTAAAAAAAAAAAGGCTTGCTCCAAATTTTTTTCTTTTTTTAAAATGAAAATGCTGTAAAGTTTATTAGGAAAGGAATACTTTCATTAGTCTGAAGCAGGTCATCTCTAGAGAGAGAACGAGAATGATCTAATTTTTTTTTTTTTGGTGGTACTGGGGGGTTTAAACTCAGGGCCTCATACTTGCTAGGCAGGTGCTCTATCAATTGAGTCACTCTGCCAGCCCCATTTTTGTGTTTTTTTTTTTTTTTTTTTTTGTGGTCCTGGGGCTTGAACTCAGGGCCTTCACCTTGAGCCACTCCACTAGCCCTATTATTATTTTTTGTGAAGGGATTTTCAAGATAGGATCTGGAGAACTATTTGCCAGGATGGCTTTGAACTGTGATCCTCCTGATCTCTGCTTCCTGAGTAGCTAGGATTATAGGCACCAGCACCTGGTGAGAATGACCTTAATTTTTTGAGTTATCTGGTTTCATGATGGATGAGAATGAAACTCTTTGGGCTTTTACCACCCTATGCTCTGATTCCAAAGTAACCACCAACCTTCTGTGTTCCATATCTGGCTTCTTAGTTACATCAACACTGTAAGGGCCACTCTGCATGGTGGACATGAGGATCAGGACAGCCATCCACTGAGGGCAGGTTATGTTCACTGAGCTTTAACTCCCTCTTTACCTTTTACCAAACTCCTCAGTATCTCCTAAGTCCCATTCTAAACTAATCAATCTCATGGCTCATGGGAGACAGAGGAATCTTTTTTTTTTTTGGCTATAGGGTGTCCTAGCCTCAAACTCATGATCTTCCTGCTTGAGTCTCCTGAGGACCTGTATTACAGGTTTATACCACATTGCCTAGTAAGAAATTCTTTTTTTTGTGCACTGGGGTTTGAGCTTAGGGCATCCTGCTTACAAAGCAGTGCTCTACTGCTTGAGTCACACCTACGGTTCATTTTGCTCTGGTTATTTTTTGGAGATAAGGTCCCTTGAACTATTTGCCTAGGCTGGCTTGAAACTGCATCCTCCAGATTTCAGCCTCCCAGGTAGCTAGGATCACAGGCATGAGCCACCAGTGCCTGGCTGAAATTTCCATCTTTGACAGCTAATGGCTTCACCCAGTCAAGCAAAAGAATCTGGATGATGCCGACAATCCCTATTAATAACAGCAGCTGATACATGCAAACAGGTTCTCTCCTGCCTTGGGAACAGTCATTTATAGACCTGATGTCATGCCTCCTGACCACACCTGACAGGCAGGGAGGCAGCAAGGGTGCTATTCCCCATGACACTAAAAGGGGATGTGACTAACTGAAGGTGACTCACCAAGCACTTGCAGAGGTGAGACAGATCTCAGCTATGTAATTCTTTTCTGTTGTGAGCCACAATTTCTTTTTGTGGTTTGCCTTTTTAATTTTTCTAGCTTTATTAAGGTATAATTGACAAATACAAATTATATACATCTCAAGGTGAATGATGTGATGATGAAGCCCATATACATACATTGTGAACTGATTACCACACTTCAATCAATCAACACGGCCACCACCATACAGTTGCGGTGTGTGTGCTCTTATGATCTACGATCTTAGTAAGTTTCAAGTAAACAACAGATTATGATTTAGTATAGTCAGTCACCATGTGGCACATCAGGTCCCACAACTTATTCACCTTATAACTGAAAGTATGTACTCTTTGATCAACATTCTTCTATTTCCCTGGTAACCACTATTCTACTCTCTGCTTCTTCCCTTTTTTTTTTTTTTTTTTTTTGGTTCTGAGGTTCTAACTCAGATCCTGTTGAGCCATGCCTCCAGCCCTTACTCTCTGCTTCATCTATAAAATAGGGATTAAAAAAACCTTTTGTACGTATTTTTTTGAGACATAAATGAAATAATGAATCTATCACTGAATATGGCACATAGTAGCTTCTTCTCTTCCCTTCTCTGTCAGCAACAATCCCAAACCCTATCTAAATATAAATGGCTTATGGGCATTCTCCCAAATACCAATACATTTTTTTTTTAACCAGAGCTGAGGGCTGAACCTTGTACCTCCATCTCTTGGACCCTTTGGTCTCACCTGTTCCAGGCAGCTCCGACAGGCCTCCTGGATCAGCTGCTCTGTGTCTACCTCTTCCCCGACATTGTCTCGCACATTCAGTGCTGCCTTCTGGAAGAACTAGGAAAGTACATTAGAGGACAAAGTCAGAAGTCCTGCTAATTTGCATCAACCTGAAGGAAACAATAATAAAACATAAGGTTTTATCCTACCCTCATCCAGAAGGGAAAAATGATTCTAAGCATGGTTTTGGGGTCAGACAGATTTAGACTCCCATCTCAGACTCTACCTTCCTCCTCTATTCCCTCTCTTAAGGATATAATTGTGGAGGTGCCCAAAGGATTAATGTGTGAACAGTACAAAAGCAAAGAATAACCTAAATGCCCAAGGATAGCTTAATTTGCAAGAAATACCACACAAATATTAAAAATCATAGGAAGGATAGCATAGTAGACATGGGGGTGAATGTAAGCTACCTCTGCATCTGAGAATGAAGTCAGATCAGGAATGAGGCATTTTCAAACACTGTTGGTAGAAATGCAAAATGGCTTAACCTTTCTGAAGAGTTTCTTTCTGTTACCCTCTAATTCAATCTCTAGGAATTCATCCCTCAGAAATACTTGCACAAGTGAACAAAGCTGTACACTCACAGTGTTCATTGTAGTAGTTCAGAAAGTGTTTGTAATAGAGAAAAACTGGAAACAGTCTGACTGTTCTAGGAACCAGCTAATTAAATTACGGTAGATCCATAAGACATGCTGCTGTAACTTTTACAAAGGAATCAGGGTGAGGCATTGTGTACTGACCTACACACATGCCAAAATATATTAAGTAAAATAAATCAAGGTACAGAAAAGTATGTGTAAAATAATCTTAAAAAAAAAACAACAAAACCAACCAACCAAACCCATGCACACACACACAAATAAAGCTGAAAGACTATATAGTTAGTTAACAGGTTAGTATATCTGTGAGGTGAGTTTTAGTAACTTTTAGTTTTGATTTTTTTTGCGGGGGTTGGGGGGGACACGGGCAGAACTGGGGTTTGAACTCCGGGCCCCATGCTTGCTAGGCAGGTGCTCTACCACTTGAGCCACTCCACCAGTCCACCCCTGATTTTTTAAAATGTTTTTTTTTTGGTTTGTTTGTTTTTTAATGAATACTTTCTTTTTCTTTTTTTGTTGGTGGTACTGGTGTTTGAACTCAGGCCTTATGCTTGCTAGGCAGGGGCAGTGACACCCGAGCCACTCTACCAGCCCCCACTCGCTGCCTCTACCTCTTTGTGCTTTTTAGTTTTGTTTTTTAGATAGGGTCTGAAGCTAACTTTGCCAGGGCTCATCTCGAACCTTGATTGTGATTCCAAGTAGCTGGGATTGCAGATGTGCACTGCCACACCTTGCTTACTTTTTAAATAGGGTCTTGTTAATTTTTGCTGGGGCTGGCCTTGATCCTCCATGTTCTTGTCTCCACCTCCTAAACAGCTGCAATTACAGGCAGGAGCTACCACACCTGGCCCATAAATTATGTTTATTTAGCATTTTTACAGGAGAGAAATTTCCTGAATCCTGGTATTCACAGTTGGGAAGCAACAAAGAAAGGGCTTTGGAGACAGACAATCTTGGAGTGAATCCTGGCCTACTTTTTCCTAGTGGGCCATGTATGTCATGTTAAGGAGTTGGGATTTTACCTGAAGACAATGGAAAGCTGCTAAGAAATTTTAAATACAGGAGTGACATCTCTGGATTTATTCACATTTTAGAGGTTACTCTGGTGGCTGTATAGAGGATGGGTTGAAAGAAGGGAAGAACAGAGTGTTATGGTTTGAATATCAAATGTCTTCTACAGGTTCATGTGTTGAAGGTTTGGGCTCCAGGTGGTGGCACTATTTTGGGAAGTTCTGGAAACTTCAGAAGGTAGGAGCTAGTTGGAGGAAGGAGGTCACTGGGGGCATGTCTTTAAAGGTTATACCTGGTCTCCAGTTCCTTCCTTGCTCTTTGCTTCCTGGTTGCCATAAGCTAAGAACCTCTTCCCCTACACACTCCCACTGACAAAATGTTCTGTATCATCACAGGCTCAGAATCAACAGTTAAGACTATGGGCGAAATCTCTGAAACGACAAGCCAAAATAAATCCTTTCTCCCTTAATTTGTTTATGTCTGGCATTTTGTCGCAGCAATGAGAAAGTATGACTAATACATAGTCACTGAGGGACTACAGTAGGAGACTGAGTGAGAAATGATGGAGGCCTAATCCAAGGCAGGGGTGTGGAAGGGCATGCCTGACAGACTGGGACACGGGCTATACAGGACTAGACCACTGTATAATAAAGATGGAGGAGAAGGCAGCATCCCCAGTTTTCTGGTTTCTAAGTGAATGATGGTCCAAAATTGAGCTCCACATCTCCCTCCTCCTTGTTCCTGTCCTCCTCAAGTCAAAGGCAACTTGATTTTATAGTTGCCCAGTAAAAATAATTTGGAAGTTGCCATTTCCTTTTATTCTATACTGCACATCTGAATCACAGCAAATCCTGTTGCTACTTTTAGAATACATCCATAATCTGCCTCTTTCCTAATATCTTTACTGCTAACACTCCAACCACTATCATCTCTTGCTGGGACTATTTATAAACTTTCTAATTGGTTCTCCCTCAGCCTATTCTCTACAAAATAGTCAGTGATCCTTTTAAAATGTTCAGATCACATGCTGTGCTCCAAACCCCAAGAGCCTCTCTTTTTATCACAATAAAATCTGAAGTCACTTCAAATGTTTTATATGACCTTTCCTATTGCTCTCCAGAGTCAGTCTACTCCAACCACCCTGATCAATTTCTTGCTTTGAATGTGCCAAGTACACTCCTGCCTCAGGGCCTTGGCCTTTTTTCTCAGCACCTGGAATGCTTGCCTGTAATGTGTCTGCATGGCTTGCTCTTTCCTTACTTTATTCTAGGCTCCACTCAAATGTCCTCCCTTTCTGAGCCACAAAATAAAAAAAAAAAAAAATAACCCTAGACTCCAGTGGTCACTCTCTCCCCCTTCTCTTTTCTCATTCTCTAACAAAGAATATATTTGTTTAAAGAGGCAAAAGGTACCCAGTACCTAAAATAGTGCCTGGTAGTATGGTAGTGAGTCAATACTTTTTTCTTTTGTGGTTCTAGGGATCAAATCTAGGTCCTTTTGCATGGTAGGCAAGTGGTCTACCACTGAACTACATCCCAAGCCCCAAGAAAACAATTTTAAGTCAGGGGCGTGGCTCAAGTGGTAGAGTGCCTGCCTAGCAAAGGCAAGGCCCTGAGTTCAAATTCCAATATCACCAAAAAAAGAAAGAAAACAATTTTAAATAATAATGGAGATAATATCAAAGAAGAAATAAGAATACTTGTTGAACACTTGTTATGTTCCAAGAAGATGTGATGAGCACATTACATATAAGTCATTTTATCCCTATAACAGCTTGGCAAAAAAAAAAGCTGGAATTACTCCCAAACAGGAAAGAGTTCTTGGGAGAAGGGGGCTCAGAATTGGAAAATTTGAGGTATCTATGTACTATATGTAGAGAGAGACTGGTGATGCAGGAAGAACAGGGCTGTCCAGGAGTTTTTTTTTTTTGAGATGGTGTCTTACTACGATGTCTGGCTGCAATCTTCCTGCTTCAGTTTCCTGAGAGGCTGGTACTACAAGTATGTACCACTGCACCCAGTTTTTTTTTTTTTTTGTACTGCTGGGGATTGAGTGCTTCAGTTTCCTGAGAGGCTGGTACTACAAGTATGTACCACTGCACCCAGTTTTTTTTTTTTTTTGTACTGCTGGGGATTGAGTCCATGTTAGTTTTTAATCATCATGTTCCTCTCACCTTCATGTACTTGTTGAAGACAGTCTGGATCTCTTCATTGATGCTTGGCTGCAAGACAGCTCGGAGGAGATCCATAGAGATGGCAGGATCTGTGAAACTGCATTTAACAGAGAAACAGAATCAGGTGATGTTCCCCAAACATATCCCTTCCTAGTTTGGCCAGCCAATTATTGACTCAGGATCCTTTAATAGCATACTAGACAGCTTTCACTTAAAACCAGCTATGTGCTTAGATTAGGGCAAATCACTCTCATAACTTTATGAAGTGGCTATTATTTTCAAAGTGTTTTATGAAATACAGTATTTATACAGATAAGTCCACACATTTTGACAAATAACCATATTGAACATTCATTTAATCAGTACCCATGTCAAAAAATATAACCAGCATTCCAAAGACCCATTCTGTGCTCTCTTCCTTCCCTGATCTGGACACCACTATTAGCTGTACTTTATAGTTGAGAAAACAGAGGCTAAGAGATGTTAAGTGGCTTGTCCAAGGTTTCACAGTAAATGTCAGCGTCTGCACTACGACACAGTTATTTGACTCGAGAGTCTGTGCTCTTAACTTTCACGCTCTTTGACCTCTTTAGCGCTCCCAGCCACAGAGCTAGTGAATATTAGAGATTTTAGATATTGTTCAATCTGTTCCCTGCCCACATTTTATAGATGAATTTGAAGTGGCTTGCTCAGGATCACACAAAACTACTGAATCTTTCCGACTTCAGTGCTCTTTTTGTTGGGCTGTAGATCTCTTCCCAGTCTTGAGCAATGGGAACCCCAAAGCTCTCATCCAAGTCAGTGCCTGGGATAAGAGTCCCACCCAAGGTCTGCATTACCTTGTCGTCATCTGTGAACGGCGGCCCCTCCGCTGCACCTGCCGGTGCTTTATCATTATGTTCCAAGGGTTCTGTGGGGATCAAGGGAGCAAATGTCACGGAGGCCCGAGACCCTGGGATGGGGTGGATAGTGGGTATGAGGTTACGCCTAGTCATCGCTGCTTCTCAGATCTTTTCATCACTTCTCCGAACTTGGAGTAAACGGGAGTGATTGAAAGGTCCTGCCCGGGAAGAGGAACTGAGGACGTTTCCTGCTTCCAAAGTCCCAATCCCGCCTTTTCTGGAACTGCAGGAAGAAGGGACCCAATGTTTACAGAGGGTCTACCCTGGCCGGTGAAGTGCCGGGCGCGTTACCCGCCTGTATCATCCCAACCCCGTAAGTTCATAAGGTTGGTTCTAATCATCTCCATTTTACGAAAGAGAAACCTGGAGCTCAGGGGGTTTTCAAACAGGCCCCCGTCGCCTAACTAGGAAGGCAGCCCTGGCGTACACATCCAGGTCGTCGGACTGCCAAAACGGCAACCCCTCGGCTGCTGCAGCCCCCGCGTTCTCTCGCCCGCGGACCTGGGTCCCGGGAGCCCGAGGCCCTGCCCGGCCCGAGCCCAGGTCTCACCGGGGAAGTCCTCACCGTGAGAACCAGCTGCCCTGCTGCGCCCGCATCCCCCAGCTCGAAGCCCCCGCGCTCGGCCCCGCCGGGTCCCCGCGGCTGCTCGGCGTCGCCAGTGGCCCCCATGGCGCCCCTGACCCCACAACTTCAGCTCGACTCTGCCACCGGCCGGAAAGTGGCGCCGTGACGTCACTGGAACGCGACGCTCGCGGACCAGGAAACGCGACTTGGAGAGCTGCAGGTTACCATGGTAACCGAACCGCGGTGTCTCGCTCCGGTTGGCCGCACGTAAAGACCTTGTGTGCGTGTGTGTGTGTGTGTGTGCGCGCGCGCGTGTGTGTGTGTGTGTGTGTGGGGGGGTGTGGGTGTGGGGGGTGTGGGTGTGTGTGCGCGCGTGTGTGTGTGTGTGGGGGGGTGTGGGTGTGTGTGCGCGCGTGTGTGTGTGTGGGGGGTGGGTGTGTGTGCGCGCGTGTGTGTGCGTGTGGGTGTGGGTGTGTGTGGGTGTGGGTGTGGGTGTGGTGATGGTGGTGGTGGTGGAGTGTGGTCTTCCAGTGCCGTTCAGTCAACGGGGATTTCCAGGGGGGCGAAGCGGAGGAGGGTAGGGGTAGAAGGAGCGGAGCTGATTTCTATGGGCTGGGGTTGCGGAGGAGAGAGCATTTTGGATCGGAGTACCTGTAGTTCATTCTTTGAAAACTGCTTCTTCTTATATGCCTGTGACGAACCCCCAGAATTGGAGCGGGTCTAATGCCGGGACCAGGAAACCCCAAAAGTGAAAGTCTGGTCTGTGCCATTCAAAACATCCTCTGGGTCTCTCCAGCCTTTGATCTTGGGGACTGCCTGTTGTGTCTGAAGGCATCAGAATGAAACTTGGCTTGTGAGGTTTCCTTTGTCCCAGGGATTTGGGTTCCCCTCTCCAGATGGGTAATTCTGGAACAGGTTGAGGATGAAGGATTAACAGCTGTGGTGTTCTCCAGAGGTCCCTTTTGCTCTGTCTCAGATGTAACATGTCTCTGAATAGAATTGGATTCATTTATGGATGGTAGAGAAAGTTACTCTTACCAGGTGACAATATCCAGTAATAGGAAGTTAATGAATTTTGCAGTTAGAAGGATCTGGGTTCATTTCCGATATGATATGGTGGTTAAGAACATTGGCTATGGTCCGGTGGTACAGGCCTGTAATTCCAGCACTCAGGAGGCAGAAGCAGGAGGATGGAGACTCTGGAGGCCAGCCTGGGCTACATAGTGAGATCTTGTCTCAAAGCCAAGGGCTGAGAATGTAACTTAAGTTATGAAGCCCTTTGCTTGCATATGCACAAGGCCTTGGGTTGGATCCCTAGCACCACAAAAACAAAAATGAAATAAAAAACATGCCTTTGTTCTACTGCTTACTAGCAGTGTGACTCATGTTCCTTAAACTTTCTGTGCCTCATTTTCCCAGTTGTAAAGTGGGAATAATAGCACCTGGTTGATAAGGTTATAGTGAGTATTAAGTGAGTTAATTCACGATTAAAGCTGTGGCACAAGTAAAAACTCAAAACAATGTTATATTGTTACCATAATAGTAACTTCTAGTGGCTATCAACTATGGACAATTTTTTTCTCAGTTTCTCTTACCTCTGCCAGATTATTGTGTAGAGCTGTGTGTCACGGCTCATACCTGTACTATTAGCACTTGAGAGCTGAGGCAGGAGTATTGGAAGTTCAAGGCCAGCCTGGGCTACATAGTGAGTTTGAGGTTAGCCTGGTCTATATGACAAGACGCCGTCTCAACAAAACGAAAGAAAAGATTATTGTGTGGATTAGAACAATGTATATAAACACATATTAGATAATGAACAAATGTTAATTCTTATAACATTAAAGGCAACTTCCTTGCATCAAACTCTTTGGCTATACTAAAGAGATTTTTACCTTGTGCTTTGAATATCCCTTGTCCTTTAACCTACAGGGCTTAGCAGTGCCAGTGGACACCATTAAGAATCAGCTAAGCAAAGACATGAACAAAATGGATAAGTAAAAATAAAAAGAAATAGAGGAAGAAGAAATAAAGGGAGGCATAGACAAAACTATTTGAGTCATAATTCTCTTGATTTGCCAACTAGTTTTAAATTGGTCCAATAACAGCCTACATAGTCTACTGGGATCAACATGTAGGATTTTGGTGCATTTGTATTAGTTCTGAAAAATCTAGATACTGCTTTTCTGTATTTTTTTACTAGTTTCTATGTGATTTGTTCCATTCTGTCTTTTCTAGGTTGCTAGGATGAGCAGAAGCCACATGCCATTATTTTAGTACCTAGGTTATCTTCTTATTATGTTATGTTGTTAGCCCTTCCCACTGTCACTTTGTCTGAAGCTGAATCCTTCCAAAGTCCTGTAGATCTCTCTTTGATCCTTTATCCAGTGGCTATCCCTCCTTTTTTCCAGCTTCCCACTAGGTTCTTCATCATTGTCCAGGGGTGTAGTATATATTGCATTAGAGTTTGATCACTCCCATCACATGTGTTCTTTGGTAGTGCCAGGAATTTTCCCGCACACCAGCAACCAATCATTCTTGTCAGGAGAAGATATTCTTGGGGACTGTTACGTAAGAGAAGATTTTGGAACTGGGTTTAGGGCAATCCCCTAGTCCTGCCCTTTCCTTGGTGTCTACGTCTGGGCTGAACTGAGCTCTCATCTTAACTCTTACCAGGATGTTAAGCTGCTTCTTCCTTTTGAAGGCTCTTCTTGCTGTTGGGTCCCTGGCATCCTCGGTAGCTGCAGGAGAGCAAGGTGAGCTATTTCTTGGGATCCCTGGGTAACAGTAACAGAAAATGACTAGGGAGAAGTCATCTCCTGCCTCCTCCCAGGGTGAGATTCCTCATTTGTGGAGATGATCTCTGTAGGACAGGACTGTATGTATAGGTTCTCAATGTAACCAGAGTCCTAGGCCAGAAGACCAACTCTCAGGGTTCCAACATGTCAGGTCTGCTCACTTGCCTCAATATGCCAATTAAAGAGATAAGCAGTGGTGCAGGTCAGACAAAGGAGATTTACTAATGCACTGGCTGTGTGCAGGAAGAGGGAAGGTCAGCATTTCAGCCCATCTTTAGGATGCTGACATGCGCTTTAGGTTTAAATAGAAGAATTGGGGGCAGGGGACCGGAGGTATGCATAATTAAACAGTCCTGGGCAAAGTGTGGCCTGGGAATATTATCTTAGTTCTGGTTCTGTGAGGAGTACTGTCATCATTTGAGGGAAGCAGTCTCATTCCCATAAGATGATTATTCCTGCTCCAGGTTATATCCTCATAATTATAGATAATGGTCCTTATTTGTGTGTGTGTGTGTGGGGTAATCTGTCCTGTGAAGCTGTGCTGTTCTATGGTGATGCCAGGGTGATGAATCGTGTCCTGATGGGCAGAAGTGCTGCAGCACAGGCTGTGGGGGTGGGGTGGGGGGGTAGTGTTGGTCTTTTGTCATTAAAATGTTAGAGATTAGTCCTTCCTGAAGCCCAAGGTGAATGCAGGAAAGAGAGACTCAGAGCAAAGGAGACAGAAGCAAAATGGCTAAGCCTTTGTGTTGCCTTTAATTACCTTGTGGGCCTAAGTGAGGAGTCAGTGCTTTTCAGCAAAAGCAGTTTCTAAGTCCCTGTTAGATCAGGACAGTTACCCTTTGTGGATAAGGAGATGGGACTTCCTAGAGGTTCCAGCTGTTCTCTAGAGCTCATTAAATGAGACAGGATCATCCTAACTCTTTTCTCTCTGTATCTGCAGCACATCAGAGCTTTTAATAGTGGTGGTGTTTTTAGTAATTGTGTGATAGGAGGAGAAGATAGTTGCAGGGATATTTTAATTAGGAATGCTATGAGATACTAAAGTCCTTGAAGTACATTTGACCTCCATTCTCCATTTTTTTGAGTTCTAGTCAATTACCTCAATGTTCTATGATATCTTTTACAGTGAAAGAAGGAGAATGCCCTCCTGATAAGAACCTGTGCAAAGAGCTTTGCCAGAGTGATGAATCGTGTCCTGCTGGGCAGAAGTGCTGCAGCACAGGCTGTGGTCTGGTCTGCCAAGGAGACATTCCAAAAGGTACGTTGACATGAGGAACAGTATCCTAGTGTGCTCTCTGGCCTTGTCTCTGGAATGGATAGAACCAGAGAGCTTCCTACTTCCTAGATTGTCTCTTAAAGTCTAACTTGCCTAGAACAGTTCTTCTTTCCCATTTTGGGGTCCCTTGTCTTTTAACCACTCAGTTCTCTAGTTCTTTGCTTTCTGTCAGGAAAGCATGCACCACTGATTATTGGTGTCTTTTACTTTGGACTCAGTTCCTGCAAGTCCAAAGAAAGGTAGAGCTGTCAAAGAAAGCCTGTTTAAGATAGTGATTAAGTTTTGAGTCTTTACTTCCATTTCCTGTGTGAGGAACAGGAACCGTTTTTCCTTTCTTTTCTCCATTTCTTCCTACTTTATCCTGATGTACTAAAATAAACTCTCTAAAACTTCCACTTTGTGAGACTCCTTGCCATGAGACACCTTGAAATGCTTTTCATGAGTGAATCTCAAGTACCTGTGATTTTTTTCCATGGAAACGGGGGAGCTCTGGAAGCCCCCTCACCTGGTGACAGAACCCCTTGGAATATATTGTTAAGTTTAGCAGACCACAGAGATTTCTCTGCTCTACTGTAGCTTTCCTGCCTTCACTAGTGTTATTTGTTGAATGTATTGATTTATGATTTTCTTGGTTATAAAGGCCTATGTAAGCTATTTCACTTCAGAGCACATCATTCAGTGTAATTTGAATCCATGTTCCTGAACCAATCAATCATTTTTGCCTAGAAATAAACTATTTTTATTTATTTCAAAGCAGAATTGTTATTTTGTGTTGATAGGAATATTAGGTAGAGACCTTGGAAAAGTTTTGTTTTAGTAGTGGGGCTAAATTAGCTCAAGGGTAAAGATTGCTTTAGTTCCATGTTTACAAAGCTTACAAATAAGCTTGGAAGAATCAGACTTATTTGTAGGTAAATTTAATTGCCTGCAGTAGAGACTCCAAAATTTGAAACATTTAGTCAGTTAATTCAGCAAATAAACAATTTAAGCAAGAAAAATCATATAAAAAAGGTAGTGATTAAGAGAGCAGACCTGACTAGGCATGTAGTTCAGTGGTAGAGCACCTGCCTACCATGTGTGAGGTCCTTGGTTCAATTCCCAGTACTGGAAAGAAAGAGAGGGAGAGAGAAAGAGAGAGAGAGAGGAAAGAGAGAGAGACTAGACCCTAAGACAAGGCAGACTATTTTTGAGCCTCAAATAGCAATTTTTAAATCTTAAGTTTTTTTTTTTTATATAAAAAAACAGTGCTGGGAATTGAACCCAGTGCCTTGTGCATGCAAAATTTACATTCTACCACTGAGCTAATCCCATTTTTTTTGCCAAGCACTCTACTACTGAGCTACATCCCTTGCTTAAATTTTAAGTTTTTAGCCTCAGTTTCTTCATTTGTAAATAGGGATAATTGTGACGATCAAGTGAGATTTTCCCAGAAAAAGGTAAAAATCAGTAAATGTTATGGTAAATGGTAACTACCATTGCTACAGCATTTGCTTTAGCACTACTGTTGGGAGGCTTAAGTGCAGTCTAGGACTTCCTTCCTTTGATTCTCCTTTCTGCTGTGCCTATAGTTCACCAGACACCACTATCTCCTTTCTGTTTCTGTCTTTGTTTTTGTAACAGGGAGGGAAGGAGATTGTCCCAAGGTTGTTCAGACATCATCCTGTTTTAGAAGGTGCACTACTGATGAGACATGTCCAGGTTTAAAGAAATGTTGTACGTTTGGCTGCAACAAAACCTGTGAGGTTCCAGTATCCAAACAGAAGCCAGGTAAGGAACTCCACCCGGGTACCCCATGGTCTAATTGGCTGGCTTATTTCTTTCTCAGATAGGTGCATACCATCTGTGTCAGGCCAACAAATTGTGTCCTGGTTAGTTTTACTTTGAGAAACAGTAATTAAGTGCCTGCTGGATTCTGAGAGCTGAAAAAAAGATGTGCAAAGAGTACCCAAGCCATGATGATGTGTGGGATGTGGCCTAGCCAGGCAGAGGAGGATGCCAGAGGGCAATGCTGCATACCCATTCTTGTAGGTAGGTTTGAAAGCTCTGGGGTAAGTCCCATTGCCCAAGATCTGCCAGGAGGTAGAAAAATAGAATCTTGATGTCTATGGAAAGCAGCACACACTTCCCATTCACTTGCTTCTGAGACTCTGTGTAGCCTTTGTACATACACAGGATAGCTATCTCCTGTTGGAAATGGATTCTATTTTGTTTTGGTTCTGGTGGAGTGGTATTTAAAAGAGATTCCTTCTTTCTCTTACAGAATCCTAATGATGTAATTCTCCATTTCTACACTTACTTCTTCAACAAATATCTATATCTACTGAATGTTTACTGTTTGCCACATCCAGTGATGAGTTCTGGGGTATATTGTGGTGAATGAAGTAGTTCCTGACCCTGCCTTTGTGGCGCTCATTGTCTAGAGAGAGGACACTGAAGAAAAATTAAAGGATGTCTAGAAACAGAATAATGGGAGCACGCACTTCAGATTGAATAGTCAAGAAAGGTGTGTCTAGGGTAGTGACATTTAAGCTGCAGCCTGGAGAAGGAGTTGACATTAGCCAAGGGAAGGGAATGTTGAATGTTGAAGGGTAAAAGAAGCATGGGCAGGAGTCTTCAGATGAGGAGCTCGAACATTTGGGAAACTGAAAGAAAGCTAGCATGGTTAGAGTAGAAGCAGATTGATGCCAAGCCAAAGACAGAGACTAGACAAAGGGAGGTGGCAGTGCAATGGAAAAAGGTTGAAGTGACAGTTTTCTGCTCTATTTCTCACCATTCCCTTGACAGGCACTAAAAGGTAATAGAAATTGATAGTGTGTCTTCTATGTCTACCCCTTCTTAATTTTCTGCTATTTTAGGGTTTTCTTGGCTACTTTTTCTTTTTTATATCTCTCAGTATATTTCATTATCCCATTGCCTATCCTCCTCACTCCCCATAATTACTTTTATTGGATCAATGTTAGATATATAAATTAATTTAGGGAGAACTGATATTATTACAGTGTTGAATCTTTTTATTTTGTTGTTGGTTTTTTTTTTTTTTTTTTTTTTGGCAGTACTGGGGATTGAATTCAGGGCCCTGCACTTGCTAGGCAGGCATTCTACTCCCAACCTTAAAATATTTCTTGATCTGTTTATATCTGGACGTTTTATTTTCTTCTCTGCTGTCTGAAATGTGGTCTTCTATTATGTTTTCCAAAGGAACTGGAGCTCCTTTCTCATTTGAATGCATGTGGAAAAGCACAGGTTTGGGCTGTCTGAGAACTTGGTTCAAGCCTGAGGTTCACCAGTTGCTGGCCACCAGGTCCCTGGGCAAGTCTCTTCTGTTTCTCTGAGTATCAGTTCCCTTCTCTGGGAGAAGGAAAGAGTAAACCTGAGGGTTGTAATGATTTAAAGTATGCAGTATTTGGCCCTCAATATACATTAGCTTCCTCCCTCTTGGTTCCTAAGCGGGGAATGGGTCAGGAGTATAATTTCTTTTCCACTCTCTCTCCCTTTCCTCCCTTCCTCCCTCCCTCATTTTTCTCCCTCCCTCCCTCTCTCCCTTCCTCCCTCCATGTCTTCCTTCTCTGACAGGGTCTTGCTATATACCCCAGGCTGGCCTTGAATTTGCAGTTTTCCTGTCTCTGCCTCCAGAGTGCTGGGATTACAGGTGTGCACCATCACAACTGGCCAAGGAGTATAATTTCTAACCACTGTTTTAAATACAGAACCGGGGTTGTTTTCTCCTCTGCTGATCCTCTCTGAGATCCTGATACATGACAACTTCTTTCCTTCCAACCAGGCTCCCCAGGCCTCTTCCCAGTACCCACTGGGTCTGTCTGTGCTTGGCTCAGGTAGTTATCTTGGGCAGTTTGCCCATAAGAGAGAATAGCAGGTTGTGCTCCTTGCCAGGACTCTTTTTTTTTTTTTTTTTGGGGTATGTCTGTGAGAGTGTTTTATTTTTTATTTTTTAAATTTTATTATTTATATGTGCATACAAGGCTTGGGTCATTTCTCCCCCCTGCCCCCACCCCCTCCCTTACCACCCACTCCGCCCCCTCCCTCTCCCCCCACCCCCTCAATACCCAGCAGAAACTATTTTGCCCTTATTTCTAATTTTGTTGTAGAGAGAGTATAAGCAATAATAGAAAGGAACAAGGGTTTTTGCTGGTTGAGATAAGGATAGCTATACAGGGCTTTGACTCACATTGATTTCCTGTGCATGGGTGTTACCTTCTAGGTTAATTCTTTTTGATCTAACCTTTTCTCTAGTTCCTGGTCCCCTTTTCCTGTTGGCCTCAGTTGCTTTTAAGGTATCTGCTTTAGTTTCTCTGCGTTAAGGGCAACAAATTCTAGCTAGTTTTTTAGGTGTCTTACCTATCCTCACCCCTCCCTTGTGTGCTCTCGCTTTTATCATGTGCTCAAAGTCCAATCCCCTTGTTGTGTTTGCCCTTGATCTAATGTCCACATATGAGGGAGAACATACGATTTTTGGTCTTTTGGGCCAGGCTAACTTCACTCAGAATGATGTTCTCCAGTTCCATCCATTTACCAGCGAATGATAACATTTCGTTCTTCTTCATGGCTGCATAAAATTCCATTGTGTATAGATACCACATTTTCTTAATCCATTCGTCAGTGGTGGTTGCCAGGACTCTTGAGGCCTGTTTCTGGAAACTGCCTGGGAATCTGTCTCAGGCAGTCACTCACTGCTAGCCTATAGGGCCTGGTACAATCTTCTCAGTGTTTGAAGCTGAATTATGGGGGTTGAGGGTGAGGCTGGCACCCAGGCATGGTACTTTTGTAAGCTGCTGTGGCCCCTGGCCAGTTCAGATGGGACTTCTTTTTCCCTTGGAGCTAGGTAAGCAGGCTGGAATAGTGACCTCGTGCAGATCTCTTAATCCACTGACTGAGTGGGATCCCTAGCCTGGAGTGAGGTCACTACTGCTAATAGCAGTAGTTAGTTAATTACATCTATGGCTTCTACAGCTGGCCTCTCACTTATTGGGACTGATTGCTAGGAAGCTCTCCTTCCTGGACTGTGAAAAATTCCTGTTTTCTTTAACCTCTAACGATTGGTAGTGCTGGACTGTTTGGCAAGATGGAGGGGCAGTCAGGTTGCCTGAGCCATGGGCAGACCCTGGGACCTGCTCTCAGGAGGAAGTCCTGGTCTAGACATGGGTCTGGTCCTGGTACTTCTGCTTGCTTGCTGTGTGGCCTTGGACAAATCTTTTTTTTAAAATCTCTTTGAACCTCACTTTTGTCATCTGTAAAATGGGGATAAGTATTTGCTTCATAGAGTGATGATGCAGTTGAGAAGAAATGCATTAGACAGCCTGTACTAAAGCTGCCAGGCCATGGTCAGTGTCTCCTGTAGTTATGCCCGGCTCCTCTCCTTTTAGGTTCCCTCCCCGCTTATCTGAGGGCTAACCTGTCCACGCACTTGCTCACTCATTCATTTATTCATAAGATGTTGGGAACATTCCCTGCCTGTCCTTAGGGCATCCATGGTGAGCAAGGCAGCCATGGCCACTGCTTCCTTGGAGTTCACTCTTGGTGTGAGAGGCAGGAAATAAGAAGCAAGCAAATAAATGATAACCACAAGTAGTCCTTTGAAGAAAATTACAAGAGAGCATGAAGGCCACGCTATCTTAATCTGGAGAATGAGAAGCTGGCCATCAGCGGAGTGCCATGAAGAGGGAATTGTGAGGGTGAAGGTTGTGAGGTAGGGAAAAACCCATTTTTAAGGAAATGAAAGGAGGTCTTTGTGGCTGGAGAAAAGAAGGAGGGTTGTTTCTGTTGAGTTGGAGAGGTGGTCAGGGTCCTGACTTTGGGGAGGTCTTCAAGGCTTCCTTTTCAGGCTATATTCAGAGGGTACTAGGAAGCCTGTGAGGGGCTTTCAAAAGGAGAGGCCTGTTCTGGCTTTCCTTTAAAAAGGCGACTCTGCTGGTGTGTGAAGGATCAATGAGGACAAGTGTCGATTATGGATGAAAGCCATCGTGGCAGATGAGCATGGCTTAGACCAGGGAGATGACAAAGCAGAGATGGAAAAATGGGAGGCTTAAAGTACTTTTGAAGGTAGAGTTGATGGAATTGAATGAAGAAGTAGATGGCTGTGGGCACTGAGGACGAGGGAGTGTCAAGAATGGTACTAATATTTGTTTTGCAAGTATTTTGCTCCCCCGCCAACATGCACTGGGGGTTGAACTCAGAGCCTCGTGCTTGCTAGGCAGGTGCTCTACTGCTTGAACCATTGCGTCAGCTCAAGTATTTTGCTTTTTAAGTCACTCTTCCCTCCAAAACTTCTTTTACCAGAAATTATCTCAGAAGGTAGAGTGACCATTTCCTTAGGGAAAGTGGGCCTGAGAGTTCTGTCAAGTCCTTTATTAAGTAAAATCACTGAAGACAGAAATCTGTTGTTTTTTTTTTTAGAATTTCCAAGTGCATCCTCCAAAGAGAGAGAGAGATGCTAGTGATTGACAAGCACACTGTTTAGATAAGAAGCAATTGGCCTTGTAAATCTATGCTCTACTGCTTGAGTCACACCTCCAGTCCATTTTGCTCTCTTGTTTTGGAGATGGGTGGAGATGCAATCACTCAAACTATTTGTCTAGGCTGGCCTCAAGCACGATCCTTCTAATCTCAGCCTTCCAGGGAACTGAGATTACAGGTGTGAGCCACTGGCCCAGCATTAGAAATCTCGACTAACATCAAAGTGTAACAGTCTCTATTTGGCTTACAAATACAGATGCATACTGGATGAACACCTGACATTATGCAGTTACTTGTAGACATTTTGGCTGTGATCAAATGTAAAAGCTGCTAAGGGGGAAGGTGTGTACACCTTTTATCTGAATACTATGGCATTGTTGGCTAGTACATCGTAATTTTGACGTCTACCTGGACTATGCAGCAAATTTGAAGCCAATTTGGCTACACAGCAAGACCAAATAACAATCCTCCCCAAATCCTGTCATTGTGAAAAATAAGTGTGTGTATTGTAACAAATAGTGTCAAAGTCCTGTGAAAATTCCTCATGTAGTTTAATGCTATAAAAGTAAATGATAAGAAAAGACTTGTGCTAATTTGAGTAGAATGTGCCAGAAAATACAGATCCTGAATGAAATGTACTAAAAGTTATATTATCAGGGACCCATTCTTTGTTTTTGGCTACAATGGGGTTTGAGCTCAGGGCTTCACACTTGGTAGGCAAGTGCTCTTACCACTTGAACCACTCTGCCAGCCTTCTTTGTGGTGGTGTTATTTTTCTGAGATAGGTTCTCTTTTGCCTGGGGCCGGCTTTGAACTGCCATTCTGCTGATCTCTGCCTGCTAAGTAGCTAGGATTACAGGTGTGAGCTACCTGCATCTGGCTTTAGTGGCCATTTTTAAAGAATTCTGGAGTACATATCTCTAATTTTTACTCCTAGTATTTTTTTTTTCTTGGCAGTAATAGGGTTGGCACTCAGGGCCTCACACTTGTTATACAGGTACTCTACCACTTGAGCCACTCCACCAACCCTGTTTTGTGTTGGGTATTATTGAGATTGAGTTTCACGAAGTATTTGCCTGGGGCTGGCTTCAAATCATGATCCTCCTGATCTCTGCCTCTTGAGTAGCTAGGATTACAGGCATGAGCCACCAGTGCCCAGCAGGACACATAGTTTTGATGTGATCTCACAATGACATAGAATATTTCAAGTAGAGCCCGTACAGGAAAATCCCAGGATGCAAGATTATTGTCTCAGCTGTTTAGCTGCCTGTTCTCTCCTTGGCGTCCAGCACTTTCTTTTCCCACTGTGGCAGACTTCCTGGAGCCAGCCATACGCTAGAGGCACGGGGCCAGTCTTGTTTTGGTTTTCTGTAAAACCTTTAATTGCCTGTCACCTCTCTCCCTTTAAAAATTTGAAATAAACACTGAGTCCAGTGAGTCATGGTAAGTTGGTTTGGTTTGGATGTGGCCTTCTTTGGGTGTGTCTGCTTCTGAGGACCTGGCCAAGTTGCCTTCATGTTTTAAGGATGGTGTAGTAGAAAGTACCTCATTGCAAATCAAGAGGTTGAGTTTTGTCTTGCTTAGCCTTGACTCACTCTGTAGTTTTGGACGAGCCCCATTCTCTTCTCTGGGTTTCATTATCTTCACAGGGATGATGAGGCATATCTGGAATATGTTTGACGGTCCACAACTGAAAATTAACCAAATGAGGTTTCAGTGTTCTCACATAACAAGAACTCTGGAAGTCGGGGTCAGGGCTGGTGTGTCAGTACTATGATGCTAATAAGGATGAAGTTATTTCTCTTTTTTTTTTGCCTCGCCAGCCCTTGATTTTATCCTCATACTAGTTGTCTTCTGGTTCAAAGAAAACTCCTCTATCTTTCCATATTATGTCTGCTTTGGACTGGAAGAAGAAAGAATTGAAGAAACAGAGTTTGTATCAGTTTTTGTCTTTGTGGTCACCCCTCTGCAAGAGAATATGGGGAAGTGAATCATTTTATCTGGACTCACTGCTTGTTAGAACAAACCTATTAATAAGCATTTCATATATCTATTTCTGTGTAACAAAACATCCCCAAACCTGGTGACCTTGGTTATCTTAAGACAACAAGGATTTACCCTTCCTCACAGCTATGTACATATACATGATACACATAAATGTGTGCTTTAAAATATATGTTAACATCCACATGGGATACAATGGAAAATATATTTCATATTCTAGGCTTGAGCCCTTCTGGGCTTCAACACTTTGATTCTATGACAGAGTTTAGTGGCGAATGTCCTGCCGATCCCCTTCCATGTGAGGAGCTGTGTGATGGGGATGCGTCCTGTCCCCAGGGGCATAAATGCTGTAGTACTGGCTGTGGTCACACCTGCCGTGGAGACATCGTTGGAGGTATGTTGGCTGTTTTTGGAGAAGAAATCTGTAAGTGCTCCCTGGGTTACAGAGTCAACTTGAGAGGGAGCTTCCTGTGGCCATATTCCTGGGAGGAGCCAGAGTTGTCACCCTTCCTGTCCCTCTGTCCTTCAACCTAAACAACCCCCTCCTTCTAAGGGGCCCATGTTTGCATGAAAAGAACTAAGGGGGAAGGCAGTGTGCAGTAGTAGGAAAAACTCTAGGTTGGAAGACTGGCAGTGTGGCTTCTGATCTTGGTTCTGCTGCGGATTTGCTCTGTGACCTTCAGTAAACAAACCTCTCTTTTTGAGGCTCAGACCTATTTTTTATCACACAGATTCCCCTCTGCCCCAAATAAAATCATATATATATATATATAATTATGTGATGAAAATAGCTGAAAGCATTCCTGTTCTAATTTCTTTATTTTTTCAAAAAAGAATTTATTTATGTATTTGGTGGGACCAGGACTTGAACTCATTGCTTTGTGCTTTGCAAAGCAGGAGCTCTACTGCTTGAGTCCCACCTCCAGTCCATTTTGCTTTGGTTATTTTGGAGATGGGGTCTTATGAACTATTTGTGTAAACTGGCCTCAAACCAAGATCCTCCTGATCTCAGCCTCCCAAGTAGGTAGAATTGCAGGTGTGAACCACCAGCACCCAGATGAAAAATGAATATATATTTCCAAGTGTCCCTTTTGTTCTGGGCACTGTGGAACTCCATTTCAAAATTATTGGCTTAGGGTCTCAAACTTGTTATCCTCCTGCTTCCACTTTCTGAGTGCTAGGATTACAGGTATGTACCACCATACCTGTCTCACGTGTTGTCTTACTTGCTTTTTAATTTAAAAAATTTTTATTTTGGTGGTACTGGGTTTGAACTCAGCACCTCATGCTTGCTAGGCAAACATTCCATCACATAAGCCATGTCTCCAACTCCTTTTTTTGTTTTAGTTATTTTTCAGGTAGGGTCTCATGTTTTTTCTCTTGGCTGGCCTCAGACCATGATCTAGTTCCCACATAGTTGGGACCACAGGTGTGGGACTCCATGCCCGGCTTGTTGGTTGAGTCGGGGGGCTCATTAACTTTTTGCTGGGACTGGTCTTAAAAACCTCAATTCTCCCAATCTCCATTTCCTGATTAGCAGTGATTATAGGCATGTTCTACCATGCTTGACCTGTCTTAATCCAGGCAATTCTGAAAGTGTTAGGGACAGATTTTTGTTTTTTGTTTGTACATAGCATACAATCTGTCAGGGAAGATAGACAATTAGATGAAGAACACAGATATTCCTTGACTTACAGGGTCATGCCTGATAAACCTATTGTAGGTTGAAAGCAATTTTAATACACACAGTTTACTAAACATCATGGGTTAGCAGCATGCATGACCCACTCTAGAGTGTTAGTTGTGTGACTTTGTGATCCTGTGGCTGACTGGGAGCTCCTACTGCTGCCCAGCATTGTTAGAGAGTATTGTGATATATATCATGAGTCTGGGAGAGGATCAAAATTTAAAATCTAATGTGAATGCGTATGGCTCTTGTACCATTGTATGCTGAACTATTGTAAGTCAGGGACTATTTGTATAATAAAGTTTGATGAGGGGAGGCATATATGCAGGGTGCTTCAGGGGCACAAAACCTCCTCTAGGGTGGCAGACAAGGGAACAACACTATAAAACCTAAGCATAGGGAAGGGGGATGGAGCCAAGCTCTTCTGTACCCCACTGCTCCCTACTCCTTAACTTGAATAGCTAATAAACTTTCAATTACCTCTAAGCAGCTCCCTTTGGGACACCATTTGAATCTCTTGGTTCAGAGATTTTTTTGGATACCTGTAGATTCTTAGATCCTCCAGCTTCATGGTTCCCCAGCCAGATTGCTTAAGATCTGTTAGGGGTCATAGATTGTTTCACTTGGAGCTCCTCCTTCAAGTTCTCCATGGGAACTTGGAGACAGCACAGCTTGTCTCTTTATGCATTCCTGTTTTTCCAACAGGGCGGGATGGTAATTGTCCAAACATTCTGGTGGGTCTGTGTATTGTTGGCTGCATGACGGATGAGAACTGCCAAGCTGGAGAAAAGTGCTGCAAGTCAGGCTGTGGCCGCTTCTGTGTTCCATTGGTCCTGCCATCCAAACAGACAATGATTTCCAACTGGACTACTGGATCTGATTCTGAATTAGGTGAGTCCAGGCTTTTGTTATCAGCAACCAATTGTCAAGTTAGCAGACTTAACTGCTATGCGCAAAGACTGGCTTAGGTTCTGGGAAGGGAACTTCCAAAGGTCAAGAAGAGTCCAATTAAGAGAAAGATCCTATGTCAAGACTAGAACCTCATATAGACAGTATGGGCTTGTAGGTATTCAGAGTGAGTGTGGCGCTTGGGATGTCTTTGTGGGAGAGATGGGCTAGGCAGATGTGACAAAGTGGGGAAAATGCAGAGAACATGCCAGACAGGTAATGTGATTGTTGGCAAAGGCGCAGAGGGTGGGAATGTATGTGACATGTTTTGGCAATGAAGGCTGGAGCAAGGTTGGATAAAGGGGAATTTCCATTTTGTTATAAAAGAGGACATGCCAGGTTGAATTCTGAATGACACAAGTCTCCAATGCCAGTTTGAATCGGGTTGTGTAGGAAGCTAGCAGTCCTTTAAGGCTTTTAAGAGAGATAATTGCCAAGACTTTCCAGGGTAGAGGGGACATACAGGATATCTGGAGCCAGGAAGGCACAGTTGTGACCTATTTCTTCTACTTGCAGAGGCCCGGGTGCCCTAATTGTTCTGATTTCTCCAGAGTGTCTGCAGCAACTTTGGGAGATGTGTCCTGTGAACCCAGGAGAGAGTGACATCTGGGCTTATAACATTCCCAAGGACACTTGTGGCCCTCTCTGCTCTGCTTCACTTCCATCTGCTGCTTGAAGCACAGGAAACAGCCCTGGGGTTGGGCAGCGGGTGCTGGTGCTTTTCCTTCTCAATAAACACGGGTGTGAACTTGTCTGTGCTGTATGGGGGTCAGATGAGATAGGAGAACTGGCAGGTCCGTGTGTGGTCGTGGGGTTGTGAGATTTACATACTGAGGAAGGATGGTGGTCCATTTTTCTTCTGAGAACACTGAAAATTGGGAAGGGGGAGATGGGTGGAAATTAAACCTAGGGTCATTAGCCATGCTTTCCTTTTCGTTTTTTTTTTTTTTTTTTGGTGGGACCGGAGTTTGAACTCAAGGGTTTGCATTTGCAAAGCAGGCGATCTACCGCTTGAGCCACACCTCCACCCCTGCTAACCTCTTTTATTGGAGAATATGACTTGGGGGTGAAATGGGTGGGTGGCTTATTTATTATAATTGTTTGAATGTTCCCACCTTGGGCCTCCTTCCCTGAAGGCCAGCTCTTGGTTCCAAGATAGGCAGTTTGGGGAGGTGATAACCCTAGGTTCCTGGGTACAAGGGAGTTTAAAAAAAATCTTTTCAAATGTATACAAAATGTATCATATTCTATATTTTAGGGATCTTTTGAGTCATAGCATATACTCTTTAAAAAAAGCCATACCTATAATCCCAGTACTTGGGAGACTGAGGCAAGAGGATCCCAACTTTGAGGCCAGCCTGGGCTGCATAGTGAGTTACAGGTCAGCCTGTATACAGGTCAGCTCCATAGTGAGCATAAATTCTTAGCCAGCTCAATAAGGCCAGAGAAAAACATAACAGGGATACAAATAGGAAAGGAAGAAGTCAAACTATCCCTGTTTGCAGGGATACTTAAAGGATCCTAAAGACTCTACTAGAAGACTCTTAGGTCTTTCAGCAAAGTTAGCAGGATAGAAAATCAATGTATGAAGAACAATAGCTTTCCTACAGACCAACAATGAACTCAAAAAGAAGTCTGGAAAGCAAACCCATGTACAATAGCCTCAAAAAAGTGTTAGGGTACGAGGCCGACCACCTTCTGAGAGGAGAAAGGACACTCGAGACGAAGTCACAAGGTGAGGTTTATTTTCTAGCTAGCTAGGGTCCGAGCATCTGCCTGAGACAGCAGGTTTCAACAAGGACCCTGAACGCAAAGTTTAAGCAGGTCTTATACTCTTTAAAACATCAATCATTGTCACATAGGAATTCCTCATGCCCCTGGGGTCACATTTTCCTGATCTTGCCCACATCCTGGTGTTGGGGTAAGATTATTTATTGAGAACTGGGGAAACACCAGAGGTTTACTTATCAGGTTACAAGGAATGTGTTCTCCCATAAATTAAGGGCTAGTAGTGGAATAGAAACCTAAGGTTTAGATAAGAACAGCAGGGGAGTCCTGTTTTGGGAAGTTTATTTACAAGTGGAGACAAAGAAAGGCAGGAATGGGTGCTTATCTCTGCATGGTGCCTTTCATCTCGGACTTTTGCATGGCTCTAATGGGCAATTCCTCACAGCTCTGTCTGAAGTTACAGCTTTTAATTGACAGTTTACCATGTTTTACAACCTTGTTTCAAGGCTATCTTCCTCTTCACGAGGTTACCCAAGGGTCATGCCAGTTATAGCTGATTTTTAGGCTAGGTGGGCTGCAAGTTAAAGTACCCCAACAAAAGTACCTAGGCATAAACTGAACCAAAGATGTCAAAGACTTCTATAATGAGAGCAATGAAACACTGCAGAGAGAAAATGAAGACATTCAAAGTTGGAAAGACCTCCATATTCATGGATTGGCAGAATTAGAATTTTAAAAATTTGGCCATACGCCTAAAAATGACATACAAATTCAGTTTAATCACTATCAAAATTTCAATGACACTGGGCTGGAGGAGTAGCTTAAGCAGTAGAATGTCTGCCTAGCAAGCATGAAGCCATGAGTTCAAACTCCAGTACTGCCAAAAAAAAATTCCAAAAGCATTCTTTATAGAAAAAAAAATCCTAAAACATACGGGAACACTAAAGACCCTTAATAGCCAAAGAAATCCTGGGCAACAAGAGCAATGCTGAAAGTGTCATAATATCTGACTTCAAACTATACTACAGAGTCATAGTAACAAACACAGCATGGTACTGGCATAAAAACAGACACACAGAGATCATTGGAGTAGAATAGAAGATCCAGAGATAAGCCCAAGCATGCATCGTCTGATTCTTGACAAAAGTGCCAAAAACATTGGAAAAAGCCTCTTTAATAAATGGTGCTGGGAAAACTGAATATCCACCTGTAGAAGACTGAAACTAGAGCCCTGTATCTCACCATGTATGAAAACAAATTCAAAATGGATCACAGACCTTAATGTAAAACTTGAAACTTTGAAACTACTAGAAGAAAACATAGGAGAAATACTTCCAGATACAGGCACAGGCAAGGACGTTCTGAATAGGATTCCAAAAACTCAGGAAATAAGAGCAGGACTTGACAAGTGGGATTGTATCAAGATAAAAACCTTCAAACTGGGCACCAGTGGCTCATGCCTGAAATCCTAGCTACATGGGAGGCTGAGATTGGGTGGATCAAGGTGTGAGGCCAGTTCAGATTAATAGTTTGTGAGACTCCAACTCCAAAATTACTATAGCAAAATGTGGCTCAAGTGGTAGAGAAAACAATCCCATTTACAAGTGTGAAGCCCTGAGTTCAAACCCTAGTCCCACCAAAAAAAAAAAAAAAAGTTTCTGCTGAGGAAACAATAGTGATAGAAAGTCTTTGCATATATTCATCTGACAGGGGATTAATATCCAGAATATATAAAGAACTCAAAATATAAATATAAAAAATAATCCAGTGAACAAATGGACAATAAATGAAATGCTAATAAATGAAAAAATGTTCAACATCCTTAGTCACCAGGGAAATGCAAATCAAAACTACATTGAGAGTCCATCTCACTCCCACCAGAATGGCTATTATAAAGAAAACAAATAACAAATGCTGGCAAGGATGCAGGAGGGAGGGAAGGAATTCTTATTTACTGCCGGTGAGAATGTAAATTAGTGCAGCCATTGTGGAAATCAGTATGGAAGTTCCTCAAAAAAATTAAAAATAGAACTCCCATATGATTCAGCCATGCCACTTCTAGGTATGTACCCAAAAGAACCTAAATCAGCTTGCTAGAGCTTACCTGTATGCCCATGTTTGTTGCAGCACTATTCACAATAGCCAAATTATGGAATTAATCTAGGTGCTCATCAATGGATGGATGGATTAAAAAATGTGATATGTGCACACAATGGTGTTTTACTCTGCAATTAATGAGAATGAAATATTATTTGCTGGAAAATGGATGGAAATAGAGATCATCATGTTATGTGAAATTAGCTAGTCCCACAAAGATAAGTATCACTTGTTTTTTCTCATTTGTGGATATTAGCAGGGTGGGGTTTGAACTCAGGGCCTAATGCTTGCTAGCACGCTCTCTATCACTTGAGCCACTTTACCAGTGAATTCTGGTTTTTTAACTGGAGCCTCTCAATAAATGTTTGTTGAGCCAATGAAAGAATGAATGCTGTTTATTAGCATGTCAATTAAGAATTCTTTGGGCTGCAGGTAATAAGAAGTTCAACTAAAAGGGACTTCCAACAAAGACATCTGATTTTCTCCAGTTGGAGTGCAGTGAGAAGGAGTGTGGGGTTGGTTTGACAGCTCAACTGTGACACTAGCAATCAGGCTTATACTTTCCTTCTCCACTGGCCTCTCTGTGCTGGCTTTTGTCCTTGTGATGGTCACCTCATGAGTGCCAGAGGGTTGATGCAACTCTAAATGTCACAGCAGGGAGAAGCTGTGTGTAAAGGGCAGTGGCAAAAGGATCTTTACTCAAATGACACTCTCCTTGTGATGGCATCTTCCCCAGAAGTTGCCACAGAGAGGCTGGGAAAATGAATGTTTGCAGAGGAAATGGGAAGACTGTCTTAGATTACCCATGATTTATCTCTGGGGTTGGGCAGAAAAACTGAGATTCTAATTAGCAAAGAAGGAAAGAATACTTTTCAATAGCTGAGTAATGAATGAACTGTATGTGCCATACTGGCTGAAAGGGTATTTGCATTTAAAACCTGGGGTGAAATTGCTGAGTAAAATTGTGGTTCCTATGAGGTTGAGAACACTCATTTTCTATGAGTAGAGTAGATGCTGCCTGACCTGAGAATAAGTGGTTGGCATGAATTTCACAGTGGCTGTACCAAGACATCCATGGCTCTGGGATCACATTGCAGGCAAATAGAGCCAGAGTGATGGGTCCAGAGTGATTTGGTCAGTTCCCTCTTTCACTATTTTTGCTTCTCATTTTATTATTTACTTAAAATATCAAATAATGTATGCATGTAGTGTGTGTGTGTGTGTGTGTGTGTGTGTGAGAGAGAGAGAGAGAGAGAGAGAGAGAGAGAGAGAGAGAGAGAGAAAGGGGTGTGTGTGTCTCTATGTTGTCCAGGCTGGCCTTGAACTCCTGGGCTTTAGGGCTCTTCCCACCTCAGGAGTAGCTGGGACTACAGGTGCATGCCACCAGGCCTGGCTTTATGTACATAATTTACAAGCCATTATGGTAGAGAGTCAATGAAAATAACCATCTGAGAATTTTCAAATACTGAAGGGTAAGAGTGGGGCTGGAGAGAGAGGTGTAAGCCCCAGACAAAACACAGAATAAGCAGTGAGAAAGAATGCCATTCTAGATCTCTCCTTCCCATCTGGTGTGGCCTACCTTATTCAGGTAACAATGGAGAGGGAATGAGAGTGAGTGAGTGAGAGTGAGAGAGCTGAAGACAGGGCCAAATTCCAGTCTCCCCCCATCCCTAGGCTTTTATGGGCAGCTTTCCCTGCTGTTACACCCTAACCCAAAGAAGCCATTAGAAATGTTCCTTCTCGGGGTTTAAGTCCATTTCAGCCTCAGTTCTGGGAAGCAGGTCTCATGCACTCCTATCCTGCCTGTAGTCCTATTACCTTTGCATCCTGAA
This sequence comes from Castor canadensis, assembly GCF_047511655.1. Classification (NCBI taxonomy): domain Eukaryota; kingdom Metazoa; phylum Chordata; class Mammalia; order Rodentia; family Castoridae; genus Castor; species Castor canadensis. The sequence goes on along the minus strand of NC_133390.1, from coordinate 168,103,609 downwards.
AGTAGCCTTTGACCAGGTCAAAAAACCAGATCCCATCCTCAGCTTCCTCACAGCAGACAGGAATTTCTGGGTTTCTGACACTTGCCATTCCTCAAGTGTGGGTCTACAAAGACCTATTCTTTAATGAAGCAATGGTATCTCACTGCCCCTCCCTTCTCAGCCCATTTCCTTGACTATCTGATTGTAGAATCTCTGACTTCTCATGCACTGTTAGTGCAGGCAATACAGGTGCACCTGTGCCTCTCCTTGCTGCCGTTCTGAGTCTCACCATTTTCTCTGGTGGTCATCTGCAAGTTGGGTATGTTGGGTGAAGAGGGTGGGAAGTTGCTCTTGGGTTGAGAGCCACCGTCTTCCCTTCCTACCTAAGTTAAGCCATCTTGTCAAAGGAACTGATGCATAGAAAGGCCAGGTTCATACAGATTAATAAACACAAAGAATGATGAAGCCCCACTGTGAGTGGAAAGAATTCTTTGCTGAGTGCTTTGTTCTCAGAGCCACCAGAGGGCAGCAGAAGTCTAAGTCATAGACTACTAAATAAAGTAACATTGGAGAAACCTAGTTAAAGGAAAAGCTTCCTGTCTATTACAGTCTGAGTTTCTGGGTCCCTACTGAATTTTACTTAATAAACTAAGACCTAGCATTATACTGTCCCTTTTCAGGGCATGTGGCATGTTTCTGCATTTTGGGCAGCATCCATTTTGACATTATTCATCAGGTTTTATTAGTGTTTCTTATACAAAGACACGGGGGCGACTTCCCTGTGGAGCTGAAGAGCAGGAAAGTTTCTGTCTTTGAGCTAAAGTGAGAAGGGACAGGGAAATAACATATGAGCATCACCTTTCCTATCAGCCTCTGCAGTAGGTGCTTTCTAGATCTGTTTTTTTTTTTTTTTTGCAGTACTGGGAGTTGAACTCAGGGCCTATACCTTGGGCAACTCCACCAGACCTATTTTGTGATGGCTTTTTTTGAGATGTGGTCTTGTGTCTTGTGAACTACTTGCTAGGGCTGGCTTTGAAACGTGATCCTTCTGATCCCTGCCTCCCGAGTAGCTAGGATTACAGGTGTGAGCCTCCAACACCTGACTTTTTGTTTCTTTGGTGGCACTGGGGTTTGAACTCAGGGCTTCGTGTTTGCTAGACAGGCTCTCTAACACTTGAGCTATGCCTCATGTCCTTTCCAGTCCATTTTTGCTCTGGTTATTTTGGAGATGGGGTCTCTAAAACTATTTGTCCAGGCTGGCCTTGAATCATGATCTTCCCAGTCTCACCTCCCAAGTAGCTAGGATTATAGGTGTGAGCCACTGGCTCCCAGCAAGTCTTTTTTGTTATTCTTTTCCTCCTTTGATATAATTTTTTTCCTAATTTAATTAATTTATTTCTGTGGTTCTGGGGTTTAAACTCAGGACTTTGAGCTTGCCAAGAAGATGTTCTACCACTTGAGCCACACCTCCAGCCACAGTTTGTTATTTTTGAAACAAGGAAGCATGATCATTGTTGAGATTTTCAAACAACACAAGAGAAATTTAAAGATCTTTCCAGCCTTAGATAACCACTGTTACCATGCTGGCGAGCATTCTTCCAGACTTGCTTTGTACATATGTATCAGTTCATTTTTCACTACCATAATGAAATATCTGAGGCAGGCTACTTTATAGAGAAAAGAGGTTTCTTTTGACTCATGGTTCTGAAGGGTCAAAGGCCGAGGGCCAAATCCTGGCAGAGACTCGAGGTATCACAGAGCATCACATGGCAAGAGACAGAGAGCATGCATGCTCTGTATGTCTGTTTTTTCTCTCTCCCTCTTCTTTTTTTTTGTGATGGGTTTTTTGAAATAAGGTCTTGAGAACTATCTGCCTGGGCTGTCTTTGAACCATGATCCTCCTGGTCTCTGCCTCCTGAGTAGCTAGGATTACAGGTGTGAGCCACTAGCACCTGGCTGATCTTCCTCTTCTTATAAAGGCTCCAGGAGTCAGTCATGGGGACTCTACCCTGCTGACCTTATCTAATCCTATTCACTGCCAAAGGCCCATCTCTAAGCACTATAGCTAAAGTTTCCACTCTCTTAATACTTAATAATAGGAATTAACTTTTGACATATTAATAAACCTTGGGGAAAATGCAAATTATATTCAAATCATGATAACATATATGCAAATATTGACAGGGGCAGGAATCATGGGAGGCATTCTGTTTCTACTGTTCTACAATAGGCTTTTGTCATTCAACAGTGTGGCACAGCTAAACCATGTTTTTAATTGTGAAGGGATTCTGTTTCCTTAAATATTTAGTGTTTTTTATTTAACCAGGCTCTGTAACTTTGTAGCTGTTAGTTGTCCTGTTTTCTATAATCTTTGCCAAATGCTTCAAGGACTTTATCTTCCATCTTATTTCTGTTAAAACAATAGCTGTGTTAAACAACAAGGCCTCCATTCTTTCAGCAATTCTTTTTGGTTTGCAGATAGACTGCTTTCGATATTTCTTTTACTTTTTTTTGGTGGGACTGGGGTTTGAACTCAGGGCTTTGCACTTGTAAAGCAGATGTATTACTGCTTGAGCCACACCTCCAGTCTATTGATAGTTCTTGATTCTTGATATTTCTTGAATCTAAAATTTCCTAAATTTCTTAAATTTTAGATTTGTCTGTTCTGTCATGATCCATTGTACAGGTTACATCTTTCCACTTTTAATATCCTCTCGGTTTTAATTTTTTCCTTGAAACATAGGCTTTTCTTTCCAGAGATCTTTAGCAGAGGCCAGATTAAAAAAAAGCTTGATCCCTTCTCTTTGTTTTCTTATGCCTTGTTAGCACTGAAACTCAAAACCAAAGCAAGCCTGCCCTGACATCCACCTGATACCTCAGTTCATCAGGGTTTCTAATAATGAACAGCTAAGGTACTTGATACAAAAATTCAGTTTATACTGAAATTAAAATAGTTTCCTCCTAATTGCAAATTCTAGTTAAAACTGAAAATTTCAGATTGTGTTGCCTGTGCTTTGTTAGTTCAGCAGCTGGGTAAGCTTGCCCTGTCCAGGGGTAGAAGCTCCAGCTAACTTATGTGTCAGGGCTCTTGGTTAGCCGTATCAGAAAGATACTGGCTAATTTATGCAAATGAGGAGTGGTGCTGGAAGGACGCTGTGACTAACATGATTCATGGAGAGCTAGGGCTCCACACTCGGGAGTGTTGACCCTCTGGAGGGCCCCGAGGCAGGAAGCATGCCATCGAGGCAGGAAGAATTGTGTCTTGATGGCAGGTGTCATAGTGATGTTCCATTTCTCTTTGATACTTCTCTTAACCTTCGGATGTCCTGAGAGGGAAAATATGATTGCTAATTGAGGAGCTATCAGCTTTGGTCCTATTACTATTTCGTGCTGGGTAATTATTTATGTATGTGGTTGGCCTGTGTGTTACATGACATTTAGCAGCATCTCTAGCTGCTCACTAAGTGCCAGTAGCTCAGCCACTCATTTGTGACAAACAAAAGTCTCCAGACTTTGCCAAATGTCCCTTGTTAGCAAAATTGCTACTGTTAACATGTGCTGCCCTCTTTCTATGTTGTTGGGAGAAGTGCTCACCGCTGGGAAGATTGCTCCGCTGGCTTCTGTTGTGGGTAGCAGACACCTGGACTAACCCTCACAACAAGCCATCTTACAGAACGAGGGAAGAGAAGCGCCTGAAAGGAAATAGGCTGAAGACAGGAAGGAGAAAGGCTTCTCCTTGTGCATCTTTAGAGCCGGATTGAAAAATTGGTAAGTATAGACAATTCTCCAAAAAGCTTCTTTCCTTCCTTCCTTCCTTCCTTCCTTCCTTCCTCTCTCTTTCTCTCTTTTTTTCTCACACTCTTCCCTTCCTCCCTTCTTTCTTTCTTTCTTTCTTTCTTTCTTTCTTTCTTTCTTTCTTTCTTTCTTTCTTTCTTTCTCTTTCCTTCCTTCTTTCCTCTCTCTCTCTCTTTCTCACACTCTCCCTCACTCCCTCCCTTCCTTCCTTTTTTGTTTATTTGAGGCAAGCTCTTGTTATGTAGTCCAGGATAGCCTTAACCTCCCTAGTCTGGGATTACAGGCATGTACCACCATACCCCACTTAAAAGGTTTAAATACATAATATATTTAGATATATAGTATACATAATATATAAATAACATATATATATTTTCATAGTCTGCCAAGAAGCTTATAGGAATTCTTCTCTCCCTATTTCCTTTATTTTTCTGCTAACTCTGTGACTTACCAGTACTTAGCACAGTAAGTATTTAAAAATATTTGAATTGCATTGAATTTCCATTGTTTTTTGAATCTTCTCTGTGTCAGTCAGTTTTCTGTTGCTGTGGCAAATTACCTGAAGTAAACAACTTAAAAGGAGGAAAGATTTATTTTGGGTCATGGTTTCAGTTCATGGTCCCTTTTCCTTGTTGCTTTGGGCATGTGGTGCGGCAGAACATCAGGGTGGGGGCAGAGGGTGGAACAAAGCTGCCCATATTATGATGGACAAGAAACAAGCGAGAAGAGAAAGCTTAGGATCCCAATATCCCCTTCAAGGACATGTCCCCAGAGGCCTACCTTCCCTCCACTAGGCCTCACCTGCAGTTTACACCTCCTCCCAATAGTGCCACTGCGACCAGTCCTTTAACACGTGAAACTTGGGGGATGCCCCAGATCTGAACTATGACATTCTCCTTCCTAACGTGTGCCTTGAGAAATTTGGACCACCCATTCTGTGGTTTATGTGCTCTTGTCCTTTCGTTCAAGTGTTAGCCAGGTGTGGTGCTACACATATACAATCTTAGTACTGGGAAGCCTGAGACAGGAAGATCACGAGTTCAAGGCCAGCTTGGGTTACATCAAGAGACCCTATTTTAAAAAAACAAACAAATAAAAAGCCCTCAACAACGACAGCAATAACAACAACAGTACTTCTTCAGATTCATTGTTTCTGGACAATGGAGATAAAAGAGGAGTTGGACACAGTTCCTCCCCTTATCTTGTCCTATTTGCCCCTTCTTAGGATTTTGCAGTCTGTCAGTTGGCATCTTTTTCTCTCACTACTTATTTTAAAAGCTCATTTCCTTTCACTTTCTGATAATTCCTTTTTTCATTGTTGTTTGGGTGTATTTTGTCCAACATCAAATGAAATTGTTTAGGCAGGGATCTCCGGCTGATGAGTAGACTGAGGCTCAGAGAGATAAACAGCCTTTCCCAAGGTCACAGGTAACCATGTCTAGTCATTGGGACCACTGGATAGGGTTGTGTTTTGTTTTAGCAAGCAGTTAAATGACTGATGGATAACTTTGAGTTTGTAATGACTTGGTTTTATGCTTTGATAATGGAGGCATGTTTCAATAATCCCCTAGTTCTAGAGTGAATCCTCAGTCCTGAAATGTAGTTTTCATTATTAAGTCATGGTTCTTCTAGAGTTTCAGTTTGAAGCTGTGATGTTTACCTCTCTAACATGTCAGGGTTCAAACTCTTACCTCCTTCCTTCGTAGGCAGCAGTTGAAATCTCTGCTCAGTTTTTCAGCCTTACCAGTGTTGTTTACCTTAGATCCTTGGATTCCTGTTTGCACAGAAGAGGGTGAGGAGTCAACCAAAGATTTGAGACATGTTTGCAAGCATTTTTTTTTTCTCTTGTACTGGAATTTGAGCTCAGGATCTCACATTTGCTAGGCAGGTGCTCTACCACTTGAGCCACACCCTAGCCCTTGAGTTGTTTATAAAGGTTTCAGAAGGGTCTCTGATGTTGTTCCCTCATTTCTGGGGTTTCCCTCCTCCCCAATACATAGCTGTTTTGGTAATCCATGCTAAGCATGTCCTCTGACTCCTCAGGGCACAACTGTTCCTGCTTGAGCTTTCCATGCTACATACAGGCTGGGTTCAGGAGTCCATACAGGATGATCCAGGAAGGTTCTTTTCTATTAAGGCTAAATTCTACCCAGTTTCTTCTTAATTTGGGTCACTCTCTATGTTTAAACACTTTTTACATGTTGTTGAGATATAACTTTTATCTGTGAAATAATTCATCTGATAGAAGCTATTCTGCCACTATTAGAATCAGAATTCTCTGAATGGTCTTTTATTTATTTTTTGGTGGTACTGGGGCTTGAACCCAGGATCTTGAGCTGCCTAGGCATGTGCTGTACCATTTGAGCCTCTCCAACAGCACTTTTTTTTTTTTTGCGTGTGTGTTGGGTATTTTTGAGATAGGGTCTTGTTAACTGTTTGCCTAGGTTGGCCTCAAACTGCTATTCTCCTGATCTCTGCCTCTCAAGTAGTTAGGATTAAAAGTGTGAGCCACTGGTGCTGGCATGCATAGCCTGTTAAAAACATTAGTCTCCTCAAAACCCTCTGTTCTTGTCTACCACAGCCCTACTGACAAGGACCCTGCTGACTGCTACTGTGCCCCCAGTCCTATATGTGAACATTTCAGTTCTTTAAAAAATATTAGTCTGCCTCACAGTTTGCACATACTGCTCTTTGTGCTGAGAATAGCCACCCCTTTTTTGTCTACTTATGCTTCATATGTCAGCCAAATATTAATTCCTCTAGAAAGTACTTACTGAATCTATGGGTAGACTACATTCCTTTCCTCCATCTTCTAATAGCACTTTGTTTCTTTCTTGTAGACCAGGAATCATAATTTGTCATCAAATACTGGTTATTAGAGTGATGTCTGTTCCTTTCCAGGTTGTCAATTCTACAAGGACAGAGTCTGTCCCCTTTGCTCAGTCTCTTATCCTATGCCTCACGTGGTGTCTAGCTCATGGTAGGAGCTTAGTAAATGAGTTGAATAAATGAAAAGTGGGGGAAGGTTGCATGGTGCATGGAAGAGATTTCCCAACTGAAGGAAGAGGTGTTAAATGAAACCATGAGACATCAGGAAACATGTCAAGTCACTTCACATTTCAGATCTTCAGTTCTAAGATGTATAACAGGTCAGGATTAAACTAGATGATCTTCTATGTCACTTTCCATTTTAGAAATCCACGATATTCACCAAGATTCAAGACAAAAGTATGTCATGGGACTTTGATCACATGATAAAGCCAGAGCACACAAGGGAGGGGTGAGGATAGATAAGACACCTAAAAAACTAGATAGCATTTGTTGCCCTCAACTCAGAGAAACTAAAGCAGATACTTTAAAGCAACTGAGGCCAATAGGAGAAGGGGACCAGGAACTAGAGAAAAGGCTAGTTCTAGAATAATTAACCTAGAAGGTAACACACATGCACAGGAAATCAATGCGAGTCAACTCCCTGTATAGCTGTCCTTATCTCAACTATCAAAAACCCTTGTTCCTTCCTATTATTGCTTATACTCTTCAACAAAATTAGAGATAAGGGCAAAATAGTTTCTGCCAGGTAGTGAGGGGTAAGTGGGGGGTAAGGGAGGGAGTGGAGGGGAGGGGAGGGGAGGGGGACAGAGGGTAGTGGGGAGAAATGACCCAAACATTGTATGCACATATAAATAAAATAAAAATTAAAAAAAAAGGATGCCATGGGAAATAGAATAACATGGAACACCCACAGGGGACCTGTGGTGGAATTTAGATTTTTCACCCTATCCACTTGATCCTAGATCAAGATCCTGAAAACTAGAAATGACACTTAAGGACCACTATTCCGGGAATAGCAGATAGAATTAACAAGACTTGGAAGTATTCAGATCATGAATGAGTCTGACAAAGAGACTAGCAGGATGAGACTGAATGTACAAATGACAAGGAGGAAGTGATCCTTCAGACCCATTGAAGGCCATACTCGAGGATCAGAGGTTTTCTCTTACTCTGTTTATTCTCCTACAGAAAACAGAGTAGAGGTGTTGGATGGGGAAGAGACCAGAGTCTTTGTGGGTATTCATGGGCTTTCTTTTCTTCACATCTTTCAGGTCTTGCTCTACATCCAGATATGAGGGCGAGATGCACTGAGTAGCCCTTGAATGGTATCCTGCTTTGTGCCACATTGGAAGGGCTGCTCTACGAACTCCTTTCTGTTTGGGAACTTAGAAATCAGAATCATTCCTAATTGTTTTTTTAATCTCTCCATCACATTTAGTGGTGTTTTTCCCTCTCACTTTCTCTAATGATCAGATATAACTCAGTGGAATAGATCAGAGTAAGAAATATCTTTTCATTCTGTTTTTGGCATATACCCTAAGGCCTTGTTTTATGTTTTCCCATTTCTTCCTCTTTCACCAGTGATCTGTCCCCTTGCAATATCTTCCTTGAATTTTTTTTTCACTTGAGTTTAACATGAAACCTGAACTCAGGTTTGAACTCATATCCTGCATTAGCCCTTGTTTGTGTGGTTTCATATAAAGGCCTGAGATATTCACTATCTTTTTACTGATCTTTGCTGGTATTTGTGAAAAAATTTCCTTTAGCGCTGCAGACGGTATATAGATATACCTTTTTATAACAGGCAAATTTAGGACCCACTGGGCACGAAATTAGACAAATGTCCAGAAGATATCTAAAATTATTGACTTGGGTCATTAATTCTTTGTCTTCAGAAAGTATTATATTTACAGTAATTCTTTGGTATATAATATAGTTTTAAAAGAACTTTAAAAAAATCGCACTTGAGTCCTATTTATATAACATAGTGTTTCATAATGGTCAGAAGGATGGAGATTTCTAGAACCTATAAATGGACACAAGGTAAATTATACCCTATGATGTCAGTCCCTAACACAAACTTTAATTTGGACATAGCATGGTCTGGGATCCTAGTCTTTGACTCAATACTTAGAGGATACCAAAACCTTCTTGTTTCCTTTGTCCTTTTTGTGTGTGCATAGGAGTAATTTCTGAGAAAGGAACTATGTATGGAAACATCTGTAATCTATGCTTTCTGCTAAATCCCAGGGTTTTTCCAAGGTTGTGTCCACAATCCAGGATGAGGGCTTGTTAGTGTTGAGGCTGAGTTAGAATATTCACAAGTGGATTCATCCAGGGACACAGTTTCTTCTATTGTTTATGCCATTAGAATACTGGCCTAGACTTTTTGTGTCAATAGATTAGTTTGTGAAGCTCCATCCTTGATGAGAAATGAATAGGGCAGTAAAAGCAGAGGGGAGTGACCCTTGATGCTCTGACAGTAGAGGTTCACCTTGGCACAAGATTTGTAGCTCCCAGCCATCAAGTCACAGCTTCTATGTTGCTAGAGCCTGGGGTATCGAAGACATTTCTCTAGAACTTAGCATTGTTGGGGGTTGAATAAATACCTATTGATATGTGGCAGACGCAATTTAATGATGATTATTTTGATGCCACTTACCTGAACATCTACTTTGGTCCATGAAAAAGTACAGAAACAAACTCCGTTTTGGCAAGTCATGGCAAGGAGAGAGCAACACATTAAAGGGTAGGATGGTGCCTGAAGGGAAGTCAGCTGCATTTTATAATGGAAGCATCTAGGATGGAAGCAATGGATGAATTCATACCAAGGCTGATGTATGGAAAATTTCAGTTAAAATTGTCTATATCTAATTAGTAGGAATGGCAAACCTGGGCAAGGAAAGCAAGAATTCTGAATTAAAAAAACTTCCAGAAATGTCCAATTTATTTACTCAGAAAAATTTCAGCACAATTTTTCATGTTGCTTTTGGTTACTTCTTCCTTTCAGATGAAGCTTCTTGTTTATTTTTATTTCTATCTCTGTTAATAGATAAAAAATAAAATTTGTGATTATTGTGGCCATTGGTGTGAGTCCTTAACATATAGCAGAATTTCCCATTTTTAGTGCTAATTTCCTTCCCGATCTATAGACTATTTTTTCTACATCACATATATATATATATATATATATGTGGTATTGGGCTTGAACTCAGGGCCTCCCGCTTGCTAGGCAGGCACTCTGCTACGTGAGCCATGGCTCCAGCCCTCTGTAGACTATTAATAAGCAGATATAGTGCTTGGCTCAGAGGATGTACATGTTAGTAAAGCAATGCTTGTGCTTTTGGGATAAGACCATTGTCTGGACCTTCGCTATTGACATTGGATGATGATCAGAGCTTTCCTCTGCTCTCCTGACATACTCACGGTTTTCTTTTTTAAAAGTGTGAAACAATAAGATGTTGGACAGGACCTTAAAGACCTGAGACCATTGTGTTAGTAGTGACATGCTGGGTGGAGAGTTAGTGGCTCTGGATCTATGCCTTTCTCCTGAGCAAACTTGAGAAAATCACTAACTTCACAGTTTCAAAAGAGTGTGGTTGGACTAAATGATGTGGATACTGAAATTTATGCTTCTGGCATATCCTCAACCAGTAAAATTTCTTTCTTCCTTGCCCATTTACCCTAACCTCTCACTTGCTTTTTCCTGAAAAGCCATGAATCCTAGTACTCTGCATCACTAAGGGCGGGGTGGGGTACTAAGAAACTTACCCTTCAGGCAAACAAAAGTGTTCACAGATAAATTTCTGTTTAAAGTTATTTCTGTTGCCTCCACAACCAGAGAAGATGAAGGGTTGACATAAAAATGTCAGAGTGTTGTAGTAGTATCTCAAAAGATTCAAGTGGCAGGTCCCCTTCTTTGCAGGGTAGTTGCAGTATGCTGTGTATGAGAATCCCAGTCAGGTTTTCTTTACTCTCCATTGGGATTCTTTTCCTCATAGGTTAAGACTACTAAAGTTCATCCACCATAAATCTACCTAATCTTATCGCTGGGGAATAAGATATAGTTCCTTGAGCATGAATTTCATTTCATACATGATATGGGTCAATGATTCTGGGCTAGAGCCTGGGTCCATGATGCAGAGAAATAATTGGAGAAAGACAATACGGTAGCCCTACTACTTTGGAGCTGACAGCAAGAGAGACCTGGAGGCAGCTTCCATCTTTCACAGTATTCTTTGTTCATATTAAACATAGCTCATTTCCTGACTCTCTGCATATTTCCCATGTCACTGGAAGTGAACAACCACCTGTTCCACCTCCCCCCATGCCTTTACTTTTACCCATCTTATTCACCCTCCCCAGAGTCTCTGCAAACACATTCACTAAAAAGACCTTTCACTTTCTACAGCTATTCTTGAAGGATAGGCTTAAAATGCCTAATTTGAGGCATCTTCTTTTTTTCTATGATGGTGTCTTCTCTCATCCAGTTTCCCTTTGGTCTACCCATCCACACTCACCTGGGGTTGCTGAGACCATGGAAGTAGATGGTTAGAGCAAGAACCACGATGACCATGTTGGAGACAAAGAAGGAGTTAATGTTGGTCTTCTTGAAGTCCAACTACAGTCCTTATCCACAACTGGAAATTTCCCCCTTTCACATTGAGTGTCTCGTACATGCTCATTATAATTTGAATCAAGAGCAAATTAAGAAAGTATAATGGGAATATTCTAAGCATGTAAGTGATGACTTCTTTATCAGTGGAATGTAACACAGTAGTCCTATGAATATGTGTTGAATAGATTGAAACTTATATCACACACACACAAATACACATCAGCAAGGGAATTTCTGGGACATTCTGACACCAACCCAATTTTCATAATCCCCATTCTTTTTGCACTGAAACCCTTTGGTAAAAACTTAAGCCAATTCTATTTCTGTCTTCCTCCTTCCACAGTTCATAGAGAGAACTTAATCAGATGCTCTAGAGCTCTACAATTTGTGATAAAAGGAGGAGCCTGGTTTTCAATGGCAGCACCACCCAGGCTGCCTGGACTTCCTTTTCTGTCACAGTTTTCTCTTGGTTTGTCCTTCTTATTTTTGCTTACTTCCAAGATGTCCACTTTCACATAGGCCTTTTCTGAGGTGTGCAGGAATTAAGTTACATGAAAGTGTGCGGAGGTGCATGGAAAAGATGAGGAGCCACAGAGACAAGGGAATCCATTCAGTCTTCATGATGCTGCCGAAAGCAGACAGGAGAGTCCTGCACTGCACCAAAATTATATATTGGGGGTGGGGCTCCTTTTCTTGTGAGAAGTTGAACCCATATCTTTAATTTAATTTTCCCAGGGCCCCAGCTAGGGCAGTGTTCTGGAGCATCCAGAATTAGCCTAGTGAGCAGGACAGTAAGTGCTTGGGTACCCATCCATATAGCTTGGAAGGCCATGTTTTTTCAGAACCCTGCAGATGAACCTCAGCCTTCCCTTCTCTCCTCATCTAGGGACTTTGACCACTTAGAGGTCAGGACATCAGTATCTTTATAACGAATAATTGTAAATTAATATTTTTTTGTTTTAATATGCGAATCTGAAAAATTGAAAGTCAGTGAACTAAGTTTCTCTCTCTCCTTCAGTTGATGGTATACTAGGGTTTGGTACTAGGGGCCTCAAGCTTGCTAGGCAGGTGCCCTACCATTTGAGCCACAATTCCAGCCTGAACTCAGTTCTCGGGAACCTGAGAAATTGGAACCAAAACAGCAAAGTAAATAAAGAGAAAGTAGACAGAAAATAATTGATGAAGAAAGTAGTCATTCAGGTTTTTCATAGATATCCTTTCAGGTTGAAGAAATTTCCTTTTAGTCCTAATTTTTTTAACAATGAAAGGGTAGTAGATCTTTTTCCGATGCTTTTTCTGTATCTACCAAGTTGAATATATTGGTTGTACCCTTCATTCTATTAATGTGGTGTATTACATTGATTTTGGCTTGTTCAAATAAATTGCATTTCTGAGACAAATCCTGTTGGATTTAACCATGGTGCATAATCTTTTTTTATATACTGTGGAATATTTTTACTATTTTTTGAGGGAGTTTTGTGTCTATATTCATGATGAATATTGGTGTTCAATTTTCTTTGCTTTTATTTATTTATTTTAAATTTTTTATTAGTGTATATTAATTGTACAGAATAATGGGTTTCATTGTGACATTTTCATATGTTCATAGTCCATACTTTGATCATAGACACCCATTCCTCTCCTTTACCCCGTCCCACCTCTCTTGATCCTCTTCTGTAATTTGTCCCCTCCTTTTACTTTCATGTTTTTTTTTCTCAAGATTCAACATGTGAGAGAAAACATGTCTTTCCGAATCTGTCTTATTTTACTTAACCTAATGATCTCCAGTTCCATCCATTTTCCTGAAAATGACATGATTTCATTCTCCTTTATGACTGAATAATACTCCATTGTGTATACATACCACCTTAAAAAAATCTAGTCTTCCATTGATGGGCACCTACTTGCCTCTACTTCCAGAGTACTGAGATTATAGGTATGCATGACCATGGCTGTCTCAGTGTAGTTTTTTTTTTTTTTTTGCGGTACAGGGGGGTTGAACTCAGGTCCTTCACCTTGAGCCACTCCACCAGCCCTATTTTTGTGAAGGGTTTCTCTTTGCGGTACAGGGGGGTTGAACTCAGGTCCTTCACCTTGAGCCACTCCACCAGCCCTATTTTTGTGAAGGGTTTCTCAAGGTGGGGTCTTGTGAACTATTTGCATGGGCTGGTTTCGAACTGTGTCCCTTCTGATCCCTGCCTCCTGAATAGCTAGGATTACAGGCATGAATCACTGGCACCCAGCTTGCAAGTCTTCTATTGAGAATTTTTGTGTCTATGTTCTTTCTTTCTCTCTCTCTCTCTCTCTCTCCTCCCTTATCTGGTTTTGGTATCAAGGTAATACTGGCTTCATAGAATAAGTTTGGAAGCATTCTTTCTTTTTTATTTTATATAATAGTTTGAGAAGTGTTGCTGTTAGTTTTTCTTTAAAAGTCTGGTAGAATTCAGCAGTGAGTAAGTCTGGGCCTGGATTTTTGTTCATCTTCATTGGGAGAATTTTGTTTTAACTTGTTGCTATTGAGTTAGGTTTGTTTTTTTTTTTTTTTTTTGCAGTACTGGAGTTTGAACTAAGGGCCTACACCTTGAGCCACTACACCTGCCCTTTTTTGTAATAGGGTTCTTGAGATAGGGTCTCTCATGAACTATTTGTCTGGGCTGGCTTTGAACCACAGGATCTCTGCCTCTTGAGTAGCTAGGATTATAGGATGAGCCACCGGTACAAAGTTTGTTTAGGTTTTTAATGTCTTCTTGGTTCAATTTTGGTAGGTCACATGTGTCTTGGAATTTACTTCTTCTAGATTTTCCAACTTCTTGGAGTATAAATTTTCAAAACATTCCCTGGTGATCTTCTGGATTTCAGTGATATGTATTGTAATATTCCCTTCTTCATTTCTAAGTTTATTAATTTGGGTTATCTCTTTCTTTTGCTTAGTTTGGCTAAGAGTTTGTCAATTGTTTATCTTTTCAAAGATAAACAGCTCTTTGTTTTGTTGGTCTTTATTTTATTAATTTCAACTCTGATCTTTATTATTTCTTTCCTTCTGCTAATTTTGGGTTTGGCTTGCTCTTATTTTTCTAAGACTTTGAGATGCATCACTAGGTTACTTATTTGAGGTCTCTGATTTTTTTTCAGTGTAGGCACTTATATTTATAAAATTCCGTCTTAGAAATGCCTTTGATTCTAGAAATTTAAAATTTTCTTGCTGATTTTTTCAGTGACTCACTGGTAATTCAAAAGTTGGTTGATTAGTTACTACGTACTTGCATATTTTCTTCAGTTTCTCTTGCTGTTGACTTCTAGTTCTAGTCTAGTATGATCTGATAAGAGACAATAATTTATTTCAATACTTTTCATTTTTAAGACTCATTTTATGTCCTAAAATTTAACCTATTTTGGAGAAAGTTCCATGGACTGCTGTAAAGAATGTATAGTCTTCAGTTGGGTGAATATTTTGTAGATGTCTGTTAGTTCCATTTGATCTACAGTATAGTTTAACTAGGATAAGAGTTGGGTATTGAAGTCACACACTGTTATTATATTGGGATCCTTTATGTTCAGTTGTGTTTGTTTCATGAATTTGGGTACACCAATGTTTGGTGCATTAATATTTTTAATCATTATGTCCTCTTGATGGATTGTTTTCATTATGGATATGAAGTGACGTTCTTTGTCTCTTCTAATTTTGGTTTGAAATCTGCTTTGTTAGATATGAGTATAGCTCCTCCTGCATGCATTTGGGTTCATTTACTTGGGATATCTTTCCTAATCATCTTACTTTCAGTCTGCATATATCTGTCAGTGAGGTGCATTTCTTGCAGATAAGAACCAGTTGGATCTTGTTTCTTTTACTTGGAGGGTTAAGACCATTTACACTTAGGGTTATTATTGAGAGGTATGTGCTTATTCCTGTTTTTTGATATTTTTCTCTTTTAGATAATCTGTGTCCTTTTATTTTTCATTTATTCTTCTTGGTTTACTGACTTAATAATGTTTGACTCTTTCTTAATTCTCATTCATCTATTTTTTTTTTGCTCAGGTTATTTTGGAGAAGGGGTCTTTTGAGCTACCTGCCAGAGCCAGCCTCAAATTTCAATCCTCCTGATTTCAGCCTCCCAAGTTGGTAGGATTGCAGGTTTCCACTGAGTTTTAATTTTGATTTACATCATTTTATTTCCAAGATTTCCATTTGTTTTCTTGTTAACTTTATTTTTGCTGAATTTCTCATCTTAATCTTGTACTGTTTTCCTTACTTCATTTAGCTGTTTTTGTGTATCTGCTGAAATAACTGATTATTTAAAAAATTAGTCTTTTGAATTCTTTGTATTTCAGCCACTTCAATAACTGAATTCAAAGATTCAAAGATTCTGAATCTTTGAATTCAGTTATTGAAGAGTTATGGACTTTTGGAGGAGTTATGTTGTCTTATTTGTTCATGTTTTTTATGTTGCTATGTTGAGATTTGCGCATTTGTTAGGGTGGATTCGCTTCCATTTTTATATGAGATTATTTCTAGTGAGCAGCCTTCTTTTGTGGTCTCAATCCTAAGTACCATTCAGAGAGAAGAAAACAAACCACTGTAAGAGCACGAATACCAAAACAAACCAGATGTAGAAATACAATAAAATACAATAAAAGCAATTACTATGCAGTCAATGATCACAAAAGAAGAATGGGCACAAATAATGTCAAATAAACTAAGAAGTTAAAATTTAATAATAAAATAATGAAATAAAAGGAGGGAGCAGAGAATGGGGAAAAGGAATGAACCAAGCATAAAGGAAAGAAAATAATATAGAGAGACAAAGAGCAAGAAACAAATATCCAATTATAAAATAAAAATATGTAAATAAAATTAGAATAAGGGGAGGAATAAAAAAGTAAAAAGATAAAAATCCCATAAATACAAATAAAAAAATAACAAAAAATTTAAATTTAACAAAAAAGGGAGGACAAGGAGTTAGAGAAGCTTTTTTTTTCTGGGCCCTCTAATACTGGAATCTGCCAGGTTTGGGATAGGGGTAATGTGTCATAACTGAATCTATTATAGTTCCTCTCTGATTCAATCATACAGGTTGGTGCTTCTACAGAAGCACTCTACCTCTGAGCTACATCCCCAAGCCAAGAACTTTTTTTTTTTGCAGTACTGGGGTTTGAACCCAGGCCCTTGCTCATTGCATTGATTCCAGAGCTTTCTTTTCTTGTGTATAGGTTGCCACTGCTAATCCTAACTAGCTTTGCAACTTAAGGGCTGGGTAGGTTCCCACTCACTCCAGAGGGCCCACCCAGTTTGTGTGCCCAAGGGTGTGGTAAACATCCAAGCTGAGGGGTAGCCTTGAGAGTACATCAGAGTGTGGAGGGAAGCAAATAAAGCACTGAGTTCTGCATTGTAGGGGAGAGCCAAGGGAATCAAACAATTTGCCTACCTTGGTTTCAGTGCTTTTAGACTCAGTTCTCAGTCTTGGAGCTCTCAGGCCCCATAGTAATCCATAAATAATGGGTCTTACTTCTCACCACATAGGGTGGGGTGGGTACCAACCACTTTGCCCTCTCAGCCTGCTGTCCCTACTGCTTAAACTTCTCATCGGGTCTGCTTCAGACCCTTGCCCTCTCTACAGCTGTCTCTCTCCCCCCCACATACTTCATTTTCAGCAGGGTGTCCCCATGCACCCTGACTTATGATTGTTCTGTGTTTTCTGATCCCCAGAGTAGCTCAGTCTCAAACAATAGGCCCCCACTCAAGATGGCTCCAGGCTATAGCATACAAGATATGGGGAGCAATGCAAGATTGCAATGGATTTCTTTTCCAGTGCTAGCCTGTCATTCAGGAGGAGTCATTTTCAGACCAGATCCCTGCACTTGGTTTAGGATAGCAAGAACTGGGGGTTCCTCCTGTGGCTAGGACTGTATCCTACTTTTCTCTGTCAGTTTTCTGTTCATCTGTCCTTAGCTTTCCTTATCCTTGTCCCCTCTCTCTTGATTCTTGCTCTTCCTTGGACTATAGTTTCTTCCCCATTACCCTGACTCTTCTGATTTGCAGATTGTACAAAGGAAATGTTTAATACACCACCTTACTCTGAAAGTCCTCTATGATTTCCTTTGGAATATCTTTGCCTCATTTTGTAATAAGGCCTGGCCTCATAGAATGAGTCTTCTCTCTTTTGTCTTGGTCATTCTAATTAAAGATTTGTCAATTTTATTGATCTTTTCAAAGAAAGCTTTACCCAACTAGGTCCTACCTCATACTTTTCACCACCTCCCAATAATGCTATCCTATTATGAATCCATCAGGGGATGAATCCATTGATTAAGTCAGAACTCTCAGGATCCAAGCAATTCCCAAAACCTCATCAACTGGCAAACAAATCTCCAGTATATGAGCCTGTGGGAGGCATTTTGTATTCAAACCACAACACTGGACATGGATCTATGGGATTTAATGTTTGCCCTTTTTGGTCTTGCTTTGGTGTTCTCCTATTCCTCCTTTTTAGAATGGGACTGTTTACACTGTGCCATCAGATGTTGGAAGTATGTAGAGTGTTTTTTGATTTTTATAGGGGCTCACAGTTAAGAGATACCTTGAGTCTTACTGGAGACTTTGGACTTGGACTTTCAAACAATGCTGAAACTCTTGACACTTGGGGGAAGGAATTAATACATTTTCTGTTGTCTACAGGATAATTACATCATCTTAGATGGAATTATGATCTGCTATTGTCTTTATTTAGAGATTAAGTATGGTGTAAGTGATGTGCTTCATGTCAAGTTGGCAAGAGGTGTACTTGTGATGGTTAATCTTTTTTTTGAAATTATGTTTTTTTTTTGGCAGAACTGGGGTTTGAACTCAGGGCTTTGTGCTTACTAGGCAGGCACTCTACCACTTGAGCCACAACTCCAGCCTGTGATGGTTAATCTTGATTGTCAAGTTGTATGGATAGATGACTAGAAAATTAGTAAAGTAAACTGTGACACATCTACAAGGGTGTCTCCAGAGTGGATAAACAGTGTGTGTGTGTGTGTGTGTGTGTGTGTGTGTGTGTGTGTGTGACCCATGCAAGCAATGGTCTGAATGCAGGCAGCACAATCCAATAGGCTGGGGCCCCAAAAGGAATAAAAGGAGAAGGAGGAAGTTTACTTGTAGTTGCTATGATGCAACCTGCTCTCTCTGCCATGCCCTCCCAGCCATGATGAGGTTTCATGGTTGAAACCTCTGAAACCATGAGCAAAAGTAAGCCTTTCTTCCCTTAAACTGTTTCTCTCAGGTATTTGTCACAGCAGAAACAGAAGTAGGAAGATCACAGTCCATGGCTGGCTCCAGGAAAAAATATGAGACAGTATCTGAAAAATAACTAATGCAAAGAGGGCTGGAGGTGTGGCTCAAGTGGTAGAGCACTTGCGTAGCAAGCACAATGCCCTGAGTTAAAAAACCCCAGTACTGTCCCCCCACAAAAAAATTTATGAATGGAAAGCAGTGCATGAGTTGAAGAATCAGCAGTTAGAATTTAGTGAATATTTTTGGTTTTATCTGCTCAGCACTATATATTCCACCTGGTAATAGTATCCCAACTTTTGTTTTCTTTTTCTTGGTGCCAAAATCTGGGACTGAACTTTTCTTTTTCTGAGACAAGTTCTTGCTATGTAGCTCAGGCTAGCCCACAATTTCTGATCCTCCTGCCTCAGCCTCCCGAGTGCTGGGATTACAGGCATGTTCCACCAAGCCTACCAGCATCCCAGTTCTTTGCAGAACTACTCCATGTGTAAGACTCTCAGTTACAGTGCCCTTTCTTCCCTGTAAGTGTGGGCAGGAACAACTCATGAATGGGAGAACTAGGAGCTGTGAATACGTGGGTAAGATTGAGATGTGTTAGTCCCCCTTTTTTGGTTGCAGAGGGCTATATTTATTTCTTTATTTTTATGACAGCTTCATTGAGATGTAATTTTCATGCTAGAAAACTAACCACTGTAAAGTTACAACTTAGTGGCTTTTAGGGTATCAGAAGTTGTGAAACTATCTCTACTATCTCATTGTAGAACATTTTATTACCTTCAAAAACACCTCATGCCCATTCGTACTCACTCCTCATCTCCCCTCCTCCTGTCCTCTGCCAGTCACTGATCTACTTCCTGTCTCTATGGATTTGCCTATTCTGGAGATTTCATATAAGATAGATTATAAATATGTGGGTTTTTTTTGTGACTGGATTCTTTTTGTGGCACGGGGTTTGAACTCAGGGCCTCACACTTGGCTAGGCAGGCGCTCTACCACTTGAGTCACTCCCCCAGCTCTTGTGACCGCTTCTTGCACTTAGCATAACATTTTCAAGGTTCATTCACATTGTAGCATGTGTCAGTACTTCATTCCTTTTTATTGTTGGATAATATGCCAGGGTATGAACATACCACATTTGTTTATTCATTTTCAACTGATGGTTGTTTCAACTTTTTGTCTGTTTAGAATCATGGATATAAATATCCAAGTGTAACTCTTTGTATGGGCATATGTTTTCATTTTTCTTGGTTATGTAATTTAGGAATAGAGTAGCTGGGTCACAGCTTAACAATGTGTGGTTTAACAATTTGAGAAACTGTCTAACTCTTTCCCAAAGTGACTTCTACATTTTACAATCCCATCTGCAATGTAGGAAAGTCCTCATTTTTTCATGTCCTCAGCACCACAGCTACTGTGTGCCTTTTGGGTTTTGTAACCCTCGTGGGTAGGAAATGGTTCTCATTGTAGCCTTGATCCCTACTTCCCTCTTAGTTGATGACATTGAGTCTCTTTTCATGTGCTCATTGTTTATTTGTGTGTTTTTTTTGGAGAGATGTCTATTCAGATCATTTATCCATTTTCAAATAGGATTACTTGGCTTTTTATTGTTGCTCGTGTTACTTTCGTACTCTATATACAAGTCCTTTTGTTCTGAGATCATTTTTACAGGAAGCAGGGAGGTTATTACACTAGCAGACTCAGGGGAGATAATTTCTCAAAGCCCTGATCCCCGATCAGTGTCAGGAGCTGGGTTAAATACTTACAGAGTTTTCCTCCTATCCCCCATTACTAACTCCCCGTTTAGTATGTGATTACAGTTGCTGGAAACTTTGCA
The DNA here is from genome assembly GCF_047511655.1 of Castor canadensis. NCBI lineage: Eukaryota > Metazoa > Chordata > Mammalia > Rodentia > Castoridae > Castor > Castor canadensis. The sequence goes on along the minus strand of NC_133390.1, from coordinate 168,083,284 downwards.
AGGTTAGCAGGTGGCTGCAGTGATGCAGAGCCAGCAGAAAGCTGCTTGTAGACTCAGAGTGGGGAAACCAAGGTGAATACAAGACACAGTAAATCCCAGGAAAATAGCCTATCTGGCCCCAACATTCCCCTCTTTGATGCTTTGACATTTTATTTGTCAAAATGCATCATCTCTTTCTTTTATAGGGATGGGATTTACTTTTTGGTAACCTTGTAATAGATACAATTGTGTGGCTGTTTTTTGTTTCACTATGGCTTTTATTGGGGTCAATATGGACAGTGTGACAAGTGGTAGCAAGCATGGGAATATAAGACAGCCCAACACCGTAATTAATGCAGCCCCTAACATTGTTTTAAATCTTCCTATTGTAGAGAACCATTCTCCAAGAATATCATCAGGATTTTACCCTTTTTAAGCCTGAACTGGGACATGAGCAATCTTTTTAATTTTATCTGTGATTTAAAAATTATCTTTCCAGTATAATGGCATTTTTAGTCTGAGTAGTATGTAAGCACAACTCATAGGATGAGAGGTTCAAGTTTGCAAAAGGAACCCAGAATAGAAGCAACCAAAAACAATACCACATCCTGTTAGCAAGAGAAAAAAAGAAAACTGCCAGAGAAAGCTTTTTGATCTGGCTTCATCCCATTGGGGCAGTTACTGCTATTCCTTTTGACCAAAGCAAAGTTACAATACCAAGAACAGAGAGAGATAGCCAAGGGATGGCAGAACTTAAGCATCACCACAGAACACTAACTATGAAAAACAATAGTCCATTAATTGTCTGTTTAGTTGACTCCTCAAGCCTCCACCTTGTGTTGACTAGTCAGCTTCTGGTTTGTGACTAGGGCAAGGCTGAAGATCCCCTCCTCAGGGTTAGTTTGAGTGGATTGCTGGAGTCTAGTTTTCTCTTCCACTCAGGAGCTGCTTTCTTTACTTGGTGTGATGGATCCACAGGGTGATTTTCACCTCCTTCATTGCCATGGGAGTAGTCAGAATCACCAAGTAGGGTCCCCTCCACTGAGGCTGGAGAGGCTGGAGATTTTACTCTTTTATTCAAACCTGGTCACCTGGCTTAAAGGAATGCACATCAGTGGTTAAGCTGATAGGGAGTTTTTCTTGGACATGGCGGTGCAGGACATTGAGCACTTCTTTCAAACTGTGCATCTGTTGCAGTAAGGTTAGATTTTCTGTTTTTAAAAAAATCTCTCTTAATGTCTTTTACTAGTGGGGGCGGCCCCCACAGAGAATCTCATAGGGTGAGAACTCAGTTTGTTTGGTGGGGCTGCACCTGATCTTAAATAAAGCTAATGGCAAGATCTGTTCCCAAGTTAGGTGAGTCTCCTGATAGAGTTTACTCATCTGAGTTTTTAGTGTCTGATTCATTCTCTCAACCTTGTCTGAACTCTGAGGCCAGAATGCTGTGTGAAGGTTTCAGTTTATTTTTAGTCTCTTTGTCAGTTGTTTAACAACTTTTGCCACAAAAGCTGGTCCATTGTCTGATCCTAGACCAATGGAGATGGGGATCCCATACTTGGGAATTATTTCCTTTAATAAGGCGTGGACCACTTTTTGGGCCTTCTCTGTTTGGGTGGGGAAAGCATCTACCCACTCAGAAAAGGTGTACACAATCACCAGAAGATATTTGTCTTTTCCTCCTGAAGTAATCAGTCTCCTTTTTAAATATACACAGCCCCATGTACATGAAGAGTGGTAAAATCACATTTAGAGTCTGTGTATATATTAACAGTCCTTTTAGCTGCCAGTTGTAGGGTGCGTGTCAGCGCAGTGAGCTCTGCCTTTTTTGCTGATGTGTCTGGAACCAGTGCTTGAGCTTTTAAGACTAAGTCCAAAGTCATTACTGTATAGCCAGTGTATCTTGTTCCCTTCTATGAAAAGTTTGTGGTTGAGCTGAGCTAGGGGTTGGTCACAGTGGTCAGGGCAGCTTGAGAAAGAAGACCTTATTAATCACCGCAACAGTTATGGTCTGGGAACCCCCACAGCCAACAAAAGGAGGATCGCCAGATTTAAAGTCTATACAACTTTCGACTTTTCTTGTGGATTTTTACAGTGCATACTCTGGTATCTCACCATCCTAGCATTTGTTAACCAATACTGTCCCTTGTATTTTGTTAGAGTCACAACAGAATGTGGGATCCAGACAGTTATTTCCCCTCTAAGCATTAGCTCTTTTTTTTTTTTTTTTGTCTCTGATACTAGCAAGGCTGTGGCTGTGAGAGCTCGCAGGCAGGGAGGTCATCCCTTTGCACTGAGTCCAATTGCTTGGAAAGATAAGGCACCAGCAAATGCCATGAGCCCAAGTATTGGGTCAATACTCCAACTGCCATGCCACTTCTCTCATGCACATAGAGAGAGAAAGGCTTCTTCACATCTGGGAGTCCCAGGGCAGGGGCACTGACTAATGCCTTCTTGATAGCACGGAAAGCCTGTTGTTGTTTAGACTCCCAGGTTAGGGGTTCCCTTTAGCCTCCCTTTTTGGCTTTATACAAAGGCTTTGCTAGCAACAAGAAATTAGGTATCCAAATCCAGCAAAACCCAGCTATTCCAAAAACCTTACGGATCTGTGTTCTTGTGGTCAGGGTTGGGATCAAGCAGACAGCTTGCTTTCATTCTGCATTGAGGCTCCGCTGGCTTTTGGATATGTGGAAATCTCAAGTATTTAACTTGGTCCTGGAAGATTTGAGCCTTTTTTGGGATACTTTGTATCCAGCCTCCCATAGGAGATGGAGTAAAAATTCTGTCCTTTTAAAACATTTCCAGTGGTTAGTTGCTGTGAGAAGGAGGTCATCTACATATTGCAAGAGGATGCAATTAGCTTCCTCTGTCAGTATGCTTGCAAATCAGATGTCAGGGCAGTTTTAAATACAGGTGGGAGTTTTGAAGCCCTATAGGAGATGGGTCCAGGTTAATTGCTGTTGCCCCCCCTGACCGGGGGTCCTCTCATTGGAAAGCAAGGATGGGTTGGCTCATAGGTGCCAACTGGATGCAGACAAAGCATTTTTTAATTCCAAGCATGAGAAGCAGGTTGCTTCTGCTGGTATCAGGGCCAACAAAGTGTACAGGTTTGGAAACACTGGGTGCAAAGTCACTGTTGCTTGATTGACTGCTCTGAGATTGTGCACTGGGCAGTAATCATGGTGTCTGGCTTTTGGACTAATGGTAAGGGAGTATTCCAAGCAGATTGGCAAGATCGCAAGATTCCATAGTTTAAGAGGCTCTTTTTTTTATAGTAGTCATTGTTTTAGCCATCAGAATCTTACAATTGTCCTCCAAGCACTTCTTAAGCCAGGGAGGAGGATAAGCTGCTGATGACTGTCATATGGGGAGCTGGTTGGAGTGACCTGGCAACTCTGTCACTACCTGATAAACTCTACAAATGATTTCTTGATCTAGAGATCCCTTGGAAGGCCATCCCACTTTAAAGGACACCCAATCTATCTGAAAGAATTTTTAAAGATCTTGGGGTGTGGCTTTACCCTGTGATTACCTGTATATCCTTTTGTAAAGTTGTCAAGCATGCATTGTAAAGGAGTTATTTTACTCTGGTGCATTGTAAAAGGATCAGTTTACTCTTGTTCCCACCCATATTGAGACAAAGCACAAGAAGATCAGGGAGTTTGGAAATGAGGTGGGGCGTCCTCAATTTCTGACATGAAGGGGAGACAGACAACTTTCCCTTCCTCTGTCCCTAGCTGTTCTCCTCACAGAGATATTTCGGACGCTTATTGGCTATAGCAAGTCCGTATAAGCCCCGAACTGGTGCCCCAAGGGGGTGGCCCTAGACCTAATGAGAATGTCCCTGGCCTCTGGGAGTGAATTCTGCACACCATATGTCAACTGAAGTCACACTTTATTCATGCTTTCAATTACACAAACACATTCATCCAACCCAATAAACCTAGTCTGGAAGGTATCATAGCTTCCTCTTGAATAACCAAAACACAAAAAAAACAAATTCAGGAGTACAAGTGTGTACCTAGGGTTTGATCAAGCCCCTTTTCGTCCTCTCGTGGATTGGTCTATTTTGATGGGTCTGGGTCCAACCTATTCCAGACGGGCGCTGCTCCAAATTTTCCTGGTTTCTGAGGTCTCTACCCAGGTTTTGTTGGCATGTATGGACCTGAGGCCTCAGACTCTGTTGGAGGCCTAGACGGCTGGAGTAAGTGTCCAGAGGCATGGCTCAGCAGGGTGGTGTTCTCAGGAGCTGGGCCTCAGTCTTGACAGCCAGAGAGGAAAAATGCCAACTTTGGTCTCTCCAGTTCCAGGCCAATGCACCAGAAATGTTGCAGGGACGATGAGGGAAACAAAGTCACCGAGAGCATTTTTACAGGAAGCAGGGAGGTTATTACTCCAGCAGACTCAGGGGAGATAATTTCTCAAAGCCCCAATCCCTGATCAGTGTCAGGAGCTGGGTTAATTAACTTACAGAGTTTGCCTCTTATCCCCCCTTACTAACTCCCCTTTTAGTATGTGATTACAGTTGCTGGAAACTTTGCAAGGTTAGTAGGTGGCTGCAGTGATGCAGAGCTAGCAGAAAGCTGCTTGTAGACTCAGAGTGGTGAAACCAAGGTGAATACAAGACACAGTAAATCCCAGGAAAATAGTAAAGCAGGATCCAGCACTTCCCCAGATATATTTGCAAATATTTCCTTCCATTCTGTGATTTTAAAAAAAATTTCTTGATTCATATCTGGACACAGTGTAATAAAATGGAGACCATGAAGAAAGAACACATAGTAAAAACTATTAGAGAGGGAGGGTGGATTACCTTTAAAACTGTTTCAATCAGCCAGCCAAAGAACAATAGGTTCAGAAGATAACGGAGCAATGATTTAAAAATGATGAGAAAAAATGAATGCTTACCCAGAACTATTAAATAATTAATTATTAGCCAAACTATTAATTAAAAATGAGAGCAAATAAAGATATGAAAGGGGAGCGAGGGGTTAGAGCACTTGTCTAGCATGTGTGAGGCTCTTGAGTCAATCTGCAGCACCACAAAAATAAAACAAAGAATATATACATTTCTTTAAGATAAAATTCAAGGTTAAAAATACATCAGCAAAAGAGTAACATCAACTCATAATAAAAGAAATAACCCAGAGAAGAAACTGTAGCGATGAGTGTGGATACCTATAACCACAAAGTCCTAATGTATAGCAAACACAATATTGACAGAATGGGAGCGATTGGCAACTGAAATCATTTTTTCGTGCTGCTGGGGTTTGAACTCAGGGCCTCACACTAGCTAAGCAGGCATTCTGTCACTTGAGCCACACCTCTACTCTAACCCATAATGTGAGATTTTTAATATACCTTTATGATCAAGCAGACAAAAAAGTCAGCATAATATAGAAAGTTACTGATACTTAACTACTTTTCTTTCCTTTCTTTTGAGATGAGATCTCGCTATGCTGTCCTGACTGGCCTTGAACTTTTGGGCACAAGTGATCCCTCTGCCTCAGCCTCCAGAGTAGCTGGGATTACAGATGTATACCACTACACCCAGCTTTATTTTCTTATATAATACATTAGATTTTGCCTGTGTGATTGTGAAGTATAAAATGTTTACTATCTTGATGGGCTGGAGGTGTACCTCAAGCAGTAGAGTGCCTGCTTTGCAAATGCAAAGGCCTGGGGAGTCCCACTCCCCAAAAGTATTTACTGTTTTGTCTTTAATAGAGAAGGTTTGCTGAATTCTACTTTTTGTACTTAGCCCCATGTTCCTACTATTTATCAATCTTGTGGTGTGTAGTCTTGGTTCCTATATTTTCATTCTACATGATCATCTTTGAGTGGATATACCAAAATTTATTTATTCATCCACCTATTGGTGGATATTTCCCTTCTTGTCTTGCTTGGTGTGCCAATAGTTTATTTCTTCTTTAATCCTCTTAAAATATCAGCTGGAGTTTTGCCTATCTGCTCTAGTTTGTGTGATTTATTATTATTTTTTAAAAATCTCATCGCTGAAATTTCTCAGGCTGTGTGTCCAGTTACAGGGTCTCAGTGGTTTACAGAGTCTTGGATGTTGGCCTAGAAACCACTGATCCATGTTGTGATTCACATGTGAGGATTAGACTTAGTAAGATGGGCAGGATAGGTATGCAGAGGGCAATTACAGGTACCAGGATAGACGTTCCTACTTCAGTGCAGGTTCAGGTTGAACAGCTGAGAAAATCCAGAGTTGAGATGGTCAACCTGAGACTCCTACACCTGGGCAGACTATGGCTATGCTGAACTTGGTAGCATTATATTGAGAAGACTTCGGACTCAGTGTTTGGATGATCATTCTTTTTTTTTTTTTTTTGACAGGGTCTCAGGAGGTAACCCAGGCTGGCCTCAAACTAACCATAGTCCTACTTCAGCCTCCCGATTGCTGGGATTATAAACGCGTACCACCACACCTGTTTGGGTGATCATTCTTTTGGTAACTGAAACAGAGTTACAAGATTGAAGTTGAGTGTTCCTTTTCCAGAAGAACTGACAATAACCAAGCCAAATTCTAATCACTGAAGTTCTAAAAAAATGTTCAAATAACAACTCATAAGCAAGGACCAGATTAGGAAGTCAGTTAAACTAATTAGGGTTCATGGCTTGGGGGCTATGCATCAAGAAATGTGACAAAGCTAAGTTTGTTATGAGTGAAGGGATGTTCCTTGTGAGTGTGAGGATCACTGCTAGGTTTGATTTTAAGGCCAAAAGGGAGCACAGGTTTGGTACTTGGTTCCACAACCAGCTTAATTTGGTAGGGGAGGTGATATAAACCTTTACAGATTTGGGTTGCTGCACTTGGAATGGTTGCAGTATTGGGTACATGTATGAGGATGGCTCAGGAGTGACAGGCACCTGATGTACAGGACCAGCTGACATTCTCTGGATAAGGCAGGGGGAGGGAAATTCAGAGTGGAAAGAGGACTGACACAAAGCTTCTTTCAATTTAATGGCCACACAGCTATTTTTCAGGATAGATAAAACTAGGCTCAGTAAAATACTAAAGAGATGGAACTTGCAAGGATTATGGAAATTTTACAAAGTTCTCAATTTTGGCCTGAGTTTTCTTACATCTTTATTTCAGATGCTACATCCAAGATGCTCAGTAAATTCACATCTTCTCAAGAATTCCTGTTTAAACAGAAAAAAATGGATCTGTGTTACAGATTTTGAAAAATCTCCCTGGATTAGTGTAGGTCATTAGTGTAGCCTGTCAGATGCCTCTTCTACCAATGTTCCTTCTGTTACATTGACTAATCTCTCACTTTTTCATTTACCCAAAACTTAGTCATTATCATGACATGCAAGATACTGCAAAGATTTCTAGGAATAGAAAATGAGCAAAACAAAATTCATGCTTTGGAGTTACTCCCAAGGCCACTCCCCATCTTATGGTCGTGGAAATCAGTCATACCACAGCCCTGTGAGGCTCAACTGACTTTCTTATTCCAGTGATTGGGAAATCGAGTGTGGGCTGGAAGCTTAGTTGCAATGGAGCATGTTGCTGTGGAGATTTCAAAGGCCCAAGAAAGTGGAAGGATTTGATCTGGGTGATCTTAGTGCATGTAAGATAGTCAAGTCCTGGGTCACCATCATGTCTGGTTAAAAACCTTGCTATGCCATTTAATGTGATCTCGAACTGGTTGAGCTTGCATTCCTCAACCTGTCAGAGATAAAGAATAATATACATCTACTTTAGAGCTATTTTGATTTTAAGTTGTATTGAGATATGGTGATTACTTAGTGCAATACCTGGCATATGGTTAGTGTTCAATAAATGGTGGCTACTATATTTTGTCTGCATGATTGATTTCCTAACTAAAATGAGCAAATGATCCTGAGATCTTAACTTGTTAAACTTTTAGTTTGAACAATCTTCCTGTATTCCATCCCAAAACAGGGCTATCACCTAACTGATTTTCTCTAACCTGAGATCTTAAAGCCTGTCATTCCCCAAAAGACCAAGGATAGAACTGGATTCCTTACACTTTGGGTTTTTTAACACAGGCCACTTGACATTCTATTTTAAGATGGAAGTTGTTAAGGTTGCCATCGCAGCCACTGAAGAGAAAACTGTTACAGGTATCAGAGGTTTTGTTGTAGAAATATCTAAAGTGAATTTCATAGCAGCTGCCAGGATCCATAGGCAATATGCAGGGATCTGTATGAGAAGGTTAGGAAGAGATAGTTAGAGTGCAAGCAGGAAGGTTTGTCTTTATGAGCCCTTAAAAATTCCTCACATTAGGGCTGGAAGAATGGCTCAAGTGATAGAGCACCTGCCTAGCAAGCATGAGGCCCTAAGTTCAAACACCAGCACCCCCAAAAATAAAAAACTCCTTATATTAGCTTGGAGACATGCTCATATTCAGAGTCACTGACAGATACCTGCTTTTCTCTTGGACCTTGAATCACTCTGCCAGATTGCCTTGTGCAACGCAAATTGTTTGCGACTCAGGTTATGGTCCTAGGCAGTGACTTGGAAAAGTACTGGACTGTGTGAAAAGGAGGTTCCACCACAGGCTTGTGTAAAGTGGTGAGGTTCTCCACATTTCACATCTAACGGTTCCTTAAGGCATGTTATTCTTCCTCTCCATACCTGTAGTTTCTTATCTGCTTCACTGCTGCTTAGGACATACAATTTAGAACATGTACTCCCAGTTCTCATACACTAATTATAATATCCACACCTTAAAATTCTGCTAACTATGCCTGCTGCATTCCAAGTTACGTAACCATGCTGGGGAGGGGGGCTCTCACCCATCTACCATATCTTCTCTTCCTTTCTTGCCTTCCCAGAGATGACCCTTCCATTTTTGGGTGTAAGTGGTTGAAATAGCCACAATCATGGTTGTATTGCCAACCCAGCGATTGTTGCTTATCTCACTCAAGCAGCCAGTCTAGAATTTAATCTCTGGCAAAACCAGCTATTTAGGCACATTTGCATGCATAATCTTATTTCATACAGACACCCTCTGAAGTAAGTGCTTTTCCAATCTTCATTTTACACATGGGGAATGTGGTGATAAGAGATGGTAAGTGGGTTTAGTGACTTGTACAAGGACACACATCTGCTAAGTGGCAGGGAAGAATTTGGAGTCTGACTCCAAAGGAATAGATTGTACCACTTCCTCATGCTCTGGAAGCATTGTGCCTCTACACACGATCTATGGAGAAAAGCATCACTGCCTTTCGTAAGCGAATCTGAACAGGGACCGCATGCTCAGGAGTTCTATATATGTCCAGAGCCCAGATATTGAAAAGGCCTCCATTTCCTCAGTCTACAATTCTTTTTTTTTGGTACTGGAAATTGAACTCATGGCCTCACTCTTTATAGGCAGGCACACTACCACTTGAGCCACTCTACCAGTAGTCTACAAGTCTTGTTCTCTCATCCTCAGGCATACTCCTGAAAGGTCTGACCTCTTTTCCTTCCCCTCTCCCTCCCTACCTCCCTCCCTTCCACCCTCTCTCTCCCTTCCTTCCTTTCCTTCTTCCTTCCTTCCTTCCTTCTCTCTCTTTCTCTCTTTCATAGTTCTGTTATGTTTTGAATTAGTATATATCAATAAAACAGGTTTCATTGAGGTAATTCCATACATGTGTACAGTGCACTTTGAACAAGTTCACCCCCTCCATTATATTCCCATTCCCTCCCCCTTTTTATGCAGTGCTTGGTGGGTTTCATGATGATGTCATCAAACATGTATACTTAGCTTACTTCCACATCTCTCCCCACACAGTATCTTTTCCTTTCCCATTTCTCTCTCCTGTTGGGAGTCTAACCTTTTTGAAATTTGTCACACCCCTCCCTAATTCAAAATGCTTCTTAGAATGTCCTAGTCATGGAATAGGAAAAGGTCACCTAAAGACAAGGTCCATGCCAGAAGCAGAACTAAAGGTCTTCCAGAAGGATCAAACTCTGGTCCTGACCTAACCATACCTGGAGCCTAATTCCATGCTACACACCTGTCATCATGAATTTCTCTTCACTTTTGCTCCCCTCTTTTCAAAAATTGTGCCTTTGCATAAGGTCATATTTGCCACCTCAAAAATACTTTCAGTATTTTGAACCTCATACAAAAGATCTATCTAGAAAGGACTTATTTACAATTGTATTTTTTTTCTTACCAAATATCCACAGCCCCCAGTGTAAGTAGTGCCTTGAGTCATAGGATTAAGGGTCTATGGGTGTTGCCATAAAAGAGGACCTTCCTGACTCACCTAGATGGCACACTTCTTTTATCACCTTCCTCACTCATAATTGGTCTCTGGATTTATTTTCTGCCTTGATTTCCTACCTTTGAATTTTCCACATATCATCTCAGAAATTCTTGTCATACCACTCAGTATTGGGGTGGTTAGTGAGCAGAAGATGAAGAACTTTAGAAAAAGTGCCAGCTTAGCAGGCATGATGGTGCACCAAACAGCAGGTAGGAAAGTCCTGGTGTTGACAGCTGTTATATTTTGGACTTGATACTTGAGAGGACTGAGCCCACCTACCCCAAGGGCCAGGATTGGGTATTACTGGGTGTTGAGTTGAACACTGAGTGCTTGAGTACCCAGCCATGAAGCTGAAGGTCCCAGACCGATTAGACCCCTGATAGTGAGTCCTGTGCACATGTTGAAACCATAGAAACTTAAGGATCAGAGCTTTTGCATATGTTTAACCATAGAGGGTTGAACCATTAAAGCAAGGAATTTAAGAATTGCTTCCTTTCCATTCTTTGACCTTCTACAGCAGTGAAAACGTGATCTTGGAACTCCAGAAACAATGCAATAATCCCAGTATTAAGTGTAATAGGTTGGTTATAACCATTAAAGTTCTTCCTTCATGAGAGACTGCTTTAAGTAGTTTATATAGACTAAATCATTTAATGATCACACAGACTCCATGAGATAGATACATTTTTTTATCATCATTGACAGATGAAGAAACTGAGACAAAGGTTAAGTTATACATACAAGTTCATTTATCTATTATGTGCTGGACATCTGATTTGAACTTGGCTTCAGAGTTTATGTATTTTGTTTTGTTTTGTGCTTTGGAGACAAGGCCTTGCTATGTAGCCAGGGTGGCTTGGAACCTCGAACTTGCATCTTTCTACCTCAGCTTCCTGAGTACTGGGATTATAGGCTGACACCACCACACCCAGTTCAGAGTTTATGTTTTTAAACAATACACTATACCACCTAGAAACATGGGGACATCTTGAGTCCATCTTGTTTCATAAGTTTTGAAATTTTGACTCACACTTATAACGTAAAATTACCTGACATTGATTTCTTTTGGTAAAATATGAAATAAGGATCCTTTTCCATTTTTCCAGTGACTCCAGACCTGTTTATTAGTGAGTTCATCTTTTATTCAGTCATATACTTCATTTTTTGCGACAGTGTCTTACTATGTTGCCCAGGCTCCTCTCAAATTCTTGAGCTCAAGTAATCCTCCCACCTCAGCTTCCCAAGTGCTGGGAGTAGATGGGCACACCACCATGGGTCGCTACAATAATATATAATAACTTTACTTGTATAGGTGGAATTGTTTCTTAGTTATTTTTTCACTTCACTGTATTTTCCTGCTTTAAAGCCACACTTAACCTCTTGAACTTTATATTATCTTAGGGTTTTGCACTTTCTATATAAGTTTCAGAGTCATCTTAATAAGTTCTTTAGAAAACCCATCTGGGACATTGATTTGAGTTGTATTGGATCTATAAATCAACTTGAGATGAATGGTATCCTTACAGCATTGTCTTTGGTATATAATTTTCTGTCTATTTTGGTCTTCATGAATCCTTTCCAAGAAAGGTTTCTGATGTTTCTTGTACAGACATTACAATGTTATTTACATTTTTATATTATTGTAAATGGTGTCTTTATTGGTGATACTGGGGTTTGAACTCAGGGATTGTAATTGCTAGGCAGGAACTCTACCACTTAAGCCATGCTTCCAGTGTAAATGCTGTCTTTAAACATTGTATTTCTTTCTGTTTTTTCTGGTATACAAACATGCAATTTATGTTATACATTTATCTTATATCCAGCCACCTTCCTATAGCCTCTTGTTATTTCTAGCAGATTTTTTTTTGTGGTACTGGGTGTTGAACCCAGGGCCTGGTGTTTGCTAGGCAGGTGCTCTACCACTTGAGCCATTCCCCTGTCCCCTCTTGTTCTTTCTAATAAATTTTATGTGGTTCCTTTTGCCTTTTTAAAGAGACAATAATCATCTGTGACTAATGACAGTTTTGTGCCTTCTTTTTCAATTATGAATGCTTTAAATTTAAAATTTAAAAACTTATTGCTGTAATTAGGATCTCAAGCACATGTGGACTAGAAGCAGTGTAGTGATCATCTCTATCTTTTTGTAAATTTTATTTAAAAATTATTATATTATTATTGTACTGGGAGTACATTGTGACATTTACAAAACTGCTTATATCTTAATTATATTTATCCTTTCCATCCTTTGTGCAGATTTTATAGGACTCCTTATGATGGTTTCAGCTTTAAGAATAGTATAGGGCTGTGGGAGTAGCTTAAGTGGTAGAGCACCTGCCTAGCAAGCTTGAGGCCCTGAGTTCAAACTCCAGTAGTGTAAAAAAAAAGATGTATACTATACACCTGCCTAGCAAGTGTGAGGCTCTGAATTCAATTCCCAGTACTGCCACCCTTCCTCCACTGAAGAATGGTTTACCCTGCAGTGCTTCCTTTTGTTAGGAATATTGCCTTATATTCCCAGCATGCCAAAGACCTTAAAATGCCATGAATACGTATTGAAGTTTGTAAAATGATTTTTTTGTACCTCTCAGGATAATCATATTTTTTCTTTGATTTGTTATTTGGTGAATTATAGTTATAGATTTAAAAAACAACTTCAGTTCCTTGAGATCTATGCTTAGCAGTGGGATTGCTGAATGACATCTAGTTTTACTTTTTTGAGGAATGTGAGAACTTACATTCACCTTTCTCTACATCCTTTCCTTACCGGGATTTGTTGTTTTAATCTTTTTTTTTTTCCTTTTGGCAATATTGGGTTCTAACATTAGGGTCTTGTGCTTGCTAAGTAGGCACTCTTCCACTCCGAGTCCTTTTCTGCTTTAGTTATATAGTTATTTTTCAGATAGGGTCTCAAGGTTTTTCCCAGGACTGGCCTGGGACTAGCCGTGATTACAGGTGTGTACTACCACACCTGGTTTCTGTCTTTTGGTAATAGCTATTCTCTCTGGGGTGAGATAACCTCTCACCATGGTTTTGATTTGAATTTCCCTGATGACAGGGAGCATTTCTCATATTCCTCTTGGCCATATGTATGCTAACTTTGAGAATTGTTTTTGGGTCCATTTTTAAATTGGACTTTTTGTGGGTTTTGGTATTGAGTTGTTTGAGTTCCTTACATGAATATTAACTCCTTGTCAGATGCATAGTTTGCAAATGTTGCTCCCATTCTATCAGTTGTCTCTTTGCTCTTTGTTTTCTTTGCCGTGAAGAAACCTTTTTGTTTTTTGTCTATTTTTGCTATCGTTTCCTGTGTTTTTGAAGTTTTATCCAAAATATCATTGCCTAGTACAATGTCATGAAGTGTTTGCCCTATGTTTTCTTCTAGTAGTTTCAGAGTTTTGACTCTTATATATAAGGCTTTAATTAATTTTGAGTTGATTTTCATATATTGTGAAAGACAGGAAACTAGGGTCATTTTTCTGCCTGTGTATATCTAGTTTTCCCAACACTATTTACAGAAGGGACTGTCCTCTGCCCATTTGTATTCTTGGCACCTTTGTAGAAAACCAGTTGACTGTAAATGTGTAGATTTCTATCTGGGTTCTCAAAGTGCCTGCTCTTATACCAGTGCCCTGCTGTTTTGCTACGATAGCTTTGTAGTATATTTTGTAGTCAGGTTGTGTGATACCTCCAGCTTTATTATTATTATTATTATTTGCTCAAGATTGCTTTGGCAAGGGACTGGTGGAGTGGCTCAAGTAGTAAGAGTACCTGCCTAGCAAATGTGAGGCCCTGAGTTCAAATCCCAGTGCCACCAAAACAATACAACAAAAACCCTTTACAAGATTGCTTTGGAAAGCTGGGGCACCAGTGGCTCATGCTTGCAATCCTAACTACTCAGGAGGCTGAGATCGGGAGGATGAGGTTTGAGGCCAGCCCAGGCAAATAGTTCACAAGGCTCCTCTTCAAAATAGCCAGAATGAAAAGGACTGGAGGTGTGGTTCAAATAGTGGAGTGTCTTCTTTGCAAGTGCGAAGCCCTTGGTTCAAACCCCAGTCCCACCAAGTGAAAAGAAAAGATTGCTTTGGCTATTTGGGGTCTCTGTAGCTCCGTACAAGTTTCAGGATAGGGATTGCACTGAATCTGCAGGTTACTTTGGGTAGTATGAAAGTTTTAACAATATTAGTTCTAATGCATGAATACAAGATCTATTTCCATTTTCAACTCCTTTTACTTTTTGGTGGGACTGGGGTTTGAATTCAGGGCTTTGTGGTTGCAAAACAGGTGCACTACTGCTTGAGCTATGTTTCCAGCCTTTCAACTCCTTGGCTAAATTTATTACTAAATATTTTAATTTTGTAGATATTGTGAATAAGATTGCCTTATTTATTTCTTTTTTTAGTTTGCTATTGGCATATTGAAATTATACTGTTTTTGTGTATTTATTTTGTATTCTGCAACTTTACTGAATTTATCAGTTCTAATGATTTTTTTGGTGGCTTCTTTTTTCCATATAAGTGACCATGTCATTTGAAACAGGGTTAATTTGTCTTCCTCCTTTCCAATTTGGATGCCCTTTTTTCCTTTCTGTTGCCTAATTGCACTGGTCAGGACTTCTAGTGCTATATTGAATAAAAGTGGTGAAAGTGAGAGGGCCCTGGTGGCTCATGCCTGTAATCCCAACTACATGGGAGGTGGTGATCTAGAGGATTAGGGATTGAAGCCAGCCTGGGCAAAAAGTTAGTGAGACCCCGTCTCAATCAATAACTGGGTATGGTGGTTTATACCTATGATTCTCCTGTGTGGGAAGCATAAACAGGAGGACTGCAGCCGATGGCCCTTTGATGTGTGGAAGCTTTTCAATTTGGAGCAATCCCATTATTCAGTTCTTCTTTTATTTCCTAAGCAATTGAAATCCTATTCAGAAAATAATTGCCTATATATTCAAGTGTTTTCCTGTAGTTTCAGGTCTTTAAGGTTTTTGATCTATTTTGAATTGGTTTTTGTACAGGCTGAGAGATAGGGGTCTAGTTTCAGTCTTCTATATGAGGATATCCCATTTTCCCAATAACATTTGATGAAGAGGCTCTCTTTTCTCCACTGTATGTTTTTGGCAGCTTTGTCAGAGATCAGATGGCTGTAACTATGTGGGAATTCTATTCCATTTCCTATGTGCCTATTTTTGTACCATGCTGTTTTTCTTACTATGGCTTTGTAGTACATTTTGAAGTTCACTATTATGATAACTCCAACATTACTTTTTTTGCTCAGGGTCATTTTGGCTTTTTGGGGTCTTTTATGCTTCCATATGGATTTTGGGATTGATTTATCTATTTCTGTAAAGAATGACATTGGGATTTTAAGGAGATTGCATTGAATCTGTACCTTGCTTTTGGTAGTACAGCTATTTTCACAACATTAATTCTGCCAATCCATGAGCATGGAAAGTTTTTCCATCGTCTAGTGTCTTTTTCAATTTCTTTATTTGCTGTTTTATAGTTTCATTATAGAGGTCTTTCACCTCCTTACGTAAGTTTATTCCGGGATATTTTTTTGAAAGGCTATTGTGAATGGAATTGTTTTTCTAATTTCTTTCTCAGCTTGTTCATTATTGACATGTAGAAAAGCTACTGATTTTGTATCCTTCTACTTTGGTAAAAGTATTAATCAGTCTTTTAAGTATAGGATCAAATCATCTGTAAATAGGGATAATTTGACTTCCTCCTTTCCTATTTGTATTCCTTTTATTTTTTTCTCTTGCCTTATTGCTCTGGCTAGAAGTTCAAGTGCAACATTGCATAAGAGTGGAGATAGTGGACACCCTTGTCTCATTCTTGACTTTAAGGGGAATGGCTTCAGTTTTTTCCCATTTAGCACAATGTTTACTATAGAATTGTTGTTTATAGACTTTGTGATGTTGAGGCACATTCCCTTCTATTCCTAGTTTCTTCAGGGCTTTTTTTTTTAATTACGAAGGGATGTTGAATTTTGTCAAAAGCCTTTTCTTCATCTTTAGAGATGATCATGTGATTTTTGTCTTTATTCTCTTTATGTGCTGTGTTATGTTTAATTGATTTGCATGTGTGGAACCACCTTGTATTCCTGAAATGAAACTAACTTGATCATGATATATGATATTATTAATGTGTTGTTGAATTTGGTTTGCAAGTATTTTATTGAGAATTTTTGCATTTTTCATATTCTGCATTGTCTTCCTTATTTAGCTATTTATTTGAATTCTCTTTGAGTTCATTCAGCTGTTCATTTGTATTCTCTTCAAATCCATTCAGGTGTTTATATATGTGTTCTCTTATCATCTTTTTTGAGCTTTTCTTAAAGTTTGTTTTTTGTTGGTACTAAGGTTTGAACTCAGGGCTTCATGCTTGAGAGGCAGGTACTCTACCACTTGAGCTAAGCCTCTAGCCCTGAGCTCATTTTTTGAGATTTTATTCACTTCACTATTATTCATGTACTTTATTGTGGGTTACTATCTTTTTGAAGAGTCATATTACCTCTTTTTCCATATTTCTTACGTTTCTACATTGGGATTTGTGCAGCTGAGGTCAAGTCACAGGTCGGAGGTTTTAATTACCTGTAATCTTTCAGTTGAAGTGTTCTCAATGATCTGGCAGGGTTAATGTGCAATTTCTCACTACCTGACTTTGAGTATATCTCAGCAATAACAAAATCAGCAATTCAAAACCAAACCAAATATTTAAATGAAGTAGGGAGTCATTGAGAACATTAATTACACCCCTAATAATGGTATATACAAACAGAACTAATGTAGAGTATGCTAGTGTTTTAGAAAATACTGAAGGTATCAAAGTTAAGAATGAAGAAGTAAAAGGAAGGGAGGTGAGGGAAGGAAAAAAAGAAGATGTAGAGTTGGGGGTGAAGTGTATGAGATGAGGGTATATGCAATAATAGAGTGTGAGAATACAGTATAATTATTGTGGAGAAAGACAATAGACTCAGGGAATGAAAAAGGGCAGAAAAAATTAAGAAAAACACAATAAACAAAGTGAAATAAAATGAAGTTTGAAAAAGTTAAAATAAAAGTTTGTACTTCTTCCTTGTTGAGGAGAGTGTCTTCCAGTTGTGCCCAGTCAGGGCAGAAGGAGTTCTTCAATCTCTGGCTCTCTGTTTCATCTGTGGTTCTCTCTGGGTTACCTGACATTCCCCTCTGGAACCACCTGATTTAGTGGTTGGTGGTCAGTTTAGGCTCTGGGCCAGGAGCAGCAGCTGGATGGAGGGCATGGAAGGTCCTGTGGAATAGCAGGGATTCTGCTGGATGGGGCTGCTCTGGGGGTGAGGCTGTTTCAGGCATATGTGTTGCAACAACTGTGAGGGGGTGACTTCCAAACATCACTGGTGGGTCAGGCTGCACTCTGCTAAGAATGCCCTCTTTTGCTAAGTCATTGGGCCTACTCCTCACCCTGGGAAGGTGAGTCAGAATGCCAGGTAGCTCCTGCTTTTTCTCAGGAATGATTGTGATTGCTGCTAGATGCTCAATTTATAACTTGGTGGTGCTAGAGGGGTTTCACCTTGGGCAGGGGACCCAAGCTTGGCTTAGGACATTTTGCTCTGTGCTGGAGGACTTTTGCCCCAGTTGGGGACCCAGGGTCTACTCTGGTTAATTGGTTAGTTCCCAGTCATCTACAGAGACGTTTGTTGCCTGGGGGGCTCTCTTTACACATTGAGGATTGGCCCTGTAGGCTGCTCTGGGCTCCACTGGAGCAAATATTTCCCTTTGTTTCTTTTATAGATCAAATGTCCCATATTTCTTGATTTCCGCTAGTCTGTTTTTTTTTTAAACTGGTGTTTTCAAGTACCTTATTAAATTACCCACCTTTCCTTGTTAGCTATGTAGTTGAGGGTTTTTTTCAGGTTTATGGAGATGCTGGAATGTGGTGGTCATTTCTAATTTGCCATCTTCCCTCTTTTCTTTCTGATAACAATCTATCAGCTACTTAGTGCTTTTTTTTTAATATTATGTACTCACATATGAAAATGGAAAAATGAAACCTTTTGAAACTACTCCAGTAATGGGGAGAGGAAGGATAAAGGAGAATGATTGAGGGGGTGAATTCAACTATGATAAATTGAACTTTTGTAAATATCACAATGTACCCCCAGCACAATAATAAAAATAAATAAATGAATTTTTAGAAAGATAGAAACAATCCCTTCCCCCCAAAAATGTGGTAGACTATTCTAAAATCCTCTGTTCTGAGGCATATGAGCTGTGTGAACTCTTGGTGACTCTCTGTATTGGTTGCTGTAATCTTCTATGACACAAGATATAGTGCTCTAGAAAGTTCCTATGTTCTAAGTCTAATTCCTGTCCCCATTGTTTAGCAACAGTCCTATTTCTCTGTTGTAATGATGATAGATCACTGCAGTCAACAGCGCAGTCCATCTTCATTATTCCTGTTTGTTAGTGCAACTGGGAGTCTGAAATGGCCTCTGTAATGCCTATGGGTCCTCCAGTCCCAACACCCATAATCCAGGTATAATCTTTGTAATGCCTGGTGAAGTCATTCAACTCTGGATACACCAAACTGCTTGATCATGTATCTATTGGTGGGAAACTTTCTTAGTACTTTAGAAGATCTGTGGTAAAACAGAAGGGATACTGGGAATCTTGGGTTAATGAGTCTTTGGAAGACAATCTTTCCTTCCTCAAAGTGTTCCCATGCCAATATACCTTAGTCAAACAGATATTTCTTTCTTCCAGACTACAGAATTCCCCAATGGACTGATGTACTCTTAGTTAATTCCTCTGTGACTGTTGCTGGTAACACACTTAAGGAGTCCAGAGCTGCAGTATCCTTGCTGAAATCCTTTTGTCTCTTGACTCACAAGAAGACTCACGCATCTATGCCCTTTTGAACTGTGATTAAAATATTGGAATTTTATTTCTTTCACAAATAGTTAAAATTAAGCATGGATATACCAAATGTGGAAAAGAAACCTATGATACTAAACCCTCTGTAAACTTCTCTGTTATCATGGTCTGTAATTAGTCATCATTTAGTAGACATCAGCTCTGTACAGCTAAAGAAATACTTCACATTAGAACTTTCTGGAGTGGCTACTTGCTACTTATGGTTATTAAACACTTGAAATGATTGGTGAGGTTGAGAAACTCATTGAATATTTTATTTTAATTAAGATAAATTTACATTTAAGTAGCCTCTAGTGACCAGTGCTTACAGTCTTGGACAGATTAAACTTGAATTATTAAAAGAATGGTGGCTGTGTTTTGATTGGGCCAACTTGTGTGTGAGAGACCTGCCTTACTCAGGTCAACTTGAACCACACTGGTCAGTTTCTGGTGGCAAAGGATACTGTAGATTTTTCTGGACAGTCCCTCCTGCTCTGGCCCGGGGTCACCAGGGAAGTCGGTCAGATTAGAAGGGTATCACAGAATAGAGGAGTAAGAATTGACTTGTGACAAATTTATCTTGGGAAGGCTCTTTTGGAGGGGGTGCAACTGAGAGAAAAGCAGAATTGTGGGACTAGGTGACCACAAAATTTCAAGTTGGTAACATTCACATAGAATTTGCAGCAGGAGGCAGTCTTTCACAGTCACTGGAATAGAGATCATGTTAAATTAGCTGATTCCTTATTGTGAGGTTTTTTTTCTTCTTTTATTATTCACATGTGCATACAAGGCTTGGGTCATTTCTCTTATTGTGAGGTTTAATCACAATGTTCTTTAAGGATGCAGTACTTTCCATAGCTATGCCTTTTTCCCTCTTAAGATGACATTTCAAAGATCAGAGAACACTGCACCTATCATTATCAACTTGAGTTAATTTATACAGAACCTAGAGAAATTAAAAACCAACTGACAAACCAACCAACCCATCAGTTTATGGTGGAATGCACACTGTGATCCCTTTATAAAACAAGACTTTTGGATAAATATTGGATTGGCAAAACATGAGTAATAATAATAACATTTTTAAGTTCTCTGCTAGCAACCTTGCAGCCTTGCAAGTTGTGTCATCTTATTTCTTCTCAATTTTATAAACTGGGGCTCTGAGGACTTAGGAGATGCCCAACAACAGCAGGGCAGAGCTGCACTGAGTCTCAGAGAAGCATTTGTCCTTGTTCTGTGCTTACTCTCAAGCTTCCTTTTTGTTTGTTTTCCTGTATATTATAAGTTTTCATGAGAAAATATGAATTAGTTTGAAAAAGCAGTTTAGAAGATGAGGCCGATGTTAACATGTGAAAGCAAAGAAGGCAACTGGTTGATATCTGAGGAACTCTGGACTAGTTATATGAAGATTTTCTTTGTGAGAACAGCTCATCAAATACTAGGTGTAATCTTTTCATCTCTATTTGAAAGTCTGAATTGTGTCCTTACTATGTGTAAGGCATTCTGCTGAGTGTTAGGGCTTTATGGCAAAGAAGTTAGACACAGTTTCTACTTTTATGGGACTCATGCTTCAGACAGAGAAAATAATAACTTAAATAATTACCATAGAGAGTGGTAAGGTTTATGGTAAGGGAAAGATAGGATGCTACGAAAAGACAAAAAGAGTCACCAACTTTTTTGTGGAGAAACTGTAACACAAAACTTGAAGCTTGAGTAGGAGTTCATCAGGGAAGTTGGGGAAAGACAGGGTATAGAGAAGAGTGAGGGCTAGAGCAGGGAGGGGAGAGAGTGCATGAGCTTTGGAGAGAGATCAAGTTTAGTGGGGCAGTTTCTGAGTATGAAAGGGAATGAGGAGTTATGAGGACTGAGTTGTGGGCAGGGGGAAGAGAATAAATGGAAAAATTCAGTGGAAACAGAGAATGATGAAATCCCACACAACAGAAGTGAGCTGAGCTGCCTATATGGAGAGCCCTAGGAAGAAGAAAGATCTTCAGGCATCCTAAGCCTTGGGTTTTGATTCTAGTTCTATTAATTGACTGAGGCCGAGCATATTCATTCTACTCTGTGCGCCTCAGGTTCTTTGTCTGTGAACTGTGTGTTGTGGTAGCTGTGAGGAGTAAGTGAAATGAAGCTTGTTGTGACCTATCGTGCTAGTCACATTAAAAAGTCGGAAGCCCTTGATCACACTCTTCAGAGCCTAGAGTTTAGTGAGGACTGTAATGAGGCCTTCCTGGGCTGTCCAGTCTTTCATCCCAGGAGGCATTAAGAGAATGCAACTCTTTGTTTTCTGGGAACACATTCATCATTTTCTTAGATCCCCTCCCAGTATTATATCTTCTACCTCACTTCACCCTCCCAGCCAATGCTGTGGGTCAGTCCAGGGAGGCAGAGCATGGATGCAGGAGGACACATGGAGCGAACAGACAAACATTCCCCTTTATTTAACCTTTTCCTGGATCTAACATCTGGGTTCTTACTATGGCTTCAGATTCTTCCTGCTGCATGAGCCCTGGATTCTCTAACGAGGCTGATGTACTACTGATGGACGACTGGGATTTGCCATGAGCAGTCAGTATTGCTCCAGGTGCCCCAGAAAGTAAATGTGCTGTGCTCAGTAAGCCTGAACAAGGTGAAAATGGTGTTCATACACCTATACTTCTGTGCTGGTCTCCACCTGCTCTCATATAGCATGCTATTTGTACAAGGTTATTGAAAGAACTCCAAAACTGAAACACCACTATTCTAATTTAGAGACTTGGGTAACATCAGAAAGACCATTAGCAGACTCTAAGCCCTTAAGTTTTCCCAAACACTCTGAAGCAAAAGCTGCCCAATTATGAACTCTGTCTTTGTTTTGGTGGTTGAATTACAGGGGACTCCATTTTGTTGCCATTCTTGTAGCCTTACTAAAGTAATAAAATTGACCCCCCTCTCCTTTTTTTTTGTTTTTTAAAGAGGAAACATCTGGAATCAGACAGCACAGAGTCATTGTGGGAATTGCTGGTGGCCTCTAACCTTTGCAGTCTTTGCAGTGACCAAGTTCTTCCGTCTATGGGTCCTGGTGTAATCCTGACAGTGCTCTGAGGCACGGGTGTTCTCTTTATCTTTCACATGAGGGAGATGACTATTTCAGAGAGATAACGTGAGCGATCCGAAGCCACACAGAGTGTGAAGGGCTCAGTTTGACCCTCTGCCCAGGGCACTGTCAACCTGGAGACTGGAAGAGGCTGTTCCCTGGCAAAGCCCCAGATCTGGGTGCTCTGTGCCTCCTGTGGGCCATGACTCTGTCTCTTTTCTTGTTCTGTGTTGCAAAACTCACCCTGGATCCCTCCCCAGGATGCAAAGACAGAACCTGAAGGGGACTAATGGAAGATGAGGCAATCTGTTGATCCAAAAGGATACTTTGGCTTTGCAAGAATATTGGTGTTTCTGGAGAGTCTGGAAGAGGAAAAGGAGCGTCCATGGGCGATCTCACAGTAGGTACATCAGGAGAACCTTATACTTACAAAATGCTCCAGGGAACATATCTCGGTTGTCAGGCGTGATGTTTCCTGAAGCCTGTCTGCTTGTTTCTGTAGAAGAAAAACATTCTCAAATGTTATCTGATGCAAGATCATTCTTGAGATAAAATTTTTACTTTATATTACTTCCACCATTGAAAATAGACCATGAAACAAAATGGAAGTCAGAGCCTCAAAGAATTGAAGAGTCACCTTGTTTGTTTTGTATTCCAGAGCAGAACCTTGAAAAAGGTGGAGTTTAATTGCAAAGGCCAGTCTTTTTTGAGAGCAGAGTGGTTGTATGATCACTAAAATTTACTGAGCAACTATTATGTGGCAAGCAATGTTTAAAGCTTACGTGAACTCTTTATTTCAATTCACTGTTATTCTCATTTTAATGACAAGGAAGTTGATGCCCAGAGAGAGGTTAATTAATTTGTCTGAGGTCTTTCAGCTCCAAGGGATACAGTCAGAGGACTGGGTGTGATGGCTCATGTCTGTAATCCTAGCCTCTTAGGAGGTAGAGATCAGGAGTTGGTTTGAGGCCACCCTGAGGCAAAAAGTTAGTGATATGGTATGGTAGTGAACATCTGTAATCCCAGATACACAGGAGGCATAGGTAAGAAGTAGTTCAAGGCTAACCACAGGCCAGAAAGCAAGACCCTACCTGGAAGATAACTCAGTCACAAAAGCTCTGAGGGCATGACTCAAGTGATACAGTGCCTGTTAGCAAGCACGAGGCCCTGAGTTCAAACCCTCAATGCTGTCAAAAAAAGTGGTAAATCCAGGATTTGAGCCCAGGTATTTGGCTCTGGGCCCATACTTAATTACTCTGTACATTGTTTCATATGCTGGGCATTCTGCTCACGGCAGGGAATACAACAGAGAACTGGTGGTCAGGCTTCTCTCAAGAAGCCATTGGTGGAGTTTCCTGCTATGGGTCTTCTGACAATTTAGCCAGGCCTTGCATGGCAGGAACAAAGTCCTCATTTCATTCATGTAAAAAGAAGGCAGAAAGAGAGGGCTTGTCTTATTGGAGACGATAGAAAGACATATTTACACAACAAAATCAGACTCAGGGCTAGTGCCAATG
The DNA here is from genome assembly GCF_047511655.1 of Castor canadensis. Lineage (NCBI taxonomy): Eukaryota > Metazoa > Chordata > Mammalia > Rodentia > Castoridae > Castor > Castor canadensis. The sequence goes on along the minus strand of NC_133390.1, from coordinate 168,059,571 downwards.
TCTAGGTCATTAACCACAATGTCTCTCTCCAGCTGGACCTCCAGAACCCGAGAACACTGGGGGCCAAAAGATGATGTTTAGTTAAAGGAGGGCCAGTAAAAACAGAGAACAAATTTGCTTGGGGTATTAGTGACACCTGTAGCCCCAGATACAGTGGTCCAGATAGGCTTGGGGATAAATGTGGACTCTGGGATGAGGTAGGTCTGTGGGCAGAGGTATTTTTGGGTGTGTTCAGAAAGGCAGAGTCACAATGTAGTGATGGAGAGAGAAGGATAGTGTAGTTTGGGAATGGAGGAGGGTTCCTCTAATCAGGAGTTTTATGGAAATTATCCTTGGTAAAGAGAAAGAAGTTGTTGACAACATGACAACAATAGCAACAATAGCAGCATCACTAGTGATGGAATGAAAAAGAGTCACCATAGTGGTTGGTAAGAGATTCTGCTGTTGGGTTTCCACCAGTAGCTCTGGGGTCAGGAGTATGCATGAGACGTCCCTTACTTTCTGGTTGCTGGGAACTTGTTTAATGAACAGATTATCCCACAGTAGGCAGAACAGCACTGAAGTCCTTGTGGGCATTCTTCCTGCTGGGTACAGAATTGGGAACAGCTCTCAGGTTTCAATCTGCAAGGTGGAGGTTCCAAGATATACTCTGCAATAAAGAATATATAAAAAAAAAAGGGTTTAAACACCAGGATGGAGTAACATTCAAAGCTCAGAAAGCCCAGGGAAACTGCTACCCTCATCTCCTTGTGTGGTCCCTAGGGAGCAGAATCAGGTTCTGTCTTCAGCTGATTTCTTCCTCTGAGCTCTGAGCAGGGGACAAGGGCTGGCATATTTTATCAAAGACAGAGTTTGGCAGAACCTTGAACCCACTGGTTATTCACCGTCTTTGCAGGTCAGATGTCAAATCCCTGTAGACTCCATTTGTGTCCATTTCAAGGGTAAACATGAAAAGGTATTATGTACCCACTCTGTACTGACTTATTTTGCAGTCTTGAGAAAGTCTTACAGCCTTTCATTAAAAACAATTTAACTTAGGGTCAATGTAAGACAGGCTATTCGTGTATAGGAAGAATAAGTGGCAGGTAAATTTGGTGCTGGATCACATAGCTAGAATTCTGTTCACAGGCGAGTTCTGAGATTAGTTTCTTTCATGGTGAGAAGGGGGTGGAATTTTAGAATGGGGTACAAAGATTCAGTGTCTCATTTATCCTCTGGTCAGGAGCCCAGAGCCTAGCATACCCCACCTCCACTTTTTATGGTTAAGGAAGCATAAACATTTTCAGGTTGACACTGTCAAGTAATTCATTTCAAAAGCTAAGACCAACTTCTACCAGGAGATCCTGCCTTAAGGCTGCAACCCACAATCTCCTCTGCTCCTAAAGTCTAAGACTGTAAGAATGAGCCCCATTAACTCTTTTCCCCAAGCCTCACCAGGTCCTCATTTTTTTTTAACCTTGTGACTTGCCCTTTCTTTGGGACCAACATCATAGATGGGACATCAACTGCCTATCTGTTGGTTTAGCACTCTGCAAATATGTACAATTAGAAGGGAAGTCTATAGGAAATCATGATGATTTGAAAGGAATGAATGAAGAAAGAAGTGAAGGCTAAAATGGTGATAGTCAATGGCTCCAGAGATGAGCTGAAGGAGGCTGAGGTCCAAGCTATTGACAATTTGGCCGAGATCAGTAATAGACACTCTGGGCTTCTGAGCCATCTGATATCATGGGGGCAGCGCAAGAAATTGGAACCAGCCTCCAGTTTGAAGAACCTGGAGTTGACCAGAGCAGTGTGGGAAGGGAGTCCCTGAGCCAAGGGTCTCAGAGAAGTTGCTTTGGTTGTTTTCACTTCCTGCCTTACTGTCTGGTCTTGATTTCACTCACATCACTTGCCAGTCTTTCAGAAAGCATATTTGTTTCTCTGCTCAAATTCTAGTCCTTGAATTAACTCTACCCTAAATACTCCCATTCCCTGGCAACTTGTTTGGTCCCTCTCAGTCCTACACATATCCTCTCTGAAGCAGGACCCAGACTCCCCAGAAACATGAGTTTCAGACATATCTCTTCTCTGAGCCCCAAATATTCTGAAGATGCTCTCCCACAAAAAAGTGCATGCATAATGAATAATAGTTCTCTTCTCATTTGGTATTGGTCAAATTCAGCTCTACTACTCTTATTAGGCTGAGCTAGGCAGTGGAGGTCATTGAGAAAGACTCTATGCTATCCCACAGATGCTAATTACTGGTAATTGTGCAGTATTTTGGATTTTTGAAACGCAAAATAAAATGCAAGACTTCTTTTTCCTTTCTCCCCAAACATCCTCTAATGCCAAGGTTATGTAGATTCCAGCTGGAGTTCTACCAACTTCATTTCCCTGTCTGTTTTATTGCTTGAAAAGTGAGGTCAAGCATCCCTGAAGGAATCAGGGATAGCAAGATTAATTGGGGAGATGAGGCCGATAATATTACAGTAACAATACTTATTGGGTATTTACCATGGTCTAGCAACCATTTTAGTTTCTCCTCCCAACTACCTCAGTAGCATTATATCTATTTTAAGGATAAAATCTGAGGCCAAAACACTTTGCCCAGGGTCATGCAGTAAGTAAATAGAGCAGAGATTCAGATCTAGATTCTGCTGACTACAGAGATTGGGCTCTTGAACATGACTGTATTTTCCCATGAAGTATTCTGGATGGTCTGCCCTCTGATCTTCTCTCTACAGAGGCTAGTTCCCTCCCCTGGGCTCAGACCCAGCACCTACTCAGAAAGTACTGCTTGGGACTCCCCGATACCAGCTGTGGTGCTAGGTTGAGCACCAGCAGGAAATGGAGAGGCAGCAGATGTGTCATGGCACCAGCAGGATGGTTGGCTAAGTCCTGGCCAAAAATGGCTGGGCTTGACCAGGTACTGCTGTGAGAAGAAAGGAAGAGGCCTCAATGGACGCCTGCTGTGATTGTCTTCTCTGTGTTCCTTCCAATCACAGAAGGCCTGGCAGAAACCCAAGCACCTCCCAGCTATGCCGAGTACAGGGCCAGGTAATGTTACCAAATCCACTCATCGCCCTAATCTTGACCTTAACTATATCGCACACACGTGTGTGTGTGTGTGTGTGTGTGTGCGTGTGCGTGTACGTGTGTGAGTGTTACTGGGAATGAGACTCAGGTCCTTGGGCCTGCTAGGCAAGTGCTTTACCTCTGAGCAAGACTCCCACTCCTATACAGGCCTCATTTATTCCTCTTCAAAAATTTCTAAAATAATTTTCCCTGTATCTCTTTGCTATATTTATTCCCAGAGGCTTGCATGCTTAAAATGAAATTTTAAGTAGCATCACAACTTTTTAGTTATTTTTGTTGCTAAAGGAAGAAAAATGGCTTTTGTGTCTTGGTCTATAACTAGTTAGCTTGCTCCATTCTCCCATTGTTCATCATAAATATTTTGATGTGTTCTCAGAACTTTTCATCTGTAAACAGTAAGTTCTACTTTTCCTCTTCAAACTTCATGTCATTTTTAATGCTCTAGGTACTGCCCAGTGCACTGCTGGGTAGAAGTGGAGATAGTCTGTATTCTTGTCTGATATCTATTTTTTTTTCTGTTTGGTGGTACTGGGATTTGAACTCAGGGCCTTGTGCTCAGGTGCTCTACCACTTGAGTCACACGATCGGCCCTGATATTGTATTTAAAAGAAAAGTTTAAGTGTCTTATTTTAGTATGGTCTGTATTTTAGGTTCATAAGTTCATAAGCACCCTCCATCAGGCTTCAAAAGTTCTCTTTCATTCCTAATATAACAAGAAATGTTTCCGTTAAGTTATATTAAATTATCTCTATTGCTCTTTTTCTAACTATGTTAAGATAAAATTATTTTCTCCTCTAATGTAAATGTAGTGAATGGCATTTGGTTTTCTAAGATAAGGCCATTCGTATTTTACATCTATGTCATAAATAAACTGGGTCTACAACTTTCCTTTCTCATACTGTCCTTGCTCAGTTTTGTGGCAAAGTTACACTGACTATGTGGTCAGCTCTTCTTTATCAATTCTCTTGAAAATTTTGTGTAAGATAAAATAATTAGCTAATTGAATTCATAACTCCCCTTGCCTCCATTTTTTGAGACAGGATCTTGCTATGTAGCTCAGGCTGACCTTGTACTTGTGATGCCTCCTACCTCTGCCTCCTGAGTGCTGGGATTACAGCTAGGTACTGCCATATCCAGCTTCCTTTCTTTGTTGTTGTTGCACAAATATACTTACTTTAACTTCATTGTTTTGATTTAACAATATATCCTGGAAATGAGTCTAGAGAAGTTCCTGGCAATTTCCCCTTTCTTCCAGTTGCAAATGTACCACAAGTACACATATCTTAGTCATATAGCAGTCTCTGTTATATGGGTGCTTATGTAGCTTCTAGTTTTGCTATTAGTGATAATGAGACAGTGGACACTCATGTGCATGTTTTCTGTATTTTTGGAGGCATAACATCAGGGCAAAAAATTAAAAGTGTGATTGTTGGTTAAAAGGGTAAAGGCATATATTAGATATTGACAAATTTGACTCTATGAAGGTTGTACCATTGTGTTTTACTGCCACCAGCCACATGACCAAGGGTGTTTTTTAGTCTCACTAACAGAATGTTTTATCATACTTTTGAACTTTTGGTGAAATAAGTGAGAAATGCTATTTCTGTAGTCTTTGACATTCATTTGCTGTGTATCACGAATCAGTACTGGATTCCATTTTATGGCTGAGTAATGTCCCACGATATGTGTATCTCACAATTTGCTTATCTCTTCACCTGTGCACAGATATTTCCAACTGTTGCCATCCTTGCTTATTGTGTACAAGTATTTTTTGAGTACTTTCAATATTTTAGAGGTAAATATCCAGTGGAAGTGGAATTATTATTATTTTTTCCTGGGCACTGGAGTTCACATTTGCTAGGCAGGCACTCTTACAATTTGAGCCACTCTGTCAACCCCAAATTGCTGGATCTTATGTTTAAATTTATATGCTTATTTTTTTGAGGATTCCAAACTGCTTTTACAGTGGCCAAACCATTTCCTATCAGAAATGCACAATGCTTATGATTTCTACTCTGAAATTAGTAGGTATAGGTAAGAACTTTCTCAATGGAACCCCAGCAGCACAGCAACTAAGAGATAGCATAGATAAATGGGACTTTATAAAACTAAAAAGCTTCTGCTCAACAAAAGAAATGGTCTCTAAACTGAAGAGAACACCCACAGAGTGGGAGAAAATATTTGCCAGCTACACATCAGACAAAGGACTGATAACCAGAATATATAGGGAACTTAAAAAACTAAATTCTCCCAAAACTAATGAACCGATAAAGAAACGGGCAAGTGAACTAAACAGAACTTTCTCAAAAGAAGAAATTCAAATGGCCAAAAAACACATGAAAAAATGCTCACCATCTCTAGCAATAAAGGAAATGCAAATTAAAACCACACTAAGATTCCACCTCACCCCTGTTAGAATAGCCATCATTAGCAACACCACCAACAACAGGTGTTGTCGAGGATGCGGAGAAAAAGGAACCCTCTTATACTGTTGGTGGGAATGTAAACTAGTACAACCACTCTGGAAAAAAATTTGGAGGCTTCTTCAAAATCTAAACATAGATCTACCATATGATCCAGCGATACCTCTCTTGGGGATATACCCAAAAGACTGTGACACAGATTACTCCAGAGGCACCTGCACACCCATGTTTATTGCAGCACTATTCACAATAGCCAAGTTATGGAAACAGCCAAGATGCCCCACTACTGATGAATGGATCAAGAAAATGTGGTATCTATACACAATGGAATTTTATGCAGCCACGAAGAAGAATGAAATGTTATCATTCGCTGGTAAATGGATGGAATTGGGGAATATCATTCTGAGTGAGGTTAGCCTGGCCCAAAAGACCAAAAATCATATGTTCTCCCTCATATGCGGACATTAGGTAAAGGGCAAACACAAGGAGATTGAACTTTGATCACAAGATAAAAGCGAGAGCACACAAGCGAGATATGAGGATAGATAAGACACCTAAAAAATTAGCTAGCATTTGTTGCCCTCAATGCAGAGAAACTAAAGCAGATACCTTAAAAGCAACTGAGGCCAACAGGAGAAGGGGACCAGGAACTAGGGAAAAGGTTAGATCAAAAAGAATTAACCTAGAAGGTAACACACCCATATAGGAAATCAATGCGAGTCAACCCCCTGTATAGCTATCCCTATCTCAACCAGCAAAAACCCTTGTTCCTTCCTATTATTGCTTATACTCTCTCTTCAACAAAATTGGAGATAAGAGCAAAATAGTTTCTGCCGGGTATGGAGGGGGTGGGGGGGAAAAGGAGGGGGCGGAGTGGGTGGTAAGGGAGGGGGTGGGGGCAGGGGGGAAAAATGACCCAAGCATTGTATGCACATATGAATAAACAAAAAAAAAGCTTACGATTTCTCCATGCCCTCTACCAACTTTCCTTTCTGGTTTTTGTTTTTGATTATTGTCATCTAAGTGGGTGTGAAGTGATGGCTCATTGTGGTTTTCAGTCACGTTTCCCTAATCAGCAATGATGTTGAGTGTATTTTCTTGTACGTTGGCCTTTTTATCTCTCCTTTGAATAAATGTCTACTTAAGCCCACTGCCCATTTTATAACTGTTTTTTTTGTCTTTTTCTTACTAAATTATAGCAGTTTATTACATATTATGGATACCCTTATCAGATATATGATTTTAAAATATTTTTCTCAATTTTATAGATTTTTTTTTTCACTTTTTGATAAAGTCATTTGTTGCAAAAAAGTTTTAAGCTCTCCCCAACCTTAGTTTTCTTTCCTTTATTATGCTTGAAGAAAGACTGAGATGGTGACTACAGACTCAAAAAGGCTCAGTGCGATAATTTATCTAACATAGTCTTGTTATTTGGGTACTTGAAAACTTTTTTGACTTTAATGAAGTTCAGTCCATCCATCTTTTCATTTGTTGCTGTGTTTTTGGTGTCGTTTCTAATAATTCATTGCTCAATCCACAGTCATGAAGATTACTTCTATTACTTCATGAATTTTACAGTTCCTACATTTAAATCATGATTCTTGTTGAATTAATTTTTGTATATGGCATGAGCTAATGGTCTAAATTTCATTCTCTTTCATGTGACTATCCCTTGTCCCAGTGCCATTTTGTTGAAGTGACTATTTTGTTCTTGGCAGCCTGTGGAACCTGACTGGTTATAGATGAATGATTTTTTATGACTCTCATTTCTGTTCCATCAATCTGTATGTCTATTCTTATGCCAGGACCATGCTGTTTTGATTACTAAATCTTTGAAAGTTTTAAAATAAGGAAATGTGCAACCTGTAATTTTGTTCTTCTTTTTCAAGATTATTTTGGCTATTCATGAGTTTTTGTAATTCTGTATGAATTTGAAGATCAGTTTTTCCATTTCTCAAAAAATCAGAATTTTTATTGGCATAGCATTATATTGCCATCTTCTAATTCTAAATCTTCCAATCCAGAATATGATTGATGCCTCCCCTTTTATTCAGGTTCTTTTTGAATTTCTAGGCTCCACCTATTACAGGTTTTACCTTTCTAACAGTGCCATGTCAGAGACCAAGCATTTAGTACAAAGAACATTGGGAAACACTATAGCAGTTGGCTTCATATCTTTTGGAGTACTATTGTCTGGTATGTGCATGGTTGTAATTATTATATCTTCTTGATGATCTTACCATTTTTTTTGGTGGTACTGGGGTTTGAATTTAGGGTTTTGCACTTGCTTGGCAGGTGTTCTACTGCTTCAACAATGCCTCCACCCCAAGCTTATCTTTTTATCAATATATAATCATCTTTTTCATTCTTATAATGATATTTGATTTAAAGTCTATTTTATCTGATATTAGTACAGCCACCTCAGCTCTTTTTGTTACTATTTGCATAGAATATGTTTTTCCATTCTTTTGGCTTTTCAACCTGCTTGTCTTTGGGTCTAAATTTGGGTCTTTTCAACCTGCTTGTCTTTTATTTCCATGTATTATTACTTTTTTGGTATGACTGGGGTTTGAACTCAGGGCTTTTGCGCTTACAAAACAGGCACTCTACAAGTCCAATGTGCTGTGGTTATTTTGGAGATGCAGAGTCTTTTGAAATATTTGCCCAGTCTGACTTTGACCCACGATCCTACCCATCTCAGCCTCCCAAGTAGCTAGGATAACAGGCATGAGCCACTGATGCTCAGTCTCTAAAGTTTTTTTTTAGACATCAAAGTTGAATCATGTCTTAAAATTCATTCTGTAGATCTCTCTTTTAATTGATGAGTTTAATACTTTTACAGTTAAAGTGATACTATGAGGAAGTACTTCTGACGTTTGCTATTTGTTTTCTACTTTTTTATTCCTCAAATGGCACCAATTACCACCTTCTTTTGTATTTGATTTTTTCTAGTGCATTATTTGATTCCCTTCTCATTTCCTTTTTTGCATATTTCTAAGTTATTTTCTTAGGCATTACCATTGGATTACAATTAACACCTCAAACTTAAATAATCTAATTTTAATTGATACCCTCTTGGCTTCAAAAGAATATAGAAACTGCTACTACAAAATTTTTTTCTTCCTACTCCACTCCAACATTTTGTTATTAAAAGATAAAGTTTGTTTTCTACTCCCTCTTAAGTTTTCACATTGCTGGATAATGTGTCTAGGAATTCCTTATTGATTCCTCCCAGTTGGGGGTCAGCAGACCCTCTGCTGGGCTTCCATAGTACCTATTCTCCCCCTCTGTAGTCTTGTCACATTGCATTCTACCTATTTAATTTTTTGTTTCTACTGCTAGATCATGGGAAAGATCACTAGGAGAGATCACACTGCAAACCATAGGTGCAAGTATTAGATATTCTGAACATAAATTACACCCGCATACTGAAGGAGATTCTACTGGGAGTTCATAGCATCAAATAGGGTTCAATTTCACCACCATCTTCTTCCCAGCTTCTATGCTTATTGGGAGTCCTGAGCTTCTATGTTGGCTTCCTTTCTTCTATTAGGGGAGAATAAAAATCTTCACTTGTAAGGGTCTGTTCCCTCCACAGTGTTCAAAGACTACCTCTGAGCCTTTGGCTGATAGCTTCCTACCCTTTTCTGAGTTCTAAGATACTCTATGTGCCCCATTAGTCCCTTCTTTCTATGCCTTCCTCTAATATGCATCATATCTAGTGTATATTATATGTAGCATATACACTCTATATAATATATATAATTATATTAATATAATATAATGCGTATACCTGTGTGTTGAGTAGATCTTCCCAGTGCCATTGGGATGGAAAGAAGAAGAGGCAGATGAGAAAGTCTGACTCACAATCCTTCCAGGGCTGGGTATTATTACCCAATGTAGTAAACTGAGTTATAAAAGAGCTATTCTAATCCCTGGGGCTTATTATGTGCCTGGGAAACAAGACTGAAAAGACAAATATATTACATTGTGTACCTACTTTGTGTGCTGGCACCATGAAGGTGTTTATATCTGTGACCTACTTCTAGCCTCATAGCTGAGGTACCAAGAATAAATATGGATAAACTGAGTCTATAGCATTTTCCCAGTGTTACAAAACTGGTGAATACTGGAGTTAAGATTCAACTTCATGTCTTTCTGAAGACAAAACCTATGACTTCCTTTGCTACTCAAATTATACAGGCTGATTTTTGTCAAATAACTTCCCATTTGTACTCCACTGTCTTGCAGGAAGCAGACATACATTCTCTGTTCAGTCAAATATGTTTATTAGAAAAATGAATTGGCTCTCTTTTATAGAATTTTTCTTTCTCTTCATATCTGTAGTACATATGAAATATCTGTTTATCTTTGACCCACTAATTTAATATTTCCTACAATGACTTGGAGGAGAATCAAAGAATTACAAATAAAGATGTTCATAGTGATGTTTTAGAATATTAAAAATCAGTAGTATCAAAACATTAGTAACAGGGACACTCTGAGTGCTATGCAATTATGAAAATATCGTATGGTTTCTTTTTGGGAAATAATGACATTATAAATATTTGCGTAATTAAATAAGGCTCTGGCACTGCCCTGGTTTAGCCAACAGAAGCAGTGAGGCTCTGAGGACAATCTCTTCTCCCTTTTTTTACCCTCTTTACATCCAGGTCTGCAAGGCACTCTGTGCCATTTTGGCCAAACCTACACTCATGGCTCTGGTCAGAGTCAGGCCACCCCATGCTGTGCTGCTCACACTGTTCCTCTGCGTGCTGCTGCTGCTGCAGAGCCAGGGAGGGCACCGTGAATGGAAGAGGATAAAGGGTAGGTGATGGGCTGGATGGGTATGTGGGGAGGGGGCCACAAGGGGCTGAGTGCAGTCTGAGGAGAACCTGAGAGATGGTACCTTTCTGCACCAGCACTTCCCATAGAACTGTACAGACTTGGGCCATTCCAGTCCACAGCCCTTCAGCCCTGTTACCTAGCCCTGGGAATAGTGGTAGGGGTGAAGGGGTAACCCCACTTTTTCTTCTATTCCAAAGAGCCTGAAATAAATGATACATACTATGGTGAAAGGTGCAAGAGGGCTGAGAATTCAATGGACAAATAAGACAAGTATTGATTTATGCACATTCGTGAGGGGCAAACATCCATATATGCTCATGGGGGTAAACAATGGTATAGAATAATGGGAGTAGGTGGCTGGGCATGGTGGTACATACCTGTATACTCAGCTATTCAGGAAATAGAGGTAGGAGGATCATGGTCTGAGGCAGCCTGGGAAAAAGCACAAGACCCTATCTGAAACACAAACTAATGCAAAAAGTGCTGGGGAGTGGCTCAAGTGGTAGAGTGTGGCTCTCAGTTCAATCCCCAGTGTTGAAAAAAGGACAAAACAAGACTTGGGAGTATGTACAGAGAGAAAAGACATTGAGCAGGAGAAATGGGGACAGTAGAGAGAGAGACAAGAGGTAAGTCCATCTTCCTCTTTGGACATTGCAAATTCTGGAGAGCAGGAGAGTTTGGGGAATGTCTCAGGCTTCTTTGAGCTCTCAGGGTGAGAGTGTAGATTTCACAAGGCAGTGACTACTTGGGCAGACAAGTCCCAGATGCAGGTGTCTGGAGAGAGGATACTGGAAGCTCAGGCACTGAGGTCGATTGGAGTTGTAAGAAGCATAGGAGGAGCATAGGCTATCAAACACTGCTGATCCCCAGGATATGGTGAGAAGATGGGCACAAAGGAAGGTCTATGGAAAATCTTGGAGTGCTGTGAGGGGAACCTGGGTCCTGAAGTCTAGGGGGGCCTTTAAGCTTAAGGAAGATTGTCCCTAGGGATCTGTTCACTTGCTCCTGTCCCTTTTCAGGAAAGCAAACCTGTGGGAAGCAGCCCAGTATTGAACTATGCAGTCACCACTGTTCATATTTCCAAAAATGTGAAGCAAATCACATATGCTGCTCCACCTTCTGCGGTAATGTCTGCATGAACCTCCAGTGAGTAGGCGGGAACAGTGCTTTGGCTCCCCTGACCCTCTCTTCAGAGGGACTCAGCCCACGACCAAAGCATGAGGACCTCAAATTATGGGTACAAGAGTATCAACAAGAAGGTCATGCTCACTCTCTGAACACCTTGTTCCTGTCAAATAAACCAGAACAAATGCCCAAGGGCCCGGCCTCTTTGACTCCCACTACTGAGATCATTGGGAACCCATGCAGTTCCCACAATGCCCCGCCCTTCTCGGGCAGGTCTCCACTCTCTCTCCCCGGTCGTGTTTCTCTCCTCTCTCCACTTGGCCTCTTGGCAGGGGGCACCCTGCCAGCCCCCAGGAGACTCAGCTCTGAGGCTCTGCTCACTGATCCACTTGTCCCTGGGGAAACTTCTCATGTGCAGCATGTCCCAATGCTGAGAGGACATTTCTCACCCTGGGGTCAGAAGGACAGTTAGGCATGGAGGTAGACGCTGGATGATGGAGCCCCCTAAGGCTGCTTCCTACTCTTAGTCCTGGTCACCACTACCCTGTTCTCCGTCATCCGCAGTTAGTATCTGCTTACAAGGAGAATAATAAGTCTAGGGAAATCGAGTGTTGTACCCAAAGTCACGGGGAGTGAGAAGATGATGCGACCAGAGGAGAATGTTCCTCTGGAATCCCTGTTTGCTCAATCTCTCCATTACCTGAGGCCCGAGGAATGTTTTGAGTTCCTACACCAAACTTCCTCCTGCCCATCACCCTCAATATGGACACTCCTATGGTGGGGCCTGGGTTGTGGATTGGGACTGGAGACTCCAGTGCTCGCCATAAACTGAATGTCCCTCACCATTCCCAACCCTCTTCCTTATGTTCTCATTCTCTTTTGATCCAGAGGAGCACCAAGGAGTGGGAGAAGAAGTGGTTCGTGCCGACATTGCTGAAGATTCTTTGGGCAGGGTGGCTCTGGGTCTTGCCTGTATCCTATTGTAACTTAGTGGAGATCAGTTGCTGGGGGTACAGACTTTCTCCTGCTCTGTGAAATCACAGCTCTTCTGAGATGATCCTGGGTCACATGTGGCTGCATTAGTCAGCTTCACATTACTACAACAGGCTACCTGAAGCAGCTCATTTAGAAAAGGTTATTTAGCTCACAGCTTAGGATCAAGTCCAAGAGCATGTGGGCACATGGGTTTCAGGTCTCTGTAAGGGTGATACACTGTGTCAGGAGCACATGTCAGAGCAACTGCTCAAATCATGAGACAGAAAGCAGAGAGATAGGACAGGCCAGGGTCCCGCCATCCCTTTCAGGGGCGTGCCCTCTTTGACCTAAGGACTGCTCAATAGGTCCTACCCCTAAAAGACCACAGCAGTTTCAACATCCCCATCCTGGGGACCAACCTTTGACACAGGGACTCTTGGGGGACACTAATGCAAACTATAGCAGTGGCCAATTGGGACATGGTGTCAAATGTGAAGAGAATTCAGGCCCAGAGGCAGGTGTGGAGTTTTATGGTCTAGCCCAGTGATTTTTTTCTTGGGCCATCATCTTGCTTCAGTAAGGAGACAGCAGAGGAGAGAAAAGCTCCATCAAATGAGAGCTTCTGAACCACCTCATAAGCATCACAGGACTCTGAGTATTTTATATATAGGAGTTTTAGCTTCACCTCTGCCAAGGCTGTTCTTGCACAAAGGGATCTTAGGAAAGAGATCAAGATCAAACACCAACCAGACATCTCTAGAGGCACATGGGCAGCAAGAGCATGTTCTCCAAGACATCTTGTGTAAGTTACATTTCTCACCACTGTGACCAAATACCTGACTGAAACAACTTAAGGAAGGACAGGTTTATGTTGGCTCACACTTTCAGAGGTGTTAGTCCATCGTGACAGGATGGGCTTGGCATGGCAAAGTAACTCACATCATGGTGACCAGGAAGTAGATAAAAAGAAATCCAGTAAGCCAGGTGTTGGTAGCTCATACCTGTAATCCTAGCTACTCTGGAGGCAGAGATCAGGAGGATCATAGTTTGAGGCTAGCCCAGGCAGAATTGTTCATGAGACCCTATCTTGAAAATACCCAACATAAAAAAGGGCTGATGGAGTGACCCAAGTAACAGAGCACCTGCCTAGCAAGTGTGAGGTCCTGAGTCCCAACCTCATTACCACAAAAAAAAAAAAAAAAAAAAGAAAGAAATCCAGGAAGGAGCAGGGCAAAATATAACCCCAAGGACATATCCCCAGTAACCTACTCCTCCAACAAGGAGCCTCTTCTACCTTTCAGCACGCTTTCAATAATTCTCCAGTTCTCACGATGCAATTGTCACAGACATCACCAGAGGTGTGCTTTACTAATCTCCTAGGCATTTCTCAATCCAATCAAGTTGGCAATCAAGATTAACCATCACATTTCTTCTTTGTTGTTTCCCCAGATAGCCTCACTTACCAAACATCTTTCTGGACCATGATCTAAATACTGGCATTAGCAAGTATTAAGAGAAAGGAACTTAGCTGCCAATGGCCACTCCCAGAATGACCTTCTACATCCAAGGCCAGTGCTCTCTACCATGTAGACACACCAAAGTGCCAGGATAATCGATAATCTATTACCTCTATTGGCATGAGTACTCAATCCATAGACCATGGATTTTACTAGAAAGTTTGCTTTGCTCCCTTCTAATAACTAGTGCTCTGTCTTGTGGTCCAAGGAGCTCTCTGGATATCCATTGTGCCCAGGGAAATTAGAGGCTGGACCCAGAACATGGTTGCTGGAAGGAGTGCCCACCTGGTTGTTACTGGGTGGTGTTTCTTCTATGGAACCATCTGTGTGCTGATATTAAGTAGAATATGTGAGTGAGGACACATGGAAGACATTGAATTTCTGGGGGGCAGAGGAGGAAGGAAATGTAAATCTGTCAAGATCTGGGGCATCTAAAAGGCCAGGTTCTATTCTGGAGAGTTCAGTCTGATCTGTTTGAGACCAAAACACATAACCTAGGTTGCCATTGCTTTTGCATTATTTCTTCTTTTTTTAAAAGATTGTTTTTACATTTGGTCATATGTGTATATATTGTTTGGGCCACTTCTCCGCCCTGTCCTCTGCCCCTCTCCTTCTCCCTCCTTTCCCCCTCTGAGGCAGAACCTATTCTGCCCTCTTGTTCTCCAATTTTGTTGAAGAGAAAACATAAGAGATAAGACATAGCATTTTTGCTTGTTTGAGATAGAGATTCCTAGTGTTGCTTCCATGCACACGTGTATTATAACCCACACTGGTTCCTTTTCTTCTTATGCTCCAGACATGCTCCTTCTCCATGTGAATAGGGTGGGAAGATTCTACAAGGATCCTCCCCAACTCCTACACCAAGATATTGGGTGTTTCTTGCCTCATTTCTATACTTTACATACACATGATACTTACTGGTAGGTACATACCAATGCCATCCCCCCAAGGAGTGTCCTGTTCAACCTCTGCTAACAGTCTGCATCATTCCCCAGCTAGGAGGCCTCAGTCATGAACTATAGGAAACTATTTGAAATGCAGTAGTGGAGTTTGGTATCTGAGGTTTCTGTTAAGATTCCATTCACCAATAAAGCCTGTCGACAAAAAAATAGTTAGGATGTGTTTGCTGTGGAGGATTTAAGGCTGGTCTTCTGTCGAAGGTCATTTTTCCTATATGCCAGTCATTTAGGTTTGGCAGCGATGTGATTGACTAGGACATTCCTGACACTGCCTCCACCCACAGACACACTGTATAAACATCTACAGTAGGCAGTTGTTATCTGCAGGTCTATAGTTCCCAGGGACTGCCTTCAAGGAAAAACTATGGGTGCTCAGGATGCACAGAGTTCAGAACTAGACTGTGGGTACCTGATTCATTTTTCCTATAACACTGTCCAACTTCTAAAATTTTCACTTTATCACTTAAGTACATTATGTACCCTTTTTGGCTTGGGAGAATTACCATAACTTTTACTTCACTTTTGTGCACCATTTGCTTTTTTTTTTTTCCACAAAATTAAGGGAAGGGAAACAGCAGATATTTTTGTAATTTAAACTTACAAAACTGTAGGACTGACTTAGAGCTTCTCTGTATCAACTGAGTTGCATAATATGTGCACAGGAATTTAAAATGTTTGTTTTCAATATTTCTATTGGTTTTAAAAAATTTATTTTTTGACTGCACGTGATCAGAACCACATGCCTATGAATAAGGCAGGCTTATTGTATTCACAGATCAATTCCCTTTTAGAGAAGCCACAAGCCAGGCCTGGGAGTGTGACTTAAGTGGTAGAGTGCCTGCTTAGCAAGTGTGAAGCTCGAGTTAAACCCTAGTACTACAAAAAAAAAAAAAAAAAGAAGGATAGAAAGAAAGAAAGGAGGAAAGGACAGAAAGAAGAAAAAAGAAAGGAAAGAAGGAAGTAGGAAGAAAGAAAGAAAGAAAGAAGGGAGGAAGGAAAAGAAAGAAAGAAAGAAGGAAAGAAAGAGAAAGAAAGAAGTTGCAAACCCATTGAGAGACTCAGCTTTCTGGGCATCTAAGAAAGCATCCATGTTTGATGGTAGGAAAAGCTGAGGCACACCTGGGCATGGTCTCCACCCAGGGCCCTGCACCATAGCACTAGGAAAGGAACTCCCAACACCCAGGCTTTCCTTGTGAAGAGGTGGGTTTGGATGTCACATATGCTACCCTAACTCTAAGCTTCTTCATGGTTTGGCTAGTAGTTTACTATCTCTGGGGAGCACAGGGCATCCATCCTCATGAATCTTTCTAGATCACAGAGGGATAAGTGGCAGCTTTGTGCAAGCACTTACTAGGGCCTCATACATTGGGAGTAGTGCAGAGAAGGGACTTTTGAAGTCCCTTTAGAAAAATGCAGCTGCCCTTTTCTCTCCAGAAGGGGTTTATAACACTCTTCCAGTGCTATATGGCCACCGTGGTTCTAACTAAGTTGCATACAAGAGTTAGTGTGGCAGAAAAGTAGCAACCGATGATAGCCTGGGAAGCAGGTTGGTACATACGTTTTTCCTCAGCTTTCCCTAGAGTGATAACTCTGAAGCAATGAACTCCTGGAGGGAGTTTATCCAAGCATCAGTGTCCCAACTAAAAGCTCCCACATGAGGGGAGCACAGGGGATGAGACATATGCAAAGCTCTTAAGACTACAAAAAAAAGAGACAGTTTTATACAGCTCTGCAACCTTCTCATAGTGCCAGAGCCTTCTCCCCCTGGTAGCAGCACAGAAAAGGGCCTTGAAAACATGCCTCCCTATTTCTTCCAAAAGGGGTTTATGACGTACTCCTCCAGTGGGTGCTTGACAACCTGGCTTCTAAGTTGCACTGTGGGCTAAAGAGGCAAACAGAAGCCAGCGGCAGTGTGAGAAGCAGATTGGCATTTCCCCAGCCTTCTCCCCTGGCTTATCCCAGCAATGGCTCCAGGTTTATTAATCCTCCCCAGAAGCAATTATGCCACATGGGGACCACCCCAGCTATTTCAGCTTCTTCCTAATAGATTGCATCCTAAATTTCCTAGCTCTGGGAGCAGAGGGACTAGGCATATGTGTCTCTCAAACTATCAAAAGAAGCAGAAGTTTTATACAGGCAGGCAAGCACTTCCAAGGGCTTCACTCCTCCAGGGCACTGAAGAAAGGGGGCCTTAAAACTGTAGCTCCCTATTTCTCTATGAAAGGGGGGTTCATATAAATTGCCCCAGCTTTACAACTACCACCTAGGGGATGGTATCTTAAATCTCCTAGTCTTGGAGCTAAAGGTGCCAGGCATGTGTAAATTTCCCTAAATCACAGAACCGAGATTATTTTAAAATGTGTGTGTGTGCAAATCCTTGCAAGAGCTATGCAGAAAAGTGGTTGGAATGTGCAACTCCCATGTTCTGCCTCGTAGGAGTTTACTGTACACACTCCCAGTGACTATTTCATAGCTTGGTTTCTAATAAAATTTCACTGGGGAGTGACTGGGGGTGCTCTGGCAGCCTGAGCTGGACTTTGGCACTTTTCCAAGCCTTTCTTTCCTCTGTGTTGCCCCAGTGATTAAACCCATGTCTAGCAATTTTTCCAGGAATGAGTTTTCCATGTGCTGAGTACCATAACTTGCATAGGTTCCATTCAAGAGACTGTCTCTCTAGTAAAATAGTTCTCCAGGTTGCATTCCTGACTACAGAAAACACAGGTGGACACAATGGGCCCACTTCCAGCAGCGTCTCTCCAGGATCAGAGGATGCAACCTGTTAGGATAGGCATGTGCCACAAGGGTTGTCTCTGGCTTACAGCAAAGTGGGATAGGAACACCCATGCTGGCTTCATCGTAAGTGTAGAAGGAACTAGAGTACATGTCTAGTACTTCAACTTTCCAGCTATGTCTAGAGGGTCTGACTTCCATCTTACTGGCCTTGAGGCTCTGACATGACATGAAATGTCCTATCAGACCTTCAGGGAGTCACCAAAACAGAGACAGAGGCTTGAACAAATACAAAGGTTTGAGAGGCATCTTCAATCTCAGGCTGGATGGATTGGTGAGATCCTTTTACATGAGGCCAGCATGACAAGACTAGGAGAAGTCTTATCTAATGTGTAGAGTGTGACACAGAGAGTCATGAAAATGACTAAACAGTGAAACATTGTAAAAGAACATAATAGTAGGGAACTTTATTTTTTTTTATTTTTTTTTTTCATTTTTCTTTTATTATTCATATGTGCATACAAGGCTTGGTTCATTTCTCCCCCCTGCCCCCACCCCCTCCCTTACCACCCACTCCACCCCCTCCCGCTCCCCCCCTCAATACCCAGCAGAAACTATTTTGCCCTTATCTCTAATTTTGTTGTAGAGAGAGTATAAGCAATAATAGGAAGGAACAAGGGGTTTTGCTGGTTGAGATAAGGATAGCTATACAGGGCATTGACTCACATTGATTTCCTGTGTGTGGGTGTTACCTTCTAGGTTAATTCTTTTTGATCTAACCTTTTCTCTAGTTCCTGGTCCCCTTTTCCTATTGGCCTCAGTTGCTTTAAGGTATCTGCTTTAGTTTCTCTGCGTTAAGGGCAACAAATGCTAGCTAGTTTTTTAGGTGTCTTACCTATCCTCACCCCTCCCTTGTGTGCTCTCGCTTTTATCATGTGCTCATAGTCCAATCCCCTTGTTGTGTTTGCCCTTGATCTAATGTCCACATATGAGGGAGAACATACGATTTTTGGTCTTTTGAGCCAGGCTAACCTCACTCAGAATGATGTTCTCCAATTCCATCCATTTACCAGCGAATGATAACATTTCGTTCTTCTTCATGGCTGCATAAAATTCCATTGTGTATAGATACCACACTTTCTTAATCCATTCGTCAGTGCTGGGGCATCTTGGCTGTTTCCATAACTTGGCTATTGTGAATAGTGCCGCAATAAACATGGATGTGCAGGTGCCTCTGGAGTAACAGTCTTTTGGGTATATCCCCAAGAGTGGTATTGCTGGATCAAATGGTAGATCGATGTCCATCTTTTTAAGTAGCCTCCAAATTTTTTTCCAGAGTGGTTGTACTAGTCTACATTCCCACCAACAGTGTAAAAGGGTTCCTTTTTCCCCACATCCTCGCCAACACCTGTTGTTGGTGGTGTTGCTGATGATGGCTATTCTAACAGGGGTGAGGTGGAATCTTAGTGTGGTTTTAATTTGCATTTCCTTTATTGCTAGAGATGGTGAGCATTTTTTCATGTGTTTTCTGGCCATTTGAATTTCTTCTTTTGAGAAAGTTCTGTTTAGTTCACATGCCCATTTCTTTATTGGTTCATTAGTTTTGGGAGAATTTAGTTTTTTAAGTTCAGTAGGGAACTTTAATACTCTACATTTAGCCTAGAAAACTTTATTCATTTTTTCATTTTAATAGCATATATTCAAAATAACCTTACATTGTACATTAGTTAGATTGCCCCACCATCTCGCTCCCTCAATGCCTTCTCTGCCCCACTTAAAGCACTTGCAAGAGGTTTCACTGTTCTAGTTCATACATGTATATGAAGTCCATCAATCACATTCCCTCACCTTCATCTCCTCCATTCACCCTCCACCCTCCCACAAGTACCTACGGTCCTGTCTTTCATTATTAATTCCAAAACCAATGTTCAAAGGAGTTTCTCGACATGCCTCTGCTGTGAGTTCAGCCCCTCTGTTACTCTCCCTTACCTCTTACCTCCCACCCCCAATATTCAACAGCTTTCAGGACATATGGTTATGTCCTCTACCTGCTCAGATATAATGGATTTCAATATTGTTGCCATTCCCTTTTCCTTTCTCTCCTCCCCCAAGTTCCATAGAGTATTTCCACAATTACAAACATATCCTATATATAAATGTGTATATGATCATGTTTGTGTTTGTGTATAAGTTTGTCTTTTAGATCTATCTTCCACATATGAGGGGAAATATGTAGCCTTTGTCTTTCTGAACCTGGCTTACTTCTCTTAACATGATGTCCTCCATATTTTTGACAAAGGCATCAAAAATATACGCTAGAGAAAAGACAGCCTCTTCAACAGATGTTGCTGGGAAAAGTGGTTATCTGCCTGCAGAAAACTGAAACTAGATCCATGACTGTCACTCTGTGTTACTATCAACTCAAAGTGGATTAAGGATCTAAATATCAGACCTGAAACCTTGAGATTAGTACAGGAAAGAGAAGGGAATACTCTGGAAGCAATAGGTACAGGCAAGGACTTCCTCAGTAGAACTCAAGCAGTCCAGCAACTAAGAGAAAGGATTGACAACTCTGACAACATGAAATTAAAAAGCTTCTGCACAACAAAAGAAATGGTCTTTAAATTGAAGAGACCACCCACAGAATGGGAGAAAATATTTGCTAGCTATACATCAGACAAGGAACTGATAACCAGAATATACAGGGAGCTCAAAAAACTAAACTCCCCCAAAATCAATGAACCAATAAAGAAGTGGGCAATTGAACTATACAGAACTTTTTCAAAGAAAGAAATTCAAATGGCCAAAAAACACATGAAAAAAATGCTCACCATCCCTGGCCATAAAGGAAATGCAAATCAAAACCACAGTAAAATTCCACCTTACTCTTGTTAGAATTACTACCAACAAGAACACCACTAACAAAAAATGTTGGCAAGGATGCAGGGAAAAAGGAACCCTCATACACTGTTGGTGGGAATGTAAGCTAGTACAAACACTACAGAAATAATATGGAGGCATCTTAAAAAAAACATAGATCTGCCATATGATCCAGCAATACCATTTTTAGGGATACACACGAAGGAATGGGACTCAGGTTATTAGAAAGGCACCTGCACACCCATGTTTATTGCAGTATTATTCACAATAGCCAAGCTGTGGAAACAGCCAAGATGCCCCAGTTTTGATGAATGGATTAAGAAAATGTGGTATTTATACACAATGAATTTTATTCAGCCACAAAGAAGAATAAAATTTTGCGATTTGCAACTAAATGGATGGAGCTGGAGAGCATCATCTTAAGTGAAGTTAGTCAGTCTATACAGAAGACTTTCGGCCGTCAGTCTCTGAAGGCCAAAAATCTCATGTTCTTCATCATATGCAGATTATAGACCTAAATCACACACCGAGGGAGACTGTGGATGGCGGGAATAGGGAAAGGGAAGAAAACCTAAATCTTGAATGTGGTTGATGTGCTCACTGTATAGGAACTAATGCAGTAATCTTAAACTGGCAGAGGCCACTATGGGAAGGGGACTAGGAAGTAGTAAAGAGGTCTAGTAGAGATGAACCAGTATGGGTTGTAATACACATATGTATGGCAACAACACTAGGAATCTCTCTGTATAGCTGTCTTAATCTCAAACTAGCTAAAACCGCTATTTTTTTCTTATAATCTCTTATTTTTTTTCTTCAACAAAGTTGGAGAACAAAAGGGTGGAACAGGTTCTGCCTGGAAGTGGCAGGGTGGCCCAAATAATGTATATGCATATAAGTAAATGTAAAAACAATAAAATAAAAAAAAACCCTGTAATGTCCTCAATTCCATCCATTTACCTACAAATGACATAATTTCATTTCTCCTATTAGCCTAGGAAATGCTAACAGTCTACTTTTAGCAATAGATAGATCATCCATACATAAAATCAATAAGGAAACACTGGAATTGAAGTGCACTTTACCAAATGGACATAACAGACATAGGTTGAACATTTCACCTAGCACAGTCTTCTCAAATGCATATGAAATATTCTCCAGGATAATAATATATTAGATCACAAATAAGTCTTAACAAATTTAAGAGAATTAAATATCTATCTTTTCTGACCATGATGGAATGAAACTAAACTAATAATAGGAGGAATTCAGAAAATTAAATCTATCTTTACATCTCAAGGAACTAGAAAAACAAGAACAATCTAAGTTCCAAGTTAGCAGAAGGAATGAAATAACAGATAAGATCAGAGCAGAAATGAAATAAAGGCTAGAAAAACATTAGAAAAGATGAATGAAAGTGAGCTGTCTTTTAGAAATGATAAACAAAACTGAGATATCCTTAGCAAGAATTAGAAAAATGAGAAATGAAAAGGGGACATTAAAACCAATCCTACAGAAATACAAAAGATCATGAGAGCATGCTCACCAGAGTGCCCTACCACTAAGCTAAACTCTCAGGTCAGGGATTTTTTTCTAATTCAGAATTCTTGCACATATTTTTACATACTGACCCACCCTCTTGGCGAATACAAACCAAGCATTATGAAGAGATAACTGGCAGTATTTGTGTATGGATCAAATATATTTCCATTTCTACTTTCATTATCTTTCCTAAGGAATAAAAAAAAATTCAAGAACTTAGTTGCAATGATGTAATTAATACTAGTGAAATAATTCCTTACAATAGGGAACCACCAAGATGTCCAATGACTGGTGATTAATTGGCAGAATAATCTGTCAATCTATGGAGTTTTATAAAACATATAGGATTATAGCCTGGTGTGGCATGCAGGTAATCCCAGCAATTGGGAGGCTAAAATAGGAAGATAGGAGTTCAGACTAGTCTGGGCTGCATGGTGAGACCTTGTTTCAAAAAATGCAAAAAAATTAGGAATACAGAAAAATATTCATTACATACATTAAATAAAAAAAATTCACAGAATTTTCCACTGTTAAAAACATGCACATAGGGAAGAATCTACAGGGATATATAAATAAATATTAGAGCAGGAGGACTATGTTAACAATGGCTTTTACATTTCATTTTCATTTTTAAAAATTTAGAAGATTTATGCCTTAATCATAGATCACTCATTAATTAGTATAAAAGCAAAAAGTGATGTTCTAGAAAGAAAAAAATTTTAATTACTTTTTTTTCTGGTACTGAGGTTTGAACTCAGAGCCTCACCCTTGCTAGGCAGGCACTCTTACTGCTTGAGCCACTCCACCAGCAAGAAAATATTTTCAACAAAGAGAAGTAAGTGAAATGAAGTGACAATGGGCTCTATGAAGGGTTTAAGGCCAAAGATGCATTGTGGAGTGGGTAGAGGGAAGGAAACAGAGCTAGTGGAGAAGATATTAGGGAAATCCAAGGGCTTTGCTTACCTCTTATTTTCCTTCCTTCTCATTCTAGCCAAGTAACTTGGAATACTCCAAGCCCCAGTCAGGGCTTACCCAAGTTCCTTTCCCCATTATGCTGTCCTGCCATTTTGCAAGAACATTCAGAGACTACATCCTTGTGATGGGGATGAACCCATGGTACATCATGGCTCCCAGACTCAGGAGAAACAGGGGGCTTCATTAACTGCATACCTGGCTCTAGACTCACTTCCTTCCAAAGCCTGTATCTGCCATTTACTGGCTGTGTGGCCTTGGACTAGTTGGTTAACACTAATGTTCTCTGTGCCTCAGTTTCTGTATCTGCAAAATATGAATATAGTATTACTAAACTCAGGGTCATTGATAATGTTAGTTAATAATGTTAATTAATGTTTCACTGAAGCATAGTGAAACTTGGTTGGTATTAAACTGGGTGATTCTGGATATTTCCTTGAATAAGTGTTTCTTTCACTGGTTTATTTAACAAATTACACAGCACTGCTTCTATGCCAGACCTTGACTCTAAGTGCTTAACATAATAATTCATGGAATCCTCACAAGAATCCTATGAAAAAGTGCTGTCTTTATCCCCATTTCATAAATGGGGATGCTGAGGCACAGGGAGGATTAGTGACTTGCCCATAGTAACTGGGAGCTAGGATTTGAATTTAGGTTAAGTCGGTTTTAAATCCCTATGTTATGTGGCCTTTCCCAAGCCCTCTTGGAGGAGATCTCTTTATTCATTGGCATAAAAGCAACAAGAGATTGGTGATAAGGCAGTGTTAAGACCATGCTAGTGTGGAGAAATTAATAAAAAAAAGTGGATGGGACTTTACAATGGTCATTACACAAAACTACAGAAAAACAGATCCATAGATCTTCCATCCACTCCCGTAATCACCTGGCCTTCTGAGTGTGTGTTGGAGAAGGAGGTCACACAGGTGCACATTGTTCTGTCTGTAAATTATCTGCAGCAAGAAAAAAAAAACCACTCCTTGAATAGGAATTCAGACACAACATTCTGTATATACCCAACTGATGACTTAGGACAGAACTCACAAATTTGTCACACCAGAGACATGAACTAGAAGAATCACCAGCCAAGTAGTTCTCAGCACCTTCAACTCAGACACCTTAAGAGGTAAGTGAAGATTAGAGTCTAAAGTTTAACATGTGATCCGGTAAAAGCTCTCATTTTTTGCTTGCTTGGATAGGTTCCTTGTACAAATCATGGCAGCAATGTCCCTCTATGGAAGAAATTAGTATCTTTATTGCTCAAATAGAGAAACTAGGACAGAGAGAGATGACTTGGACAGGCATTGTGTGATTCCTAATGGATTATGCTGAGGACATAACACCACTTATGTAGTATTTCCACTGAAAATGTAGAACTTCAATTTAATTATGAAGAAATGTCAGATACACCCCAAATGAAGAATGTCCAACTAAAAGAAAAGTTTGTCTGTACTCTTGAAAATTGTCAGTGTCATAAAGAACAAAGATGTTGGATGAATTGATAAGATGGAATACTCATGGTAGATTAAAGTATATTTTATCAATGTTAAACTTAATGAAGTTGATAAATGTGCCATGAGAATTACTGTTTTGTTAAGAAATACTTGCTGAATTGCAATTGCTTTAAGTGGGGCAGGGAGGGAATTGAGGGGGAGAGTTGATGGGACAATGTAACTAATGAACAATATAGTCTAATTGGAATTGTCACTATGAAACCCCCTGTATAATGAATATATTCTAATAAAAAAGTTTTAAAAAAGAAATACTTACTGAAGTATTTATAAGCATTTCATTTATAAATGAAAGCTGTGATAAAATTTTCTCTTGAATCATTCAGAAAAGAAAATGAGAGAGAGAAAAAGAACTAAAGAAAGAAAGAAAGATAGGAAGGAAGGGAGGGAGGAAGGAAGGAAGGAAGAAAGGAAGGAAGGAAGGAAGGAAGGAAGGAAGGAAGAGACAGACAGAGACAGAGAAGAAAACAATTGAGGTAAATTCTTAAAATTCATGAATGGGATAAATGACCAAATGGCACATAGATGATCTTTGTCTTACTCTCATAATTTTGAAATTATTTACAGAAAGTAGTTTACAAAAAGTTAAAGGCAACCCATCTAATGGTGCATGCACATGGCTCAAAATTTATTTTGAGTTTAGCCCATTTCAAATTTTTCACCTTGTAAATTGCCCATAAGGTGATCAACTACGGCATGTAAGTTCTTTTGCTGGGCTCAAAATGTTGAAGAAAAGTAGAGTTTCTGGGAAAATTGTTTGTTTGCAGAGAAAGGTACAATAACTCTACTGTGACTGTGTAATTCATATCTAGACCTCTCTTCTATTTGCTTTTCTTTTGTATTTGCTTCTCTTATCTTCCTGTTTTGTTTGAGTTCAGGAAAGTGAAGAAGCAGGTTGGTGGTGAAAAAATAGTAGACAAAGAACTAGAATTTTTTCTTTTGTTGTTTGCCTTTGTATTCCCCTTTTTGGACTAGGAATTTTTAAAAGCAGTACTTTCCCTCTTTCTAAACCCCAACTCCACCAATGAGCTGCCTAGAATAATAGCCATCACTTATTTTGCATATTCTGTGTTCCAGGTCCTAGGCCCTTAATTTATTTTGTTCTTTTTCATATCAATCTCCATATAACATATTATATATTTCTTTTCTGTGTCTTGTTTACTGCCAGATTCCTCTACTAGAATGTAAGCTTTATGAGGGCAGAGGTTTTTGTCAACTTTGTTCACTACTACATCCTCATTGTTGTAATAATTCCTGGCTTACGCTAGCACTTAATAAAACTATTTATGGGATGGATGAATATAGGACAGATAAATAAAAGATACAACCTCACTCAATCATAAGAATTAAATTCAAGAAAAATAAATAATTGAAAAAAATTAAAAAGACCACAAAAAAGTCAATGAAATTTAATAACTTACGCTCTCCGGAGGAGAAAAAAAAGTATAAGTTAATAATAGCTAGCATTTATTTTGCACATACTGTATACCAGACACTATGCTCATTATTTCATATACTCAACATTTTCAAAGTGGATACTAATACAATTCATATCATAGGTGGAGAAGCAGGTTCTGAGATTGGCTAGTCACATAACGTATAAAGGTAAATGTGTTGGGGTTGAGATTCAAGCCCAAGTCTCTCTTATCCCACTGTCCTTGTTTTATTCTCTCTCTAAACTACAACCATTTGCAGTATGATAACAAATGGGAAAGTATTTCTCTCTTGCAATAAGACAAGATGTACATCCTGTTGGTAGAATGAACATACTGGTTGCATATGACATTAGTACTTTTCCATTAGAACATCATGTTAAATGAAGTAAGCCAGGCTCAGAAAGACAAAGGCCACATGAATTCTGCCATACGTGGAAGATAGAACCAAAAGATAAACATATACACAAAAAACAAACATGATCATATACAAACTCATTTGTAGAACATGTTTGTAATAGTGGAGCTATTCTATGGAACTTGGGGAAGGAGGGAAAGAAAAGAGAACAATAGAGCATCAACAATATCATAAAACATAACATCTGTGAAGATAGAGGATATAAGGATGTGTATTGAAAGCTGTTGAAAAATGGGGGAGAGTTCTGTGGGAGGTAAAAGGGTAAGGGAGAGTAATGGAAGGGGTTGAATGGACCACAGTAAAGTAGACTCACTATGGGGATACATTAAGAAACATCTTTGAGGAACTTAAAAAACTAAATTCTCCCAAAACTAATGAACCAATAAAGAAATGGGCAAGTGAACTAAACAGAACTTTCTCAAAAGAAGAAATTCAAATGGCCAAAAAACACATGAAAAAATGCTCACCATCTCTAGCAATAAAGGAAATGCAAATTAAAACCGCACTAAGATTCCACCTCACCCCTGTTAGAATAGCCATGATTAGCAACACCACCAACAACAGGTGTTGGCGAGGATTTGGGGAAAAAGGAACCCTCTTACACTGCTGGTGGGAATGTAAACTAGTACAACCACTCTGGAAAAAAATTTGGAGGCTACTTAAAAATCTAAACATTGATCTACCATTTGATCCAGCAATCCCACTCTTGGGGATATACCCAAAAGACTGTGACACAGGTTACTCCAGAGGCATCTGCACACCCATGTTTATTGCGGCACTATTCACAATAGCCAAGTTATGGAAACAGCCAAGATGCCCCACCACTGACGAATGGATCAAGAAAATGTGGTATCTATACACAATGGAATTTTATACAGCCATGAAGAAGAACGAAATGTTATCATTCGCTGGTAAATGGATGGAATTGGAGAACATCATTCTGAGTGAGGTTAGCCTGGCCCAAAAGACCAAAAATCGTATCTACTCCCTCATGTGCGGACATTAGATCAAAGGCAAACACAACAAGGGGATTGGACTTTGATCACAAGATAAAAGCGAGTGCACACAAGGGAGATATGAGGATAGGTAAGACACCTAAAAAATTAGCTAGCATTTGTTGCCCTCAATGCAGAGAAACTAAAGCAGATAACTTAAAAGCAACTGAGGCCAATAGGAGAAGGGGAACAGGAACTAGAGAAAAGGTGAGATCAAGAAGAATTAACCTAGAAAGTAACACACACGCACAGGAAATCAATGTGAGTCAACTTCCTGTATAGCTATCCTTATCTCAACCAGCAAAAACCCTTGTTCCTTCCTATTATTGCTTATACTCTCTCTACAACAAAATTAGAAATAAGGGAAAAACAGTTTCTTCCAGGTATATAGGGGGTGGGGGGCAGAAGGAGGGGGCAGAGTGGGTGTTAAGGGAGGGGGTGGGGGCAGGGGGGAGAAATGACCCAAGCATTGTATGCACATATGAATAATAAAAAATAAAAATTAAAAAAAGAAACCCCTTTGAACATTGACTTAGAAATTAAAAATGAAAGACAGGACTGTAAAATAGGTACAGAGAGAGTGTGTGTGTGTACTTGAGTGTGTTGGGGGAGGGTGAATGAAGGAGATTAAGATGAGGGAATATGGCCAATGGACTTCATATACTTATACAAAAAAGAACAAAGGAACCTCTTGCAGTAGTTTTTTTATTTCTTTTATTCATATGTGCATACAATGCTTGGGTCATTTCTCCTCCCTCCCCCCCGCCCCCTCACTGTGCACCTGTCCCCTCATTACCAGGCAGAAACTATTTTGCCCTTATTTTGTTGAGGAGAGAGTATAAACGATAATAGGAAGGACCAAGGGTTTTTCCTAGTTGAGATAAGGATAGCTATACAGGGAGTTGACTCGCATTACTTTCCTGTACATATGTGTTACATTCTAAATTAATTCTTCTCAAACTAACCTTTTCTCTAGTTCCTGGTCCCCTTCTCCTATTGGCCTTTCTGCATTAGTTCCTTTACATTGAGGACATCAAATGCTATCTTGTTTTTTTTCGGGTTTCTTGCCTATCCTCATACTTCCCTTGTGTGCTCTCACCTCATCATGTGATCAAAGTCCAATCCCCTTGTTGTGTTTGCCCTTGATCTAAAGCCCTCATATCAGGAAGAACATACGATTTTTGGTCTTCTGGGCCTGGCTAACCTCGCTCAGGATGATGTTCTCTAGTTCCATCCATTTACCTGCAAATGATAAGATTTCATTCTTCTTCATGGCTGAGTAGTATTCCATTGTGTATAAATACCACATTTTCTTCATCGATAGTGGGGCATCTTGGCTATTTCCATAATTTGCAGTGAATAGTGCTGCAATAAACAAGGGTGTGCAAGTGCTTTTGGATTAACCTGTGTTGCATTCCTTCAGGTATATCCCCAAGAGTGGTATTGCTGGATCATATGGCAGATCTATGTTTAGCTTTTTAAGAAGCCTCCAAATTTTTTTCCAGAGTGGTTGTACTAGTTTGCATTCCCACCAACAGTGTAAAAGGGTTCCTTTTTCCCCGCATCCTCGCCAACACCTGTTGTTAGTGGTGTTGCTGATGATGGCTATTCTAACAGGCGTGAGGTGGAATCTTAGTGTGGTTTTAATTAGCATTTCCTTAATGGCTAGAGATGGTGAGCATTTTTTCATGTGTTTTCTGGCCATTTGAATTTCTTCTTTTGAGAAAGTTCTGTTTAGTTCGGTTGCCCATTTCTTTATTAGTTCATTAATTTTGGGAGAATTTAGTTATTTAAGTTCCCTATATATTCTGGTTATCAGTCCTTTGTCTGATGTGTAGCTGGCAAATATTTTCTCCCACTCTGTGGGTGTTCTCTTCAGTTTAGAGACCATTTCTTTTGTTGAGCAGAAGCTTTTTAGTTTTATGAAGTCCCATTTATCTATGCTATCTCTTAGTTGCTGAGCTGCTGGGGTTCCACTGAGAAAGTCCTTGGTTATACCTATTAGTTCCAAAGTATTTCCTATTCTTTCCTGTACCAACTTTAGAGTTTGGGGTCCAATATTAAGGTCCTTGATTCATTTTGAGTTAATCTTGGTATAGGGTGATATACATGGATCTAGTTTCAGTTTTTTTGCAGACTGCTAACCAGTTTTCCCAGCAGTTTTTGTTGAAGAGGCTGCTTTTTCTTCATCGTATATTTTTAGCACTTTTGTCAAAGACAAGTCGGTTATAGTTGTGTGGCTTCATATCTGGGTCCTCTATTCTGTTCCATTGGTCTTCATGTCTGTTTTTGTGCCAGTACCATGCTGTTTTTATCATTATTGCTTTGTAATATGGTTTGAAGCAGGTACTGTGATACCTCCAGCATGTTCTTTTGACTGAGTATTGCCTTGGCTATTCGTGGCCTCTTGTGTTTCCATATAAATTTAACGGTAGATTTTTCAATGTCTTTGATGAATGTCATTGGGATTTTGATGGGAATTGCATTAAACATGTAGATTGCTCTTGGGAGTATAGCCATTTTTACTATGTTGATTCTACCAATCCATGAGCATGGGAGATCTCTCCACTTTCTATAGTCTTAATCTCTTTCTTCAGGAGTTTATAGTTTTCCTTGTAGAGGTCATTCACATCCTTTGTTAGGTTTACACCTAGGTATTTGATTTTTTTGAGGCTATTGTAAATGGAATTGTTTTCATATATTCTTTCTCAGTTTGTTCATTATTAGTGTATAGAAATGCTAAATGATTTTTCTATGTTGATTTTATATCCTACTACCTTGCTATAGCTGTTGATGGTGTCTAGGAGCTTTTGAGTAGAGTTTTTTGGGTCTTTAAGGTATAAGATCATATCATCCTCTTGCAGTAGTTTTAAGAGGGGCAGGGAGGGGTGGGGGGAGAGACAATGGGGAGCGATCTAATCTAGGTACAGAATAAGCCTATTTGGAATTGTCACCATGAATCTTCCCTGTACAATGAACATATCCTAATAAAACTTAATGAGGAAAATATTTTCCCATTTATTATAATATATTAGAATATTTATCATTTTTCTTTGCTATGTTTTGAACATGGTCTGTCCCTACTTAAAATTCATGGGGAGGTAAGTTCAGCAAAAGGTGTTTGGGTCATGGGGACAAAGCCATCATGAATGGATTAACAATTTTCTCATGGGCATGGGTTAGCTGTCATGGGAGTTTCTCTCCTTTTTCTTCTTCCATGTATGTTCACTTGTCCTTCTGCTATAAGGATCTCACCAGAAGCTAAGAAGATTCCGGGACTATGCTCTTGAACTTCTCAGAATTCAGGACTATCAGTCAACCCCCCCCCCCAATTCCTTTAAAAATCATCCAGCCTCAGGTATTCTGAATTAGCAACAGAATATGGACAGAAACATTGGAACCAAGAAGTAGAGTATCATATAACAATAGCTGAATATGTAGAGGTAGCTTTGGAACTGGATAATGGGAAGAGGTTAGAAAAGTTTGAAAGAGCAAGCTAGAAAAAGCCTTACAATTCCATAGACAGACTAATAAGAGCAATTCTGGTGAGGGCTTAGGTGACCAGGAGACTAGAGAGAGTCTAGAACTTCTTAGAGATTACTTAAGTGGTCATGGCCAGAATGATGATAGAAATGTGGACAGTGAAGGCCATTCTGACAAAGTTTCAAATGAAAATGAGGAATATCTTTTTGGAAAGTGGAGTAGAGGCCATTTATAAAGTTGCAAAGAACTTGAATGTACTATGTTCATGACCTAGGGCTTTATGGAAGGCAGAATTTAAGAGGGATGAACTAACAATTTCAGGAGAAGAAATACTAAGCAGCGAAGCATTAAGGCCTGCTTCATTGTTACTTGTAACAACTTATGCTGAGATTCAGGAGCAAAGAGATGACTTAATGACACAATGTGAAATAAGATGTTTTTACTAATTCCCTTAAAAATCTCTAAGTAAAAACTTAAGCAAAATTAAAAATCAAGGAATCAAAACATTGCTGGAAGAAAAAGCATATAGTAAGAAAGGAAGAAGGAATATGCAAGACAATTAAAACTCAATGAACAAAATGGCAACAATCAATTCTTACCCATCAATTCTTACCCATCAATAATTACTTTCAATGTAAATGGATTAAATTCTCCAATGAAAATGCATTGAGTGGCAGAATGGATAAAAACAAGGTCCAACTATATGCTGCCTACAAGAGGCTCACTTCACTAGTGAAGACACAAATAAACTGAGAGTGAAGAGCTAGAAAAAAATATTCCATGCAAATGGAGACCAAAAGAAATCAAAAGTGGCTATACTTTCAGATAAGATGGACTTCAAGTCAAAAACTCTAAAGACAGACAGGAAAATGAGGGTAAATATAGCAGAGAGATACAACAATTGTAAATATATATATATATATATATATATATATCCGAAATAAAAAAATAATAATAGAATAATAACAACAATAAATAATAGATATTAAGAGAGATAGATTGTAATACAGTAATAGGCATGGACTTCCACACCCCACTTTCATCAGGACAGATCATCCAGATGGAAAATCAACAATGAAACATGGAATTTAAATCCCATGTTGTTCCTGGTGGGACATCTACCCACCAGGTGCAGATTATATACTCTTCTTAACTGCACATGAAACATTCCCAGGACAGATCATACATTAGAACACAAAACAAATCTTACCAGATTCAAAAACATTGAAGTCATATCAAGTATTTTTGTTTTTGTATTCTTTTTGCTTTTGGCAGTATTGCGTTTTGAACTCTGGGACTTGCATTTGCTAAATAAGAGCTCTACCACTTGAGCCACACCTCTAGCTCTCATATCAAGCATCTTTTCTAATCACAGTGGAACTATGGAAATTGTACAAATACCTGGAAATTAAACAACATGCTCTTGAACAAAGACTCATGAAAAAATTAAAAGAGAAATTAAAAAATTTCTTGAGACAAATGAAAATGGAATCATAACACCAAAACTTATAGGATAAAGCAAAATCAGTAAGCACTTCTAAGAGGTAAGTTCATAGTAATAAATACGTACATTAAATACTTAGATGTTGAGAGAACAGCCTAACAAGGCATCTCAAGGAACTAGAAAAATAAGAATAAACTAAACTAAAAATTAGAAGAAAAGAAATAATAAAGATCAGGCCAGAAATAAATAAAATAGAGGCTAAAAAGCTACAAAAGATCAATGAAACTAAGAGCTGGCTTTTTGAGGGCTGGGGATGTACCTCAGTGGTAGATGGCTTGCCTCACATGTACAAGACCCTGGGTTCACTCCTCAGCACCACAAGAAAACAAACTTTTTAGCCAGGTATGGTGGTTCACAGCTGTAATTCTAGCATTCAGTAGGCTGAAGTAGGAGGATCGAGAGCTCAAGGTCAGTCTGCTACATAGTGAAACCCTACTTCAATATCCACTCCCACAAAGGGTCAATTATTTGAAAAGATAACCAGAATCAACAAATCTCTAGACTAAGAATAAAAAAGAGAGCCAGGTGTGGTGTTTAATGTGTGTAATCTCAGCACTAGGGAGGCTGAGAGAGGAACACAAGTTTGAGACCAGCCTGGGCTACACAGAAAAACTCTGAACCTGTGAGCCAAAATAAATAATTGCTCCCTTTAAGTTTTTTCCTCAGGAGTTTGTCACAGCAATGGAAAAAGTGACTACTGCATTCAGAATATACAAACAATTAAAAAATCTCAATAGTGAAGACCAAATAATCTGATTTTAAAAAGGTGCTAAAGATCTGAATAGACATTTCTTAAAAGAAGACATACAAGTGGCCAGTAGATATATGAATAAACACTCAACATCACTCATCATCAGAGAAATGGATATAAAAACCACAGTGAGATACCACCTTACCCTAGGGACAATACATATTGTAGAAAGGACAACAAAAAACCAATGAACAAATCTTTTGATTATGTGAGAAAGGGGAAGTCTTACACTCTGTTAATGAGAATGAAAATTAGTATAGCTATTAGAGAGAACAGTAGGGAGGTTCCTAATAAAACCCATAAAACTATACTATCTAGAAAACCTACTGCTGGGTAAATACCCAAAGGAAAGGAAATCAGCATGTTAGAAAGAAAACTGCACTTCCAAATTTATTGCAGCATTATTCACAATAGCCAGAATATAAAACCAACCTAAATGTCCACCAATGGGTGAATGGATAAAGAAAATGTGATAATATATATGATGGAGTATTATTCAGCCACAAAGCATGAAATCCTGTTATTTGTGACAACATGGATGGACCTGGAGGACATTATTAAGTGAAATAAGTCAGGCACTGACAGACAAATACCATATGATCTTACTCATGAGTGAAATTTCAAAAGTTGATCTCATACAAGTTGAAAGCAAAGCAGTGGTTACCGACGTTAGGGAGAATAGAGAGGAGGGGAGAAGGGGAAAGACTTGTCAGTGGGTCCAATGTTACTATATGATAGGAGGAACAAATTCTGTTGTTTTATGGTGCAGTAGGGTGAATATAATTAATGATACATTGTATAGCTCAATATAGTTTGAAGAGAGGAATTTGAATGTACTCACTTAAGTACTCATTAAGGTGTTAGATATACAAAACACTTTGAATTGATTACCACCTAATTAATGTATACGTGAATCAAAACATACATTGTACCTCACTAATAAGTGCCAATATTATATATCAATCAAAAAATAAAAGAATTAAGATAGGTGTGGTGGTGTATGCATATACTCTCAGCATTTAGGAGGCTAAGACAGGAGAACTGTGAGTTCAAGTTTAGCCTAGGTTACATAGAAGACTATGTCTCAAAAAAAAATCCAATGAATAAATAAAAATAAAAGAATGATTTGAATAAAGGGCTAAATAATAATAATGAAAAATACTGAGGGGTTCATAACCACTACATCTGCCTAAAGAGAGTTGTTCAAGTTGAAATGAAAGAACACCGGCTGGAGGTGTGTGTGGCTCAAATGGTAGAGTGCCTGTCTAGCAAGTTGAAGCCCTGAGTTAAAATCCCAGCACCACCAAAAAAGAAAGACCAATACACAATTTCAGTTTTGTTGAAACAATTCATGTATGTGTGTGTGCTTACAATTTGTGTACGTGTGTGCTTATATTGAGTATTTTATACTAATATAGTGAAATTGCTAGGAATATTTCATTTTCTTCTTTGTTCTTTTTTGTGCTTAAATTTTTTTTTGAGGCAGGGTCTTATGATAGAGCTCAGGCTGGATTCTCCTACTTCAGTTTCCTGAGTGCTAGGATTACTGGCGTGTACCACCAAACCTGACTTATTTTAAGTATTTTGCAATATGAATCTGAATTACCTTTTAATCAAGGGAAGGCAATACATTAAAATTTTTTTATTCCGCAAAAGGAAAACAACAGGTGCGAACAGAGAGATATGTTTAGCAAAGCTAGCATTCAGCTTTGATGTATATCTGTTGTTGGGTGGGCAGAGTACAAGGAGTAATAACTGGAAGATGAAGCATGAAGAAATTTCTATAGGCACTTCCTCTTGCTTTGCAATTTTCTTCTCTATTTCTATCTCTTGAAGGGGTCAAGAGCAGAAGCTGGGAAAGAAAACAATCTGACTGCAAGCTCAGACACGTATCATCAGCATCATGAGGCCCTGGTCACCCTTGTGCATGATGCTCCTCTGTGTGGTGCTGCTTTCTGTGCTGGGAGAAATGAAGACAAGATATAATCGTAGGTGGTGAGGCTGCACTGGGAGCCAAAGGAGAGGGGCTGTGTTTGTCCCTGGACAAGTGAGAGTGTATCGTGTCTGGTGTATTTGACTAAGAACCCACCTTTCTAGTATCAGTCATTGGAGAGAATCACATGCACAGAGATCCAAAAGTTCCCAAGTTGAGATCCCTTGATGCTTCCTCTTCCCATTTGAAATTAGCAATGAGTATCTTTCAACTTTTAAACAAATTCCATAAGCTGTAAGGGTATAATATTTTCCAGTGTTCTTGAGGTTTGGGTGCCGAACTTCAAATAGTTACTCATATTTCCAGAAGTTCTATTTCCTCACTGTGTTTACTTTGACGAGTGCCAAAAGGTATTTCTTAATATAAACCCTTGATGTATACTCATCTTTCAGAATCTGAAGAGACAGAAGACACAAGATGGGTCCTTAGAGGAGCAAAGTTGGGGGTTGTTTGAGAAGAAAATGGAACCAATGGAGAGGGCTAAGAAAATTGAGCACGAGAGAGAAAAATTTGGAGAGCAGCCAAGTTATTAAAGGAAGAGTCAGCAAGGAAGGGAAGAAAAAGGGAGAATCTGCTCATTACTCTTGTAATGAGGCTGGAGGGCACCTCAGACCCTGAGCTCTCCTGCTAAATAAGACTAGATTTTATAGGAGGGCACATAAATGCTGGGGGTTCAGTGAGTCCTGTCTCTAGAATGCTAAAAGAAGGCCAGTGGCCTGCAACACTGGGAAGACCTGTGGGAGCAGAGAGGCAACGGGGTCAGTGAAAATGCAATGAGGTCAGAGTCATCGTAATGATGAACTGGAGGAGGCTCAGGAAGAGACTTTTCTAAGGCAGATAGACACCTTGCTGGAGATGGGCTCAGATTTTAGGAGGAGTTATAAAATTTTTGTAGAGCTTCTCTTCTTGTGTTTGACTATCAGGCTCGTCATTTCTTCTCAATTTCAGGTGGTAAAATGTTAATTGAGGAGTGCTGACTAGACCCAAATGCTGAAGACTGTACCAAGAAGTGTTCTAAGACCTTTAGATGTTTCCTCCAAAATCACACATGCTGCTGGGCCTATTGTGGTGACATCTGCTTGGAAAATAAGGTGAGCTGGGAAATGTGTACTTGGGCTGAATCTTCATGGATATTCATGCCCTTGACAGAGGCTGCTATTCCTAAAGAGAAGCCTAAGGTGTCCCAAATCTGAGGTGCAAAAATGAGCAGACAACAATGTCTCCCAAGCTGGAAAGCAATTTATTGGCAAATAAGCCAGGAACTAGCTTAGAGTCCACAGCTTCTTTCATTACATAGTTAATGCTCATTTGTCCTCTTTATAGCACTCAACAATTTGCTATTTTTCTAACTTTTGTCCAGATATCTCACCATAGTCAAACTTTTCTATGGGCTCATTTGGCTCAGCCAGGCTGTTCAATGGACCAATATCTCACCCTCTTAGAGGTGGATGATTCCCGTTGGTGCATTAAGCTATTTCCGCTAGTGGGGATGGGCACTATCAAGCTTGGGGCTGGGGCTGGTGGAGTGGCTGAAGTAGTGGAGTGTCTGCCTAGCAAGCATAAGGTCTTGAGTTCAAATCCCAGAACCCAGTATTAAAAAAAAAAAAAAAGCTTGAGGATGAATGTTTGTTTCTAAGAGTGCCCTGGCCTCTAAGCACCTAAAATTTTTCTCTTACAGAAAACTTATAATGCAGAAGTTTCGTTTGGATCCCAACCTTGGACAGTGAAAAAGGGGAAAAAACAAGAAGAAAAGTCTGTTTAAGAAAGAGACCTAGGTGAATAGTGGTACTATTTATTTAGACAGAAACTCTGCATGTCAGCTAAGTCGAGGGAGAAGAATGCTAAGATTTTTGGGTCAGATTGCCTTTTCATCTGTCACGTTCACCAGGGATCCATGTCAGAAGATGCACTAGGCTGTTGTAAATACAATTCTGAGTATAGATAAAATCTGAGGTAGATACAGTTGCTACCAAATGTTGCATGTTCTCACTTATTTGTGGAACCTAACCTTAAAATGATGATGATAATAATAATGGTGGGGATGACAATAGTAATAATGGGACATGAGTATGAAAGGGGGTCCATGGGGTGGAGGGGATCAATGGGAAAGGGGAAGGGGAAAGAAAAGGATACTGAGGGGGGAGAGGATCAAAATATGTTACATGTATGTGTTTGAGGACAGCATAATGAAACCCACCCAGCACTGTTTGGAAACAAGGTAGGGAGGAGGAAGGGAAGAATGGTTGATACAATGGAGGTGGTGACTTTGTTCAAAGTATACTGTACACATGTATGAATTACCACAATGCAACTCCCTTGTGTTATTAATGATACTGATTAAAAATATAATAAAACCATTTAAAAAGAATTAATGCCTTGGTCTGGAGACATAGCTCAGTGGTAGCGTGAGCACTTGCTTAGCAAGTGATCCCTAGTACAGAAAACATAATCTTAGAATAAGGCTAGAACCCTAACTTCCCACTGACCCACCACCTGTATGAGCTGACAGATGTTTAAGAGAAATCAGAGCTACTTTTAGGAGCACTAATGTATTCTTACTGAGGAGTAAGCAGCAGCAAACTCATGATAAACAAACTCATTTTCTAACAGTGGGGCTTGGCTTTTGTTCACACTGTCCTACTACCTTGATTACCTTATTAAAATCCATATATTGTTTCTATCATCCAGCAATGTATTCAAGATTACAATCTTTGCCGCCCCCATTTGGTAAACCTAGAAATGAAAAGCTAATCTTTCAGGCTTCAGAGAATAGAAGTTTATTATTTCTCATGTATCATTTTAATGTGGGGACTTGACAAGCAGTTCTTTCATTTAGTTTTTGGAAGATCTGCTCTCTGGTAAATTTGGTTCACTCAGATTTATGTGTAAATTCTAAAATGACTTTACATATAAACAAGATTAAACAAATATGTAAATAAGTTGTAGATGATAGGAATCAGATTTTTAACTGTCAGAAAAAATAAATGACACATAAATCTACCTCACTGGCTTCTGGCTCCAGAATTCCTGTAGTACTGGGCCAGCCTCAGTGCTATCAGCCTCCAGACCACTCCTAGCACCAGGGTGAGCTGTGTAGCCCTAGTCATTAGGCCAGCACCTGTGGACCTAGTCTTCCAGCTGGCCTATGCAGATACTTCCTGTAGGTCCCAGGCCAGTACCCTCAGACTGAGTATTCAATTGCCCTGACACAGGTAGAGACCACAGCCTCAGGATCCAGGACTACCTGGAGGACTCTATCTCTGAATCTGCCTCAGTGCCAGGCCAACTCCAAGGGCCCTGGGCTTCAGGTTCGTATCAGGTCAGCCTCCACAGGTTCAGGTTCCAGGCCCACTACAAGGCCAGTCTGGCCCCTAAATCCCAGGCTGTGGACCCCTCTCAGCACTAGATTGGTCTCCCTGACCACAGGCTTAAGTCCCACCCCTGTACCAGGCTAGCTTTTATACCATTATTTATCAGGCTAGTACTTTTAAACCTAGGCTAACCCCTGTAGATACAGGATACAGGCCCACCCAGCCCAAGCCATCCTCTGTGGCCCCAGGTTTCAGGTCTATTTCACATCATGCCAGCACTCCAGACTGTCCAGGGCTAGGCCAGTACCTATACTCCAACATACCAGGATGGTTTCTGCAGCCTCATACTCCAGCAGATTCAGGGTCCAAGCCTGTCTTTACACCCTGGAGCTGAACTAAGGCTCCAAGACTGCCCCCTGTGTACCTCAATCCCAGGCTGACTTCATAGGTCTCAAGATCCAGGACAGACCTTGCCTCGAGACCTGTACCTGAACACCCATTCTCCAGACTAGCACCAGTGGAACTTCAAGCCAGTATTTCTGGCTCTAGGTCAGTCCCTATGATTACAAGCAGACCCAGAATCCAAGTCCAGCTGAGTAGATCCCTAGTAGAGCCAAAACAAAATACAAGCAAAACAAATTCAACATTAAAAATACTATTCATAGGCTAGGGGTTGACATGGCTCAAGTGGTGGAGTGCTTGCCTATCACTCCTTGAGTTCAAGAAGAAGAAAAAAAAAGATGAAGAAAAAAAAGATGATTATGGTCAAGTGGGAAGAGAAGATAGTTCAATACATGGAAATCTATAAATGCAATATGTCACATTTACGTAATGAAGAACAATGATCTCTTATAGAAGCAGAAAAGGCAATGTAATTTCATGATTAAACAAACTCTCAACAATTAACTGTAGAACAAATATACCACAATACCATAAAAAGCCATATATAAAAAACATAGAGCTAACATCATACTCAATGGTGAAAAGTTAAAATTTCCCTCTAAGACAAAGTGGGAGACAAGGGATGCTCACTCTTGCCACTTCTATTCAACACATTATTAAAAGTGTTGAATTAGGAAAGAGAATGAAATAAGAAGCAAGAAGTTAATTTGTATCTGTTTGTAGATGACATGATTTTATACACAAAAAATTCTAAAGACTTTACCAATATACTCTTAAAATGATAAGGAAATTCAACAAAGTTGCAGAACATAAAATGAACACACCAATAATACCATTTCTATGAACTAACATTGAACTATAGAAAAAGAAATGAATAAAACCATCCCATTTGAAACAACTGCAAAATTTAAAATACTTAGGATCAGATTTGACCAAAGAGGTGAAAGACCTGGAAACTATTTAACACTGATGAAAGAAATTAAAGACATGAATAAATGGAATGATCTCTCACATGCCTGGGTTAAAAGAATCAATATTGTTTAAATGTCCATAATACCCAACGTGAACTATAGATTTAACATAATCTCTATAAAAATACCAACGAAACTTCTTATAGAAAGAGAAAAATCACTCTCAAAATTTATTTGGAAGCACAAAAGACTCCAAATAAACAAAACAACCTTAAGCAAAAGGAAAAAAAAGACATCATGTTATCTGATTCAGAAACACTAAGAGTAGCCAAAGCAGCATGGTACAAATGGAACAGAGCCTAGAAATAAATCCAGACATTCATATACAATTGGCCATAAGTTTTTTTAGCAGTATTGACGTTTAAACTCAGGGCCTTGCACTTGCTAGGCAGGTGCTCTACCATATGGCCCCATCCCTGCATATAATTGTTTTTTGACAAAGGTATCAAGAACACACAATAGAGAAAGACAGTCTCTTCAATAAATGGTGTTGGCAAAACTGGATATCCACATGCAGAAGAATGCAATTGAACCCTTATATTCACCTTATACAAAAATAACTTAAAATTGATTAAAGACTTAAACATAAGGCCTGAAACTGTAAGGGTACTGCAAGGTAACATAGAAGAAAATCTCTATGACATTTTTCTGGGAATGAGTTTTGGATACGATCCCAATAACACAGTTAACAAAAGAGGAAATGAAAAGTGAGATTTTATTAAGCTTAAATGGCTTCTGTACAACCAGGAAACTATCAGCAAAATGAAGAGATGACTTACAGAACAGAAGAAAATATTTATAAATTAATATACAAAGTACATAAGGAACTCAAACAACTCAATAGCAAGAAAACAAAATAACTTGATTTGAAAATGGGCAAGGGACCTGAACAGACATTCTTAAAAGAAGACAATAGGCTAACAGAAATATGAGAAAAAGATAAACAACATCAATCAGGGAAATGCAAATTAAAACATGAGGATCCATCATATCGCACCTGCCAGAGTAGCTATTAACAAAAAGACATAAAAAAGACAAAAGATAACATGGGTGGTGAGGATGTGGAGGAAAGAGAACACTGGTACACTGGTGGTGGAAATGCAAAGTAGTATGTACAGCCATTACTGAAAGATTTATAGGGGTTTTTAAAAAAACTAAAAACAGAATTATGCAATTCAGTAATCCCACTACTGGATAAATATCTACAAGAAATGAAATCGTCATGCTGAAGATATATCTGTACTTCCATGTTCATTACATCAATGGATGAATAGACAAAGAAAATGTATATATATACATGTACATATATACATATGTACATACATATATATATATATATACATGTATATATATAAATGTATGTATATATATATATATATATATATATATATATATATATACAACAAAATACTATTCAACCTTAAAAAGAAGGAAATTGTGTCATTTGTGACAACATTTGGAGGATATTACATTAAGTGAAATAAGTTAGATACAGAGAGCAAGTACTGCATCATCTCACTTAATATGGAAACTAAAAAAGTTGAACTTTTAGAAGCAGAGAGTAGAACAGTGGTTCCTGTGGTCTCAGGGTGGAGGTTGGGAAGACGTTGGTAAAAAGAAAATTTCAGTTAGATAGGAGCCATAAATTCAAGAGATTTGTTACACAGCATGGTAACTATAGTTACTGATCATATATTTTTGAGGAACACTAAAAGTGGATTGGGAATATTTTCAACACAAAAAGTGAAGTAGTATGTATGTTAATTAGCTAGATTTAACATACCAAAACTTATACATTATCAAAGCATCATGATATACATGATAAATATAATCAATTTTGCCAACTAAAAATAAATAAATTAAAAGATGTAATTCAAGAAAACTTCCTGTAAGTAACAGAATACTTGAATTGACATAATAAAGGGAGGGAGGGAGGGTACATACCCAGCAACAACCATTCAGAACAGTCTTAGAAATCACAAGTTTAGTGCCCTCTGACTTAGATTCTTATCTTTGTCTTTTATCATTTCTCATGAAAGATTTTCAAGAAGTGAACTCTTCTCAAGATAGTGGACACATTAACGGATGGGGATACTTCTAAATAATGTAACTTTAGAGTTTTAGGGATGGCAACAACTTCCCTGAATAGAGGACTATCCTTGAATGTTACATGTTGTATATATTTTAATGGTATTTAGTTCAGTGGACTTTTCTTGTTGGTAGATAATTGACCTCAACATCTAAACCCACCCTTTGTATTTCAGATAACTTCTTATAGCTCATTAATTAGGTATCTTAGGTTTGTTATGAGGAGCAACTACTAGAGGTTAGGATGATAATAGCATTGGGATGGGGCCATCTGTGAGCATCAGGTGCAGCCTGATGAAAATGAGGAGGGAGTCGCAGTGTCAATGGTGTATGAGTGGGAGGATCCTTCTAGCTCCTACTGTACCATTCACATGGAGGAAGAGCAAGTCTAGATCATAGGAAGGGAAGAAATAATGCAAAAGCAGGGCAACCTAGGCTATGTGTTTGGTTTCAAACAAATCAGACTGACCTGTGATCCTCTGGAGGCTGGAACTTGTCATTTTATAGGTCCTAGCTCTTGGCAGATTTGCATTTGCTTCCTCCTCTGCCCACTAAGATTTAAGCTCTTTCAGGTGTCCTCACTCACATATTCTACTTAGTAACAGATCTCACAAATGATTCCATGGAAGACAAGAGTACACAGTTATGACCAGGTAGGCACTCCTTCGCAACCATATTCTGGGTATAACCTCTGATTTCACTGGGGCACAGTGGCTGTCCAGAGAGCTCCCTGGACCAGAGGTCAGGGCACTAGTTATTTGACAGGAGCAGAGAAACCCTTCTGGTAGAATTATGACAAAATGGTCCATTGATTGTATAGTCATGCCAGTGAGAGGGAATAGATCGTCCTGGTACCCATGGTATTTCCACATGAAAGAAAGCACTGGTCTTTGTGGAAGGTCATTCTCTATATGGCCATTGGCAAGTAATATTTTTTCTCTTAGTAGTTGCTATTAGAAGTATTTGGGCCATGGCCCAAAAAGATGCTTGGTAATGAAGCTATCTGGGAAAACAACAAAGAAGAGGTATGATGGTTAGTCTTGGTTGTCAACTTGATTGGATTGAAAAATACCTAGGAGATTAGTAAAGCACACCTCTGAGGTGGTGTTTGCCGAGACAATTAAGTCATGAGGGCTCTGATTTAATGAATGAATGAATCCCTTGACAGATTCATGATGTGATGAAATGATTAGGAGATGGTGAAAGATAGGAAGCAGGGCCTACTTGGAAGCAGATCCCTGGCAGTGTGTCTTTGGTATTATTTCTTGCCTTGGCCCATTCTTGGATTTCTTTTTGCTGCTTTCTGACCTACATTATGTGACCTGCCTTGCCCTCCACACATGATGGACTAACACCTCTGAAAGTGTGAGCCAACATAAACCTTTCTTTCCTTAAGTTGCTTCAGTCAGGTCTTTGGTCACAGTGGTGAGAAATGTAACTTACACAAGATGTCTTGGAGAACATGCTCTTGCTGCCCATCTGCCTCTAGAGATGTCTGGTTGGTGTTTGATCTTGATCTCTTTCCTAAGATCCCTT
Organism: Castor canadensis; assembly: GCF_047511655.1. Classification (NCBI taxonomy): domain Eukaryota; kingdom Metazoa; phylum Chordata; class Mammalia; order Rodentia; family Castoridae; genus Castor; species Castor canadensis. The sequence continues at coordinate 168,016,129 of NC_133390.1, read as the reverse complement.
TGTGCAAGAACAGCCTTGGCAGAGGTGAAGCTAAAACTCCTATATATAGAATACTCAGAGTCCTGTGATGCTTATGAGGTGGTTCAGAAGCTCTCATTTGATGGAGCTTTTCTCTCCTCTGCTGTCTCCTTACTGAAGCAAGATGATGGCCCAAGAAAAAAATCACTGGGCTGGACCATAAAACTCCATACCTGCCTCTGGGCCTGAATTCTCTTCACATTTGACACCATGTCCCAATTGGCCACTGCTATAGTTTGCATTTGTGTCCCCCAAGAGTCCCTGTGTCAAAGGTTGGTCCCCAGGATGGGGCTGTTGGAAACTGCTGTGGTCTTTTAGGGGTAGGACCTATTGAGCAGTCCTTAGGTCAGAGAGGGCACGCCCCTGAAAGGGATGGCGGGACCCTGGCCTGTCCTATCTCTCTGCTTTCTGTCTCATGATTTGAGCAGTTGCTCTGACATGTGCTCCTGACACAGTGTATCACCCTTACAGAGACCTGAAACCCATGTGCCCACATGCTCTTGGACTTGATCCTAAGCTGTGAGCTAAATAACCTTTTCTAAATGAGCTGCTTCAGGTAGCCTGTTGTAGTAATGTGAAGCTGACTAATGCAGCCACATGTGACCCAGGATCATCTCAGAAGAGCTGTGATTTCACAGAGCAGGAGAAAGTCTGTACCCCCAGCAACTGATCTCCACTAAGTTACAATAGGATACAGGCAAGACCCAGAGCCACCCTGCCCAAAGAATCTTCAGCAATGTCGGCACGAACCACTTCTTCTCCCACTCCTTGGTGCTCCTCTGGATCAAAAGAGAATGAGAACATAAGGAAGAGGGTTGGGAATGGTGGGGGACATTCAGTTTATGGCAAGCACTGGAGTCTCCAGTCCCAATCCACAACCCAGGCCCCACCATAGGAGTGTCCATATTGAGGGTGATGGGCAGGAGGAAGTTTGGTGTAGGAACTCAAAACATTCCTCGGGCCTCAGGTAATGGAGAGATTGAGCAAACAGGGATTCCAGAAGAACATCCTCCTCTGGTCGCATCATCTTCTCACTCCCTGTGACCTTGGGCACAACACTCGATTTCCCTAGACTTATTATTCTCCTTGTAAGCAGATACTAACTGCGGATGACGGAGAACAGGGTAGTGGTGACCAGGACTAAGGGTAGGAAGCGGCCTTAGGGGGCTCCATCATCCAGCGTCTACCTCCATGCCTAACTGTCCTTCTGTCCCCAGGGTGAGAAATGTCCTCTCAGCATTGGGACATGCTGCACATGAGAAGTTTCCCCAGGGACAAGTGGATCAGTGAGCAGAGCCTCAGAGCTGAGTCTCCTGGGGGCTGGCAGGGTGCCCCCTGCCAAGAGGCCAAGTGGAGAGAGGAGAGAAACACGACCAGGGAGAGAGAGTGGAGACCTGCCCGAGAAGGGCGGGGCATTGTGGGAACTGCATGGGTTCCCAATGATCTCAGTAGTGGGAGTCAAAGAGGCCGGGCCCTTGGGCATTTGTTCTGGTTTATTTGACAGGAACAAGGTGTTCAGAGAGTGGGGAGCGTGACTTTCCTGTTGATGCTCTTGTGTTCATAATTTGAAGTCCTCGTGCTTCAGTCGTGGGCTGAGTCTCTCTGAACAGAGGGTCATGGGAGCCAAAGCACTGCCCACATACTCACTCAAGGCTCATGCAAACATTACCGCAGAAGGCGGAGCAGCATATGTTATTTGCTTGACAGCTTCGATCAGATTCACAGGGGTTTTTGCACATGTAGATGTGAGGCCGCTTAGTACAGTCCTTGATTTCTTTGGATAGTTGTTGCGTTTCTGAAAAGAGGCAGGAATCCTTGAATGGAAGCAGTTGCCTGGAGATCATCCTTCTCAAAGTTAAAGCTGTTACAGAAACCCAGGACCCAGGTCCCATTCACAATCTTCCCACACTTTCTGGGAACTTCCATTATGCTCCTCACTAAATCCTTGGAATCAGTAGTGCTTGAAATCCTATGCTCCCTGTTATCCTTCCCCATGTCCCCTATACCTCAGTGCCTGTGATTCCTGGACTCTCTCCAAACACCTGCATCAGGACTTGTCTCCCTAGTAGACACTGCCTTAATGAAGTCCCCAACCTCTCACCCTGAGAGCTCAAAGAAGCCTGAGACATCTCCCAAACCCTCCTGCTTTCCAGATTTTGCAGGGTCCAGAGAGGAAGATGGACTTGCCTCTTGTCTCTCTCTACTGTTCCCGCTGCCCTTTCAATAGTGTCCCTTCCACTGCCAACCTCTGCTCCTTCTGATGATGACTATCTTGTAGCTCTGTACATTCCACGTTTTCCTGCCCAATGTCCTTTCTTTCTACACTTACTCCCATTTCTATACCTATATCCTACCCCCTGGGTATCTCTGGATGTTTACCCCTCCATAAATTAAAGTGTAATTGCCTTGTTTGTCCATTGGATTCTAAGCCATGGTGCACCTTTCATCACACTATGTACTATTGATTTTGGATCTTTGGAATTGGACCAGCCCAGAATCTGCACAGTGCTGAGGTAAGCACTGGGTATGCAGAAAGGTGCCATCTCTCAGGTCCTCCTCAGACTGAGCTCAGCCCTTGTGGCCCTCTCCCAACATAGCCATGCAGCCCATCACTTACCCTTCATCCTTCCCCATTCACGGTGCCCTCCCTGGCTCTGCAGCAGCAGCAGCACGCAGAGGAGCAGTGTGGGCTGCACAGCGTGGGGTGGCCTGGCTCTGACCAGAGCCATGAGTGTAAGGTTGGTAGAATGGCACAGACTTCCTTGCAGAGCTGGATTTAGAGAGAGAAAGAATGGGAGAAGAGATTGTCTTCAGCTCGTCACTGCCTCTGCTGGCCAACAGAACAAGAGCCTCCTGGCTTCCTGCCTGCCCCCTGCCCTGCCCCATTCTTTGTGGAACTAGCCTCCTTTAGGGATGTCACTTCTTTTCACAAAAGCAGCCCTTTCTTCTTGCTCAAAGAATTTTTGTATGAAATGTACAATTCATTTGTTTTCTAAACACAAAGTATTTTATACAAAAAGGAAAATATAGTTAAAAATAAAATGTTACTACTTAAAATTGATCCATCTTCATTGTACTGTCTTTGAGTTTCTCCATGTTTAACACAAACGCTCCTTTGTGTTCTCACATTTTGTGTCAGCTCTTTATATTACCTATCTTCTGCCAGTTCTATTCAATCATGTAAGCTTTTCACAAAATACAGCTTTAACATAATTGCACTGATTTTGCTTACAATATACTGTCAAGTTGTTGAATTAATTAATGAATTCTATAAAATGTCATATCAATCATTCTTACTATATATATTTGATTCTTTTTAGATTCTTTTTAAGAGAGGTAGAAGTCCTGGGTGAAAGAGTAACTAAGTAAATCAGGTATAAATATATAACTACACACACACATATACATAAGGGAATGATGAAAAAGGATAAAGGGGGTGAGTATGATCAAACTACATTGCATACATGTATGAAAATGCCATAAAGAACCCATTAAATGTATAAAAAGCATATATGATGCAAATAAATTTTATGCTTAGAGTTTGATATATAAACACACACATACATACATATACAATATGAAGATATGGTATTTATTGTCTTACTGTAATTTAGATCTGTAATGTTCCCCAAAGGCCCATGTGTTAAAGATTTGATCCCTGGCCTTGGTGCTGTAGAGAGGTAGTGGAACCTTTAAGACATGGGGCCCAGTGAAGCTCAAGGTCATTGAGGGCACACCCTCAAAGGGGTTAACTGGATCTCCTCCTCCTCCTTTTTCTTCTCTCTCTCTCTCTCTCCCTGGCCATGAATTGAAATGTTTTGTTCAAGCACGAAGTTCCCACCATGATGTGCTCTGTCACTCAGAGCAATGAGCTCAACAAATCATGGACCAAAATCTCCACAATTGTAAGACAAAATAAACCTTTCCCTTTATAAGTTGACTGTGGTATCACTTACTTTTTATAGTATCAGAAAGCTTACTAGCACAGAGAGGGAGGGGCTTACCAGTCAAGGGTTCATGACAGGTTGTCTGGGAGGAAGTGAGCATTGACCTTGAAAATTGTGGTGGAAATAGACCTTTGAGGAGCCCCAAGGTCCAGGCAAAACACAGTTTTGCATGGAACATAATTTCCTGTCATATAACCAATATCTTGGGAATTGATAATTCAATAATTTGTCACTGCCTTAGTTCATTTTCTGTTGGTATAACAAAAACACCTGGGGCTGGGTATAGTCTAAAGAAAATAGGTTTAGTTAGCTCACAGTTTTGGAGGCTGAAATTCCAAGATCGGACAGCCCCACCTGTTCACCCTCTGATGAGCGCCTCCTTGGCTGCTTATAACAAGGCAGAGGAGTGAAGAGGGAAATGGCTGCGTGCAGTGGGGGCCACATGTGTGGTGAGCTCACTTTATAACAATTCACTCTTATGAGAATTAAGTCACTCCAAGAGACCAGCATTAACTCCTTCTGAGGGCAGCATCCCCAGTGACCTAACCAATGTCTGGTAGGCCTCATCTCTTAAGGGTTCTAATACCTGTTAACATTGTCACCCTAGAGACCAAGCCTCCAACACATGTACCCTTGAGGGACAAACCACACCAGTCACCATTTTTATTCCTATTGAAGTTCCTTGCAGGAGGATTATGAACCTTAGGCCAGCCTGGGCTACCTAGTGACACCTGATCCCCAAAACAAACAAAGTTCCTTTTGGTCTGTTCCCACACCTTTGTACCTAGGTTTCCAAACTCACCCTCTGCCTTTGTGCTGGTTCATCCTCTTCAGCTAAGTCCCTGGAGTCATGGAATGTATTTCCTGGTGCTCCGTGCACCCCAAATAACATATATCCTGTAGGGATATTTCCTGTCACTGTAGACAGGGTTTGAGAGAAGGAAATCTGCTTTTTGAGAGTCCCTGACCTTTTTTCTTTTTTTTTTTTTTGGCAGTACTGAGATTTGATCTCAGGGCCTCGTGCTTGCTATGCAGGCACTCTACCACTTGAGCCATTCTGCCAGCCCTTTTTTGTGTTATATATTTTTTGAGATAGGGTCTTGCAAACTATTTTCCTGGGCTGGCTTAGAACCATGATCCTCCTGGTCTCTGCCTCCTTAGTGGCTAGGATTACAGGTGTGAGCTACCGGTGCCCAGTGAGAGTCTCTGACTCTTGCCCACTTCACCTTTCTCTTTTCTAATGATGCCAGATTGCATGTATGCATGTGCAATATAATGTCTCTGACACTGGATGAAGAAATCCCTCTACCTCTCAACCAATGGTCCTGTGCCAAGATCTTGGTACTAGACTAGATCACTTCCTTTCCTTCATTTGTTGGATGGTCATCTAGCTTTTCTAAAAATCTTTCCTATTTGGTTTCTCTTTACAAAAAAGCTGGAGAGAATTTGGCAGGAGATTACTGGCAAAAGAGAATCAACACTGAGAAGGATAGAATGTTAAAGACAGATGTACAGACTCTGTCCTTAACTCCCTACCTGTGGATGGGCTCAGATGGATCAGGTAAAGAGTCTGGGGATATGTAACTTGCATATTCTGGGGGTAGCAAGAACTGTCACCCAGGTACATAGTGTTCTTCCAAGTTTATTAAGAGGTACTACCAGTGTCAAAGAAAATCTGCTACTCTGGATGGGTAGGTTTCAAAGGAAATAGTCTGTCACGTGGCCAGTGTGTGGTTCCTGGGTAGAAGTTAAAGATCTGCCACAATCCAAACCACCCAAAGTTCAAGGTCTTTGACCTTGTTTTCCTATTTAACTGGTCCATGTTCCAGTCCCCCAACCCAGTAATAAGAGGGCAGACAAAAGAGCTGTCAGCCAGTTATCACAGCCACCTTCAGAGGTAGGTGGCCTTAGGGTCTTGAGGCATGAGTTTTATTTGTGGCTTTCTTGGGTGAATTCCCTGCCCCAACAATATCAACCGTTCCCATGATGTGGGAATCACTATCTTGTTTGTTCAAATAAGAAAACTGAGGGAGAGATGACATGACCTCTCTGAAGTCCCAAAGGTAAATGGAACATAGATAAAACAAGATTGCAGCATTCCTGGCTCTAAATTTAGCTTTTCTTTCCTTTAACATTATTTGCAAAACCCAGATTCTTGAATTTTGGAAGGAGCTGTAATTCTGTGTCTTTCTGAAGACTGTGGGCCTCTTAGTTGTTCTATACTTTTTCTCGGATGACCAAAAGAATTCACTGAGAATTCTGCATCCCCAGCACACTGACCGCGATGTGAGAAGTACCTTGGGCATGTTGTTTTTCTTCTCTGGAACAATTTGGTACACCTGAAGTGTGCAAAGAAGGGGATTGGGCAACTTCAGGATCCTGAATGGCTTTTGGGTGTTCACTAAGAATGAGGTTTCTATGTTCTGGAAAACTTGGGTCTAGGATTGTATTTTTTACTACAAAGAAACAGCTCCATAGAACTGATTGCTTTAAGTTTGTTGCACCACTGTGCATGCCTGTGCATAGAGAATATGCACAAGGAGGTGCCAGGAATCCACACTGAATCCATGCCACTCTCACCCTGATAGTTTATATGTCACATGCCGCATTTGAGGGAAAAACAGAGCATCTGCATTTCTTCATGTGATCAGAAGTACACCCTGAGCCTCAGGCTTAGGGACTGGGCAAACTGGCACTGCTAGCTGGCCTTCCTGTGCAGTTTTGTGAATGATTTGCAGGGTTTCTGAAAGTCTATCATGCTTAGGATAATTCTCCCTTGGTCTGAATCTGTATCCTTTGGTGTAAATGTTGCCCAATTGTAAATGAACGTCAGCATTTTAATTTGTGGTTTCCATCATCAGACTACGCTGAAGCAAGGTGGCAGGGACTGGGTTCTGAATAGAGACGCTGAAGAGCAGATAGAGGCATCGAAGGATGGAAGCCCCCAAACATCTGATAGCTTACAGCTTAAGAACTTTTCTTTCTCTCCCTAACTTCCTGCTCTTCCTTTTGCCTGTCCTCAAATCTCTTATAACCAGTTTGTCTAAAAGTCAATGCATTAATGATTCATGTACCTAAAACTTGTATTTTTCTGAATCCCAATTTCACATATGCCAAGAGGAGGATGAGAACGAGTTTTCACTGACCCCTTTGAAAACTTCTGTACTTTTTAAATGATGTCTAGCATTACAGATGCCTTGCAGCAGAGTAATTTTGGTGGAATCATCCAGAGCAGCACTACTGGGTAGAACTTTTCTTTATTAATTGTACAAAGTAAGGGGTTTCATTATGACATTTCCATAATAGTGTACTTTGATCATATTCATCCTCTATTACTCTTTCTTATCCTCCCTTCTTCCCTTTCATGCACACCTCCCCACAAGATTCCACATATAAGAGAAAAGATGCAATGTCTTTTTCAATATGGCTTGTTTCACTCAACATGCTAATCTCCACTTCCATCCATTTTCCTGCAAATGGTATTATTTTGTTCTTCTTTATGGCTGAATAAAACCTATTGTGAATAAACACTACATTTTCTTATTTTCTTTATTCAGTCATCCACTGAAGGCACCCGGGCTTGTGCCATAGCTTGACTATTGTGAAGAGTGCAGTGATGAACATGAGTGTGCAGCTGTCTCTATAGAAAGCTGACTTTTTTCTTTCAGGTATATACCCAGAAGTGGTATGCCTGCATGATGTGGAAGTTGTATTTTTTAGTTTTTTGAGAAACCCTCATACTGATTTCCAAAGCAAATTAGAATACCCTGCTACTTCATTCTCATTAACATTTACTCTTTTTTGTTTTCTTGATGCTAGCCATTCTGACTGGGGTGAGATGAAATCTCAATGTAGTTTTGATTTGCATTTCCTTTGTCGTTAAGGATGTTGTCCAGTAGAAGCTTTTGTGATGATGGAAATGGTTCATATCTGAATTATTCAATACTATAATGGGTCCTAGCTGCTATTGAGTGCCTGAAATCACTGAAAACTGACATTTTACCTTGATGTAATGAATTTTGATAGTCATATGAGGAAGGGGGTTACCATCTTAGGCAGCACAGAGGAGTCTTTTTTGTTTGGTTCAAAACTTCTGTATAAATATAGATTTTCATGGAGATGGAGAGTCACTGTCTTTTCTGTGGAATTCACAATATCAGAATTTTATGCTTTGACTCTTTTATTCCTGCCTATTGATCTCAGGAAGGTAAAGCAGCAGATAGAGGATGAGAGGGCCGGATCAAGTGCGGGAGGGAATTTGAAAAGTACTTAAGTCTTCTCCTCCTCAGTACCAACTCCCTCTACCTCTCGGCTGCCACTTGTCGCTGGCTCTGGGGATTATGTGAGTGGCCCAGGTTCCACAGCTGGACGGGGTTAGAATTCTAACTCAGGTCTCTTTGACTCTCACACCCATGTTTGCTCTTGAGTAAAACACTGAACAGAAAGCAGAAATTACATTTATATTGCCTAGGAGAGAGAAGGGGACAGGGAAACATGTCATGTGATGTCTAGTTAAGTGGAAATGTAACCCAACCCTTGATGAGGAAAAAGTGGCAGTAATTATACAAAACCTGAAAGAGACAGTGTCTTTTACCCATGAAACTTTTATAACTCATGCTATAAAAGTAACAATACATTTACCAGCTTTAGCTATAAGGAGGTTTATCAGTACATTTTTATAACAAGAAGAAACTGGGATTTAATTAAAGCACATTATATGCATGTTGAAAATTGCACAATTAAAACCCCTTTATACAATTAATGTATGCTAATAAAATTTAAAAAGAAAGTAGAGATATTCAGGTCTTCATTATATGAAAAATAATTATTTAGATTGGATCATTGACATGACCTGTGTGATGTGACTCCAATTTTTCTCTCCCCTCTGTATATTTTATTTGGAATAGTTTGTTATTTCCTTGTTTCTTCAGGAAAACTTAGAGAAGGCCCACAAATGTTTTTGTGTGTGTGGTTCTGAGGTTTGAACTTAGGGCCTGCACCTTGAGCCACTCCACCAGAACTTTTCTGTGATCGATTTTTTTAAGATAGGGCCTTGCAAACTATTTGCTCAGGCTGGCTTCAAACTGCAATCTTCATGATCTCTGCCTCCTGAGTAGCTAATAGTACATGGAGTGAGCCACCGGTGCCCGACAAGGAACACAGATTTTATGTGACTCTTCAATCACAGATATCTTTTCAACTTAGTAATTTAACTGTTAAGGCTTATGCAATTAACCACAACTCTGTAAATTGTTTAGAACTGCAGATTCTCTCCTCCCTCACAAATTCCAGTTATAGGATGTGATCACCATCTCTGGCTGTTGCTATCACTCTTAGCGATTCTGTTCCTCCACCCCAATCTGTCTAAGAAAAGCTCCTGCCTCTTAGGAAGGAGGGGAAGGAAGGACCAAGAGGAGGAGTGGGAAAGTTATTACACAATAGATGCTATTATAGGCTAGCTTTGTGCGTCTGATCTAGGTTGTTTTGTGGGAAATTTCAAGGGTTCTTGGAAACATAAAATATCATCTGCTTAATTACAATTTGGATACTTCCCAAACTGCAGCCTACATCTCTGCTGCTACAGGCTACATGAGCCAGATCCCCACACTTCAGTCTTTAGTCATGACTCAAACACAAGTCTACTGAGTCCCCAAAATTTCTGGGGACACACAGTAAACTGTAAGAGTAATAGTTGTAAAGTATTTCCTCTCTGCTTGGAGTTAGAAGGTAGTATCTCCATTTTCTCCGAGCAAAGCTTTTTACCAATAAAATCTCTCAAAACTCTTTTATAGTTTCTTTACCTCTCAGTCATCCATGCATATGAAAGTTTTGGACACCATCTTTTGTCAAGTCTTGCTGAATAAACTATCTCATAACTGACTCTGAAATCAATCTGGTCTTAGGATCTGCACTAGAATGTTCATGATTTCATTCTGTAACATGTATTTTTTTTAAAATAAAATATCAGAGCACTTAATGTGTCTAATTTCCCCAAAATAATGACTACAACAAAAGTGTATACATATATTTATTATCACTAGATGGTAGAATGATTAGTATCCATTGATTTCCTCTTTACATTTTTATTTTACAAATTATATAACCTGAAAGTTTCTGTATTTTTATTTTTGATGGAACTAGGGTTTGAACTCAGGGATTCACACTTGCAAAGCAAGCACTCTACTGCTTGAGCCATACCTCCAGTCCATGAAGGTTTATTTTTTAATTGAAAAAAAAAGCAATGACTTTTAAAAAGAAACAATTTTGCAGAGGAAGGGATATATAATGTGAAATGGGAGGAAGCCTGGTGAAGTCAATGGTGAGCTTGGGAACTGATATGTTACTGGGTAGCAGAGGATGAGAAGGAAAGCAGGAGAAAGAATAACGTAGTATTCACAAGCACTTTTCCTCTCTTTCTTCCCCATTCTTCTCAATCCCTCTTCTTTTCTAGCAGCGTTGGGGAAAGACCTGCCTTCTGCCAGAACTTAAACCAGCCACAACATCGACAGCCATGAAGCTCTTGTTTCTCCTCAGCATCACGTTCTTCTATGGGATTGGGATATTTCTGTCTGTGCTGGGAAGCCTCAGGCACAGAAATGGTAGTGGTCATGGTGTGGTAAGGGAGAGGGTGCCCTGCCCATCCAGGATTTCTGTCATAGTGGATTCAGGACCCACATATCCAGGATGAGCCTTTAAAGGATCAGAGCCCTCCTTGAGCACAGACATTCAAACAAGATTAGATTGGATGTTCCCAGTGTTCATAGAAGTTCCCTCTGCCAGTTCTAAAAGCAGTACTGGATATGTGGAAAGGGAACAAAGCTTTTGAAATTCCTTAGACTAGCAGGAAATAATATTTTCCAATGTCAGACCAGCTCAAATAAAGGAAACACTAACACAAAGTTTCTCGTTGAGTCTATATTTTCAAAATCTCTGTACTTAATTGGGTGAGCCTTTGATGAGTACCCAAAGAGTGAAATTTAGCACATCCATTTAGTTTGATGGGAAGAAACTTTAAGGGTAAAAAAAGTAGGAAAGACAAACAAGGGGTCCTTAGTAGATCATGTGGTCATATGGTAAGACAGTGTAGCCAACAGAGGGACTGAGGAGGAGGGCTGCAGGGTAGTGAAAGACATGGAACTAGGAAGAAGGTGAGAATCTCTGTGTTATCCTAAGGGAACAACAGAAAGGGAGAAAATTAGGTCTCATTTTCTCTTGTCTCAGTTTTCCCTTTCTGCAAATTGAGTATGGAAATTGGAGCTAGATGATAATGCATATAAGGTTATATGAGAATAAATTTGGTGGGGTGTTATCATACATGTTGAGAGTATTCCAGGTCCTGTCTTTAGGATGTAGAGTCCTAAAGTGCTATGACAACATGTTGGGGGAGGGAAAACATGTCCTATGAGGATGGTCTCTCGTGAGGAGATACCGGTAGGAATTTGAGGAAGGGATTTTCTTGGAAGGCAGAAAAATATTTTGTGTCTTGGAGCCCTAGTTCCAGAAGAGATTGTTCAGCTTGAAAAGGGTTTCTTCTCTAAGTTATGAGTAGATGGGCTCTGCTAACTTATAGTGTCTTAATTCCAGATAGAATAAGAGAAGTTGATCAGTGCTGGGTACAGCCTCCATTAAAGTATTGTATGAGAAGGTGCACTAGAATTCAGAGCTGTTCAACTCCAAATTATACATGCTGCTGGACCTTCTGTGGAAACATCTGCTTGGATAACGAGTGAGTTACTTAATTTCTGCACCTCACCCACTATTCAGAAGACATGACCCCTAACAAAGGAGTTCGGTTACCCAAATACCAAAGAAACAGGCAGCATAAGGCAATGGCCTCTTATATCCAATTCAAGATAATAAAAATAAACACCAACATGGGGCCTATGATATTCCCCCTCTCTCATTAAGCTTCTTGGCGTCTGTCAGAAATCACCAATCAGTTTGTATATCCTCGTTTTGTCCAAGAACCCAATTACTGGTCCCTTCTCTCAGGCCCAAGGAAATCTGGTCTTCACCTGTTTGCTCAACCAACAAACTTTTTTGGGGGAAAATGCTTTAAAGGGAGGTATCTCTTGATATAACAGAAGGGATGTCTGTTTTTAATCTTGGGCCCAGGATGCTATGAAGTTTGAAATGGATTCAAACGAGAAGTTCTGACTTTCTAACCACCTAATTTTTCTCTTCCAGTGAGCCCTTTAAAACCATGATGGGCCCAATGTACTAAGTGTGGGCTGGAGGATGACTCTGTGTTCTAAAAAGAGTGCTGCCTGGTTCCCTTTTGGGACACTCATTTGCTCCAGTTTCCTCTCCTTTACCTCTTCACCCTGAGAAGGCTCAAGTTTCTGCCAAATAAACAGATGTATCAACCTGAGGATTCTGTGGCTTTTTATACTCCTCTCCTATGTCTTAGTTTCCCTTGTTATAATTCCTAACAGTTTTCACCATTGTTTTCATTCCATTATGGGCACAAGTTCCCATCCCAATTTTTCCTTCCTTGTTAGATCTATGCATTACCCAGGCTGGCTAATTGCTGTAAAAATACAAAGAGAGTCATAAAAATTTCGTGGAATTGCCAGGTGTGGTGTCTCATGTCTATAATCCTGCACTAAGAAGGTAAAGGCAAGGTTATGAAGGCCAGCTCACAGGCTAGCCTGGGCTACATTGTTAGGCTCATGGAGTTAAAAAAATTAAGAGTGTGTTCTCATTATCAGTCTATTTCTATAAGAGTGGCCAGTGGGCAGTCATCTAAGCTATAATTCAAGGACCCTTCTGTCTGTAGCTCTGTCCTTTTCCAGGGCCTCCTCTGGTAGTTCCTGTATATCCAGTCAGCAGATGGGAAAAGAATAGTATCAGGGAGGCTCATGCAGAAGGTTTTTAAAGACTGGGTCTAAAGTAGAGTTTGTCATTTTAATTCACATTCTATTGGCCATCAAACAGTCATGTGGTTCCTCCTATTTGCAAAGGAGGCTGGGAAATGTAGTCTAGCTGTAATCCCATGAACAGAAAATAGGATTTGGTGAATACATGGAAGTCTGTGACCTGTGTACTCACACAAAGCTAAACTCAACAAAGACCCAAGACTCTGGCCTCCATATCACTGTATTGAAAGGAATAAGCACCTTTCCTAGTAAGAACATATTCTGTCATTAGAGAAAGCATTCCTGCCTTCCAGGTGGCTACCATGAGCTTCTAGAATGGGCTCCTCCTTCTGCTATCCTTTGCCTCCTCTTACTCCTTTCAGGTCAGTCTGACTGTTTGGCAGTTTTACCTGGATAATAGTACTCAAATCCTCAGATTCCAGGTAATGCAAGGCAGGCTTGCTGCCCATATTGTTTCCTTGGATTATGTCACTATTTGTCATTAGTATACAGAAAATTATTTTTAAAATGTAACTTCCTCTTGATAAGCAGATTATAGAGCACAAACTGCAATCCACTTTTGTGTCTCTCCCTAGAACAGAGGCCAGGATAGCCTCACTTAGGTGAATGAGTTAAATGTTGCATCTATAACTTTAGAGCCCAAGAAAAGACTTGAGAATGTGACACAAAAATCAAGGCCAGGCAAGGGTTTGGGCCCAACAGAATACTGATTAAAGCCTTAGAGTTCAGAGAAATGAAAAAGAACCATGGTTTAGGGGCTTAGGTGAACACCCTTCAGGAGTGGAGCTTTGCTTTGACCTTGAAGGATAGAGAGGACTTGGAGCTCTTTAGAGTGAAGTTGGTTATTACTTCCTGATAACAAAGTTAGGTGCCCTCAAAGGAAGCACTGGGGAAGGAAAGGACTGAGGTCTTGGGTATCTTGCTTCAACATTATATCCTTTTCACGTCTTTATCTGCCAAGCCTGGGTCATGAGGGCTGGAAAAGAAAGATGTTGCCTGGTCAACATTAGCAAAAGAATGATTGGCACACTGTTAATGGAGAAAGAGATAAAGAAAATATGGTATGTATATATAATGGAGTATTTCTCAGCCACGAAGAATGAAGCCTTGTCATTTGCAGGAAAATGCATGAAACTGCAGGACACTATGCTAAGTACAATAATCCAGAACAGAAAAACAAGTATCATGTGCTTTCTGTTACACGTGAGCACTAAATCAAACAACGAAATCCTCATGAGAAGCTAGATGAGACCTCGCAAGCTGATGCTGCTTGTTTCATTACGTCCTTTTATCTGTTTTGCTTTGCATGGTTTTATCTAAGCTACTAGTTGTCCTCTGATTTCATATTATCTAGTATTTCTTTCTTTTTTTTTAAATTTATATGTGCACACAATGTTTGGGTCATTTATCCCTTCCTTCCCCCCACCCCCTATCTAGTATTTCTTATAGTAAGATTAAAATTCTTTTAGTTTTAAAATAAATGAACTTATGCTTATTTAAAAAATATAGAAAGGAGCTGGGTGTGATGGCACATGCTTGTAATTCCAGTACGAGGGAGGCTGAGGCAGGAGTTCAACAAGACTATGTAGTAAGACTCTGTCTCAAAACAAAACAAAAGTAACCATGGTGCCAATTATTGTTTTGCCAATGTTGACCAGGCAACATCTTCCCTTCCCAGCCCTCGTGACCCAGGCTGGGCAGATAAAGACGTGAAAGGGATGCAATGTTGAAGTAAGATACCCAAGACCACAACCCTTCCTTTCTCTAGTGCTCCCTTTGGGGGTATCTAACCTAACCTTTTCTTTTATCTGGAAGGAATAACCATCTTCATACCAAAGGGCTCCAAGTCCTCTCTATCCTTCAAGGTCAAGACAAATAGAAGCTATAAGCTTATAGAAAAAAAAGACAGATTTCAAGATAATCCCACTAAATATTAAAGAAAGGTAAATTATAATAATCAATCATAATTATTATGCAAGATTATTAGTAAAGAAGGACTAGTTTTCAATAAATGGCTTGCAGCAACTGGAAAACCAAGGGTACAAGAGTGGATTTAGAACCATATCTCATAAATATTACCGCAAATGAATCAAAGACCTAAATGTAAGAACTATAATTATAATTATTAGAATAAAATATGAAAAAATATATATTTACTAGTGCTGGAGTTTGAATCCAGGGCCTTGCACATGCCAGGTCAGTGCTCTATCACTGAGTGACAGCCCAAACCCTTATGAGTGTAAACTTTTATGACAATGGTTTCTTAGATATGACACACAAAGAGCCAAAGTAAAAAAATTTAAGTTCGTCAAAATTAAAGGTCTCAGTGCATCAAAGGACCCTACCAAGAAAGTGAAAACACAATTCATATTTCCAAAACACATATCTGATAAGAACCTAGTATCCAGAATATATAAAGACTTCTTATGACTCAGCAATGACAGAAATAATCCAGTTTAATAATAGGTAAAGGAACTTCAGGTGTGGCTCACTGGTAGAACTCTTGAGTAGCATGCCTTGAGTTTGATCCCCAGAACTACAAAAAAACAATACAACCCCCTAAAAAAAACCCCAAGATAAAAATAGGCAAAGGATTTGAATAGATGGTACTTATTTAAGAATAGATGGAGTATTTCTTAGCCATAAAGAAGAATAAAATCCTGACATTTGCAGGAAAATGTCTGGAACCTTAGGACATTATGTTAGGTGAAATAAGAAAAATAAATATCATGTACTTTCTGTCACATGTGACAAAAAAAGATGAGAATCTGGATAAAACCTCTCAAGCTGGTGTTGCTTCACTTCATCTTGGAAAGATGTTCAGTATCATTAGTCATTAGAGAAATGCAAATTAATGGCACCACATATTCATAAGATTGGGATAATTTTTAAAAACCCACACATAATAACACATGTTGATGAGATGTGGAATGATTGAAAACTTGTACACTGCCATTAAGAATGGAGAATGGTGCAGCAACTGAGGAAAGCACTTTGATGAAAACCTCAAAAGGTCAAATCAGTCAAACACATGACCATAATTCCACTTCTGAGCCTACACTAAAAAGAATTGAAGACATATGTCCATATAAAATGTTCATGAATGTTAAAGAAGCATTATTCAGAGTAGCCCACAATGGAAACGACCCAAATACCCACCAGCTGATAAATGGATTTAAAAGCATGGTATAGCCATAAAATTGAATAGTTAGCCATAAAAAGAAATAAAAAAGTACTGATAGGTATTACATCCTGAATGGACCTGGGAAACATTGTATCAAGGGAAAGACACCAGACACAAGAGGCCATGTATGGTGTGAAATCTCTAGAATAGGGAAGTTCATAAAGACAAAGAGTAGATGAACAGTTGTCAGGGACTGGGTGGGGGTGGGGAGGAAGTGACTCTAATGGGTACAGAGTTTCTTCTAAGGGTAATGAAAGTGTTCTGGAATAGATAGTGGTGATGATTGCATAACCTTTTGAATATATTACTGTTGCTGAAATGTACAAATGTACATTTCGTTGTGTGTGAATTATAGAAATTAAAAAGAAAAAAAAGGCAGAAGGAAAGATAGAAAGGAAGGAAGAAGAAAAAGAGTAATAACTGGAGGAGGACCTGGCTCTCTTGAGCCAAGATGGCAGACAAGATTGATGCTTCAGTGAAATCACCACTTCTCCTCTGCCTCTGAAGGTAAAAGGGAGTGGACCATGAACAGTTAAGGAATTACAATAATGAGGAGATCGGCACCTGCAACTGGAGAAGTGTGAGTTTAGTCAATAACACTGGATCAAAAATTTAAAAAAAGAATTGGAAATAAAATAGAATGAAAGCCCAAAGTCTGCTATGAAGGTAAACTCTTGACATCTGAGGATTCAAAAGGCACAAGATACTGCTGAGTTGTTGTGAGTAGATCAGAAAGTGGCAAAGCCATGAAGGTTGGCAGGCACCGTAAACAATTGTGGGTCAGTCAGCCAGTATCAGAGAAGTGTGAATACTCATAGCTCTGTGAAGCCTGAAAATGACATCCTGTCCCAGGGAGGAATAAAAGGAGAAACCAACTGAGCCTGAAAGACCCAAACTGTACCAAAAGAACTACACACTCTCCTGTCCAGGAGTTATGTAGAATAAGATAACAACATGTTTGATTGGTTATTTATCAGGATCTATTTTATAGACCTGCTGGCTCCCTAGCTATCCTCCCTGGCACTATGTTCAAGTTTTCTCAAGGAGTAAACCATCCACATCTAGGATGCAGGGAAGAAGATGATGTGTATTTAAAAGTTAATCTGTAGTTCCAGGGGGTGTGAAAGAACTATGTAGGCCATCACCAGCTTGGGTGCCCCTAAGAAAATAGCTTTAAAAATATAGAAAGGTAAATTAAAATGGAATCAAAATAGCACACTAGCAGAAAAAAATTAAGCATGCACAAAAAAGTAGTAATAGAGGAATTGAGGAACAAAGTAGGTAGAAGACCATTAGCAAACAAACAGTAAACGGCGAGAAATCTTTATTAGTAATTGTTTCCATTTAAATTGATTAAAATTGTCAGTGTAGACTGACCTCAGCAAGATGGGCAATTCCTCCACAGACTATCAATTCAACAGTAATATTATGCACCATCCATTTGAGAAATATAGAAACCAGTTGAAAGGCTCCTATACCCCAGGCAAGAAGTGAAACGAGTCCTTCAGAACTGGCAGGAAAATTTCCATACTCTTTTGCCATAATCCCTGCCCAAATTAGGAAAACTCTCAGCCCCTAGCTTCTCCCTGGAGAGGGAAGAAGAAGACTGAATAATATTTTCAACATTCAGACTTTTTTGAGGGACTGCTCTAGGGACTGGTTTCTGTCTTGGAGCTCTGACAAGATCCCACATATACTAGATTTACCAGGCTGCTGAGAAAAAAAAAATGTAGGCAGTGCACTGTAGATTCAGAAGAACTGTGGTACAGCAGACAGACACCAGAGGGAGCAGGAGATTATGAACTCCTGACAAAACAGAAAATTCCTCTAGTTAGGTATTCACAAGCACAAATTCAGAAAAAACACATCCTTGGGAAGGTTTGAGAGGCCCCCATACTCTCTAGCTAGGCAGAATGGTGAAGGTCTCCCCCTGTAAAAAGCCAGTCCATAAAGACTGGAAATGGTGGCTTTAAAAAAAATTGCTGATGTGAACACAAAGTGTTGAGAAGCAAGAAGTAGGAAGATATGGCCAAAATCAAGGGAAAAAAATTAATCTTCAGAAACTAAACTACAAAGATATGGAGGCATATAAATAACTTGATACAGAATTAAAATGACTACCATAAAAATGCTCAATGACACATGAACAAAATGAGAATTACAACAAAGAGAAATTTCTATTAGGAAAAGTTCTGATTTTTTGTTTTTGTTTTTGGTGGTACTGGTGTTTGAATTCAGGGCCTCACATTTGCTAAGCAAGTGCTCTACCATTGAAGGTATGCCCACAGAACTTTTTTGTTTTCATTTTTTTGATAGGGTCTCATGCTTTTTTGCCCAGACTGGTCTTGGACATGATTCTTCTATACACACTTTCTGAGTAACTGAGATTACTGGCATGTACCACCACGCCTGGTGAAAAGTTTCCAATTTTCTACTGGGAATTTTGGAGCTGAAATACAATTATAGAACTGAAAAACTCACCAGCAAGGTTCAATAGCAGACTCAATAAAGCAGAAGAAAGAATCCTCAAACTCAAAAACTAGTCATTTAAAATTATCTGCCTAAAGAATGTTAAAAAGAATGAAAAGTGTAAAGAAAGACTATGAAAAAGTGGACTGATATATGCATTATGGAAATCCCAGAAGGTGAAGAGAAAGAAAGGAACATGAAATTAAAAGTAATGGCTGAAAATTCCTTAAATCTGGAGTAGGAAAAAAGCATCCACACTCAAGAAGCCCAAAGATATCCAAATAAGCTGCACCCCAAGAAGTGCACAGTGAAGGTTGTGGCTAATCTTGATTGTCAACCTGACAGGATTTGGAAATGCCTCAGACATTATGAAAGCACACCTCTGAGTATGCTTGTGAGGATATTTCCAGAGATGATTACAACATTAGGGCTCTAGCCTAATCAACAGTTGAATCTTTGGATGGCTTTAAAATTTGAGGAGACTGTTGGGAGGTGGTGGAATTGTGGATTGTGGGGAAACTGGGGACAGCCCTGGGCTGCTCCCTGAGTCCCTCTCTCTGCTTTCTGGTCACTGTGAGGCACACATTCCTGCTGCCATGATTCCCGACTTGACTCAAACACAAGCAATGGACTTGCCAACCTTGGACAGAACCCTCTGAAACTGTGAGCCAAAATAAATCTTTCCTCCTTTTAAATAGTTTCCCTCAGTTATTTGTCACAACAATGAAAAACTAACCAACACACTGAGAAATAGTACAGTCCAAGTATCAACTCATGGACAATGAAAGAATCTTAAAAACGCAAGAGAAAATCAATTTGTCACATTCAAGGGAACTTTTATATGACTATCAGCAGATACCTCAGCAGAAACTGTCCAGGCCAGAAAAAAGTAGAATGATATATTCAGAGTACTGGGGGGAGAAAACAACAAGAACTTCCAACGAGGACCACCATATCCAGCAAACTGTCCTTCAAAAATGAAGGAGAAAGAAAAATTGCCACAAAGAAACAAACCTGAGGGAGTTAATCACCTTTAATGGATAAATAGCAGTGTAAGCACAGATGAATGATGTAAGCAGAGAGACAGGAATTCTAAGAAAGAACCAAAAAGAAATTATGAGATTAGAAAAAAGTGAACACAACCAAAAAACACCTTTGATGGACTTCCTAGAAGATTAAATGCAATTGAAGAAACAGTATCTGATTTTGAGAATAGCTCAGAATAAACCTTCACAACTAAAAAGCAAAGAGAACAAAGACGGAAAGCAACCACCACACCAACAGAAGAGACTGTCCAAGAACTGTGGGACAACTACAAAAGGTATGATCCTGTGTAATGAGATTACCAGAAGGACAAGGAAAAAAAAAGAACAGAAAACTATTTCAAATAATAACAACTGAGAGTTTCTCCCAAATTAGTATCAGATACCAAATCATAGATCCAGGAAGAACACCAAGAAGGACAAACGCTGATTGCCACTTCCCACCACCAAAACTATACCTAAGCTTATCAGATTCAAACTGCAGGAAAAAAAAAAGAAAAAGAAAAAAGTTCCCAAAGAAACTGAGCAGTTAGGAAAGCCGTATTAGGACCAGACCCTCTTCTCCTTGCAGGTGACTTACTGGAAACTCCCCACATGACCCCAAAGAATGACAAAGGACAGTTGTTAACCTTATTATCTCTGGGTGCCAAGGATAGTTGAGCAGATTGGGTGACCTAACCATGGTTTATCTTCCTTGGTTGCCCAGCAACAACGCTCCTCAGTAACCCACAAGATTTTCCCACCCAGGCCTTCCTTGTACTTTTCCACCAGTTTCCCCTACATCTACTCCCAAGCCAGTATGTGGCAGTGGGCTCTAGCTGTCTTGCTGGGGACCCCCTTTGCAGGCCCTCTTTGCCAAATAAAACCTGTTCTGATGTTGAGTCACCTCCTGCCTATCTTCTGTGCCTCTCTTCAGTCTAACTAAAACCACAGGGGAGAAAGCATCTTATTATAGAGGAGAAAATGTAAGAATTACATCTTACTTTCAGTAACCATGCAAACAAGAACAGAGTGAAGTGAAATATTTAGTGTTGAGAGAAAAATATCCTTTCACCTAGAATCTCTACCCTAATAAATTACCCTTAAAAAGTAAAGGAGAAATAAACACTTTCCAAGACAAACAAAAAAAAATGAGGGAGTTTGTTTCCAGCAGTTCAGCTTTTCAAAAAATGTTAAAAGGAGTAGAAAAATGAAATAGGTCAGTGAACTGCATGTATGTTTAAAAAAAGAGGGGAAGCTTCAAAAATGCATAAGACAAGGTAAAATAAAACCTTTTTGTTTTCTTATTCTTAAGCAACTCAAAATGTGATAAGTGTTTAAGTGTAAAACTCAAAACCATACAACTACCAGAAGAAAACAACCCTCCTGTAACTAATACATGATTATAGCAAGGTTATAAGAAACAAGGTTAACAAGGCTAAATGTAGTGATGCACAGCTGTAATCCCATCTACTCAGGAGATGGAGGTAGGCACAGTCCACGACTAGTCTGGGCAAAAAGTGTGAGACCTTATGTGAAAAACAAACCAAAGCAAAAAGGGCTGGGAGCATGGCTCAAGTGGTAAAGCCTTGCTTAGCAAGTTTGAGACCCTGAGTTCAAATCCCAGTACTGAAAAAAGAAACAATATTGAACCCCAATACCACAAAAAAAGGTCAATTGATTTCTTATATGTCAGCATTGGACAAGTGGAATGTGAAATTAAAAACAATACCATTTTATCAGAATTCCCCCAAATGGTACAGTTTGGCATAAATATAACAAAATATGTTCCTATGTCCTTTTTTCTGGAACCATCTGATAGTTACCAAAATGACACCCCATGATCTCAAGTCTTTGGTGTTTATTCCCCACAAATGAGGACATTCTTCTATACTACCACAATCAACTATCACCATAAGAAAATTAACTCAAGTTTTGCTAGTTGCCCAGTGATGGCTCACATCTTAGACCGGACTGCTGCAGAAACGATGCTGCGAGCTCATTGCATCCTGCCAGGGAACACAAGATTTCCACTTGCTGAATGTGTCATTTTGAGCGCTGTCTCAGTTCTTTGTCTGTAATAACTACTCAGCTGAGTGATTTGTAAAGAATAGAGGTCTGTTTGGCTCCTACTTCTGAAGACTCTGAATTCCTGAAGCCTGGCATCTGCTTGTGACATGGTGAGACAGAGCAAGTATGCTAGCTTAGGTGTCTCTTCCTCATCTTATAAGCCACTAATGTTATCATAGGGCCCATTTCCATGACCTCATCTAGTCCTAATTATCTCTCAAAGGAAATTATCATTAATTCCTGTACCATGACTTTGGGGATTAAGTCTGCAACACAGGAATTTTAAGGAACCTGCATTCAAACCATAGCTATCACCAGTAAGAACAGTGTCTTCCAGACTTCTCTGTGAAACTAATGCTTTCCCCTTGGAATTAATAGTTGATAACTGAAACTGTGTAAACGATCTTTTCTTCAGCAAACTTTCAGCTTATTCATTTATTTGTTTGCATTGGTATGGACTCATGGTTTCTTACTTGGTGGGTTTGTTACTGTTAACAAATATTGTCTGGATTGGACTGGTGGAAACCTCTTTTATTATGTCCCCTTCATTCTTGTGGTAATTCATTGCTTTCTGGCACAAGATGTTACTGGCTTGTGTTGTGCTTTCCTCTGGTGGTAATGGGGTTTGAACTCAAGACCTTGTGCTTGCAAGGCAAGTGCTCTACCACTTGAGCCACTCCCCCAGAAGCATTTTGGTTTTATTGCTCCAACCCTATAATCAGTCTCTGCACCAAGGAGTCCTGGATCCTTTTAGTGGAGGAGGTTATTTAGAAGTCACATTCTTTCCCTCCCCTCTCCTTTCCTCTCCTTTTCTGACTCCTTTCCTTCCTTCTTTTTTCCCTCCTTCCTCTTTTCTTTGCTTTTTTTTTTTTTTTGAGACAAGTCCTCATAATGTAGCCCAGGCTGTCCTGAACTCTTTTTTTTTTTTTTTTCCTTTTGTGGTACTGGGGGTTTGACTCAGGGATTTGCCCTTGCAAGGCAGGCATTCTACCACTTGAACCACACCATCAGCCCTGTTTACTCAGTTTATTTTGGACATAGGGTCTTGCTTTTTGTCCAGACTGTCCTGGACCCCTATCTTTCTATTTTATGCTTCCCTCTGTAGCTGGGATGACAGGTGGGTGCCACCACGCTCAACTTTTGCCACTGAGAATGGGTTCTCACAAACTTTTTTGTCTTGGGCTGGCCTGGACCACAGTCCTCCTGATCTCAGCCTCCTGTGTAGTTTAGGATGATAGGCATACATCACTGCTCCCAGCTATTGGTTGAGAGGGGGTCTTGTGAACTTTTTGCCTGGGTTGGCCTCAAGCAGCGATCCTTCCAATCTCAGACTCCCAAGTAGGTAGGCTTATAAGTATGACCCACCAGTGTCCTGCTGGCCTTGAACTCTTGATCATCCTGCTCCAGCCTCCCAAGTGCTATTATTACACGTGTGCACCAGAAATGGAAGTCACATTCTTTTACTAGGTTTGCTCATTGTGAAATTTCCTACTCCCTTCTAGTGGTCAAAGCCAGGAACTAAACTTGGCTTAGTTCTAGATATACAACTATATATTGTCCTAGATACAAAAAGGTAAAGCAAGAAGAAATGAAGAAAAACAGGAAGGAAAAATCTGTAGGCAAATCTAGTGAATGGTTCCCAACTCAGGTAAATTTTTCCCATGGGGGAGGTATTTGGTGATGTGGGAGAGCATTTATTTATATTTGTCATGACTTGGAGGGTGGTGCTACTGGCATTCAGCGAGTGTAGACAGGGATGCTGCTAAGCAACCTAAAATGAGCAGGGCTGTCCTCCACAACAAATGACTCAATGGCTCAAAGTTTAATAGTGCCAAATCTGAGAAACCATGATCCAAGTTATTGTTTATACAACCCAATAATGATAATTTTTATGGAATTTAAATATATGAAGAATTATAGTATGTTGCAAAAATAACACAAAACATGTGAGTTGGTAAGTGGAGTCAAAGTGTTTAAAGATTTTTCACATTACCTGGGAGTGGTAAGAGTTCAACTTATTTTAAACACTAACAAGTCAAAGATACATTTTATAAAGTAAAAGAATGTGTAATTAATAAGCTAATGGGAGGAGGTTCATGTAATTATAGGGAAAATAGTTTTTTTAATCCAACATGGAAGAAAAAGGAAAATAGAACAGATAGAAAATAGAAATTGAATAATAATTGGTAGACATAAACTCAAATATACCATGTATTGCATTAAATATAAATAGTCTTAATTAGTCCAAATAAAAGAAAAAGACTGTCAGACTGGATAAGCAAACAAAATCCAATAACATGCAGCCTAAGAGCTCTGTTTTAAATATGAAGTTTGATTGATCTACCATTTGATCCAGCAATACCACTCTTGGGGATATACCCAAAAGACTGTGACACAGGTTACTCCAGAGGCACCTGCACACCCATGTTTATTGCGGCACTATTCACAATAGCCAAGTTATGGAAACAGCCAAGATGCCCCACTACTGATGAATGGATTAAGAAAATGTGGTATCTATACACAATGGAATTTTATGCAGCCACGAAGAAGAATGAAATGTTATCATTCGCTGGTAAATGGATGGAATTGAAGAACATCATTCTGAGTGAGGTTAGCCTGGCCCAAAAGACCAAAAATCGTATGTTCTCCCTCATATGTGGACATTAGATCAAGGGCAAACACAACAAGGGGATTGGACTTTGAGCACATGATAAAAGCGAGAGCACACAAGGGAGGGGTGAGGATAGGTAAGACACCTAAAAAATTAGCTAGCATTTGTTGCCCTTAACTCAGAGAAGCTAAAGCAGATACCTTAAAGGCAACTGAGGCCAACAGGAAAAGGGGACCAGGAACTAGAGAAAAGGTTAGATCAAAAAGAATTAACCTAGAAGGTAACACACACGCACAGGAAATCAATGTGAGTCAACTCCCTGTATAGCTATCCTTATCTCAACCAGCAAAAACTCTTGTTCCTTCCTATTATTGCTTATACTCTCTCTACAACAAAATTAGAAATAAGGGCAAAATAGTTTCTGCTGGGTATTGAGGGGGTGGGGGAGAGGGGGAGGGGGTGGAGGGGTGGTAAGGGAGGGGGTGGGGGCAGGGGGGAGAAATGACCCAAGCCTTGTATGCACATATGAATAATAAAAGAAAAAAAAATAAATATGAGGTTTGACAAAAAAACATGATAGCATTTGAGGTTCTCAATGCAAAGGAACTAATGTAGAAACTATTGAGAGAGACCAATAGGAGAAGGGGACCAGGAACTAGAGAAAAGGTCAGTTTGAGAAGAATCAACTTAGAATGTAACACATTTGTACATGGAAACAATGTTAAGAATCTCCCTGTATAGCTATCCTTATCTCAACTAGAAAAAACCCTTGGTCCTTCTTATTATTGTTTATATCTCTCTTCAACAAAATTAGAGATAAGGGCAAAACAGTTTCTGCCTGGAAGGGAGGGAGTAGGGGGGAGAGGGAAAGGGAGGGGGAAGAGATAGGGGGTGGGAGGGAAGGAGGGAGAAATGACCCAAACATTGCATGCACATATGAATAAAATATAAAAAAATAAATATGAGGTTTGAAAGATCTACCTTAAATACAAGGTTTTAAAGTTAAAGGATATAGGCAGATACACTATGCAAATGCTAAACAAAGACTTAATATATATGTTAGTATTGAACAAAGTAGCCTTTAAAGCAAGAAGCATGAGTACACAGGGATTTAAAACTACATTTCCAGTAATGTAGCATCAAATATATTAAGCAAAATTGGTAGGGATGAAAAATAAAAATAAAAAATCAGAGTGGGATATTGTAATATACCATTTTGTTTGTTTCTTTTTTTGGTGGTATTGGGGTTTGAACTCAGGGTCTCATGCTTGCCAGGCAGGCACTCTACCACTTGAGCCACTCCACCAGCCCAACATACCATTTTCAATATAAGAACAAGCATCTACCCACTAACTCCCCCCAAAAACACCCCAACAAAAAGAAAACTTAGCACTGTTATAGAAGACCTGAGAAATTTGGAATAAAAACCATTTCGTCTTGACATATTATAGAGCACTGCACATACCAATAGAATTTATTTTTAAGTGCATATGAAATATTTACCTAAAGTGCCATATGTTCAGCTATAGAAATTTATAGCTTTATCTGCAGAAGAAATTATAGCTTTAAACATTAGAAAAAAGAAATGTGAATATCAGCTATCAAAATATTTATCTCAGGAAGTTAGTGCAAAGAACAAATTACACTCAATGAAAGCAGAAGGAAAAATTAACAAAAGAAAATGAATGAAATAAAAACAATACATTAAAATTATTTGCATGTTTTGCAGTTCTAGGGATTGAACCCAGGGCCTTGTACATGTCTGCCAAAAGCTCTACCACTGAGTCATACCTGCAGCCCCTAAAATAAAGTTCAGTATATAACCTAGGTTAGTATATAATGTAATATAGATTATAGACTTAAATATCAAAGGTATAACATCAGACACTAGAAGATAACACAGAAATCTATCTCTATCACGCCGGGGAAGGAAATACTTTTAAAGTTACAGATAAAATTGCTAATTGCAGGCGTAAAGATTAATAAATTGAGCTACATCAAAATAAGATTTCTGTTTATCAAAAGACACACATAAGAAAGAAAATAAAAAGGCAACTGTAGAGTAGAAGATAGTTGCATCTATAAGAGGACTCATACCCAGAGTATGTAAAGACTGCTCACCACATAAATCAGAAGAAGGCAGAAAATTGAAAAATAGGCAGAAAGATTTAAGTAGGCAAATCATAAAAGAGAATATACAACCCAGGTGCTGGTTATTCACACCTGAAATCCTAGCTACGTGAGAGGCTGAGATGGGGAGGATCACAGTCTGAGGCCAGGCTGGGCAAATAGTTAGCGAGACCCCCATCTCCAAAATAACCAGAGCAAAATGGACTGGAGGTGTCACTAATGATGTAGATAGAGCACCTGCTTTGCAAGCATGAAGCCCTAAATTCAAACCTCAGTCCCACCAGAGACAGAGAAAGAGAATATCCAAAAATTCAATAACAGTTGGTCATCATGAAGTGCAATGTAAACCACAACACACACACACACACACACACACAAGAAGCAGGGCTAAAATGAAAAATATTCTTAAAAAATACTGAAGGAGGAGAGGCTGAGGCAGGAGGATGGCTAACTCCAGGCTACCCTGGGCTAAACAGGAAGACTCTGTCTCAAAATATAAATAAAACAAAACTTAATTAAAAATAGTAAATGTTGAGGAATATGTGAAATTACCAGCACTCCTACACTCTGCTGATAGAAGTATATACCAACACAGCCACTTTGGGAACTGTTTGGCATATCCAATAAAGCTGAGTGGACATGTAGCCCACGTGTATGCTATGTCTACATGAAGGTGTGCATCCAACAGAAATATGTACAGTTGTCCTTTGGTATCCGCACTGAGGTGACTCAAGGACCCCCTCAGGACACCGAATCCACAGATGTTCAGGTTCCTGATATGTGACGGTGTAGCACTTGTGTACAACCTCCGTGCCTCCTCCCATACGC
This sequence comes from Castor canadensis, assembly GCF_047511655.1. Classification (NCBI taxonomy): domain Eukaryota; kingdom Metazoa; phylum Chordata; class Mammalia; order Rodentia; family Castoridae; genus Castor; species Castor canadensis. Next base: position 167,988,971 of record NC_133390.1, on the reverse strand, counting down.
TTAGACCATCTCTAGATTAGCTAGTGTATCTAATACAATGTAAACTTTATGCAAATAGTTGTTTTGCTGCATTGTTTATGGAACAATGACAAGAAAAGTGTACATTTTTGGCACAGACACAATTTTTTTTGAATATTTTCGGCCTATGGTTGGTTGAATCTGCAGAGGTGAAGCCCACAGATTCACCTCTCTCACAGGAGAGCCACCTATCCATAATTGCTCAATATCTTATATAAAAATAGTCACAGAAATATTCATAACACTTTCAAATCTCTATCAAAAGTGGAACGGGTGAAATGTATTATGTCCGACCAATGGATTATTATTATTGTTATTATTTGGTGGGCTGGAGTTTGAATTCAGGGCTTCCTGCTTTCAAAGCAGGTGCTCTACTACTTGAGCCACACCTCTGGTCCATTTTGCTCTGGCTGTTTTAGAGATGGGGTCTCCCAAACTATTGGCCCAGGCTGGACTCGAACTGCAATCCTCCTGATCTCTGCCTCCCAAGTAGCTAGGATTACAGGTGTGAGCCAATGGCACCCAACCGATTAATGAATTATTATACAGCAATGAAATTGAAGGAACAATATCCATAATATAGACAGAATCTTCAAACATAATTCTGAACAAAAGAAGCCAGACACAAAGTAACACACATTGTATTCTTCCATTTATATAAAGTTTAAAATTCAGAATAGTGGCAATGAAATTCAGAATAGTGACCACTTTCTCTTGAGGGTGGTAGAGGAATATTATGTACTCCTCTCTTTCTTTCTTTTTTTCTTTTTTGAACTCAGGACTGAGCTAGTTAGGACTCACTCACCACCTTGAATTCATATGCAACTTTATTTTAGTTTATTTTTTGCAGTGCCTGGGGGTTGAACCCAGGACCTTGCACATGGTAGACAAGAGCTCTACAACTGAATTACACATCAAGCCTAGGTCCTCTCTTTCTTGATTGGGGTGATGCCTATATGAGTCTGCTCACTTTGTGAAAACTCACTAATGAAAATTCACTAATGAGTTTGCCCAGTGTTGTGCACTCATGTGTGGTATAGACAAGGAAAATATACTGTACTTGCCTAAAAATTATATTATAAAAAAGAAATTATTTCCAAAATATTTTTTATTGTTTTACTGTTGTGCTGGGTGGGGTTACATCGTGGCATTTACAAAAGTTCTTACAATATATCAAATATATCATACATGAATTCACCCCCTCCACCATTCTCCTTCATCACTCCCTCCCCCCATTCCTGGAATAGTTTCAACAGGTCTCATTTTTCCATTTACATACTTGCGTACACAGTATTGCACCAGATTCACCCTCCTTCACCCTATCCCATCTCCTTCCCCCTCCCACTGATACCAACCCTACCACCCCTTCAGGCAGAACCTGTTCTGCCCTCCTGTTGTCCAATTTTGTATAAGAAAAAAAATGACATTTTTGCTTGTTTAAGATAGCTACACAGGGAGTTTCCTTGTGGCACTTCCATGTATATATGTATTATAGCCCAATTTGGTTCACTTCCTCCATTTTTCTTCTTTCTACCTTAGTCCCTTTCTTCAAAATATTTGATTAAGTGAAAAATGGTAGAAACCGCAAGTGTAATTGGATGCCAACTTAATATAAAATACATTTGTGGATGTAGGTATGGATTGCATGTGGCTAAGTCTACATATAGACATGTTGACTACAAAGTAAGCACATTGATATAGGAGAAAAACTGAAAGCACGTCTATTAAACTATCAACAGTTATCATCTCTAGGTAATAACCCATTCCTTATTACTGTTTTTTGAATTTCTAAAAATAAAAAATGGTAAGGTTGTGAAGAGTTCATTTCTGCAGTGAGAGGAATGTGCGATAGAAGAGAAGTAAAGCAGTTCATGAGAAGCCAGTGTCCAGCCAAGGAGTGGTGGACAGAGGAGGGCATGATGCAGAATCAGATACAGCAGTGAGGCGCCAGTCATGTGCGCTCCCGGCTCCCCACCTCCAACCTTTTTCTGCCTCCAGCAGGACCTGGTAAAGTCCTGGTCTCCTGCCAGTCTTGCAACTCAGATGTCCAGTGAACATCATGAAGTGGTTTGTTCTCCAGTTTCTGCTACTCCTTTGTGTGGTGGATATGCCAGTGTTGGGAAAATGGAAAGAGAGAGTTTATTCTGATGCTGAAATTCCAGATTATGGTAGGAATTTTGGCTGGGCTTCAAAAATGAAAAGTGAGGGCTGGTGGAGTAGCTCAAGTGGTAGAGCACCTGCTTAACAAGCATGAGGCCCCAAGTTCCAACGCCATACTACAAAAAAAAAAAATCAGTTTCCATTTTAAAAAGTGGATAGAAAGCAAAAAGACTTTTTCTAGTCTGGTTGCAGAGGAAACCAGGGGCTGGCGTACGTAAAAACATTGGCTCCTTTTTAAAGCCAGGATATCCAAGGAAACCCAAAAGTTGGGATCTCAGCCTTGAGTGTCTCCTGATAATACAGGCAGCACAATGTTTTTATGTGTGTTTGGAGGGCTGCAAAGGCTTTGTGACATTAATCAGTGGAAAGCCTTGAGCTCAAGATACCAGGAATTTGTGTCCTTAGTTATGAGTTCTAAGGATGGCTGGGCTCTGGATGCTTACTTACTCCTTGTAATCCTAGCTACTTGGAAGGCTGAGATAAGGAGGATTATGGTTCAAAGCCAGCCCAGCAAATAGTTCTGAGGCCCCATTTCCAAAATAACCAGAGCAAAATGGACTGGAGGTATGGCTCAGGCAGTAGAGTGCCTGCTTTGCAAACATCAAGCCTTGAGTTCAAACCTCACCAAAAAAAAAAAAGTTTTAAGGATGAACACCAAATTTGGAAAAGATTACTAATAATTTCTTACAATATAGCTTGTTTCTGGGGAATAGAATATTTCGGAATGTAGGGCATGGGGGAAGAAATAAAAGATGCTTGAAAGAAGCACTAGAGTTAATTAAAAAACTAGAAATCTACAGAATTGAGGGTGGTAGGTGGGTAGATACTAAGTGGCAAAAGTTTCTAGAGAAGAGCTGAGTTTCTGAGGGCTGTTTCAGTCAGAAGTGGAGACATGGAAGTGGAAGGCAGGTTCTCTCCTTTCTCTGAAACTCAGTTTCTTTCACCAGGTGAAACAAGGGTGGGGGGACTAAGATCTCTCAGGACTGTTCTGAGAATCAGATTTAGGGTCTGTGGATTTAACTTGGAGTGACTTTATTGTACCTGGGGGGAGTTAGGAGTTTGAGAATTGGGTCTTTACCCTAAAGAACCAATAAGATCACCCACCCAGATCCCTGGGCAGGGAGAGGAAGAAGGGAGGTCTATGGAGTGGGTCCTTGGGCATCAGAGGGGCTGATGACAAATAAGCTGGACACCTTTTTATTACCTTTTACTGAATATTTGGACATTCTCAGTTTTATCCGAGCTGAAATTGAAGGCCTGCCTAAAAAATCCCACTGACAGTGAGTGCAGAACCTTCTGCAGGGCTCACATGGAATGCAAACTGGATCATTACTGCTGCCGTGCCTCCTGTGGGAATGTCTGCATACATATGGACGTAAAGGGTAGGCTCCGAAAAGTACTCTTCCTACTCCATCAAGTTCATGAAGCCTTTGGACTCTCATACCATGGGGAGACAGACAGCAGTTTCCATATCCAACCCAATCTAGGGACCTTGCCTCTTCATGGTGGTCCTGCAGCCCCCACTCTCCATCCACAGGCCTGGCTAGTTTAGCTAAATCCCAGGAGGTCTGACATTTGCATCTGTGTTCACTGGGCTTACCATGGCATAGGAGAAGCCTTGTGCTGGCATCTCTTAAACTACCCAAATCATCCCTGTCCCTGGGGGCTGGGAGGATCAGTTCTTTCTCCACACTGTGTAACTACTCACTTCCTATCCCTTTTCTTTTCCAGAGAGTAGAAAGTAGGAATGTGATGTTCAGTGTTGAACTTTTAACCACCAGAGATGGAGGATACCTGGGAAGACTTGGAAGAACACAACGTGACTTTCTGTGTGACCACCTTTTGTGGGTGGGGTGGGGACATGTGGCTAGAGCTGTGTCTTTCCTATCTGCCCACTCTTCCTGGGGTTATCACAGTAGCAGCCTTAAGTCCTTTCCAAAAAAGCTGTCACAGCTGTGATCTCCACTTCTTTTTCTATAGTCCCAGAACTCTTTATTGCCTAACTATTTGCTTTCACTTTACTTTTTGCTCCCCTGCCCCCTAGCCTCTGCCTCCTAGTTTGGATCTTACCCTTCCCACCCATTAGAGACTTGATCTCCTTAGCTAGGACTCCTGGATTCCTCTTATTGAGGTCATCAATTAATATCTTTTGGGGGAATTTACCTCTGTGTGGTATGTTCTTTTGACTCTGGGTCCCCTATACCTGCCTACGCCTTTCTTATGTCAGGCCTGTGATTTAAGTAGGTCCCCACAAGCTACCTCCCTTTTAAGAATCCATGAAGCTAAAATCTTACATAAAGGTTTATAATTGAAAGAAGATGACATTGACCGCCCTAACCAAGTCCTTTTTCTCAAATAACACCTAACTTGGTATTATTCTTTACTCAGTTATTTAAGGTTTACAGGGGTCTTTCCAAATGTAAATTCTTTAGAAAGAATAAACAACCTTCAGGGAGTTGTGTGCTCACGTTATGGTAGAAAGTCACTTCACATAAGTGGAACAGGTACAGGTATCACTAGCTGTACCTGCTGGAATATAGCACCAGAGAAGGGTTAAGCTAAGGAGGGTCATGACCAAGGGCACAGATAGACAGCACCTTGACATACAGACAAGGGGTTACTATAGGCTCTGGTATCATGACAGGCTTCCTGGGAGAAGACATGCTTGGTTTTACTTTGAAGAATAGCAAGGAATTGGTATACCTCAGAGTAAAAGGAGTTTTTTTCTTCCCTGATACAGTTAAACATAGAATAGGGTTGGAGAGTGGAAGGAAGAGAAGCAAGGCAACTTGAATGAAATCAAAGACTGATACTCTACTCCCCCACCCCACAACAGATGAAACCACCAGTACTTGAGTCATGAACTTGGTACTAAACTCTTGACTGTAGCATATCTTGATCAGCCAGCTTTTTCTTCTAGGCTTTGTACTTACACACAGAAAACTTGTCAGCCCAAGTATTGTTGTTAAAAAGAACAAAAAAGAACAAATAGGCACAGACCAGGTTGAACCTAGCCAAGTTCACTCAGCCAGCTAGTGATGAATGAATACACAGACCTCTTTCTCAAAAACCCTCTGAGCTGCAGTATTTGAGTTTCCTGAAATATGTGTATTACCGGGGCCAGAAATGTGCTTAAAATGGGAGAGTCAGGTTGGGGAGAGGGTTAGGGAGGGGCACTGGGCAGAAAGAGCACTGAGATGGGCATCAGTGAACAGATGCTTAGTGCTCTCCTGGACTTCAGGATGTGATTGCTTTAGACCAAATTCAATAAGTAAAAGCCTTGAGTGATTAAAAAGAAGCACTGGAGGAAAACCTCTGTGGCAGAGAGGACCTCTCATTTGCCCCCAGCTGCACTAAGGAACATTCAAAGCCTTTGTACTTGGTTGTCTTGCTTCACAACCTGGAGTTAATCTGTTCTGGAAGCTTCAAAAATGGAAGGGGATTTGGTGTTTAAGGGTGAGGGCTGGGAGTACCCCAGGGGATCTCATTTTGCTTTTACTGGAAGGACTGGTCCAAAGCAAACTGGTTGGCCATTATAGAAGATTGGCCAGAAGGCAATTTTAACAAATTTCTCACAGTAACAGAAAGAATAAAGAGGCAAAAAAGTCAGTAAGATAAAGAAGATATCACCACACAAATAAAACCGTGTAGAAAACTATTCAGAATTACTGTAAAAGTTACATACTTTTTAAGAGCACATGGAACATTAAAACTGTCTCAACAAATGTCAATAAATTTAAATCAAACTGATCACAGTAAAATTAGGCTAGAAATAAATAAAATAATATGACTAGAAAAAATTTCATATGATTAAAAATCAAAGCACTTCTAAGGAATCACAGATTAAAGATGAAATCACAAGAGAAATAGTTTGAAGAGAAAAATAAAAATGGAGCCTTTAACAATCTAGGGATAGAAGTCAGACATGATGGTACACCTGTGTGATTCCAGCATCAGGAGGTAGAAGCAGGAGGATCATGAGTTCAAGGCCAGCCTAGACTAGATAAGTGAGTTCAAGCTCAGCCTTATGTTTTTATCTCAAAAGTTAGAAAAAGAAGGATAAGTTAAACAAAAATAAATTAGTAGGAAGAGGATGATGTAGATTAGAACTGAAAGTAATAAATAAGAATAAAGATAAATTGTGGAAGATTAACAAAGCCTGAAGTTGGTTATGAAATAAATTAATATAATTGATCTATCGTAGTGATTAAGCACTAAGGAAGTGCACATGGAAGGAGGCAAAAAACGTAAGCAAAGGAAAAGTGACTATAACTACAGATAAAAATAAAGACTATTGTGACTTCACAGCAATAAAATATTTAGATGAAAAGGGCAAAGTCCTAGAAAAAAAGAACATCCCATTTCATAGGAGAAAGAGAAAATGTCAATAATTACATATTTATTAAGCAAATTGAATTCAGAGTTCTAAAAAAAAAAAAAAAAACAACAGCTGTAACAAGAACTCAGAAGCTGCTTTTGCCAAAAAGGACTGACTTTTCACTGGGGTGTGCTGATGTCCAACGGGTTGTTAAAAGCAGGATTAAAGTCTTGGCACCTCTTTGTTCATCCTGGTTTGTCCCTTTCTGCGTCATTCTCTTCTGCAGTCACTTTGGAGTCCAGAAACAGGTCTGATGGATAAATGCCTTGTGACAAGAATCAAAACTACCTCCTGGCAGCAATGACTTTCTCATTGAAAAGGCCCTTGCTGATCAATCCTGAGATAATGATCCCCCAGACCACTGTTTGAGCAAGACTCCTTGATGGTAGAGCTTCTGGCCCCCTTCCCTGTATAATCTTGGAGCTCATGGTCAGTACCTCTGCTCTCCTTTTCTTAGCTTTTCTGATTAAAGTTCCTTTCCTGCTTTTTACCATTACTTTTTCTGTTTGGTTTTTAGGGGCAAGTGGTTGTATCTGATTTGTTGGGATCCCCCAAGGGTTGGGCTTCTGAGTTAGGACTCTGGTAACAAAATATCTCAAAGAAAACTTCAGGCCTAGATGGCCTAAAGGACATACATAACACTGGTTTTGTATGTCTCCCAGAGAGGAGTAGAAAAGAGTACTTCTCAGCTTATTTTATGGGGCTAACATAAAATTGATCCTCAAAATGTACAAGGACATTCATTATAGGAAAGGGAAATTAGAAGGCTAGGTGTGGTGGGTCTGACCTATAATGCCAGCACTTGGGAGGTAGAGGTAGGAGGATCATGAGTTCCAGGCCAGCTTGGACTGCAAAGTGAGACCCTGTCTCAAAAACAAAGAACAAACAAACAAATAAAAACCTAGGGAAACTACAGATCTATTTATGTCATGAATAGATGCAAAAATCCCAAACAAAAGATTAGAAAAAATGTACAAGAAGGATACACATATTAGGAAAAATAGCTTTATTCCATAAGTGCAGTGGTGATTTTACATGAAAAAAATATGTTGATGAGAAAATTTCTGAAATGTCCTAAATTTAATTTTAAGGGCTAGTGGATAGAAAGGAAGAGAGATAAGGATGGAAAGGAGAGACACTAGTTAACATCTGTGAATTGAAACCAACAAAAGACTGCTCTGCTTTCCTACATATATGGTGAAATCTTGACTGAAAGCCCAGGTGGCTGAACCCCTTGGCATCAGTGCATCCTGCTCACAACCCCAGCCACCCCAGAAGGAACAAGTGCGTCTTACAGATTGTTCTCCTAATGCCAGACTGTCCCCACTTTGACTATGCCACTCTTATTTATAGCCAATATAGGTTCAAGGTAAACAACTTGTGCTTTCCTCCCCCACGTTTTCATTACAAAATGCTCTTAGCTGTATGTCCAGCAGACATCTTTCCAACTGCTTCCTAGCTTCGCTGCCAGTAGTTGTGGGAACTTGTCCCAGGACCTGGTCCTTTTAGCATCTGTATTGGGTCAACAAACCCTTTTATTTCAGAGATTCCTCAGTCTCTGGAGTTTTGGTTTAACAAAAGCATTGTAATTAATCATGTAAACGGAAGGAAAAGAAAACACGTGATAGTTTCAATAGATATAGAAAAAGCATTTGACCAACTCGACAAGAATTTCTACTTCTATTCAGTGTTGTTCTGAAGGTCTCAGTCAATGAGGTAAAATAAAAATAAATCTATAAAGCTCAGAAAAGTAGAGATAAAACTTTCAGTATTTACTAGGCAGGTGCTCTACCACTTGAGCCACTACACCCATCCTAAAACTTTCAGTATTAAAAAAAAAAGAAAATATATTTATTTATAATATATAAATTACATATATTCTAACTAGCCTGAGAAATAGAATTAAGGCAATTTGACAAGATTGACAGCTTTAAGGATGATACACAAAAATCATCTAGACTTCTATATCCCAACAAATAAAGGAAAAAATTGAGTTAGCATTTTCTCTCTTTTTTTATAGCAATATTAATTGTACAAAGGTTTCATTGTGATATTTCATGCATATAATGTACATTGATCAAATTTACTCCAGTACTCTTTTCTAATCACACTTTAAAAACAATTTTAACAGGTTTCATCATGATGTTTTCATGCATGCATATGACCATATTCATCCCCCATCACCCTCTTCTTTCACCACCCCCTCCGCTGGATCCCACCCCAACCATTTCCATTTTACACTCATATTGTTTACTTTATAGGTTTAAATTCTGCATGTGAGGGATAAAATGCTATATTTGTTTTTAACATGATGATTTCCATCCATTTTCCTGCAAATGACAGACTAATACTCCTTGTGTACACAAATAACATTTTCCTTCCCCATTCATCAGCCGATGGGCACCTAGGCTAATTCTGTAGTTGGGTTATTGCAAGTAGTATGGCTATAAACATGAATCTGCAGGTATCTCTATGGTGTGCTGATGCACATTCCTTCGGATATATGCACGGGAGTGGTACAGCAGATCATACTGCAGTACTAATTTTAGTTTTTTTTTTTTTTTTTTTTACATAAAACTCAAAACCAGGCAAAATTTATTGATGGAGATAGAAGTTAGTTTAGTGGTTACTTTTGCGGGAAGGATGTGACAAAAAGGGCATAGGGACCTCCTGCTGAGCTGCTAATTATATTGTTTTTCAATCTGGGTTCTGATTACACATATTGTTCACTTTGTGCAAATTCTTTGAGCTGAGCACTTGTGATTTGGGCACTTTTCTATGTGTATTCTAAATTCTATAGTGCTGTGTTTTATAATATAATTTAAAAATGTAAATCCTGACCATGTAGACAGGCTGAAAAAAAATTGAAGATCACAGAAAATGGGGCTCTTCCAGATCAATTCCACAGTCCATGGGTTCGTTACCACCTGTAGTAGTTGGTCTCTGAATGACAAGTGTGAATTCCAGTGTGGAGACTTCTCAGGGATGAAAGTGCCCTTAGCCAACACCTGTGTAATCACCTGTTTATACTTTTTTTTTTTTTTCATTTTTCTTTTATTATTCATATGTGCATACAAGGCTTGGTTTATTTCTCCCCCCTGCCCCCACCCCCTCCCTTACCACCCACTCCACCCCCTCCCGCTCCCCCCCTCAATACCCAGCAGAAACTATTTTGCCCTTATCTCTAATTTTGTTGTAGAGAGAGTATAAGCAATAATAGGAAGGAACAAGGGGTTTTGCTGGTTGAGATAAAGATAGCTATACAGGGAGTTGACTCACATTAATTTCCTGTGCGTGTGTGTTACCTTCTAGGTTAATTCTTTTTGATCTAACCTTTTCTCTAGTACCTGGTCCCCTTTTCCTATTGGCCTCAGTTGCTTTAAGGTATCTGCTTTAGTTTCTCTGCATTAAGGGCAACAAATGCTAGCTAGTTTTTTTAGGTGTCTTACCTATCCTCACCCCTCCCTTGTGTGCTCTCGCTTTTATCATGTGCTCATAGTCCAATCCCCTTGTTGTGTTTGCCCTTGATCTAATGTCCACATATGAGGGAGAACATACGATTTTTGGTTTTTTGAGCCAGGCTAACCTCACTCAGAATGATGTTCTCCAATTCCATCCATTTACCAGCGAATGATAACATTTCGTTCTTCTTCATGGCTGCATAAAATTCCATTGTGTATAGATACCACATTTTCTTAATCCATTCGTCAGTGGTGGGGCATCTTGGCTGTTTCCATAACTTGGCTATTGTGAATAGTGCCGCAATAAACATGGATGTGCAGGTGCCTCTGGAGTAACAGTCTTTTGGGTATATCCCCAAGAGTGGTATTGCTGGATCAAATGGTAGATCGATGTCCAGCTTTTTAAGTAGCCTCCAAATTTTTTTCCAGAGTGGTTGTACTAGTCTACATTCCCACCAACAGTGTAAGAGGGTTCCTTTTTCCCCGCATCCTCGCCAGCACCTGTTGTTGGTGGTGTTGCTGATGATGGCTATTCTAACAGGGGTGAGGTGGAATCTTAGTGTGGTTTTAATTTGCATTTCCTTTATTGCTAGAGATGGTGAGCATTTTTTCATGTGTTTTCTGGCCATTTGAATTTCTTCTTTTGAGAAAGTTCTGTTTAGTTCACATGCCCATTTCTTTATTGGTTCATTAGTTTTGGGAGAATTTAGTTTTTTGAGTTCCCTGTATATTCTGGTTATCAGTCCTTTGTCTGATGTATAATTGGCAAATATTTTCTCCCACTCTGTGGGTGTTCTCTTCAGTTTAGAGACCATTTCTTTTGATGAACAGAAGCTTTTTAGTTTTATGAGGTCCCATTTATCTATGCTATCTCTTAGTTGCTGTGCTGCTGGGGTTTCATTGAGAAAGTTCTTCCCTATACCTACTAACTCCAGAGTATTTCCTACTCTTTCTTGTATCAACTTAAGAGTTTGTGGTCTGATATTAAGATCCTTGATCCATTTTGAGTTAATCTTGGTATAGGGTGATATACATGGATCTAGTTTCAGTTTTTTGCAGACTGCTAACCAGTTTTCCCAGCAGTTTTTGTTGAAGAGGCTGCTATTTCTCCATCGTATATTTTTAGCTCCTTTGTCAAAGATAAGTTGCTCATAGTTGTGTGGCTTCATAGCTGGGTCCTCTGTTCTGTTCCACTGGTCTTCATGTCTGTTTTTGTGCCAGTACCATGCTGTTTTTATTGTTATTGCTTTGTAATATAGTTTGAAGTCAGGTATTGTAATACCTCCTGCATTGTTCTTTTGACTGAGTATTGCCTTGGCTATTCGTGGCCTCTTGTTTTTCCATATAAATTTAACAGTAGATTTTTCAATCTCTTTGATGAATGTCATTGGAATTTTGATGGGAATTGCATTAAACATGTAGATTACTTTTGGGAGTATAGACATTTTTACTATGTTGATTCTACCAATCCATGAGCATGGGAGATCTCTCCACTTTCTATAGTCTTCCTCAATCTCTTTCTTCAGAAGTGTATAGTTTTCCTTGTAGAGGTCTTTCACATCTTTTGTTAGGTTTACACCTAGGTATTTGATTTTTTTTGAGGCTATTGTAAATGGAATTGTTTTCATACATTCTTTTTCCGTTTGCTCATTGTTAGTGTATAGAAATGCTAATGATTTTTCTATGTTGATTTTATATCCTGCTACTTTGCTATAGCTATTGATGATGTCTAGAAGCTTCTGAGTAGAGTTTTTTGGGTCTTTAAGGTATAGGATCATGTCGTCTGCAAATAGGGATATTTTGACAGTTTCTTTACCTATTTGTATTCCTTTTATTCCTTCTTCTTGCCTAATTGCTCTGGCTAGGAATTCCAGTACTATGTTGAATAGGAGTGGAGATAGTGGTACAGCAGATCATACTGCAGTACTAATTTTAGTTTTTTGAGGAACCTTTGTACTGATCCCCATAGAATCTGCACCAATTTACATTCCTACCACAGTGTGTAAGAATCCTTTCCCTTCAAATCCTCAACAATATTTGTTGTTGTTTGTTTTCTTGATGGTTGCCATTCTGACTGGGATGAGATGGAATCTCAGTGTTGTTTTGATTTGCATTTCCTTTATGGCCGAGGATATTGAACTTTTCTTCATGTATTTATTGGCCATTGTCTTACCATTTTAAGCATTAAAAAGGACAAATACTTACATATGAATTTCATAGTCTACCCCATGGCACGAGTTGCCGGGATATGATTTTCTTTGTTTGAGTTTCATAGTACACCTTGAATCTGTGGCTTGATGTCTTTCTTGAGTTTTGGATGACTCAGAGCTGTCTTCTGTTCATGTCTTCATGCTTACTATTGCTTGCCATGTTCTTTGCTGATGTTTCAGAATCCTTTCTTTTATTTCCCCTTTTCCTTAGAGTACTTCCTTTTGAACGTAAGTCTTCTTGTGATATGTTCTTTTATCTGAGATATCTTCATTTTCCTTTCATTTTTTTTCTCCAGCTGTAGGGATGAGGGATCTGACCCAGAACTTCAAGCATAGCAAGCAAGCACTCTACCACTGAGCTACACCCCCAACCTATTTCCCTCCATTCATGAGAGGTACTTTTGACTTAAATACCTTATGAGTCTACATTACTAGTACAAGGTGGTTACATTGTGATAATTTCATAAATGCATACAGTGTATCTCCTGTATTATTTTCTCTTAACTTCCCCTTTTCAAATAGTGTGTGGTGGGGTTCGTTCTGTGGAGAGATTAGTAGTTCTCTTCTTTTAGCACTTGAAAAATTCTGTCATTTCCTTTGGCCTCTGGTTTCTGATGAGAAATCTACTGTCATTGAAATAGTTTTTGCCCATAGAAAAGGTGCGATTTCTCTCTTGCTGCTTTTTAATATTTTTTCTCTGTCTTTAGTTTTCAGAAGTTTGACTGTGATGAATCTTGGTGTGGGTTTATTATGATTTAGTTTGTTTGAGTTCTTGTCCCTGTTTCTTTTCTGCCTTCCCTTTACCTCCTTTTAGTGTTCCTGTGTTTGTTTTGTATTTAAAGTTGTGGTTGATCTTGACTGTCAACTTAATTGGCCTGAAAAGCACCTAAACTAGTAAAGAATGCTTCTGGGTATGTCTGAGGGCATTTCCAGATTAACCAACAGGAGAAGACCTGTCCTGAATATGGGTGGCACCATCCCATAGGCTGGGGGCCCAGATGGAATAAAAGGTGAAGAAGAAGAAAGTTAGCCAGCATGGACACTTACTCTCTCTGAGTCTCGTCCACCACGAGGTGAACAAGATCTGCCACATTGCTCACTACCATGATGTTCTGCCTCACCATGGGCCCAGAACCAACAGAACCAAGGACTATGGATTGAAACTTCTAAAACCATGAGCCAAAATAATAAATTTTCCCTTTAAATTATTTTCTCAGGTATTTTGGTCACAGTTACAGAAAGCTAACTAACACAAATGTCCAAGGGTTCTGGTTGTACTTAAGAAGAGGAAGAGGATAGAAAAATCATTAGCATTTCTATACACTAACAATGAGCAAATTGAAAAAGAATGTATGAAAACAATTCCATTTACAATAGCCTCAAAAAAAATCAAATACCTAGGTGTAAACCTAACAAAAGATGTGAATGACCTCTGCAAGGAAAACTATACACTTCTGAAGAAAGAGACTGAGGAAGACTATAGAAAGTGGAGAGATCTCCCATGCTCATGGATTGGTAGAATCAACATAGTAAAAATGTCGATACTCCCAAAAGTAATCTACATGTTTAATGCAATTCCCATCAAAATTCCAATGACATTCATTAAAGAGATTGAAAAATCTACTGTTAAATTTATATGGAAACACAAGAGGCCACGAGTAGCCAAGGCAATACTCAGTCAAAAGAACAATGCTGGAGGTATCACAATACCTGACTTCAAACTATATTACAAAGCAATAACAATAAAAACAGCATGGTACTGGCACAAAAACAGACATGAAGACCAGTGGAACAGAACAGAGGACCCAGCTATGAAGCCACACAACTAGAACCAACTTGTGTTTGACAAAGGAGCTAAAAATATACGATGGAGAAATAGCAGCCTCTTCAACAAAAACTGCTGGGAAAACTGGTTAGCAGTCTGCAAAAAACTGAAACTAGATCCATGTATATCACCCTATACCAAGATTAACTCAAAATGGATCAAGGATCTTAATATCAGATCCCAAACTCTAAAGTTGATACAGGAAAGAGTAGGAACTACTCTGGAGTTAGTAGGTATAGGTAAGAACTTTCTCAACGAAACCCCAGCAGCACAGCAACTAAGAGATAGCATAGATAAATGAGACCTCATAAAGCTAAAAAGCTTCTGTTCATCAAAAGAAATGATCTCTAAACTGAAGAGAACACCCACAGAGTGGGAGAAAATATACATCAGACAAAGGACTGATAACCAGAATATACAGGGAACTCAAAAAACTAAATTCTCCCAAAACTAATGAACCAATAAAGAAATGGGCATGTGAACTAAACAGAACTTTCTCAAAAGAAGAAATTCAAATGGCCAGAAAACACATGAAAAAATGCTCACCATCTCTAGCAATAAAGGAAATGCAAATTAAAACCACACTAAGATTCCACCTCACCCCTGTTAGAATAGCCATCATCAGCAACACCACCAACAACAGGTGTTGGCGAGGATGCGGAGAAAAAGGAACCCTCTTACACTGTTGCTGGGGATGTAGACGAGTACAACCACTCTGGGAGAAAATTTGTAGGCTACTTAAAAAGCTAGACATTGATCTACCATTTGATCTAGCAATACCACTCTTGGGGATACACCCAAAAGACCGTGACACAGGTTACTCCAGAGGCACCTGCACACCCATGTTTATTGCAGCACTATTCACAATAGCCAAGTTATGGAAACAGTCAAGATGCCCCACCACTGATGAATGGATAAAGAAAATGTGGTATCTATACACAATGGAATTTTATGCAGCCATGAAGAAGAATGAAATGTTATCATTCGCTGGTAAATGAATGGAATTGGAGAACATCATTCTGAGTGAGGTTAGCCTGGCCCAAAAGACCAAAAATCGTATGTTCTCCCTCATATGTGGACATTAGATCAAGGGCAAACACAACAATGGGATTGGACTATGAGCACATGATAGAAGCGAGAGCACACAAGGGAGGTGTGAGGATAGGTAAGACACCTAAAAAATTAGCTAGCATTTGTTGCCCTTAATGCAGAGAAACTAAAGCAGATACCTTAAAGGCAACTGAGGCCAATAGGAAAAGGGGACCAGGGACTAGAGAAAAGGTTAAATCAAAAAGAATTAACCTAGAAGGTAACACCCATGCACAGGAAATCAATGCGAGTCAATGCCCTGTATAGCTATCCTTATCTCAACCAGCAAAACCCCTTGTTCCTTCCTATTATTGCTTATACTCTCTCCACAACAAAATTAGAAATAAGGGCAAAATAGTTTCTGCTGGGTATTGAGGGGGTGGGGGGGAGAGGGAGGGGGCGGAGTGGGTGGTAAGGGAGGGGGTGGGGGCAGGGGGGAGAAATGACCCAAGCCTTGTATGCACATATGAATAATAAAAGAAAAAAAAATTAAAAAAAAGAAGAGGAAGAGGGAAAAAGTACAACAACTCCATTACCCCAGAAGTAAAAATCTATTCTCTGTGTTAGATTTTTCAAATATAGCTTAGAAGAAAAATAAGGAGAACAATTTCATAATCTTAACTTTGCAGAAAACTTCTTAATCAAGAAACATAAAAACCATAAAAGGAAACTAATAGATAGTACTGATTACATAAACTCTGAGATTTTATAGAGCAAAACACGGGATAACTAAAGATCAAAAGATAGGCCGGTGGAAATATTTGTAATACAAATGACAAGCCAAAAGTCATTTTCCCTAGTATACAAATTAAAAAGAAAATGAAAAAAATCTCAGTAGAAAAGATTTTCACAAGCAATTCACAGAAGAGGAAATTCAAATGACCAAATTCAAAATTACTGAGAGTGGATTTTAAATGTTCTCATCACAAAAAAAAAAATGGTATGTGAGGAGAGAGATATGTTAATTAACTTGACCAATGATGTCACCATGTATACTGTAGCAAAATATTACATCGTATACAGTATATACATCTATAAAATGTCAATTCTATAAAATTTTATAAAACAAAGAAGATCAAAATCACTAGAGTGAAACGAAAGGAAAGGGATTAAGAGCGCTTTAATAGCATAATTAAGGAAAAAGGGAGTAAAAATGGCCAAATTATTTTTAAAAGTGCCAAATACAATACCTAGAAATAAAATACATACTGCACTAAAAACAAAAAAAACTATTTCACTAACAAAGGAATTCTCAAGAGAGCAGCAGGGGAAACTTGAGAAGAGTAGACTCATATTCCCCCAGTGCTGAGGGAAAACAACTGCCGTGTTGGCTCGGAACACTGAGGAACCAACAAAGAACATCCAGTCAACAAAAGTCTCGAGTGTGCTATCGGCAAAGCCTCATGGAGAAGAAAAATTATCACAGAAAGAATTTCCAGGTGAAGGAGAGCGTGGGAAGCAAAGAAAATGGGAAACACGAACAAATTTAATCAATATTGAGACTATTCAACAGTGATAAAAATGTTTTATTTGTAATGTTTGAGAAAGTAGAAGATACAACCAAAATTGATAGACATCATATTATAGGATTCTAAAATTCATGTTCTGTTCAAAATGAAAAGATGCCAACTAGTGTGGATCAGTGGTACCTTCCAAAAGACTCCATTTATCTAGAGCAAAAGCAGATTTGAAAAATTCATATATTTGGGGACAAGTATTCTTAGATTTTGAAAATATGAAAAAAGCAAAAAAATTATTACCATTAGTTGCTTTCCGGATGATAGGAAGAGGTTGCAATTGGAAAGGAGCAAGCAAGGAACTTTGAGCATCAGAAATCTCCTTTTACTTAACCTCAAGAATAGTTTAGTGAGTGAATGGTCTCTTCATAACAACTTGTTAGATTGGACATTAATCTTTAATGAATATTTTGGTTTTTATATTATTTTTCATACATATTTTTACAAAATGAAAAAGTAGCTCTCCCTCTTTTCTTTCTGTCTCTTCACAGATGGAGCTAGTCAGTCTAAAGTCATTAGACAGGGCAGATCAAATTGGCATCTGCCCCAAGGGGAAGGCAGCTGAGGTCTCAGGTGGGTGTCAGAGCTGGGACAGGCCATGGAGAGTGTTTTGGTGGGAGGGCTGCTGGCACAGAGTTTTGGAGCCAGAGCTCCATAAGAAGATTGCCCAGTCTAGGGGTGGGAAGGGACACGGCATGGACAGTTGGCCTGAGTGGGCACCCACTGGGGCTGGGGGGCATCCTGGCACAGGACAAGAGCCCAAGTGGGGTTGTGCTTGCAGGGAAGCAGCCTAGTGAGGACCCTGAGCACTGGAGCAGAGTCAGGAAATGGCTCACATTGAGAAGAGGCCTGGTTGTGGACTGTCACACTGAAGGAGGGTGAGACGTGTGCTCACTGGAGTGTGGGTGGGAGGATAGGACCCAATAAAGGGAACAAAACTTGAGCAGAGAGAGAAGGATGTCCAGGCCTGGGGCAGCCAGGAGGGTTAGAGCCCAAGGAGATTGAGGAGGACATCTAGAGGCTAGGGCGGCCTTCCATGAGGAGTCATGGCCAAGTAGAGGAAGAGGGGTTCTGTCTGGTGTGAGTAATCAGAGACTAAGCGGACTGAACAGGGCAACCTGATGTGGCTGTTGGAGCCTAGGCAGGGTGAGGTGGCATCTACAGGGACAGCAACCTAATGCAGAGCATCCTAAACAGAGTAATGCTTGGTATTTTTCTCAAAAATATGGGTATATGGGTATAAGTATGGGTTTTGGCCCATATATTTATATCTATCATATTTATAACATTTTCTAAAATAGAAAAGGGTGTAACAATGATAGATTATAGTATTAATCACAACTGTTCTCTCCATCCTTCCTTTTAGAGGACTACCTTTCCACCCATTGTTATTTCAGGTGAAAGGAATATGTATCTCTGTCTCATTGATTTTAGCCTTGACTGTGAGCTGTGCTTTGGTCAGTGAAATGTGAGCAGATGTAACATAGGCACTGTGAATTCCTTGTCACTCCACATGAGTCCCTGAATGACTGCAAAAATATCACAAGTATTGATTCTAGTGACAAATTTTAGCAAGTAGGTGAGTTTGCAACTACAGAATCTTTAAATAACGAGGACAGACTCTAGAAAACTCGAGATTGTAGAAATGAATCCACTTGTTATTAATACCCATAAATGCCAATTAATAAGTGAAGATTGCCAGACTGGATTTTTAAAAATATATGTTTACATTATTTGAAAGATAAACATGAAGCATAGGCATGTGAAATGACTGAAAGCAAAAGACGAAACAAAGACTAGGCAAACGCAAGTTAAAAAGAAAAGGTATAGTTAGGTTTGTATCAGGCCACAGAAAACTCTAAGATGAAGACTTATTTTAGGGATAGATAGATGGAATGTTTATTACATAATAATAAAAGATTTAATTCAGTAGGTCTGCATTTGTATTTACCTAAACCAACAGAATCAGCAAACACGACGTAATTGCATAAACTGAGAAATCTGTGGTCATGTGGAGAGCTCTTTCCATGCTTTTCTCAACTATTGATAAGTCAAAAGTACAAAAAATTAGAAAGATTTAAAGTGTTTGGGCAACATACTATGGAGTACTTCACACTCAAATTTTAGAGGCTCCCCTTCTTCAATATCAGAATGTACATATCTTTGTAGGAGTATTTAAAGACAGTATCTTTGGAGAAAGCTTATTTACTTATTTTGTGTGGGCTTGGGGCAAGGTATATTAAGAAACCTATGGAGCTAGTTGTTCTCCTCAAGGTCTTCTGCCCAGGCTAAAGGCACATTCCTGGTTAACAGGCCATGCAGCAGAACACACCATGCCTTTAGGATAAAGAAGGAGCTTTCAACCATGGAGATAGGGCAGGGGTTGGGTGTGCTCCCAGTAGGAGAGAAGTAGGTGGTAGTGGGATATGGTGGAGTCATAGTGGGCCTTATCTGTAGTTTTTAAAGGTTGTAACCTGGAAATTAGTTCTGGTCTCCCCATTCTTGACTATCTGTAGACCTTTCAGTTGCAAAATGCTGCTCAGTTTACTACGAAGAACAATCTCTCCCATTTGGAAAAGTTGGGAAGAAAAGTAAGTTGCAGGTGGTGTGAACCTTTTAATGATACTAATTCTTTCAATCCATGAACATGGGAAGTCTTTCCATTTACTGTGTCTTTTTCAATGTCTTTCATCCATGTTTTATAGTTTTCAGTGTATAAATCTTCACCACTTGGGTTAAAGTAACTGCTAAATATATTTAATGTTTTTGTAAATGAAATTATCTCCTTTCTTTTACAAATAGTTTATGGTTAATGTATAGAAACACAACTGATTTTTGCACATTGATTTTGTATCTTGCAATGTTACTAAATTCATTCATCAGTTAAAACAGATTTTTGGTGTAGTCTTCAGGATTTTCTATGCTATTAGCATAGAGATAGCATAGAAATTGCTAATAACATTTTATGCTATTAGCAAACAGATCTTTTCCATTCTTCCTTTCTTACTTGGATTGCTTTTGTGCATTTATTTCTTGCTTAGTTGGTATGGCTAGGATTTCCTATAGTATGCTGAAAAAAAGGGATGAGATTGGGCATTCTTGTCTTGGTCCTAATCTTAAGAGGAAAAGTTCCCAATTTTTCACTGATGAGTATACTATTAGCTGTGAGTTTGTCATATAAAACCATTATTGTGTTGAGGTACACTCCTTCCATAACTAATTTATTGAGGGTTTTATCATACAAATATGTCAAATGCCTTTTCCCCATCTATTGAGATGATCTCATGTTTTTTTCCTCTTCATTTGTTAAGATGGTGTATTGCATATGATGTTAAGATGGTGTATTGCATTTATTGATTTGCATATGTTCAACCACCCTTGCATCCCAGGGCTAAATTGCAGCTGACCATGGTGAGTGACACTTTTCAAATTAATATTCATTTCTCAATTAACTGTATAATATCTGTACTTATTTATGTTGCACAATATTGTAATCTGATTCATGCATACAATGTATAATGATCAAATCAAGGTGAACAGCATTTCCATCTCCCTACTTTTATGGTTTCTGTGTGTTGAGATGCTTAACATTTCCTTTGTAATTATTTTGGAGTGCATAATTAGTTGTATGCATCAGTTACCCTACTACATGAAAGCTACTTTCCCCTCAACTGTATTTTGGTCTTATCCACCCCCTTTATAGCTTCCATTTCACCCCCTTTGCTCTACTGATTTCCTCTCTCCTCTCTACTTCTGCGTGATCAATTTCTTAAGCTTCCATAAATGAGGAAGAACATGTGGTATTTGCCTTTCTGTGTTTGGTTTATTTCACTTAACCTAGTGTCCTATAGTTCCAACCACATTACTACAAATGACAGGTTTTCATTCTTTTTATGGTGGAATAATATTCCTTTGTGCATATATACCACATTTAAAAAATATATTCACCCACCGATGGACTCTTGTTTGATTCCATAACTTGGCTATTGTGAATCGTGCTGCAATAAATATGGGTGTGTGGATATCTCTTTGATACCGTAATTTCATTTCTTTGGATATGTAACCAGCAGTGGGATTATTGGATCATATTGTAGTTCTATTTTCAGTTTTTTTGAGGAATCTCCATATTGTGTTCCATTATGGCTACACTAATTTACATTCCCAATAATGGTGCACTAAAGCACCCCTTTCTCTATCCTTCTAATAATTTGTTATTTTTCTTTTAATAACAATGATACTTTTAATGAGCCTTTGAATTCAATTTGCTAGTATTGTGTTGATTTTTATAGTCATGTTTGTCATATATATTGAACTGTAATTTTTTTCTTATAGTGTCCTTTCCTCACTTTGGTGTCAGGGTAATGTTTCCTTCATAAAATGAGTTTGGAAATAGCCCCACCACTTCAATTTTTGGCAGAGTTTGAGAAGACTTTGTATTATTCCTCCTCCATTGTTTGGTAGAACTCAGCAGTGAAGCCACTGGGTCATGGGCTTTTCTTTGATGAGAAACTTTTTCTTACTGATTCAATCTCCTTATCAATTATAGGTCTATTCAGATTTTCTGTTTCTTCATGATTGGGTCTTGATATGTTTCTAGGAATTTATCTGTATCTTCATGGTTATTCAATTTGCTCACAATCTCTATCAAAATTCGAAGGAAAATTTTCACAGACATGGAAAAACAATCCAAAAATTCATTGTCTGTCACAATGACCCAGATAGCAAAACAATCTTGAGCAAAAATAACAAAGCTGGAGGCATCACACTGCCTGAGTTCAAAATTTACTTCAAATACATAGTAATTAAAAAACATGTACCACCATAAAAAATTGACCAGTGGAATGAGATCGAGACCCTAGAAATAAACCCAAGCATTTATGTTCAGTTGATTTATAATGGCACTGGGGATTGATCTCAGGGCCTTGTATACATTAAACAAGTATTCTACCACTGAGATGCATCCGCAGTCTAAAGTCAATTGATTCCTGAAAAAAGGTGACAAAACATGCAATGTACAGTGTCTTCAATAAGTGGTTTTGGAAAAGCTGTATATCCATGTGCAGAAAAATAAAATTGGATCAGTTTATGAACTGAAGACCTAAACACAATAGCTAGAACTAAATTTTTTGTAGAAAAAATTGATCCAGACAATAAATTTTTGGATATGACCCGAAAGTGTAAGCAACAAAAGCAAAAAAAAAAAAAGGGGGGGGGGCTAGGCGCCAATGGCTTATGCCTGTAATCCTAGCTATATTTAAAAAAATGTGATATATATGGACAAAGGAAAGTTATTCCACCATAAAAAGAATGAAATCCTGTCATTTGTAGTAACGTGGTTGGAACTATAGGACGTTAGGTTAAGTGAAATAAACCAAACACAGAAAGGCAAATACCACATGTTCTTTCTCATTTGTGGAAGCTTAAGAAATTGATCACGCAGAAGTAGAGAGGAGAGAGGAAATCAGTAGAGCAAGGGGGTGAAATGGAAGCTATAAAGGGGGTGGATAAGACCAAAATACAGTTGAGGGGAAAGTAGCTTTCATGTAGTAGGGTAACTGATGCATACAACTAATTATGCACTCCAAAATAATTACAAAGGAAATGTTAAGCATCTCAACACACAGAAACCATAAAAGTAGGGAGATGGAAATGCTGTTCACCTTGATTTGATCATTATACATTGTATGCATGAATCAGATTACAATATTGTGCAACATAAATAAGTACAGATATTATACAGTTAATTGAGAAATGAATATTAATTTGAAAAGTGTCACTCACCATGGTCAGCTGCAATTTAGCCCTGGGATGTAATATAGACCCTGTTCAAAAAAAATCATAAAGGTGAAAAAGGCTAGGGGTTAGAAAAAGTCAGTCAAAAGTTAGGAAAAGGAAGGCAGGTGGAGATCAGGTGGATGGTGGTTGGAGGCCAGCTCCAGCAAAATGTTAGCGAAGCACCATCTCAATCAATAGCTGAGCATGGGATGCTGTCATCTCAGCTACCCAGACAGCATAAATAGAAGGTGTGGTTCCAGCTGGCCTGGGCAAAAAAATGAGCCCCTAAACAATGAAAGCCAAAAAGGTTGAGGGTATGGCTCAAGTGACAGAGTACCTGCCTAGCAAGTGCAATGTATTGAGTTCAAACCCCTGTACCTCCCTCCTCACCAAAAGGGGGAGGGCAACAAAATCTAACTGAAACAAAAAGAAAGAATATTATTGTCTCATGCTTGTGGTCCCAGGTACTTTGAAGGTAGAGATCAGGAGGATCATAAAAAAGATCAGGCAAAAATTTAGTGTGATCTCATCTCAACTGGAATAGTGATATATGCTATAATCCTATGAAGGAGGTATAGGTAGAAGAATCAGTCTGAGACCGGCATGGGCAAAAATGTGAGACCCTATCCAAAAAATAACTAAACCAAAAAGATTTGGAAGTGTGGCTCAAGTGACAGAGCACCTGCCTCCCAAGTGCAAGGACCTGAGTTCAAAAATTGCGGAAATTATCAAGACTTTGTTAGAAGTAGTGTTTAAAATATTTTTTCATTATTGTTGTACTGAGGGTACGTTGTGACATTTACCAATGTTCTTATAACATATCATAGTTGAATTTACCCCCTCCATCATTCTCTTTTGTCCCTCCTCCCCCCCATTCCTGGAACAGTTTTAACACATCTCATTTTTCCATTTTCATGCATGAGTACAGGTGTTTTTTTTTTTTCTTGTTCGTTTTTCTGATACAGGGTCTTATGCTAGCCCAGGTTGACCTGAAGCTGATATGTAGCGTTGAACTTGCAGTCCTACTTCAGCCTCCCAAGTGCTGGGATTACAAGCATATGCCACCATACCCAGTTCAATAAAAGGTAGATTTAAAGATGGAGTTCTATTAAAATTTCTGTCCAACCATGTTCAGGAACCAAGGAGTCCACTGGGTTTGAAATGTGTCCCAGGGGAAGTTGGGAATAGGAAAACCCTCCCACCAATATTCTAAGTGACTTCGTTCCAGAAACTGACTAAGTGTCTTCATCTCTTAAAATACCATTCAACCTTACCACTGCACATCTAGTGAAACAACTCAAATAAGGACTTTTAGAATACCAAGTGCTAACAAGTGCTAACTGGAGGAGGTGGCCTCTCATACACTACTAATGAAAATCTGAAATGGTGCAGCCATGGTAGGAAACAGTTTGGCAGTTCTTGTAAACACACACTTACCATATAATCCAGAAATCCCACTCCTTGATACTGATTAGGAGAAATGAAAGCTTAACATTCATATAAAAATCTGTATGAAAATCTTTGTAAGGGCTTTATTCATGATTTCCCCAAACTAGAAACACCCCAATGTCTGTCAATGATCCAAAGACATCCAGCTGTCCAGTTGTCCATTCTGGACAAAGGACAATTCAGCAATAAAAAGGAACAAGTGACATGCAAGGTGAATGGATCGCAAATGTGTTATGCAGCTGTGTTGTAAATACTAATTCTTAAATTGCTATAACTGCTTAAAATGTATCCATTGGGATTAAATATTAATTTAATATTCACAATATTCATTTAAAAATATTTAAAAATCAATTTTAACAATTGGAAACTTTAAAATGTTTTCCTTTTCCTTGAACTATTTTTTCACATTCACTATCTTACTGTTCATTGTTTACTAGCTAGTTTGCATTTTCACTCTTCTTATCCCACAAACTTTTTATCTAATGGAATTGAATTTGATGCTCAAGAGCCTTTTTATTCAATGCCATTTTCATACTGCTGTGTAATAGAAACATGTGCATAAATTTAAATTCAGCTTCTTCACTTACTGTGGCCACAAGAATCTAGGAGTAAAGATTTTTCTTGTGGGCTGTTTTTTCATTATAAGCGTTATTTAACTAGCACAATGATAAAAAAAAAACCCAAAAAACAAAAAACTAGCACAATGATAATGAACATGGAGACACATTACAGCAATGCATTGATAGAATTTTATTGATAAAATTCTACAGGTACTCACATCCCTAACGGTACGAGAGTGTTCAGAGACAAAAGGAGTTCTGTTCTAGGGGTTTCACTTTGTTCTTTGAACTTCTGATAAATTGTTAACAATCGCATGATGCTCCATAATCAAAAACAAGTTTTAATGATCTAATTTAAATATGAATCAACAACTTAGTCAAACTTTCCTTCAGGTTTTATAAAAGCACAAAGTTAGAAAGCTGGTTCTTACAAAAGGATTTTGCAAGGTAGTTAGAATATTATTCACAAATTACAATGATTATCTTAATTTCTGGAAAGTCAAAGAAGACTTGACCAGCATTTACCTAATGACTAATAATGTCATTAACTATACGTTATTTTTTTATTCAGTTTCTTTACCGAATCCGATATATTCAGCGTCAGAAAGTGTGAGCACTATTCACCTTGATAGACCTTGAATAATACATAGTTTTACGAAATGCTTTTATCTTATTGAAGGCTTTAAGTATATATTTATTATATCAATTATTACTAATATAATTTCTTATGTAAGTTATAAATTTCATGTATATATATATGTTGTTAAGTGTTGATGCCACAGATTCTACTGACTGGCAAAGACAAATTGGATTCCTTTTCTCCCACAAAAAGACTGACTATACTTTTCAATTCAAATAAATGTGTTATTGTATAACCCTGTGGAATCATCACATTTCTGAATCCTCGGCTAAAGTGCTGAAGGCACAGTGTCTCATTGTGAGTCTGTCACCTGAGTGAAACAAGGTGCTGACTCTTAGTTTTTCTGTTTAGCCTTTTTCCCCTGTGGTTCTGGGGTGCTACACCACAGCCTCCCTTAGTGTTTCTTATCCACACTTTCCTTGCTTTTGCTCCTGTGGAAAGCATGCTCAGAAAAATGGATTTTTGAATTGTCCCTTTGTTTGGAATGGGAAGTTTTCATACTTTAGAGACCAGTGAGCGATAAGGAAGAAGTGTTTTTTAAAAAGAAGGAATTCTGGGAAAAAAGTGGAGAAAGGGATAAATTGCCACAAGTCTTTACTGGAACTCTGGGAAAGACTACTCCAAGATATCTTCATAGCTTTCTCCATGTCTGAAGTTCCACCAATAAGATGCATACAATGGGCTAGCAGGATGGCCCAAGTGGTAGAGCACCTGCCTAGCAAGTTTGAAGCCCTGAGTTCAAATCCCAGTACTGTCAAAAAAAAAGATGCATCCGTGCATATTTTGGCATAAGTATGTCCCCTTCTTCACTTTCTATGCCTTTGAAATATGTTCACTCCAAGAATTAATACAATAGGTCATTACTGATTCTTCATATTTTAAAGTAAAACATACATAAGGGTCATGCAGAGACATGTGGAAACTGGGAGTCTGAGTGAATGGGGAAGAATGATTTGTTTTTTGAGTTGTCTGGGGATATCATACAATCTCAAGATTGGGTAATCCCAGAAGGAAAGAAGAGGGGCTTTTTTGTTAATTCGATGTCATCTGGAATCATTTTTGCTTCTGGGGCACCAAGACTGGTAGGATCTGTGTAGACCTTCCAGGAAATCTCATACTATCTGTTTCTTTCATCGGTAGAGCAAAGAAAATGTGCTCACTGGTACCTGTGGTTGCCCCAGTAATGACTGTGAGCAAACAAGCTTGTACCTATTCCAAATAAACCCCTGTGATCATTCAAGTATGGCCTCTTACCCAGCTGCACCCCAGTGGGCAAGGTTCCAGGAAGAACGTAAAGCACCATGATGGAGTATGAGGCATCTGGGGAAATCCTGGAAGGAACGTTCTGGGCCCGCCTTAACTTACCACCTCAGACAAACCCCTTCTCTCTTCTGGCTCTCCATGTTCTCATCTGTGAACTAATGGGATCTGGGGGATCCTCTCGAAGGCTCCCCTGCACACACTGCGCGCCCTCTCTGGATCATGCATAACCCCTGCCCCTTTTCTTCTCCCACACAGGTGCCTTCCTCACCTTCCTGTTCATGGCTCCAGCTTCTGCTTGAGGAGCAGAGCTCTCCTGCTGCTTCTCTCCCTCTCCTTGGAGCAGACTTCTGCATCACATGCCAACAAAATCAAATGTGGGTTCAGAAAAGCTGCAGCCACTCTTTCTTGAGAAGAGCTTTTGGGAAATCAGGAGGACACATTAGATGGACGAGAGTGTTGGTTGGGGCCACCACTGCTGGACTCAGGAATACAGAAAGCTACCCTGGCCACTGTCCTTCCCTCACCTGGTTCCCCCCAGATTACTTCCCTATTTTACCCCAAAGTATGTCTTCCAGGTTTAATTTTTTTAAATTTATGAGTCACTAGGCATGAGCCTGAAAGGAGAGGATCAGTGAGGAGGTTGTTGGAGTCATTGAGGTGAGAGATGGGATGATTTCATAACCTCAAGGTTTCCCTTTCAGGGTTGATTGGATTTGAACTGATGGCCTTGTGCTGCTAGTCAGGCACTCTACACTTGAGTCATATCATCAGCCTTCCAACTTTTCCATTTCTATGACTCTTGACCCCTTTCAGGTGACACTATTTGAGTTGCTTAACTTCTCCTGTGCCCAAATCTTGTGCAGTAGTTCACAAGCAGTAACTTACGCCCTGGTACACAACTGCCTGATTCAAGATCGCCTAGGGTGCTTCTAAAAAACTGAAGTCTCTAAGTCTTACTTTCTAGAGATTCTGGTTCAGTCCAGTCTTTATTTTCTGAAAGATGCACGGATAATTTCAATGTATGCTCCAGATTTGGAACCATACATCTCCTTAGCTTTGAGCCATCCCTGGAGGGTACATTAAGGCTGGTGTGAAGGGTAAGAAGTAGAGTTAGAAAGTATTAAAAGTCTCAGTGACCAGATTTCACAGAAGATGTGAGTTTCTGAAGTGAGTCCTGGATTATAAATGCCATTACCTGCCCCGAATTCTCTGTATTATCCTACCTGACCTTGTTTTTGTAAACCTATGAAACCAGAAGTTGGTACTAATGATAAAAATAGTCTTTCCTGTTCTAAAGTTCTACAGTTCCAAGAGTCAGTTCAAGAAAGAGCAGACCTCTGTGATTAGATTCCACTGGAGAGATGCTTACTTCAGAACCACAGAGCACTGTGTTAGCTATTTGTTGTTACAGGACAAGTCATCTATAGGTCAAAAGGCAGCGTGATGCATCTGGATTTTTTGTTCAGAATCTCACCAGGCTAAGATCGGTGCAGTTCTCACTTGGTACTTGAAATCTTCAAGCATAATCATTACTTTCCAATTTTAAGATTGAGGCTTCTGCACCCTAATTGGCTATCAACTTCTAGGTGCCACCCTCACTTCTTGACATTTGACTTCTCCTGTGTTCAAAGCATGTTGGATCTTTCTCACAGTTTAAGTCTCTCTGATCTCTTCTCTACAAATCAGAATATTCTTCTTTTAAAGGACCCAATCTAAGTGGATCTGGCCCATTTGGATAATCTCTGTATCTTAAAGTCAACTAACTTGGGATTTTAATTGCATTTGCACCCTGAGGATTAATGTGATAAGATTAAAAAGATGTGCGTACATGTGTTTAAGGGAAAGAACAAAAAAACTAGTGAATTAAGTTAGGACAAAAGTAATTAGGAAATGTCAACTGAGGTCATGAGTTCCCAATGGGGTATTGTACTATAAATAGTCTAACAGCCTGTACTTATGTTATTGACTCTGGGCTACCATAAAAACCCAAACCATATTCTTTTCTTTAAGACAATAATGTAAGTAGCATATTATAGATTTCTGTCTACAACAGTTGAACTTTAAAAAACAGTTGGTCAATTATAGGTCTAAGCTACTGTTATACAGTACGATAGATACTAGTCAAATGTAACTCCCTAATGTAAGTTGGGAACCGAATTCTTAATTTTATTTAATTTTAATTAATTGAAACAAAAAAACTTAAGTCATCGGAGAACTTAAGTGTTTAAGTGTTTGGAATAACTTGGGCATGTATACCTTCTCAACTGTAAATTTTTCAAACACCGAATCAGTTATATAACGTTCATGAAAATTTACTGTTCGTGTTGATATGCCATATGTGTAAAATACAGAACAAATTTACAAACTTTGTACAAGATATAAAGCATTTGATAACTTTGAAGTTATCAGTTGAAATAGTACGTATTTTGGCTATGTGAATTACATAAAATATTAAAATTAATTTTACCAGTTAAAAAAAATAATAATTGCATTTGCAAAATTCCTTCATAGTAGTGCATAGAACAGTGTTTGATTCTATAATCAGAGGATAGGAATCCTGGGGGTGCAACTTTAGAATTCTGCCTACCACAAGCATTGGAGTCTGGAGGCAATGTTTATCCCTATAAAGGGAGGAAGCAACCACATATCTGCCAAGCTCTTGTCCTGTGCCAGGCACTGTGATGAGCGTGTGATGGACACGGACACCATCCCACTTCGTTCTCGGGAGTAGCCTGTGAGGTAGAGATTACCATTCTCATATTACAGACGGGAAACTTGTGACTCAGTCAAGGGAAGCTATGTTCCCAAGATTACTTACCTCGTTCATGCTGGAGCTGGGCTGCCTGGCCACATCCATCTGACCACAGTGCCTCCTCCATCCACCACTTCTTCCCCTTTTGCAGCTTAACTCAGAAGTCACATTGAGCACAGATTGGCCCTATGAAGAAGTCAGGGAATAAAGTTAGGATTCCTGAGTCCTGTTTCCATGATATTTCACTGCACCTTATTAATTTCCCCTATTGACTAAGATGCTGGAAACAGACGGATTAAGCATTAAAATATTAGGTGTCAAGAAAAGGGCTCCTTAATTTAAAGCAAGGGTCTTGGTCCTTACCTAATTCCATGCCTTGGAGTCCAAGGTACTTTGTTTTTTTTAAACAAGTCTCACTATGTAGTCCAGGTTGGCCTTGAACTTGAGATCCATCTGCCTCAGCCTCCTGAGTGTTGGAATTACAGGTATGTATCGCCATGTCCAGCTTAAGATAATTCTTTCCTCAGTTATACCAGGGCACAAATTCCTGGCGCAGATCCATCTAAATGGGCCAAGAGTGGTAAGAGAGAGATTTGACCCCTAAATACAAAAGCAAGAACTGAGACTTGAAGGAAGAGAAGAGAGCTGAGAGATTTTCAGTACTTAGCTTTGCCATGGGAGGGTGAAAGCTGAAACTCTCAGGGAATGTGAGTTTGGACATTTCTTTCTTGCAGATAAAGTAGGAGTGTGTCCCAAAGAGAGAGTAAAATGTACAGCTGAAATTCCGGGCATGTGCAAAACAGATTTCAACTGCCAGGCATACCTGAAGTGCTGCCCTTTTTCCTGTGGGAAGAAGTGCATGGATCCATACATAGGTAATGACATCCAAACCCTTTAGGTTTCCCATTTCTTGCCATGTCCAGAACTGGCTGACCAATAACACTGGACAGCAGGACAAAGAGGCCAGATTCCACTCTTTTCTCTTTCTCTAATTTAACGCTCCATCCTCATGAGTCTAGGCATCAACTAGATAATACTGATGCTCATCTTCTTTGGTCCAACCTTCAATCATTCACAAATAACTAATACTTTTTGCACGTTCACTATGTAGCAAGAAACTGTTGATGGCACTGTGACAAAATCAAACCTCAGTCAGCTTAGATGCTGAGGTCGTTCTTGGATTCTTTCAAGGAGGTTTTCTGATAACTCTAGTCAGCGTCTAATATGTCTAGGAAGTTATGTATTTTATATAGATGCATTTATTCATTTCTTCAACAGGTAATCTATTGTTGTTGCCTTTTGACTAAAGACTACAAGGACACACCTATAGTTGAATAAGTTTGTCTATTACTCATTAGAGTAAGGGATACGTTTCACCATAGACAACCAGGAGGCATCTCAGTAAGGAGCCATTCGAATCTACAATAGTATTTAAGCTTGGTTGGGCAATTTGGGGAAGGGTCTACAAAAGTGGGGGTTTGCCTCAGATGGTAGGGGCAATTCTATAGCTGGGTATGTCAGTGAATCTCATCCGTCGGAGGATCACATCCTCATTCCTAAGGATAAAGCTGTCATTAGTAGAGAAACATAAGTCACTCATGTTAGCTGGCAGAAAGAGTTTGGTATTTTGTGTTTCACAGTTACCTCACTTTATCGTGATCTTAGAGTGACTTTATTTGATGTGAATGTCCTGTGAAAATTTTTATGTCCAACAGGACCAACTTAGCTGTGTCAGATCAGTTTTAAGATACCAGGGACTGCTTTCTCTTTTCCTATACACCACCTACTTTGTTGGGCACTGTAGATATTGTTGCTGGCCATGTCTTGTCCTCTCAAAGCCCAAACCAGTGGAGAAGAAAGATCAAATCTGTTCATAATATCCTTTGCAAAAAAAAAAAAGTATGCTCAGAGTGCCGAGCATGGTGGTGCATGCCTGTAATCCCAGCACTCAGGAGGCGGAGACAGGAGGATCAGAAGTTCAAGACCAATCTAGGCTATATAATGAGCTCTAGGCTAACTTTGGCTACATAGTGAGACCCTGTCTCAAAAAACAAAAACAAAAACAAAACCCAAAAAAACAAAAACCAGGGTGCTGGAGGCATGGCTCAAGCAATAGAACACCTGCCTAGCAGGTGCAAAGCCCTGAGTTCAAACTCTAGTACCATAAAAAAACAAACCAAAGATGCTCAGAAGATCTACACAATATAAAAATATTAGTAGTAGAACTAGGACTAGAACCTGTCTTTTTGACTGTGTCTTTTTCTATGACTTGAACAATAACACCATGAATTATAGCAAAGGTCTGGAGACTAGGGACCTGACTGTCTCTTTTTATCCCTACCCCATGTTATCTCTTTGATGCCTGACTTCAGAGCCCTGCATGTTACCCTTAGACAAAGGAATCTGTCAGGAAGATTTGAGTCGCTGGTATTTTGACTTTGAACAATATCAATGCAAACCCTTTATATACGGTGGTTGCCAAGGGAATGCCAACAACTTCTTCAGCAAGGATGACTGCAGGGATGCCTGCTTGTTAATTGGTAAGACCCAAATCCCTATCAGTCTGAGGACCTTGTTCACTAGAAATAGTACAACAGTGTGGTTATAGGCTCAGCTTTAAGGCGTAACCTCCTTGGTGCAAGCTGTGGTTCTGTCATTGGCTGGTTGGGAGGTCATGGGCCAGTTGGTTGCATTTATGAGTTTCAGTTTTTGTGTTTATAAAATGGAGATAATAACAGTACTTATTTAATGGAGATGTTGTGACAAAAAGGGAGATAATGTGAGAGTTTTGCAGCAGGGAACTGAGAAGAGAAAATATAAGCAGAGAGGAAGCCAGGCCAGGGTTTGAAGTGCTCCTGGGGGCAGTCCCTGTTTTCCCCTCACCTTGGAATGCCAGCACAAGGAAATCTTGGTCTGCGATGGGGACAGGGCAAAAAGGCCTTGTCCTTCCTGCTTCAAGCCATCTCACGTTCAGGTGAGGTGAGTTTCCTAAACAGCTTCTCCTTTAACGCCTTCTTTCCCACTCCATCTTCTATTTCCTATAAGTAAATATCAACTCCTTGGCCTGACTTCTAAGGCTCTTCATTGTTTCTGAGTAATCTGAGCAATGCCCAAGTGTCTCTCGATCCCCTTTTCTGTCTTCAGAGTGATTGGGTGGCCTGCTCTTTCCAAAGATGGAAAAAGATGTGGGTTCTACACCACTGATTATTGAACCCTCTGACTGCGCCTGGCCTTCACTCAAGGGCTTAATCTTACCCTTCCAAGGCTTGCTTTTAGGTCTTCACCACCCACAACTTCTCTGTCCTTGAAGACTCCCTCACAAATGAGATAGTGTACATACTGTGTTAATAAATTTGGCCAATGGGGTCTAAGAACCAGGTCTACCTCCTTGGAGGAAGACGTTTTCTCACAGCATCAATCTATTGGGCATCAATCCAAGGACACACCCAAGAATGAAGTTTAGACAGGACAGCCCTGCAATCTCATGGAGGAAGTGTAGACACTGGATATGGAGAGTAGAGTGGAGTGAAGGTGAAGACTCTGGGCTCATTCTTCAATGTTATGGTTGTCACCAGTAATGGTGGGAGACAGTGTCCTATAGAGGTCATGTGACCTGGGTTAAAATCCTACTTTGCCTACTTGCTGCAAATTTCTTCACTTCTTTGGGTTTTAATTACATTCTCTGTAATATTGGAATAATAGCGAAGAGCTCACTGAATTGATAGGATACCATGTGATCAAAGACACAAAGACTTGACACCAGGGCTGCACAAGGAATGAGCTCACTAAATGGTAACAACTGAGATGGTGATGATGGATCTTCAAAATGCATCACTGTAAGCTGGATGTAGTGGTGCACCTCTGTAAACCCAGAGTCAGGAGGCTGAGGCAGGAGGATTGTGAGCTCAAGGCCAGTCTGGGGTACATAGTGAGACCTTGTCTCAAAAAAACAAACACAAACACAAAACAAGCAAATAAAAGCAGCTTTGTGACTGACGAGGCAGCATTGGAATTTCAAGCTAAGATTTTGTAAGGCTAAGCAATATACCTATTGCCAACACTTTACAGATGAGGAAAGAGTCAGGGAGGTAAATGCAGTTGTCTAAGGACATACAGTTGGTCAGGGAGAGAGCTGTAATTGTATTCCTTAGGCCCAATGTACCTGAATGGGTAAGGCAATCTTGTAGCTTGACTTGATGAAATTAGGACCATAAGCCTCCCTTTGTAGGAACCATGAAGCTGTGGATTAGACCTCAGTCCTCCAACCCAAGAGACAACAGGGCTTGGGCTGGTTTATGGGAGTTTTAGGTAGGGATTAAAGGACTAATTATTCCTATCTGATAGAGAAACTGAAGTCACATTGAGTGTCAAGACTAGTACTTTATGCTGGGGCTTCAGACACCTACCCTGCCATATTCCATGATACGGTGAGATGTTTTTTTCCTCCATAGCCTACTGGAGATGGACATGGTAGGGTGAACCCAGTTCAGAAAGAAATGCCAGCTTTGAAGAGAAGGAATGCGGCTTGAAGGTTGGTGGGATGGGGTGGGTTTGTAGGAACTCACATCTGTTCTCATTTTAGTCAAGAAAGGGCAGTGCCCACTCTTCCCCTACGAGGCTCGAATGGAGTGTCCAGCATCATGTAGGAATGACATGGATTGCCCTGAGCAGGAAAAATGCTGTGATTCTAGGTGTGGCTTTATATGTGCCAAGTCCTGGACAGGTGAGAACTAAGGAAATACCTCCCAAAGTCCACTGGGTTTATGTCAAGGATACCATGTCATCTCATGAAGTGGTGACATCTTTATTTTTTTTAAGACAGGGTCTGTCTATGTGGTACAGACAGGCCATGAGTTCGTGATCCTCTTGCTTCAGCCTCCTGATTATAGGTGTTTACCACCACACCCATCTGGTGTCTTGACCCTCAGATGCCTCTTGGACTGATCTGGAGGCGTGTTAGGACTCTTCTCCTTTAATACCCAACCAGTGCTCACAGGTTGAGCTCCTGACCTATGCGTACTGTTGTGTCGATCCTCAAAGGCAGTCATGCATGAGGTCTTCTCCATTTGTCCCCAGGAAAACTTATTTGTTCTGAGTCTTATTCTTCAGTGACCTGTGAAGTGACAATGTCCACGGATTCATACACACTCACACACAAACACATGAATGCACACACACATGCAATACTTAATTATTAGGTATAGTCCTAATAATTCACACCTTGTAAAAGGGGCTGGGGAAAAGAGTGGTATGAAATGCTTTTGAGGTAGACACCAACTATCCAACCTCTAAGGCTGGAGATGCAAATTCCCCCATGCAGTCCCAGGGATTGTCAGTGCTTTTAGATACACCATGGTATGCAAACACTTTTCAACTGACTTCAACTTTTCTTCTGGCTTTCTGTGAGGCTTTGGGCATCATCCTTCTCCTTAAATGGTCCTCAATTCAAGGAAGCTCTAGGTGCTCTCTAACACTCTTCTTCCATCTCTGGGATTGTATAACCCATATTCATTAATTCTGTAGAGGCAGGTGAGAATCTTTCAGATTGCATAATTCCAATATGGCAAAAATTTTTTTGGTGATCTTCAAATTGATAGAGAATTGATATTCTGCCTCCTCCATTGTGTTGTTACTGTAAATTCCCCAAATGTGTGTCAAATTATAACCAAATATCTGAAGGTCAAGTGTCTTATTTTACCCCAAAAAGTCAAAGCAGGTTTCTGCCCACATAAGCCCATGATATGTAACAAGATTGATACACCCAAATGCCTGCAGGACAACGATTGTCCACTGGAGGAGAAGTGCTGCTCGCGTTGTGGACTGAAGTGTTTTGATCCCAGAAACTGACAGTGTAAGTAGAAAACACTATCATCAAAGTAATGAATTACATGTAGCATAATAAAACCTTTCACTTTCATTTGTGTTGAATTCTTGCCAAATTATGTCACTGAAATAACAGTAGTATTGGAGCTATTGTGATTTTAAATAGAATCAGATCATCTGAAAAATGAGAATAAATTTGACTCTTCTTTTTTCCAACTTCGTGACTTTTTAAAATCTTCTATGACACAGACTGTGAAATAACATCGAAAATAAAAACAATGAAGGAGGTGTGTAACCCAGTGGCAGAGCATGCACAAGGCCCTGTGTTCAAACCCCAGAATTTAAATATAAATAGATAGATGATAGATAGATAGATAGATAGATAGATAAGGTGATGGTATCTGTCACTGAGTAGTTCCTTATTTTAAAGTCAGTATGACTTCTGATAAATAAAAAGACACATGTTGTTGGATTTGGAATAAATAGGTTTTATTACACTTAGGTGATTTTCTTTTTTAAAGCTATTTCCTATCCATTTTCAGTTACTGCAGGAAATGACTGTTGAATTTTATCAATTTTTTTTGAGACGGGGTCTTGCTGTGTTGCTTAGGCTGGTCTCAAATTTTTGACCTCGAACAATCCCTCCTTCCCAAATAGCTATGCCCAGCTTATGAAATACCCTTTAAGCATCCAGTCAGATAGTGATTTTGCTCTTCTAATTTGTTGGCATGATGACATATATTATTAAATTGTCATATGTTGAATCATTTTGCATTTTCAGAATAACCCTAATCTTGTTAATCTATTTGTATTAATACAGTGTGGTTCTTTCAGCAAATAGTTGACTCAAAAATTTTCACATCTATAGTTAAAAGAAAAATTGGTGTATGTTTTTTGTTTGTTTTGCTATCGAATCATAGTACTTTAAAAAAAAAAAACTAGTGTGGGAACCTAGTAGGAAACTTGCTTACTTTTTCTATGACCTAAAAATTTTTAGTAATATATGAATTCTCTGTTCTTTTAAGGCTACACAAAATTCCACTCCAAAAAATCTAGATTACATTCTTTCTGTAGTGATACATTTCAATAATTTTCAAATATTTTTCTTTTGTAGGAGGGGAGTGGGCAATGAAACTTCATTTATGTTAAAACCAAACCACTAGGAAAATACATCACAGCTCTGACACAGCAAACAGGCCATCTTATCACTTCAAGTAGTAAGTTGGTGAAATGACAGCACAGTCCTTATCCAAAGGATAAGGTGTGATGAGGCAGGAACCCTATGTGTTACAAAGGTCCCAAGCAAAAATGGTTTTTGTAATGGCATGGAGGACTGCTCTTCCTTTTCTCTAAAGGAGTGACAGGCCAGCCCAAATTACTTACTTTTTAACTTTCATTTGCCAGAGGGTTATCTAAATAAGGCTCTGTTAATCCAGGGGGCTATGTCAGCAATGCTGGGTTTAGGCTTTTGTTTTATTCTTTTCTATGAAAACCAGGCTTTTCCAAGTCTGGTACTTTACAACTCTCTTATGGAGCCAACAGTTATGTTTTTTTTCCTGGTGGTATGGGGTTTGAACTCAGGGCCTTGTTTATCCCCAAATACTGATATATATATCACAATCAAAACCCTTTTCCCTTCAGAGAAGAGAAGATTGTCCTGTCACTCTGCTGCAGAAAACCCCAGGGTCCGTGAAGGAAGCTCTGCTTTCCATACTCAGGGTGTGTTGACTCATATTTTTGCACTGCTCTCCAGGCTGAATGGTGCGATGTAAGAATTTCAAGAAATGCACACCCATATCTTGATGACCAGAAAAGTTTATATACAAGGAATCTTCCAAAGTTCTTATTCAAACTACTGTCCCCTCCAGCTCCACATCTTAAATCTACTTTGTGCTGTTGTATATAAAAACAAAACCAAGCAAAATAAAGACCCTCAAACATTTTTCCCATTCTAAATTAGTGATCTCCTAGATTTTGTTTTACAGTTTATAGAAAATGGTGTGGTGATACTTCTGGTAAACAAGAGATTGACAACAAATAAGAACACCTCTCCTCAAACTCCATCAGATCACAGGCAGGTGACCTGCCAACCTGTTGGTACCTTGGAGAAGTATCTTGGAGGGCTCTGGCTTGGAACAGGGAGGTCTCTCTACAGCCAGTTTGAACACTTGTCACATTAAATTAGGCTCTAAAACACATTTCTGTGCTATTTTTGACCCAAAATTAGTACATATATTCCATTTCACACAGTGTGATTGAACATCTAGGAAGAGGTTTAACTTATTTTTAAGAAAGTATAAAGGATGATGCAGCCTTAATTGGGGGCTCTGGGAACCATTTGGAGATTTGTTTGTTTGTTTATTTATTTTGTAGTGTCAGGGGTCAAACCCAGGGCCTTGCCCATTCAAGGATGTGTTCTGCCACCAAACTATATCCCTAGTCCCGGAAATATATTGACTTTGTGAATCTCCAATCACTAAAGACATCTGTCTACCTCATCCCTTTTGGACTCAGCATTCCTCTCTGCCTTCAGGTCCACAATAAAATATTATATCCACACCAATACCAAAAGATTCCCCAGAGGCCTCTGGCTAGAACTTATATGCTCAGCAACCTCCTAACCTTATCGCTGACAGTTGCTGGATGACATTTAGTCAGCATCCTCACTTCTCTGGGCCTTAAATCCCTATCTATAAGATAAAGTGATGGAACTTGTTTTCCCTTAGAGCCCTGCCACCTAGATGTTCCAAGGTTTTGTTCCCTCTTAGCTGAGTTTGGGAGAAAACAGAAGTAGAATGAGAGGGACAGCACTGATTATGGCATCTTGAGTGTTCATTAGAAATTCTGTTCCTAGTCTCTTTGATGAATCTTCCTTAAATGAGGCTGCAAAGTTTGTTGGATGGGATTCCCACGGAAACTCTGCCTGTGATCCCAAATTTTGTGGCCACATAGTTGCTCACTAATGAGAAAACTGGCTTTGCCTGGCTTCTACCTATCATTTAGGAGAATTTGGAGAACAACAATTGGCACAATAGAGCAACACTTAATCAGGAAAGAAAGGGGGAGCCCTATAGATAACATTTACTCTGAAGAATATCTCTCCCCTTACCAGAACTGATTTAGTTGATGGTACTGGAGATTTGCAGCTGTGGGAAAGATCTCCAGTACCCTCTTTCCATTAGCCATATTGGAATCTGGAAGTTTGAATCTGGTATGCTATTGAACTTGATTCAGTTGTCTCTCAGGCAGGTCTCTCAGTTTCATGGTTTCTTCTCAGACAAGGAGTTTGCATCAGATGACAGACTCCCTATAATCGTCAACAATTTCTCCTGCTCTCAAAGTGCCACCACTGTGACAAACTCTTTTGGAAGACTTATCAGTTTCATTCCTCCCTAACATCTTACTCGTGGCAACATATACTTTTTGGCCTTAATCAAAGAATGAGTGACTCAAAGAGAAGATAAAAGGAAGAATAGTGGGAAGAAACTGTGGGTGAGAGAGAAAGGAACACAGAGACCATGGGAGACCCACAGATAAAGAGAAAAATAAAGATAGACACAGAGAGGCACAAAGAGATACCAAGAGATCAACAGAGACATTGTCAGAGCAGATGGAGGGGTGTGCTAGTCGGCGTGTGCGTGAAATGGGAGATGAATAAGAAGAACATTCCACAATTCTCTTAAGTGATTAAGACAAGACCCGACAGGGTGGCTTCACTTCTAAGGTGTCCTGGAAAGTATCCCCTCATTGATCCAAGGCCCTCCTCAGTGCAGCCCATGTCTCCAATAAGAGACCCTTCCCCAAAGCTGTGGGCTGGAGATGCCATTAGTCCTCATTTGTGACTTCAGGAACTTGGTGTTCCCAGCAAGAAAGGGGGTGGCTGGCTTTTCTCCAGTTCTCATGTCCAAGACACTGGCTGCTGGAAGAATAGGTTGAGCACAGCAGGCAGTCATTTCAATGTTCTGGAACCGCCAGCCAGCCGGGCCCCTCTTCAGAATGGAGTCTTCTGGACTTCTGAGCATCCTCCTGCTACTCATCCTCATTGTGAATATCCAGGGACCTCGCCTAAGTGATTGGCTCTTTCCCAGTAAGTAGTAAGCCTCACCCTTGTCCTGGAGAAAGGGAAGTTTTCTGAGAGGAAGAGACAAGGATTCCTCAGATCTGGGTTCGTTCCTCCATCTTAGTCTTGACTGTGGGTTGGGTGAGGAGGGGGATATTGAAGATACTCTGGGAAATATTTTCTGGGAATGCAGGTTTCTAGGTCTGTGCAATCTCTACTTTTAGTCTCTCAGAAGTAGAGGCTATTTCTTTGGGAAGTGGGGGACAGACATGGACCTAGCATTTATGGGGGGTATAGGATCCCTTTCTCAGGACCTTGTCTTTATTTTTTCTGATTCTTTCAAGTGTAGTCCTATAAAGTGTCTTGGCATTCAGGTCAAGTGTTCTTGACTTTGGGATAAAAGATAGTTTCTAGAAGTTCCTTTAAATATAAGACAATGAAGCTTCATGACTATGTAGTAATAATGATAATTGTTAGAATTTTCTGAACACTCACAAAGTAGGGATTTCTGAATAGAGATTTTGAATAATAATAATAATAAGAAGAAGAAAGACTTGAATCAGTCTGGTAGCCATGTAACCTTGGGCAAGTCACTGAATCCAATGTGCTTCGATTTCATCATCTGTAAAACAGAGACATTAGCAGAACTTACTTCATAGGACTGCTGTGGGGATTACACAAGGTGATGTATTTAAAATGCTTAGAAGAAAGCTGGGCACAGTGGCCCACACTGTAATCCTAGATACATGGGAAGCAGAGATTGAGAGGATTGTGGTTCAAGGCCAGCCTGGGCAAAAAGTTTGTAAGACCCCATCTCAACCAACAAGCTGGGCATGATGGTGCATGTCTGTAACTCTAATTATACAGGAGCCACAGGTAGGAGGATCATAGTCTGAGCCTGGCCCCAGGCAAAAATGCAAGACACTATCCAAAAAATAACTAAAGCATAAAAGGGGCAAGGCTCAAATGGTAGAGAACCTGCCTAGCAAGTGCAAGGCCTTGAGTTCAAAACTCCAGTACTGCCAAAATATAAAATAAAATGCTTTGAAGGGTGTGTGGCTGATGGTAAATACTTAACAAACATTAGGTCATATAACTGTACTTCAATGATTATGATTAAAGTTTTACACTCTGGCTCATTTCCTCTTCACAACTCTGTAAGGCCAAGCTGATGTTACAAATGAAGAAAGGAAGTTTCAGGGAGGGTAAGTGCAGACAGACCAGTGTTAGAATTCAAAAGCCAAGCCGATTCTGGGGTGACACGAATCACTGTACAATGTCACCTCCCAGAGGAACTCGCAAGCAACGACTCCAGCAAAGTGGGAATGACCAGATCAGCCTAAAGCCATGGCTCTCAATGGGGGCATTTTTGTCCCCAGGAACATTTGCAATGTCTGGAGAGAAGTTTTGACTGCTACAATGCGGGTCTAATGCAAAAGCTACTGGCATCTGGTGGGTAGAGACCAAGGAGGCTGCTAAAGGTGCTACAGTACACAGGGTCGCCCCCACTCCCCACAATGTTTATCCAGGACAAATGTCCTCAGTGGTTAAGAAATTCTGCTTCACCTGCACATCCATGTTTATTGCGGCACTATTCACAATAGCCAAGTTATGGAAACAGCCAAGATGTCCCACCACTGACGAATGGATTAAGAAAATGTGGTATCTATACACAATGGAATTTTATGCAGCCATGAAGAAGAACGAAATGTTATCATTCGCTGGTAAATGGATGGAATTGGAGAACATCATTCTGAGTGAGGTTAGCCTGGCTCAAAAAACCAAAAATCATATGTTCTCCCTCATGTGTGGACATTAGATCAAGGGCAAACACAACAAGGGGATTGGACTTTGAGCACATGATAAAAGCGAGAGCACACAAGGGAGGGGTGAGGATAGGTAAGACACCTAAAAAACTAGCTAGCATTTGTTGCCCTTAATGCAGAGAAACTAAAGCAGATACCTTAAAGCAACTGAGGCCAATAGGAAAAGGGGAACAGGTACTAGAGAAAAGGTGAGATCAAAAAGAATTAACCTAGAAGGTAACACCCACGCACAGGAAATCAATGTGAGTCAATGCCCTGTATAGCTATCCTTATCTCAACCAGCAAAACCCCTTGTTCCTTCCTATTATTGCTTATACTCTCTCTACAACAAAATTAGAGATAAGGGCAAAATAGTTTCTGCTGGGTATTGAGGGGGGGAGCGGGAGGGGGTGGAGTGGGTGGTAAGGGAGGGGGTGGGGGCAGGGGGGAGAAATGACCCAAGCCTTGTATGCACATATGAATAATAAAAGAAAAATGAAAAAAAAAAAAAGAAATTCTGCTTCAAAGGGGCTGGGGCTGGGAGTGTGACTGGGGACCAAGGTGACAAGGTAGACTGAAGGGTGGCCAGCAGGGGTAGTGTGATCAGCGCTGGGAACTGCTCCAGGCCCCCCGAGGGAAAGGATTCTTAGGAATGAGCAAAGTGAACGCAAACTTCCCTGACTCCCCAGAACTGTGTCTGGAGAAGGGTTCCCTTCAAGGCTCAAGGTTGTAAGACTGCTCCTTCCCTAGGGAAATGCCCCAGAGTCAGAGAACGCTGTGAATTCAAGGAAAGGGACCTGTGTACGAAGGACAGACAGTGCCGGGACAAGGAGAAGTGTTGCAACTTCAGCTGTGGAAAAAAATGTTTAGACCTCCAACAAGGTAAGGTTCAGAGCCCCTGAATAACTAAAAAAATTATTTTTCCTAGCTTTGGCTCTTAAGCCACTGCCTTTCAGCCTATACAATCCAACTTTGCACCAGGAAATGTTCCTAGCACCCAAAACTAGAGAGGTTTTTCCTTGATGCTGCAAACTTAACTCTATGCCCATTTCCTGAGGCTCCAAAAGGCTATCGATATTTACTGAGTGCTTCTGAGACCCATTGCATAGTCCATTTTGCATCACTGTTATAAAATGAGGCAGGACAGTTACAATGAAAAGAAGTTTATTTATTCATTCATTTATTTTAGAAACTCCCTTATTTTTTATATTACAAAATAGTGAATGTCATGATGACATTTCCAAATGTATTAAATGTGCTTTGATCCTGTTCATACCATTGCCGCCCGTGGTCCCCTGCCCTGTATCCTTTTCCCTCCAAAAAGTCCCCAATAGGGTCATGTCTTTTTGTTTGTTGGTGTTTATGGATCTAGGTTCTGCACATGAGAGAAAAGATGTGATGTTTGTCTTTCTGCATCTGGCTTATGATGATCTCCTGTTCCATCCATGTTCCTGCAGATGACTAATTTCATTTTTCTTTCTGGCTGACTAATGCTCCATTGTGTATATACACCACATTTTCCTGATCCATTCATCTGCTCAGGAACACCTCAGCGGGTTCCATAACTTGGCTATTTCGAATTGTACCACAATAAATGTGGGTGTGCAGGGATTTCTTTTTTATGTGACTTACATTCATTCTGGTATGTACCCAGGAGTAGAATAGCAGCACTATATATGGTAATTCAATTTTTAGTTTTTTGGGGAACCTCCACTGATTTCTGTAGCTACTGCACTAATTTATATCCTTGCCAACAGTGTATAAGTGTTCCTTTCCCCCCACATCGTTGTCAGCATTTGTTGCTGTTTGTTTTCTTGATAATAGCCATTCTGAATGGGTTGAGACAGAAGCTCAGTTTGTTTTGATTTGCATTTCCTTTATGGCTAACATTTCTTCATACATTTGTTGGCAATTTGGATTTCTTCTTTTGAAAATTGTTTGATTCCTTTGCCCATTGATGAATTGGATTATTTATTCTTTTGGTGTTTAACTTGGGGGCTGAAAAGAGGTTTATTTAGCTCACAGTTTTGGTGGCTGGGTAAAATAGCATGATTAGGTGCTGGCAAGGATCCAAGGCAAATGGTGAGGCACATGTGGGAGGAGGGAGAGAGCCAAGAGAGAGGCTGGGGACCTATGATCCCTTCTGAGGGCACATCCCCAACTGACATAAGGACCTGCCTCTTACCTCTTAAGGGTGTTGCTACTCTGGGGACCAAGACACCAATCCACGAACCTTGGAGAGGGCACACTTAAGCCACATCCAAACCATAGCACCCATAACTTGATTTGACTTGCTCACCGTGGTGAGGGACACTGGGAAGGGCTTCCCTGGGAAAGCA
The DNA here is from genome assembly GCF_047511655.1 of Castor canadensis. NCBI lineage: Eukaryota > Metazoa > Chordata > Mammalia > Rodentia > Castoridae > Castor > Castor canadensis. The sequence continues at coordinate 167,945,847 of NC_133390.1, read as the reverse complement.
AAGCTGGAGGGGGTCAGAATGGAGGGTAATGTGAGGGGAAGGAAGATGGAAGGGCTCACCAGGCACAGGCACAGAGGCTCAGGGGTGGGTCCAGGGAGCCCAGATTGCAGAGTGGGCATGAGTGTGGTCAGGGAAGATCCCTGGTGGGTAAGGATCAAACAGTTCAGGCCTGGGTCAGACAAGAAAGTCTCATCTCAATCTCTTAAAAACTATGGAAATCCATTGAGGTCTGGCAGTGACACAACCAGGATTCTACTTTGCCTCCAATGCGCGAGAGGGAAATAGAAGGAACAGAGTATCTTAAAGGACTTCAGGATGAAAGGACAGGTAGCTTCAACTAGAGATGTAGCTGAGGGATGGGCAAGAATGGGATAGTTTGAAAGGTATTTAGGGAGTACCTAGGACTTTACAATGGAGGAGAGTAGGCAGGCAAGAGGGTGACAGCCATTCATTCATATGTCCGCACAAGAGGAATTCTAAACTCAGTTGTCCTGAGTTCAAATTTGAGTTCCAGTTTTACCAGTGTTTTTTTTTTTTTTTTAACCAGTGTTTTTAAAACTCTTGAGCAGATTAACAACTTGCATGCAGCTGGTCTCCTGCAGCGTGACAGGGAAAAGGAGTCTGCTTCACTTTCAGTCATGGTGAAGAACAGTAACACTGTTTTGTATCTGGTGAACATTCTGAGTTTTCAACTCTGGGATCTCTCTGCAGATATATGCAAGCTACCAAAAGAAACTGGTCCCTGCATGGCTTTTTTTCGTCGTTGGTGGTATAGCAAGGAAAACAATACTTGCTACACCTTCATCTATGGTGGCTGCCAGGGAAACAATAACAACTTCCAAACCAAAACCATCTGCCAGAATGCCTGCCGAAAAAGACGTGAGTCTTGGGCCCCAGTCTCCCATTCTCACCAGAGTTCATCTAGGTGTTAGCTGGCTCAATCCAAGACAGCTTGGCTCACCTGGTACAAGCAGAACAAGCTGCAATCAGGAGGCAAAACTGCACCTTGCAGAGGGGAGCCTGTCTTTTTTGGGAACCGAGGATGGGAAGGGACATAGAGGTGAATCAAATCTAGAAACAATGAGGGGACTTGGGAGGGGTCAAAGGAGGAAGCAGATGTGGTGAGATCTCAGAGACCAATTGCAGAAGGATCACAGAATGTGCAGCCTAGCACTGGACACCTTGATCAGCCAATAATCCCCAGCCATCAATGTCCTCCCGGATCTCTTTGCCAATATCCAATTTCATTCATTTATTTTTCTGTTTAAACAGAGGTTCAAGCTCCACAGGTAAGCTCAGCCCAGGATGCTCAGCCACATTTATACCTTCATTCTCAACAGGCTCCTTTTCCTGAAGGATGAGGGATACACTAGAATTACTGTCAAGCTTGGCTCCTGTTCCCAGCTCTGTGTACCTGCCGGATGTTCCAGGTTGGCTTCCATTGTTGCACTGTCAGCACTCCAAGACCTTGTCTCTTCCCAGAAGTGCACTCCTCCTCTTCCTCCATCTCTACCTCCTTCCATGACTAATACCTTCCATTTGGATCCCATCCATATCTGTGCCTCACCCCTTCACCTCCAACATCCAAAGCTCCCTGTTTATCCCTGTGTAGCTCCTAGCTTTTTCAATAAAGTACTTGACTTACCTGTATCTCTGAGTCTGTGTAATTCATAACTGTTTGGCATTTTATACTTTGCAGAGAATCAGGCATCATTGAAACTTCTCGTGACATCACTCAAGGGAGTGAAGACATCAGAACTTTCAGAGTTGAGAGCTACAGGTGTATTGTTAACCTCCTCTGTTTCTTCAAAAGGTAGTAAAGGTCTTAAAGCAAGAACCCATGTATGTTGCCTTAGTGTGGATGCCTCAGAAACTGGCGACGGGCATGAGTAAAAGTAGTTTGCTTACATGGGAGATCTCCAAGAAGTATGAAATGGGGAGTGGGATAAGTGATTCAGGGAAAGAAGAGTCCAGCTACTTTGCAAGCAGAGCTCCATTTTGAGATCAGCCTGTGTAAAAAATTAGTAATATCTCATCTCAATCAATAGCTGGTATAGTGAAGTGCCCCCTGTGATCCCAGCTACACAGGAGGCTGTAGGTAGAAGGATCGTGGCCCCAGGCAAAAATATAAGACCCAACCTGAAAAATAATTGCAGCAAAAAACGACTGGGGCAAGGCTCAAGTGTAGCATGTGTCTAACAAGTTCAAATCTCAGTACTACCAAAAAACAAAAAAAGAAAGAAAAGAAAAAAAAAAGAAGAAAGGAGAGGAGCGGAGTCAATGATGAGCCATGGAAAACACGTCTTCAAATTTTCTTCATTGTCTCCCTTGCTGGGGATGTTGAGGTATCGATCCAGTGATTCCCATCCTCCACCAAAAGCCTGGGCCATAAATCCCCCACTCTTTCTGACTGTTCCATGAACAAGCTGAGCAAGCCCCTGGGAAGTCAGAAAAAACCCACAGCCGGGAGCTAGGGACTCTGTTCGCATGGGAGGCTGTGCATGTGCGCTGGATGTTATTCCTCCATAAATAGAAACAATGCAGCGATACAAGCTATTCTGTGAATGAAGCTCAAAAATGGACACTGTGTGATTCCATTCATATGAAACACGGAATAGGTGAATCTATAGTCACAGAAAGTGGATTAGTAGTTGTCAGGGGTTGGAGTGGCTTAAGGATGGCCAGGCTGTGACTGCTAATGGGTGTTGGGCTTTCATTTGGAGTAATAAAAATGTTTTATAACTAATAGAGATATAATTGTACAGCCCTGTGAATGTCCTAAAAAATCACTGAATTATTTACCTTAAAATGTTGATTTTTTTGTTTGTTTTTTAAGGCAAGGTCTTGTTCTGTAGTGCAGGCTGACCTTGAACTCATATCTGCTGCAGACTCCTGCGTGCTGGGAATACAGGCTCATACAACCAAGTCCTGAAAAATGGTTGATTCTGTATGATGTAAATTCTACCTCCATTTTAAACAATGGATTCAGGATAAAATGTGTCCTGGAACTGTTTCTTGAAACAGTTACAGTGAAATCAGAGGTGAGCCAAGTTCACTGGGGTGGGTGTGACATGCAATCCCTACTACAGTCTACCCTTGCATTGCTCAGAATCCCACATGTGTCTTCTCTCTCTCTCTCCACTTTCCCTCTCTCTCTTTTTTCTCTCTCCCTCTGACTGGGATTTGAACTCAGGGTTTTGCTCTTGCAAAGAGGGTGCTCTACGACTTGAGCCACATCTCCAGGCTATTTTGCCCTTGTTATTTTGAAGATGGGTCTCTCAAACTATTTGCCCTATCTGGCCTCAAACTTTGATCCTCCCGATCTCAGTCTCCCAGGTAGCTAGGATTACATATGTGAGCCACCAGCACTCAGCTCTACTCTTACCCACAGGTCAAGAATTAGTCTGTGGAACAATTCAGGAACAATTGGTGGAACATTCTACAGGCCCCACAGCTACAGCTGGTTCTGAAGCCATAGGAAACTGTACTATTTCTCTCCTACATTGCCTGTGCTAAATTGTGCCTGACGATAGAAGCTCTCTTTCAGCTCCAGTATTATTTCCTGCTTCAAAAGACCATGACCTGGTCAGGCACTATGAAGACTGATTTCAACCTGGGATCAATCCGTTTCCTCCTCACACCCTACTCCTGACAATTTCTTTACTCTCTGACAGTGAGTAAAGAAAAAGGGTGGATCAAAGAAAATAGACTAGGAAAGAAGGGAAGAAAGAGGGAGAGAGGAGAGAGAACGAGCACTGGTCAAAGACATAAAGAAGCACAGAAAAGAGAAAAACAAAGAGTGGGAAAAATGAAACAGATAAGTAGACATGCCTGAAGAAGAAGGAAATCAGAAAGGTGAAAACTAGGATACTTTTGATCTCCAAACTGCCCTTGGGAAAAGGAAGGTGGTGAAGCATCCCTTCTGCAGATGGGTCTTGAACACCCAAGCCAAGTGCACCCTTCTCCCTGGTAAACCAGAGCCTCAGATAAGGAGCAGCCTGTTGAGAGTCCCATCCTCCAGGGTCAGCAGTGGAGGTTCCAGATAGTCCTACTGATGACCTTGGGGACTTGGTGCTCAGCAAAGGGTGTGGCTGGCTTGTGTTCAAAGTCATCTCCTGGAGTTGGACCAGGGCAGCCACAGTGCAGATGCAAGAGCTGCTGAGCAGCTACTCATGGTTTTAATGCCACCAATCAGGCATTCCTAAAATGGGATTCTTGGGACTTCTGCCATTCCTGGTATTATTTATCCTCCTGGGGATGTCAAGGAACCTGGTCTGATGGAAGGCTTCTTTTTTAGTAAGTACTGGAAACACAGTCCTTGCCATGGAGTGAGGGAACTCGATGGGGAGGAAGGAACAAAGAACAGATTCTCACCTTGGCCAGGACCCTGGGTGGGAGAGAGGGGGCATTTGGAATCATTATTTCAGCCCGCTTTCCTCCTGGAAAGATGTCCTCGTGAATGCAGGGACCTAAGTCTATGGCAATGAAGTGCCCACTGTTTTTCCAAGGAGTCTCCCTGGAGGTGCCTGGCCCTAGAGCTCATGAAACAGGCTTTGGCAACTGGCTAGCCCAAAGGACTTTCCCTGAAGGACAGGCCTCTCCCCAGCACCTCCCACATGAGCTCCCAAATCCTCCCAGTGAAGGTCCCAAAGCATTCCTCACACCCACAGAAGATCCTTGCCTTTGGGGTAAAGAATAGTCTCCAAAAGACTCTTGGAATACTGAAATATGAAGACTCCACAACTAGTAGCTAAAATATACTGAGCACTTAAAAAGTAGTGGTTGAAAAAAATCAATAAAGAAATCCAAGATCTAAAATATGCAATAGATCAAATGGACCTAGTAGATGTTTACAGAACATTTCATCCAACCTCTATACAATATACATTCTTCTCAGCAGCCCATGGAACCTTCTCCAAAATAGATCCTATCCTAGGGCACAAAGCAAGTCTCAGCAAATATAAGAAAATAGAAATTATACCGTGCATACTATCTGATCACAATGCAGTAAAAGTAGAACTCAACAACAAAAGTAAAGACAAAAAACATGCAAACAGCTGGAAACTAAATAACTCATTACTTAATGAAGAATGGATCATCGATGAAATAAAAGAGGAAATTAAAAAGTTCCTGGAAGTCAATGAAAATGAAAACACAACCTACCGGAACCTATGGGACACAGCTAAGGCAGTCCTGAGAGGAAAGTTTATAGCCATGAGTGCATATATTAAAAAGACTGAAAGATCCCAAATCAATGACCTAATGATACATCTCAAACTCCTAGAAAAACAAGAACAAGCAAATCCCAAAACAAATAGAAGGAGAGAAATAATAAAAATAAGAGCTGAAATCAACAAAATAGAAACCAAAAAAACCATACAAAGAATTAATGAAACAAAAAGTTGGTTCTTTGAAAAAATAAACAAGATCGATAGACCCCTAGCAAACCTGACTAAAATAAGGACAGAAAAAACCCAAATTAGTAGAATCAGGAATGCAAAAGGGGAGATAACAACAAACACCATGGAAGTCCAGGAAATCATCAGAGACTACTTTGAGAACCTATATTCAAATAAACTTGAAAATTTTAAAGAAATGGACAGATTTCTAGATACATATGATCATCCAAAACTGAACCAAGAGGAAATTAATCACCTGAATAGATCTATAACACAAAATGAAATTGAAGCAGCAATCAAGAGTCTCCCCAAAAAGAAAAGTCCAGGACCTGATGGATTCTCTGCTGAATTCTATCAGACCTTTAAAGAAGAACTGATACCAACCCTCCTTAAACTGTTCCACAAAATAGAAAGGGAAGGAAAACTGCCAAACACATTTTATGAAGCCAGTATTACACTTATCCCAAAACCAGGCAAAGACACCTCCAAAAAGGAGAACTATAGGCCAATCTCCTTAATGAACATTGACGCAAAAATCCTCAACAAAATAATGGCAAACCAAATTCAACAACACATCAAAAAGATCATTCACCACGACCAAGTAGGCTTCATCCCAGGGTTGCAGGGGTGGTTCAACATACGAAAATCAATAAACGTAATAAACCACATTAACAGAAGCAAAGACAAAAACCACTTGATCATCTCAATAGATGCAGAAAAAGCCTTTGATAAGATCCAACATCATTTCATGATAAAAGCTCTAAGAAAACTAGGAATAGAAGGAAAGTACCTCAACATTATAAAAGCTATATATGACAAACCTACAGCCAGCATTATACTTAATGGAGAAAAACTGAAACCATTCCCTCTAAAATCAGGAACCAGACAAGGATGCCCACTATCTCCACTCCTATTCAACATAGTACTGGAATTCCTAGCCAGAGCAATTAGGCAAGAAGAAGGAATAAAAGGAATACAAATAGGTAAAGAAACTGTCAAAATATCCCTATTTGCAGACGACATGATCCTATACCTTAAAGACCCAAAAAACTCTACTCAGAAGCTTCTAGACATCATCAATAGCTATAGCAAGGTAGTAGGATATAAAATCAACATAGAAAAATCATTAGCATTTCTATACACTAATAATGAGCAAACTGAAAAAGAATGTATGAAAACAATTCCATTTACAATAGCCCCCCAAAAAATCAAATACCTAGGTGTAAACCTAACAAAGGATGTGAAAGACCTCTACAAGGAAAACTATACACTTCTGAAGAAAGAGATTGAGGAAGACTATAGAAAGTGGAGAGATCTCCCATGCTCATGGATTGGTAGAATCAACATAGTAAAAATGTCGATACTCCCAAAAGTAATCTACATGTTTAATGCAATTCCCATCAAAATTCCAATGACATTCATTAAAGAGATTGAAAAATCTACTGTTAAATTTATATGGAAACACAAGAGGCCACGAATAGCCAAGGCAATACTCAGTCAAAAGAACAATGCAGGAGGTATCACAATACCTGACTTCAAACTATATTACAAAGCAACAATAATAAAAACAGCATGGTACTGGCACAAAAACAGACATGAAGACCAGTGGAACAGAACAGAGGACCCAGCTATGAAGCCACACAACTATAACCAACTTGTCTTTGACAAAGGAGCTAAAAATATACGATGGAGAAATAGCAGCCTCTTTAACAAAAACTGCTGGGAAAACTGGTTAGCAGTCTGCAAAAAACTGAAACTAGATCCATGTATATCACCCTGTACCAAGATTAACTCAAAATGGATCAAGGATCTTAATATCAGATCCCAAACTCTAAAGTTGATACAGGAAAGAGTAGGCAATACTCTGGAGTTAGTAGGTATAGGTAAGAACTTTCTCAATGAAACCCCAGCAGCACAGCAACTAAGAGATAGCATAGATAAATGGGACCTCATAAAGCTAAAAAGCTTCTGTTCATCAAAAGAAATGGTCTCTAAACTGAAGAGAACACCCACAGAGTGGGAGAAAATATTTGCCAACTATACATCAGACAAAGGACTGATAACCAGAATATATAGGGAACTTAAAAAACTAAATTCTCCCAAAACTAATGAACCAATAAAGAAATGGGCAAGTGAACTAAACAGAACTTTCTCAAAAGAAGAAATTCAAATGGCCAAAAAACACATGAAAAAATGCTCACCATCTCTAGCAATAAAGGAAATGCAAATTAAAACCACACTAAGATTCCACCTCACCCCTGTTAGAATAGCCATCATCAGCAACACCACCAACAACAGGTGTTGGCGAGGATGCAGAGAAAAAGGAACCCTCTTACACTGTTGGTGGGAATGTAGACTAGTACAACCACTCTGGAAAAAAATTTGGAGGCTACTTAAAAAGCTGGACATCAATCTACCATTTGATCCAGCAATACCACTCTTGGGGACATACCCAAAAGACTGTTACTCCAGAGGCACCTGCACACCCATGTTTATTGTGGCACTATTCACAATAGCCAAGTTATGGAAACAGCCAAGATGCCCCACCACTGACGAATGGATAAAGAAAATGTGGTATTTATACACAATGGAATTTTATGCAGCCATGAAGAAGAACGAAATGTTATCATTCGCTGGTAAATGGATGGAATTGGAGAACATCATTCTGAGTGAGGTTATCCTGGCCCAAAAGACCAAAAATCATATGTTCTCCCTCATATGTGGACATTAGATCAAGGGCAAACACAACAAGGGGATTGGACTTTGAGCACATGATAAAAGCGAGAGCACACAAGGGAGGGGTGAGGATAGGTAAGACACCTAAAAAATTAGCTAGCATTTGTTGCCCTTAACTCAGAGAAACTAAAGCAGATACCTTAAAAGCAACTGAGGCCAATAGGAAAAGGGGACCAGGAACTAGAGAAAAGGTTAGATCAAAAAGAATTAACCTAGAAGGTAACACACGCACAGGAAATCAACGTGAGTCAATGCCCTGTATAGCTATCCTTATCTTAACTAGCAAAAACACTTGTTCCTTCCTATTATTGCTTGTACTCTCTCTTCAACAAAATTAGAAATAAGGGCAAAATAGTGTCTGCCTGGTAGCGAGGGGGAGGGGAGGAGAGGGAGAGGGCAGGGAGGTAAGGGAGGGGGCGGGGGAAAGGGGGGAGAAATGACCCAAACATTGTATGCACATATGAATAAAATAAAAATTAAAAAAAAAGGTAGTGGTTGAAAGTGAAGGTTTGGGAGTCATAATTCCCAGGTTCAAATCCAGACTTCAAACTTAATAACTGTATGCCCCTACACAAGTTCATATAACCTGTCTGCACATAAATTCCTCTGTTTATTAGATGTGAATACTAATAGGATTTACCCTTAGCTCTGTAATGAAGATTAAGAAGAAAAAACCAAGTGCATAGTGAGTAATTCATCAATATTAGTCATTATTATTTTGCCCCAGGCAGCTTGACATGGCTCTTTAAACTTTGTCCCATTAGCCTTCAAAATGACCTTGTAAGCAAATGAAATGAAGGTCCAGAGAGGGTTCCTGTCATACCTAGAGTTGCACAGAATTTTAAAGCCCAGAAATGGAGATTTCAATCACCAAGTGACCAGGATAGTCCTCTATGAGCATGTCCTTCACCCAGGAGCCTTAGGGTGGTGGGATAGGGGTAGGAGGGGATTAGGGCTGGAGATGTGGCTAGTGTTGTGAGAATCCCAAGCCCCGAGGGTTAACTACATTCTGGGGACAGGTGAGGGGTAAAGAAGCTTCCCTAACTGTATAGCAGTATCTTGGGACTGGGAAGGGAGAGTAACAGCCCCTTCAGGGCCTTAAGGCATGTGAAGTCAAAGAAAGGAACCAATGTATGAGGCACAGACATTGCTCATATCACATGAAGTGTTACCTGTTCAGCTGTGGAAAGAGATGCTTAGACCTCAGGAAAGGAACCTCACCGATCCCTCAACCACCTGACGCTCTCTGCTCCTTCCTCCTGCACTGACCTTGTCCCCAGCCCCTCTCCTGGGTCACTGAGGGATGCAGTCTGACCAAGAGTCTCAATGCATCTTCTTGATGCATCCTGTCACTGCTGGACATAGGAAACCTGATTGTATTTCATTTTTGAACATTCTGGGTATGGGATGGGAGCAACACAACTTTTCCTTTCTGGGTCTCAGTTCCCCTACCATAAGGTTGGTGTGGGTACTGGATCATATGGATATAGTCTCTTGGGTACTTTTTGGTGATCTGAGATGCCAAGTAGCCACCTATGTTCTGTCCAATGCCAACAGGGTGTTGGGTTATAGAAAACTGTAAGAGACAGAGACATGGTTGGTGGTATTTCCCGACATTTTTTCTCCAGGCTTCTCTGAATACATAAATCCAGAATGCTTTCTCTGACTACCTCTTACCTCCTACACTTTTTCCTCTCTTCCCATATGTATTGTTGGGCTCTAAAGAAGACCATTGCCATTCATCCATTTATTCATCCAAAATATGAATTGGTGCTCCTGGCATCCACGATGGACTGTGCTTTCTCACTGTGGCCAGGAAAGTTTTTCCTGGGAAAGGAATCTGATTTAAGATATGAAAGACGTATAGTAGCAGGCAAATATTGGAGGGGATAACCTTCCAGACACAGATGACAGCATATGGCAATGCCCTGTGCTAGGAGGCAGCACACTCAGACCTAGAAAGACCAGAGAGTAAAGAAAGCAGAGTGAGAGATGAGAACGATGAGATGAAACTGGACTACTGAGGAGGGTTCAAGGGTCTGGTATTGCTCCTAAGAGCAATGGATCATCTACATTTACTTAGAGTTTTTCTTTTGTTTTTGTTTTTGTTTTAAGACATAGTCTTGACATGTAACCCACTCTGGCCTCACACTTGCAAATCTCCTGCCTCAGCATCCTGAGTGCTGGGAACAGGTTTATACCACCACACCTGACAGATTATCTAGATTTAAATTCCTTACCATCTATGTGACCTTAGGAAATTTACAACCATCCCTGACAGAGGTCAAGGGTATGTGAGAAAGTGTGCTCCCCACTAGAAACTCCACACAAGCTCTCAAGGAAGTGGCAGAAAGGAAACAGAGCCCTGTATAGAAAAGAACATTAAGATTTAGCTGTCCAGATGAAGGGAAGGCACTATAAAAAAGGCTATGTGGTATTGTCATATAAGCAGGGTGGTATTTTATTTTCTCATCTTACAGATAAGGAAGTCAAAGACAAAAAGAGGTAAACACTTTAGCCTTTAATTGAGGTTCACACTAATCTGGAGCAGAGCTCTGAGCCAAATGTATGACTCACAGAGGAGACAAAGCAGGCATAGGACAGAGGAAAGGGGAGGTGGACATTCTCCAGGAAAACAGGCATTCAAACACCTATTCTCTGTGCTCTCCCTAGATGTATGTAGTATGCCAAAGGAAACTGGCCCCTGCTTTGCCTATCTTCCACGCTGGTGGTATGACAAAGAAACTGAGCTCTGCTCCAGATTCATCTATGGAGGTTGCCAAAGGAATCCTAACAACTTCCCATCTGAAGCTATCTGCTTGGTCATTTGCAAAAAAAGATGTAAGTCTCATGGGTCCCAGACTCCTCCCATACTCACCAGACCTACACTGAGAGATCTGGGAATTAGTGCATTTCAAGATATTGGTAGCCCTGGGGCTGAAGAACCAGCTTGAATCAGGAGGTGAGAATGCACCTTGCACAAGTGTGAGTAGAAGGATATTTGGGGAAGACAGGATAGGAAGGACAGCAACAGGCAAGGGGAAATTGGCAAGTATGAGGTGAATAGTGGGTACAGAGAAGAAACAAAAGTGATGGAGTGTTCCAAACAAGTCACAAGGAAGCCCAGCCCTGGACACCACTCACCAGCCAATCACCACAGGCCATTACTTCTCACCAAAACTTGTCACCACATCACTTCCTTTTAAAGGTGACTTAAGGCCAGGGCAACCATATACTTTATTGGTCAACCCAAGTCAATTTGGGGAATAGAAAAAGTTGCTATTAGTCATGAAGAAGAACGAAATGTTATCATTTGCTGGTAAATGGATGGAATTGGAGAACATCATTCTGAGTGAGGTTAGCCTGGCCCAAAAGACCAAAAATCATATGTTCTCCCTCATATGCGGACATTAGATCAAGGGCAAACACAACAAGGGGATTGGACTTTGATCACATGATAAAAGTGAGATCATACCAGGGAGATATGAGGATAGGTAAAACACCTAAAAATCTAGATAGCATTTGTTGCCCTCAATGCAGAGAAACTAAAGCAGATACCTTAAAAGCAACTGAGGCCAACAGGAGAAGGGGACCAGGAACTAGAGAAAAGGTGAGATCAAGAAGAATTAACCGAGAAGGTAACACACATGCACAGGAAATCAATGCGAGTCAACTCCCTATACAGCTATCCTTATCTCAACTAGCAAAAACCCTTGTTCCTTCCTATTATTGCTTATACTCTCTCTACAACAAAATTAGAGATAAGGGCAAAATAGTTTCTGCCAAGTATCGAGGGGGTGGGGAGGAGAGGGAGGGAGCGGAGTGGGTGGTAAGGGAGATGGTGGGGGCAGGGGGGAGAAATAACCCAAACATTGTATGTCCATATGAATAAAAAAAAAAGAAAAAGTTGCTATTAACTATTAAGCTGTGACAACAGACATGAACTGGGGATCTACTGACAAATCAGAATGTCTTATCACTCTGGGAACCCCCAAACTCACCTCACTGCTGTTTTCACATCTTGCCAAAAGAAGTAAAAATAATCCCACCTCCTTTTTTACATTCACTCCAAGATGTGGTCACTCACCTGTGTTCTGCTATTTTACAGACTCATCTTCCTGGATAGGATAGGGTGGAGCTGGCACCACCTCCAGGATTTGGCTCGTAACACAGGACTCTCCATGTGCGTGACTGATGTTCCATATTGGCTTCCAAGGTCATATGCCAGCCACTGAGACGTGACCGTTTCAGTAATGGAATCCAGGGATTTGCTTACCCCCATTCTCCAGTTCAGCTTCTCTTCAAACATAGTGTCCACCCTTTGACTCTTTCTCAGCGTGAGGCTGTTATCTCTTCAATATTCAGGGTCCCTCTTCATCCCTCCGAAACCTCTGGTGACTCCTAATAAAGTACTCTGTGAGGTCTGATATCTCTGAGTCTGAATAATTTACACCGGCTGTGTGAAGATACTCACATCTCCCTATATGCGGTTTCCAGAGAAGAGGTCACTGGGTTTCCAAATAATGACAAAAGAAGGGTAGGGGAGTATGAAAATTGAGAACTCTGGTGACCCTGCACCTTGGCAAATTGTCATAAGATGCTTAGAGCACATCCAGGTTTTGTATGATCTAAACCTTACAAACCACAGGCTCCTTTAAAAACCCAATGCAACAAAAGGCAAAAGAGAGTATTATTTCAAATAAGAAAGGAATTCACATCCAACTGCAAACTTTAAAAAGTAGACAACTGCCACAAATTGCACAAATCCATAGAAATCAATTTTAGTGTTTTACATTTATGACATCAGTTCTGTAAATCTAATTTTTATGGAAAGTTAATTCAGTCCTTTGTTTAACATGAGGGAAGAAATTGTTGCTATTAGTATAGTTTGATTATAGTTGGGGTGCCCAAAGTACATTCCTGAATGCAATACCGTGCTCAATGTTTATAGTTTGTTCATAGATTTGCACAACAAAAACACAGGTGTTTTAATAAATTCTCTGCTGTATGATTCGAAAAAAAAGAAGATATTCATGACACAATTAAAATTTTACATATTGAATTATTAAGGATATTGTTGCTAATAAAAAAAACGTCTGATAAAAGAATTGAAAAGGCTTCCTTAAGAACTGATTTTTCTCAGGTTGTAGGTGGGGCTCCCTGATAGAATACTTGCCTAAGAAATTCCTGAGCCCCTGGGTTCAATTCCCAGCACCACAAAAATAAAAAACTGATGGTGTATTTATCATTTTGCCTATTTGATATTTGGAAGAGTTTTCCAGAGACTTGTTTTCCTGCCTGAATAGATTTAAAAACTTGATTCTCCTCCACCCCACGACTTCTAAGGCTTGGCACATGCAAACTACCATGCAACCTACAGCCCAGGCCTTCAGGTCATGATGTCAACGGAACTGGCACAGTAGACAACAGCAGTAGTGCTTGTAGCCATTGCCACACCAAGACATCCAGCAGCAACTTCCTATACACAGAAATGGCAGGGAACAACCCAAATATATCTCAGGAGCTCCAAATAAATATATCCCTAACTCAACTCAGCTTCCTTCTGTCTGCCTGCCAAAAGTGCTGGAGCCATTTCAATACCACCTGACCCAGGAGGAGTGTGACGGGAAGTCAGAGTGGAAAGGAAGGCGGCTTGGCTGGTTATGGCCAGAATATCTTACGTTCAGCTATTACTTATCCTTTGACATGGAGCACATCCGAGGTTCATTCTCGGAATCTTAAAGGGCCTGATCAAGTGAGGGATCCTGAGGCCTCAGCTCCACCTTCTTCATGGCAAGTCCACCCCTGAAGGGCCCATGTACTTGTGTTCTGGGGTCACAGTAAGGACACGGTTCCACTGTGTGGTACAGAAACTCCAAATAGAAAATTACAGGAGAGGCACAAATTGAGGAGATAATAGAGAAGGAAAGGGGAGTTAGAGAAGAGGGGAGAAGAAAGGTGAAAGGGAGAAGACTACTGGCTGCTGCGACAGTTTCAAAGCACGCTCCCAAAATTCTTACACATGCTTTTCACCTTAGGTGGATCTATGTCCCCTCCTTTTGAGTCTCAGAAGCTCTGCTTTGACCAATAGAATAAAGTAAAAATGATGCTGTGTGGATTGTAAGGTTTGACCAGGAAAAGTGCAACTGGTCCTCATAGGAACTTAGTGTGGGGGAAGAGAGCAGAGAGGAGAGGCCAATCTGGGTTACAGAGCAAGGTCCTGTTTGAAAAGAAAAAAGTGGGGGTGGTTGAACTGATTACTATCTCTGAATATTCTGTTGGTAAAAGCCTCCACAAAAAGTCTCTCAGGAAGGGGAGTGTTTCAATGTGGGCCTCACATCAGGTAAATTGCCATCTCTGTGAGAAAGCCCAGAAGCCTGCACTTTAAAGAGGATTTACCAAGAAATGGTGAAGGTTTTGAACCTGTAGATTGGATGATATTTAAGGGTCAGTCTAACAAGGATAATATTTAAGCGTCAATCTTACAGTGGAGTGAAGTAAAAAATCTTGCAGATTATATGACCATATGTGTAGAAAACTCTAAGACCTAATAGATGTAATAAACTCGTAAGTTGCTGTACACACAATCAAAATATAAAAATCAGTGGTGATTCTATGTGCCACCAGAAGCTATCCAAAGGGGAAATTCAGAAAATAACCCCATTTACATTAGTAGTGACAACAACAAAAATTTAGTGATTGACTTGTACACCAAAAATCGTAAGACATTGCTGAAGAAGACTTCCAAACCCTCAGATAATGGGAAACCTACCATGTTCATAAGTTGCATTGGCAAAATGTCCATACTACTCACAGCAGTCTACAGATTCAATATAATCCCTGTCAAAATGCCAATAACATTTTTGCAGAAAAGAAAAACAATTCTAAAATTCATGCAGGACCACATGAAAAAAAAAATCTGTAGGCATCCCACGTCCTGACATTAAGTTATATCGCAAGCTATATTTTAAAAACAGACATACAGGGCAATGGGACAAACTAGAGAACCCAAACCAAGCACATGCACTTGAAGTCACCTGATCACTGACAGAGTGCCAAGAATGAACAACAAGGAAGGGATCATCTCTTCAACACATTGTGCTAGAAAAACTAGGTATCATTGTGAAAAGAATGAAATTAGACTCTTATCTCAGTTTGTACATAAATGTCAACTTGAAATGTTTTGAAGTCTTAAGTGAAAGACCTAGCCTGTAAAACTCATGAGAGTCTCAAAGAACTATCTATAATCCCCTGTTCATTGCAGGATTATTCACAGTAGCCAACATATGCAAACTACCTGAATGTCCATCAACAGATGAGTGGATAAATAAAATGTGATATGAATACATATAATGGAATGTTTTTCAGCCTTAAAAAAGAAGGAACTCCTTCCATTTGCCACAGTATGGGTGGACGCAAAGGAAATTACGTTAAGTAAAAGAAGTCAGACATGGAAAGACAAATATGGTAAGCTGGGTGTGGCATTTTCCACATTTATGTTTGATCTTGACTCCATGTCTCCATGGAAATGAGTCTAGTCTCTTAGGAGGACTACCCCAGAGTGTGAGCCAGACCAAGTTACCCACCAGCCATCACTACTCTGGATCCTGTGGACAGAGCACATGTCTGGAAACAAGGACACTCAAATTTGAATCACAACTTTGACCTTGTTGAATGTATGCCCTAGGTGGGGGAGGGTAAGGTAGAGGTGTGCTCTTCTCAGAGTCTGTTTCCCATCAATAAGATGAAGGTGATGGATGAATAATGTCAAAGAGTATTTCTAAATGGAGAACGTATGGCAGCACAGGACCTTGCTAAATCTGATAAGACCTGGTGCTCATCTATCCCCTTGGTGCCCTTCAGTCCCTAATTGGGGTTGGCATACATGAAAGTCAGGAACAAATTGCTCTGTCCCAGGGTCCTGTTGCCAATCACTTGGAAACAGCCAGAGAGTGCCCTGTGGTTGATGGTATCTGCTCACCTGTTCTGCTCAGGAATGAACTCAGAGCCTTCAGGGCTGAGCACAAGGAACCCCTGCCTTGAAGGACCTCACAGTTGCTGGAGGACCCCATGTCTCTTTATTACCAAGGTTTTGCTCATTATTCCGCCCAGTTGACCCCAGAAGACAACTCAAGTGGAATCCTTGATGTTTCTAAGATGCTATGCAGACCCTATGCTATAAGACTCTCCTTCTTATGTTCTCTTCTCAGAGCTGCCTTTAGAACCAGAAAAGCTTGGATGGCTCAGAAACAGAGGAAATGTGTGGGCTGAGGGAGCAACAGAACACCTCTAGTCTGAATTCCCCTTCCCTTCTTTTTTTCTACACATGTTCAATTGGAAACTTCTAGTAAAGAATGGACTCGTCCAAGGCCACACAGCATGTCAGTAACTGAACTAAATCCCAGGTCTGAAGAATGCCAAATGTTGCCAGATCCTGCAGCCTCATCAAAATCAGAGGTTTAGGGTCTATTTGTATTCTGCTTTTTAATCTGTAGTATCTAAATCTCTTTCCTACAGTTGAAGAACTCCCTTCTAGGGAAGTCTTAGTGGGAGGTTAAACCACCATTCCAGGGAAAGAACAGAAATGTCCCAGATCACACTCTGTTTCATCAAGGTCCAGAACATATTAGGTGTTCTAAACAGGGAGGATTTAATAATGAGAACCAGTTACACAAGTGTTGGAAGGGTGGGAGAAAAAAGGAGAAGCTGAGGCAGCCATCACTCCTGGATTTGGAAAAAATAAGAGATAATTATTAGAAGAATCAAGGAGCTTAATAAAAAGGGCCTTGAAGTATTTGGTGCTAACAACTTAGGGGGCAAAAGAGGTGGGAGCTGTATGGCTGGACTCTGTCTTCTAGAATGTGCTGCAGCTGGTTCTCAGAACTCTGTGGGCTCACATGGTGCTTGGCCCACTGGATGGGGATGGATGGCCAGCTGGTGCTGGTATCTCTGGGTAAGAGTTGCAGTGCAACCATTTTAGGGGGTGCCAGAGTGAGCTGGACACCACAGCTTACACCTGTAATTCCAGTTACTCTGGATGCAGAGATGAGGGATTAAGGTTTGAGGTTAGTCTATGCAAAAAATTAGCCAGATCCCATCAAACTAATAAAAAAATTTAGGTGTGGTGACATACATCTGTCACCCAAGCTACATGGGAGGTTAAATTAGAGAATCATGATCCAGGTCAGCCTGGGCAAAACCGAGACCGTATTAAAAAAAAAAACAAGTAAAGTAAAAAGGGGTTCCTGGTGTGACTGAAGTGGTACGGAGGCTGCCTAACAAGCATGAGGCCCTGAGTTTAAATCCAGTACTGAGAATAAGCCCATTGTTCCAGAAGTATCTAGAGATTGGATGTGTAACTGTTTTCTGCTGCTAGACACATGCAGACAGGAGTCACAAATGGGATGGGACCCACTTCTCCATGTAGTTCACCTGTCAGTTTCTTCTTAGTGCTTCCCATTCATAGCGTCCACTAAGAAGTGTAAGAATGAGGGAAGGTCAGGTGCTGTGGCTCACTCCTGTAATCCTAGCAACTTGGGAGGCAGAGATCAGGAGGATCATGGTTCAAGGCCATCCTGGACAAAAAGCAGGACCCTATCTCAAAAATATCCAACACATACACAAAAACAGCTGGTGGAGTTGCTTCAGTAGGAGAGCACCTACATTGTAAGTTAAGATCCTGAGTTCAAACTCTAAGGTTGTCAATGGAAAAAAAAATAAAGATACAGCCTTTAAAAAAAGAGTGAGGGGAAACTTAGTGTGCAGAGTCCCACTACCAGCATCACAGAGAAGAGTACAGAAGGATGGACTTGGAGCTGACAGACAGTAGGCCCTGCAGCCTGGGTATATGTCATGCTGGGGACTGGCTGGCCTGGGACAATGAAGACAGCCTCCCTCTCCCAAGGATAACTATGCAAATTGATGTATATTTTTATGCTTGAATGTTAATTAGTTAAGATGTGGTGATAACTTCACAATGTATTCTCATAGCAAAATATACCAAAATTCACATCTGTAATCTCAGCTACCTGGGAGTAGAGCTAAGAGGATCATGTTGAAGGTAAGCCAGGGCAAAAACCTACTGAGACCCTATCTCAACAAACAAGCTAAGTGTGGTGGCAAATGCCTGTGATCCCAGATATTGAGGAAGCAGATATAGAAGGATCATGATCTGAGGCTGGCCTGGACAAAAGTGTGAAACCCTATCTGAAAAACTAACTAAAGCAAAAAGGGCTCAAATGGTAGAGTGCTTGCCTAGCAAATGAGAGGCCCTGAGTTCATACCACAGTGTAGCTGAGAGAGAGAGAGAGAGAGAGAGAGAGAGAGAGAGAGAGAGAGAGAGAGACAGAGAGACAGAGAGACAGAGACAGAGAGAGATACGCCTTAAATCCATGCAAATTTGTATGTCAATGATCTCAATACACCAGTTTAAAACATGCATAACTAATTCCAAATAATTAATGATAAAATGAGAAAATGAGGTTTAATGTATTTGTTAGAAAATAACTCCCCAAATAGGTAAGACATGCTTTAAAGTAACTGACATTAATATCTGAAAAATTCAGTAAGATTCTGAAACTAAAATTCTGAACAATTGCAGGAAAATCTTATCATTCAAAAAAGAAATCTTCTGTTCTTGCTTTGGTGTGTGCAGAAGGAAATTAGGAGAAAAGTAAAGATTATTGAAAGGAGGAGAAGCACAGCAGGGATGTGCTGATGACACGAAAACACTGCTGGCTCTGAGTGTTTGTGAAATGTCCTGATGGCCTGGTGGCTCCTGTGTGTGCATTTGACATATTTCTGTCAGCACTTGTCTCAATGTCTCTGTGGGAGTGAGTCTGGTCTCTTAGGAGGCCTACTCCACTGTGTGATCCAGACCAAGTTACCCACAAGCCATCACTGGTCTGCATCCTGAGGACAGAGCACATGTCTGGGAATAAGGAGACTTAAATTTGAACCCCAACTTTGACCTTGGTTGAATGTATGCTCTAGGTGGGGGAGGTCGGGTAAAGGGGTACTCTTCTCAGAGTCTGTTTTTTATCAATAAGATGAAGGTGATGGACAAATAATGCCACAGAGAACATTTGGCAGCACAGGAGCCTGACAAATCTGATAAGACCTGGTGCTCATCTATCCCCTTGGTGCCATTCAGTCCCTGATTGGGGTTGGCATACATGAAGTACTAGAACAAATTGCTCTGTCCCAGGTTCCTATAGAAAATAAGGTCCTGGAAATGGCCAGAGAGTGCCCTGTGGTTGATGATATCTGCTCACCTGTTCTGCTCAGGAATGAACTCAGAGCCTTCAGGGCTGAGCACAGGGAACCCCTACCTTGAAGGACCTCACAGTTGCTGGAGGACCCCATGTCTCTTAATTACCAACGTGTTGCTCATTATTCTGCCCAGTACACCCCAGAAGATACCTCAAGTGGAATCCTTGATGTTTCTAAGATGCTATGCAGACCCAGGACCCCTCCTTTTCCTCTCCTTCTTATGTTCTCTTCTCAGAGCTGCCTTTAGAACCAGAAAAGTTGGATGGCTTGGAAACACAGGAAATGTGTGGTCTGACAGAGCAACAGAACAACACTGGCCCAAATCCTCCTTCCCTTCTTTTTTCTACACGTGTACAAATGGAAACTTCTAGTAAAGAATGGACTTGTCCAGAGCCACACAGCATGTCAGAAGGTGGAACTAAAACCCAGGTCTGAAGAATGCCAAATGTTGAGCCTCATTGACATCAGGGTTTAGTGGCTATTTGTCATTCTGCTTTTTAACATGTAGTATTTAAATCTCATTCCTATGGTTGAAGAAGTCCCTTCTAGAGAAGTCTTGCTGGGAGTTTAAACCACCATTCCAGGGAAAGAATAGAAATGGCCAGGACCTCACTCTGTATTAGGCAGGGTCCAGTAAGGTATGCAAACCATATTAGGTGTTCTAAACAGGAAGGATTTAATACTGAGAACTGCTTACACGAGTGTTAGTAGGGTGGGAAAAAAGGGAAAAGATGAGGGAGCCATCACTCCTGGATTTGGAGAAATAAGAGATTATTATTAGAAGAATCAAAGAGTTTAATAGAAGAGGCCTGGAATTATTTGATGCTAGCAACTCTGGGAACAAGAGAGGTGGGAGCTGCATGGATGAACTCTGTTTTCTAGAATGTGCTGCAGCTGGTTCTCAGACCTCTCTGGGCACAAATGAGGCTTGGTCCACTGGATGGGAAGGTATAGCCAGCTCGTGCTGGTATCACTTGGTGGAGGTGTGGAGTGAGTATTTTAGGAAGTGGCAGAGCAGGCTCAGCAGAGGAGCTTACACCTATAATTCCAGCTACTGTGGATGCAGAGATAGGGAGGATTGTGGTTTGAGGCCTGCCTATGCGAAAAATTAGCTAGATCACATCCCACTAAAAAAAAAAGTTGGTTGTGTTTGCACATGCCTGTCATCCCAACTACATTGCAGGCATTAATTAGAGAAACATGGTTCAGGTCAGCCTGGGCAAAACTGAGACAATATTTAAAAAAAGTAAGTAAAAAGGGGTTCCAAGTATGACTGAAGTGGTACAGAGCCTGCCTAACAAGCATAAGGCCCTGAGTTCAAGCCAAATACTAACAAAAAACTCAAAGAGTTCCAGAAGTATCTAGATATTGGATGTGTAACTGTTTTCTGCTGCTAGACATAAGCAGACAAGAGTCAGAAATGGGATGGAACACCTCTGGTCCATGTATTTCACCTGTCAGTTTCCTCTTAGTGCTTCCCGTTCATAGAGTCCACCAAAAAGTCTAAGAGTGAGGGAAGATTGGGTGCTGTGGCTCACTCCTGAAACCCTAGCATTTTAGGATATTCTCCCTCACATATTCTTTCATATATATCTCCCTCAAATATTCTCTGTCATATGTGGAACTAAAAAGAAAAATCTATAAAAAGTTTTCATGACAGTCAAAGAGGGAATACTAGGACTGGGTAGGGTGAGGGGGAAGTTAGAAAAAAGAATGGATAGACATGATCCATTTGTGATGTATGCATATGTGGAAATATCACAGAAAATCCCACTAATCTGTACAATATCTCACCCGAATTTACTCTTCCCATCCTTACACAAACCACATCAAAGGTCTCAGATAAAATTAACTCAGTTATCCTTTATCCAAATGTACACATGCACTCACATATGGTCGACATAGGGTAAGACTCCTTAATAAGTGACAGACAACCAGCAAGAGCTGCCTGCTTGCATCTGTGCTTGTGTTTAATACATTTTATACTTGGTCTCAATCTTCTGGAATTGCAGAAACGGGCCTCCCTGATCATCTGAGCAAGAGCATGACCAAAGATCACCCTGGGCCACCTGTGTACAGAACACCTGCTTCTCAAAGCCCAGTTCCTCTCTTAACCACTCACAAGGTCATTTTTGTCAAATCAGCACAGGCACCCCTCATCAGGCACAGTCCCCAACTATACTGAGTCCTGATCATGACGTCAATGAAGGAAGAGATTTTATGATTTTACAAAATCATTTAAATCCATACTTCTCGTGCAAGGTTTGATTAACATCTGAATACAGATAATTCTTTGTTGTTAGGGGCTGTCAAGGGCACTGTAGGATGTCTAGCAGTGTCCCTCATCTCTAGCTACCAGGTGCTAATAGGTAACCTCACCTACGAGTTGTGACAATCTCATGTGTCTCTAAACATTGCAAGTGCCCCTGGGACCAATCGTGTGTTAAAAGGCAGCTTCTCACTTCTCAATTAGCAGCTCCAAAAGAGAAAGCATGGTGGTAAGCTCTCAGCCAAGGTGCACCAATAGGCAACCTTGCCTTTCCTCTGCCTGAACAGCAGTTGCCAGTCTGTTCACTCCCCCTGCTGCCATTGCTTTGTTTTCTGATGAACAGATTTCACTATTGAAGAAGGTTAAGGAAGGAAATAGCTAGGATAATGCTGATGACCCCAAGCAAGGGAAAAGATGTACTCTAGATATGTTGAAATGGAGGCCTCAGAAGTGCATTCAAGATAGAGGTGGAGTAAACAGTAAGTATCAAAGATGATGAGCGTGTTGACCAACAGTTGAGTGAACTGCAATTGGAAGAAACAGGACCAAGAAATGTGTACCCTAGCCTCATGGAATTTAAAGAGAAGGAAGAACGACAACTACTGTGCAAAGGTGGGGAACACATGTCTAGAGGAATCAAGTATGGCCCTGATGCAGTTAGCACTTTGTTTGTGTGGTATAGGAGTTTGAACTCAGGGCCTTGTGATCCTAGGCAGGCTCTCTACCATGTAAGCCACATCTCCCATTCTTTTTGCTTTAGTTATTTTGAGGGATAGGGTCTTGCTTTACCCAGGTGACCTAAATCTTGATCCTCCATTTATTTACTTTTCCCCAGGAGCTGAGATGACAGGCATGAGCCACTCCCAATTATTGGTTGAGAGAGGGTGTCCAGAACTTTTGCCAAGGGTGGCCTCCTAATCTCCACCTCTGGAATAACGAGGATTGCAGGCATGAGCCACCACTTTGGACTCAGTTAACACTTTTGTTTCCATATAGACATCATGCAACACACATTTGCAAATGGCACGTGCTTGTGTGTGCATTTATGATGTATGCACTTGAATAATCATTAAACTTTTGGGCCAGTTATGGGAAAATGCTGTGTGAATTATCCTTTCACTGTGGTATAAAGACACTTGTGTGAAACAGTTTACAGGAGGAAAGATTTATTGTGGCTCACAGTTTCAGAGTTTTCAGCCCATGGTCAGCTGCCTACCTGGCTGCGATAAGCCAGAAACATCATGGAGGAAGGGTATAGGGGAGGAAAGCTGCTGATATTAAGGCAAAAAGCAAAGAACTGGAAGGGATCAGAACTAAGATGTACCTTCAGAGGCATGCCCCCTTGTAGGGCACACCTGTAATCCAAGCTTCTCTGGAGGCTGAGGCAAGAGGATCATAAATTTGACCAGCATGGGCTACACAGTGAGATCATGTCCAAATAGAACTTGAAAAAGCAGTCTGGGGATATGGTCAGTGGTATAGAGTGTTTGCCCAGCATGTGGGAGGCCCTGGGACTGAAAAAGTAAAGTCACACCCCAGTAACCCACTTACTCCAACTTCCCCACCTCCCAGAATTCCACCACTTTCCAAGTCTGCTCAAATTTTTAATCTGTCAGTGGATGAAACCATTGATTACGTCAGAGCCCGAATGATCCAGTTGTCTCTGTAAACACCCCCACAGACACACCAGAGGTGCTTTACTTATCTCCTAGGTGACTCTCACCCCAATCACATTGACAGTCAAAACTAAGTGTTAATGGGGAGGGCGAGCTGATTAAAGATGACATATACATGTCTGAAATGCCAATTAAACCCTCTTGGACTATCAGTATGCACTTAAAAAAATGACAGACAGGAAGAAAACAGGTATTTTCTGAGGTGGGTACAAGTGGGAGAAGAGGACATAAGGCAAGGGTGAACAGAGGAGAATATGGTTGACATTTTGTATTCATATGTGAAAATAAAAAAATGAAAGCTGTTGAAATTGTTCTAAGAAAGAGGGAGGGGATGATGGAGAAGAGGGAGTGGTGAATGTAAGGTATATTGTAAACACACATGTAAATATCACAGTTTGTACACTAAATTATTTATGGCTTGCAACTATGATGTGCTAATAAAAATAAAGAATCTTTACACCAAGTATAAAAAGATTAACAATTACATATACCAAAACAGCATAATTAGTCCCCATATGTGGATGAGAAAAATGAGGCCCAAAGAGGTTAAAAGAGAGAGAAAGAGAGAAAGAGAGACAGAGAGACGGAGAGAATATGCCTCTCTCTTTTGACCACCGTGATATGAACGTCTTTGCTCCCCCATGCTCTCCCCACCTTGATGGAATGAAAACCCTGAACTGATGAACTAAAATTACTTGGAAAGCGAGGGGCCACCTTGTGTCATGCAACCAAGAACCAGTAATCAAAGATCTCCAAAAAGCAAACTTCCAAGATGACAGTGTTCTAAAGCAGTGTAGTGAGAATAATAAATGTAGACTGATGTTGATGTTGACCAGAAAAAAGGAAGGAAATTCTGCCATTTGGGACAATGGAGATGAACCTGCAGGACATTAAGAGAGAGAAGCCAGACACAGAAAGACAATAGCTCATGACCTCCCTTGTGGAAGGAATCTAAACAAGTTGAACTCAGAGAAGCTGAGAAGGGAAAGGCGGGTACCAGGGGGTAGGGAGTGGAGGGGTTAGGGAGATGCTGGTCAAAGGTTACAAAGTTTCAGACCAGAGACGCAGGTTGTGGAGATCTGTATAGGACATGGTGACTAGTTAATGACAGTGTATCGTGTAATTGAGAACTGCTAGGAGAGTGGGTTTTAAGTGTTCTCAACACACACACCCATACCTACAAACACAGACACAGACAGACACACACAAACACACACAGTCACACACACAGATACAGATACCCCCCCACACACGCAGACACACACATACCCCCCCACACCCACAAATTGACAAGTGAGGTAATGCGTATGAAACATAGCTTGATTTAGTCTGTCCACCTTGTACACACTCCACAATGTATACCATATATATACACACTTTGTGGATTAAAAATTAAATAATAATGAAATATAATAAAGGAATGGCTATTTTTTTCTCCTCTAATTCTTTTTTTTCTTTTATTCATTTATGCATACAATATTTGGGTCATTTCTTCCCGCTTTCCCTAGCCCCCACCCTTACCCCACCGCCCCCTCCCTCTCCTCCCCACCCCCTCAATACCCAGAAGAAACTATTTTGCCCTTATTTCTAATTTTGTTGGAGAGAGTATAAGCCATAATAGGAAGGACCAAGGGTTTTTGCTGGTTGAGATAAGGATAGCTATACAGAGAGTTGACTCACATTGATTTCTTGTGCGTGTGTGTTACCTTCTAGGTTAATTCTTTTTTATCTAACCTTTTCTCTAGTTCCTGGTTCCCTTCTCTTATTGGCCTCAGTTGCTTTTAAGTTTCTGCATTAGTTTCTCTGCATTGAGGGCAACAAATGCTATCTAGTTTTTTGGGTGTCTTACCTATCCTCACCCCTCCCTTGTGTGCTGAACTCAAGCACAACTTTGGACTTCAGATGTGAACCTCACTAAATCCCACTAAAGCGTAACAGGTTTGTCTCCCCAAAACTTCGGATCTTGGAAAGGAGTCCAGTGGGAAATATGCTGGGCTCTGGGGACAGGGTGAATCTCTAGACACAATGGCCCTCTGAATCCCACAAGGCTGGACCTCCTTCTGCAATGAGATTTTGACACTTTTGTTCAAATATGATTCAGCTAATTATCTAAGTAAGTGACAGTTTCTGATTTCCGGCCAAGTGTATGTTTGTTCCCATAATTCCCTGGGAGCACCCAGGTGTGGTGAAGGCAGCACCTGACACTGCCTAGTGCACTGTGGGTACTGTGGATACTTGATAAGTGTTTGTTGAATGAATGATCAACTCAGTGACATTGGAGCTGGACAGACCAGGGTCTCAGTCTTGACTTTGAACCTTTCTATCTCTGTAACTGTGGTCAAGGTAGTTTAACCTGTCCTCGTCTCAGCTACACAGTGGGGTGTGTTAGCCTATTTTCTGTTGCTGCAACAAAGTACATGAGGTAGCATGCATTTTTAAAAGAGGTGTAGTGATGGGAGGTGTGGGTCAAACGGAAGAGCATTTGCTTTACAAGTGCAAAGCCCAAGTTCAAACCCCAGTCTCACCAAAAAAAGAAAATATAAAAGATATTGATTTAGTTCACAGTTTTTGAGTCTGAAAATCAACGGGGAGGTTGCCTGAACACTTTGACATCTAGAGAAGCCCCTCCCCAAACCGTGTCACAGCATAGCACATGGCATCATGGCACAAAACATGTGAAAGAGAAAGCTTGCATTGTGGGAAAGAACACCAAAACAACTCAGGGGTGAGACTTGATCTTCTTGTGACAACTCACTGTTGTCACAAGGGAACTAACCAAGATCTCACGAGAGCTACTGAGTCCTTTCCAAGGGCAGCACTGCAATGGGCTTTTTACCTGCACTAAGTCCTCTGTTAAAGGTTGCTCCACCTCTCAACACTGCCACACTGAGGACCAATCTTCCACCACATGAAGCCTTCGGTTACACATTCAGTCCATATCTGAGCCAAAGCTTGGGGCTCTAAGTTTTGAGGGGTTCCTGTGTACCCTCAAGGGACAAAGTGTGAGGAGTATTTTCTTTGTTCCTGAAAAAGCGAAGGGTGGCCATGGCAGCTGTTGATGGTTGATTATTCTTGAAGGAGCTTCCACCCTAATGGGGTGGCCAATTGTCTTGAAAGGCCAGATCAGATAAATCCAGGAGGACAAATGAGGAAGTGTTCTTTGACAGGACACTCTGTTCCACAGGCAGCCAACCCCAGGGATAACAGCAGTGAGGGGTGAATGAAAATGATGTGGGGCCACCCCGCCTCTCAGTCCCCTTTGTCTCTAAAAAGGCAACCCCAGCTGGCTCACTGCTAGATGACACCATGCAGCTCCAGGCCGCTTTCTCCTTTCTCCTGATTCTCATCAGTTGTCAAGTGCTTCCATCTCAAGGAGCAGGAGGTTGGTATGCAGTGTGGGATCTCAGAGCATGAACTGGGAATAGAGCAGAGACCCAAGAGTACAGGGTCCATTTCTCATCTCATGGGGTAAGGAGTTGATTCATTCATTTCATAAATATACACTGGGTGAGTGCTATGTGCCACGCCCTGTCCAGGAGCTGGTGCTACAGCCATGAGCCAAAGCCCCTGCCTTTGTGGAATTCATATTTTAGCAAGAGGGGGACAGCTCGTGCTGCAAAATGCATCCCAGCATAATCGATGGCAAAAGCACCACAGGAAATAGAACAGGGGACCACTTGGAAGGGACTTCAAAATCTGGGTTTGTGGAGAGCAAAGTGAGATTAAGAAAGGGGGACGTGAAACCACATTTGAGGGTGAGGTTGAGAGAGTTAGCAAAACCAGACTTCATTACAGGAAAGTCTCCTTCCTGGACCACTTCCTTTGTTGCAGCTTAAAATCTGCAAGTGGAGCAGGGAGATGAAATGTCAAATATCCAGGAAAATCTGCCGGGACAGGGATGTTTGGCAATGATTTCAAGATTTTTGAGCAGTCAGTAGGATTCCCTTTTAAAAATACCTAGGGCTGGGGGTGTGGGTCAGTACTAGAGCACTCCCTAGCATGCAGAAGCCCTGGGATTTTCCCCCAGCACTGAAATGTAATGTAAATAAGCAGAAGCAGAAGGGAGAAAGTAAAAATGTGTCAAATCTTACCTTGCAGACATTAGCAGTGTTAAATGCTCGTGCACATCCTTGCGCTCATGGCTGTCAGCATCCGTGGAGCTGTAGACGACAGATTCTTGTGTATAAATGGAATCCTAATTCTCCGGATAGTTCCATAGGCAGTGTCTCAAAGTTGTCCCTGAGCCCAGCAGTAGCGTCAATGTAGGAGTTTCTAGTCTCTCTGCTTCTTATGCAGAAACTCTGGGTTGCCTCTCATGCAGTCTGGGTTCTAACAAGACTTGCAAACAATCCTGATGTACAACCAATTCTCAGAAGCTCTATTGTATGTAAGAGGAATGTGGACGTGAACAGGACAGACTCTCCTGTGTGAGACATACCTGGGGTCAGGTTCTGGCTCTACCACTGACTAACTGCACTCCAGGAACACTAGTTTGCCTCTATGACTTTCAGTTTCTTCTTCTATAAAATAAGGCTAGTGATTTTATCTGCTTATGGGTCAAATCCAATACACAGAAGCTCTCAGTATAACTTAGCTGTCAGTAGATTCTTATAAAATGCTCAGGTCAACTTCTGTCACACTTAACACACATACTCATACACAACACACACTATCATCAACCCTGTTATATAAGGAAAAATAAGGTCAGAGTTTTTCCTTTGGTTTTTTGGAATGGAATAACAGAGAATCTGGACTGAGAAAACTAAAAAGGAAGTGAGACTACAGCCCCTAAAAAGTCACCATTAGGGTCAAGCGGGTGGTACTGCTGTGACAAAGATGTATCAGGACCATTCCAAACTGCCTCTCCCTTCCCCCCACCATTCCTGGACAAGCTATTTTGCCTCTTTGCCTTTATCCTTCACCATTTGAGTCAGCCTTGAAGGTAAACGGATAAGACAGAGCCTGAACCGAATCTTTCCCCGCCTAGGATATTGCCTGAAATTCCACTATAGGAATAATTGTTCAGCCAGCCGCCATCCAGCCAGCCATCTGTCCTTTCATTCCACATCAATGGAGAGGGACGGAGAACCTGCAAACACTTGCAGCTGGACTTTGCTGGCTTTGCTTCTTGGTCCCAATGTTTCCCAGCCAAGCATTAGAGAAGACACTTCATATCCCTGGCCCTAGTTTCTCCAGATAATTTTGAAGTCATGGAAGCTACTGTGAAGAGTAATTTCAAGGGTAAAATCATTCACGTTGTGACAAAAACATGAAAGGAGAATAAAAAGAAAGTGCTCATACTTTCTTAGAGGAGCTCATGGTTACTGTGGTTTTCCAATAACAAATATTTACTGAGAACAAAGAGCAGGCTTGTTTTGGGCACTAGGGCGACAGATATGAGTGTGCTTAAGTCCTGATGTCAAAGGTCTTCTTGGTTATGAAGGGAAGAGTGGTTAGAGCAGCTACCATTTATCAATTTATTTTCTATTTGTCAGTGCTTTTCCCTTGTTATCTATATCCAACCTATAAGCTCCAAATGTGGATATTAAACCTCCAGTTTACAATACAGGTACCTGGAAGACACAAAATAGACTATCTGTGCAACCAGAAAATTACCCAGTCTGGGTGAACCCTTGTTCTCAGATTCAAGGTCATCCTCCTCCTGTAGGTTATCCAATCTGGAATTGGCATTGAGACAGAGGGTGGAAGCCCAAGAGATCTTACTGTAGAAAATCAGGTCTGGAGGACACGGGAGGATGGATTTCAACTCTTAGATATGACAAATGAAGAAATGGAGGCTTGGAGAAGTTCTGTTTACACATCATACAGTATTAAGTGGCAAAGCTAGGATTTGAATCCATTTGGGTTGGATTCCCAAGTATGGGATTTTCAAAACAGTAGGCTACAGATTTTAAAACCTCAACTTCTATGGTTGGGTGGAGAGGAGAGCTGCTGTGGACAGTTTCAGTATTGTAACCCAGGACCAGTAAAACCTCACGGGCCTTACCTGAAAGCATGGCTCAAGTGGTAGAACAACTTCCCAGCAAGCTAAAGCCCAGAGTTCAAAGCCCAGAACTGCAAACCTCTTGCCCATCACAGACACACACACACACACACACACACAAAGGCAAATGGGGGTGGCTGACAAGGGCATGGTTGGCTTCCGTCAACCACTTTCTCTCTTTACAGATGTACCATATCCCTGCAATCTTCCTATGAAAATTGGTCGTTGTCGAGCATCCCTTCCACAATGGTATTACAACATCAAAACACACAGATGTGAGTTATTTTTTTATGGAGGCTGCGAAGGCAATGACAACAACTTTTCAGATGAACAAACATGTAAGGTCACCTGCCCAAGCATCTGATTTCTGGACCAGAGCACTGTTCTCCATGGAATCAAGATTGTTTTGTGAATAGAAGATGCGTTCCTCCATCCCCAAATGTATTCTCTGTTTTGTTCCTAAGATCACTTCATCTGTGTGCTCAAAATTCCAAAAACATTGGCATTGGGTTTAAAATCTCCAGACCTTCTTTGTAAAATACACACATGTGTACAATTTAGAGGAACCATTCACACTTAGTATGAATTACTGCTCTGTCCATTGGAAGATAAAGGTTTTGAAGAAGGGGGAGGTGAATTGCAAACATGGGGCATGGTATTAGAGGGCTTGCACTGGACAGGGAAAGGATTTCTAGAGTCTGTTGTCAAGAGATAAGGGAACAAAAAAAACTGAGGAAGAAGAAGGGAATTGCGGGAAAAATGGAAGATTTAAAGATCACTTTTAATACACAATAGTGAATTTTAATGAAAGCCTGTATCTACCAAGGCTATACCACAAGTTCCTGTCACATGGGGAGAGGACTGAGGAGCCCTGGTTCTAGACATTGGTTTGCTTTAAGCAACACCAATGATTACTACTTTGTGGGAAAGGAGGAAAACATGGGGATTGTCTGTTCAGTGACTTGAGGAGTATAAATGAGGCCCAAAGTTGGCAAGAAGGTTCCTTGAAAAGTACAGTGGGAATAACAAAGAAATATCTTTGATTTCCCCTCTTGCCATGACCTTCCCATAATCTTCCCAGACTCCCTCTGTCTCTGTGCTCCAGGATGAAGGGCAGAATTAAAGCTGGAGAGTTCATTTGGTCACTCATCTTACTTTCCACTCTCACCCAGGGTCCTCTCTTCCAGTCCAAGTCATCTGATTCCCATTGTCCAAGCATCATAACTACAATTCATTCTGCCAAGCACTGCATGAAAGCATTTAGCAACACCACACATGAACCTCGGAGCAACTCTGAACACTAGATTGGACCCAGGCTGCTCAAAATGCTCAGCAGCCTGAGAACTTGGAAGAGATGTGTGGGGAAACTAGGGCTTCTACATGCAAGAATCCAGTCTATATGATGAAGTCTCAGAAAGAAGTAGAAAAGGAGAGGCAGAAGCAGCCTGAGATTCTGTGTGGCTGTAGCTAAGTCCCAGGCTATCGCTTAGGACCATTGTTAATTACCGTGAACAAATCTCCCAGCACTGTGTCTGACACAAGGTACATGCTTGCTGCTGTTATCAGGAGCCCCAGCAGTGTGTGTGAGTGACTCTGAGGCATTCCATCACCTCTCTGAGGCTGTTTTTGCATCCATTACCCTTGGACAGTAATGACCAACCTCACAGGATTGGCACAAGCTTCACTGGGAAAGTGCTCACACACAGGAGATGGGCCTGAATTACTGTTCATTGTTTCAGAGTTAATCCCGTCCTGGACTTGTTGCCTGGATGACCGAGTTTCCCACTCACTTGCCCACCCTCCATGTCAGGGAAAACTGGGCAGAGTGATAAATGCAGGTGCTATGGCTCCCCAGTGCTGACAGCAGTTACTTTATTGGTTGGAAAAGGGAGAAGGTGTGTTCAGCCCAGGAAGGAATGCAGAGGCCAGAGGGTGGGGAGGGCCACAGGGATGGAACCAGTTGCACAGCCAGGCAGAAACTTCTTCCCTCTTATTAGGCTGGTGGTGGCCTAAGCTGGAGGAAGAAAAATCAGGATAACACCATCAACCACAATACATGCCATCTTACACTAGAGCAGACAGCTTAAATCTGGACCAACTCCCTCCCCCCCAGCCTATTTCATTCAACACCCAAAAAAAAAAAAAAAACACAGTAAATCTTCCTTTTTGGGCCTCTGCTCAAGTTTTTAATCAGCTTCTAGACTCATATCTCTGTTTTTGATTGCCCCCGAGACATACCTGGGTATATCACAGTCCCAACTCACCACTGTAGCCTCTCGGACGGGCCATAAGCCTTTATCTATCTCTCCCAGGACTCTCTCTACCACCAGGAAGTTCCATCACACCTTCATTCCTTAGGGTAAGCTCAATGAGCTGATCAAGTAGATATTACTTATCCTCATTCTATATAATTAAAGCCTGGTACATGAAAAGGACAGTTGAAGAGTCTGAGCTGAACTCTGAGCTCAGGCTTCCGAGTCCAGGCTTCCTTCTAGTGAAACCACCATGCCATTGACACTTATGGAGGTAAGAGATGGTTGACCTCAAAGGAGAGCTCTGGGTTTTATGGAGACCATGGCTCCTTCTTCACCACTGAAGAGCACACTTTGAAGTAGCAAGCATGGGACCTTGTGCATGTCCCCCCTCCCCGAGCTTCAGTTTTCTTACATGTGCACTAGTGGATGCCATCCATGACCTTCAGTTTCCTCTCCTGAGATCTTGTTTAAGGCATCAGATCACAACCATGATTTCAACTAAAGGGCACTTCCAAGTTCTTGCCTTCTGTCCCCTCTGCCTGAAACAGCCTCTTCACTGCACTCCACCACACTACCTACCTTTCACTCATCTTTTGTGCTGGCTCAAAGTCACCCTCTGGGTAGTCTTCTCCAACTGAACCTGCTCCAACCTCCCCAGACCCGTGCCTGTGTGATGTTCCCTCCTTTGATTCCCACAGTGGTGGGCACTGAATAAAGACACTAGGAGTGTCAGCCATTCATTGGCCTCAGCCACTGGACTGAAATTCTGGGGAAGGATGGTGGCCACCTTCTTTCCTAGCACCTGGTACATCCATGGTAGTGGACCTATCCAATGGTTCAACCAAGTCTTTGCTTCATTTTTCCCCTTCCTTCCTTACACTTACTATATGACTTCATATTGTTTTTTCCTCTTAATTTTAGATGAGGGGAAGTGAGTATCTACACTTTTCCTTTCAGGACCAGAGCCACTAAAGCTGAATTTATTACTGACCTGTTGCAGAGTAAGTGTTTAACCCACTTCAAACACAGGCCTGATGAACTGAACTCAAGGTAACTCATCTCTCCCATATTTGTTCCACAAAACAAAAACTTTTGGTGAAAGCAAAAATCAACTCTTGTGCCTTTCACTAGCCATGTAATTAGTTACCTTCCCATCTTCTCATCAAGGCTTTCAACCACTGTCCCTTCCCTCTGCAACCACTGGTCACAACCACTCCCCTCTAGCTCCTGACTTACTGCAGTGCCAGATAAACAAAGAGTTAGCCATCTCCTTGTCTCTCAGCCTGGCTCATCAGCAAACTTTGACCCACCCACCTTCCACATGTTCCAAGCATGGTCACCTCTCTCCCATGCCTCCATCCTAGTCCAGGTCATCTGGTACCTGACACACAGGATCCCTGCCTCTGCTCTGCCCTTCTATAGCCTGTTCATGTGGCAGTCATGAATCCTTTGAAAATTTCACAAGTGTACGACATCCTGAGGCAAAGCAATGTCTTATGTGGCCCCAAATTATCTGCCCCAAGCCCCACTTACCTCCTGTCTCTGTTCTTATCATTCTCCCCTGCTTATATGGCCCTTGCCATCTAGCTCTTCCTGAAGTGCCCAGGGATGTTCCTGCCTTTATACCTGCTGCTCCCTCTACCTGTAACACTCTCCCTGAATAGGCCCATGGCTCCTTCTCTCCTTTCCTACCTTCTTAACCCCTTTCTGTTGTCCCCTCTCTGTTATCTCCCTGTAAGATAACATAAAATCTGCTTGCTAGCTTATTTTATTTATCTCCCACTAAAGCTTTGACCCCACTGTCTGATTTATTCATTCATGGAGCATCCCTGGCACCCAGAATGGTACATGGACTTGACAGATGCTACAAATAAGTGGACAGAGTGCTAGTGAGTTTGCCATGGTTCTCCTTTTCAACCTTCATCCCTGGGCATCAGTACACCACTTCTGCATCCCCACCTACCTCAGAATTTGGGTGTAACACAGGACACTTTTCCACAGCCATTGCAGCAGCACTTTATCTTGCCAGGACACTGGCTGCCCATCTCACACTGGTCCTCACAGATGCCAAGCTGAGGCAAGTCCATATTGGGGCAGGTACCTGCCTTTTCTGGGTAGAAAAAGGAGAAGAGAAGATAGACTGAGGGAGTGCAGGGAGCTGGAATGCAAAACATGACCTTCCTTTGCCCCTGTGCTAGTTCACCACTAGCCTAGCTGCCTGCCTGAGTTGACCTTGGGGCATGAGCTGCTCTCAGGGGTCCTGAAAAGATTGTCTGCAAATTCCTCTTCCTCCTGCTCCCAGATGGCTTTGGAGTCTTAAGACCTCAAGTTGAATCCCAGCTCTGCCATTTTCTAACCTTATGGCTTAGCATCAGAAACTTCCCAGAGCCCTATAATCTTCAGATGTCACATGGAATCAATGTCACCTGACATCATGGGGTTGTTGCAAAAGCAATGGAAGCAAACATCTATTATTTTTCCCCCACAGATCAAACTGCTTTGTAGTAATAATGAGCAATTGTAGCAGTGAATACTTACTTAGCTCCTGCTATGTGCCAGGCATTATTCTAAGCATTCATTTAATTCTCACAATAACCTAAAAAAAGGAGGAAGGGTGTCTGTTAACATTTTCTCATGATACAGAGGAGGAAACTGAGGCACTGAGAGGTTAATACTTTGTCTAAGGCAATACAGGATGGAGGCAAAATTCAAATGGCAGGAAATCTGGCTCCAAAATTTGTGCACTAGACAGCTGTCATGTATTGTGTTGCAGAGCTATAGGCTAAAAGGCTGAGGCTAGCGTTAGCAGGGATGGTTCCTTCTCAGGATGAGGGAGAAATGTGTTCCACGCCTCTCTATTCACTTCTACAGGTGTGCTGGTGATCTTTAGTGTTCCTTGGCTTGTAGAAGTATCATTATGATCTCTGCCTTCATGTTTACATGTCATTCTTCCTGGGTGTGTCTCTGTCCAAAGCTACCCCTGTTAACTAATTGAATCTGCAGGCTGGGGATATAGGTCAGGACTAGGTCTTATATGCTCAAGACCTTTGGCTCAAACCCAGTTTGTTAACAGGAAAGAAAGAAAAGCAAAACTATTGTCTGCCATGATCCTGTCTCTAGAGATGCAGGCAACCATGCGAGGATCTCGTCACAAATGTATGCAACAGGTCCATGCAGCTGGTCTCACATGTAGTGTGACAGGGAAAAGGAGCCTGCTTCACTTTCAGTCATGGTGAAGAACAGTAACACCGTTTTGTGTCTGGTGAGCATTCTGAGTTTTCAACTCTGGGATCTCTCTGCAGATATATGTCAGCTACCAAAAGAAACTGGCCCCTGCATGGCTTTTTTTTCTTCGTTGGTGGTATAGTAAGAAAACAATACTGCTACAACTTCATCTATGCTGGCTGCCAGGGAAACAATAATGATTTCCAAACCAAAACCATCTGCCGAAATGCCAACCGAAAAAGACATGAGTTTTTTTCTATTTATGATTTTATGTATCTGATATTTGAAAGAATTTGCAGAGACTTGCTTTCCTGTCTGAATACATTTAAAAACTTGTTTCTCCTCCACCCTGTGACATACTTCTAGGGCTTGGCACATGCAAACTACCATGCAACATCTAGCCCAGGCCTTCGGGTCATGATGTCAAGGGAACTGGCACAGTAGACAACAGCAGTAGTGCTTGCAGCCATTGCCACACCAAGACATCCAGCAGCAACTTCCTATACACAGAAATGGCAGGGAACAACCCAAATATATCTCAGGAGCTCCAAATAAATATATCCCTAACTCAACTCAGCTTCCTCTGTCTGCCTGCCAAAAGTGCTGGAGCCATTTCAATACCACCTGACCCAGGAGGAGTGTGATGGGAAGTCAGAGTGGAAAGGAAGGCGGCTTGGCTGGTTATGGCCAGAATATCTTACTGTCAGCTATTACTCATCCTTTGACATGGAGCACATCCGAGGTCCATTCTCGGAATCTTAAAGGGCCTGCTCAAGTGAGGGATCCTGAGGCCTCAGCTCCACTTTCTTCATGGCAAGTCCACCCCTGAAGGGCTCATGGCCTTGTGTTCTGGGGTCACAGTAAGGACATGGTTCCACTGTGTGGTACAGAAACTCCAAATAGAAAATTACAGGAGAGGCACAAATTGAGGAGATAGAGAAGGAAAGGGGAGAAAGGGGAGTTAGAGAAGAGGGGAGAAGAAAGGATGGTGAAGGAGGGAAGACTGGCTGCTGCAACAGTTTCAAAGCACGCTCCCAAAATTCTTACACGTGCTTCCCCCCTAGAGGTGGATCTATGTCCCCTCCTTTTGAGTCTCAGAATGTAAGGTTTGACCAGGAAAAGTGCAACTGGTCCTCATAGGAACTTAGTGTGGGGGAAGAGAGCAGAGAGGAGAGGCCAATCTGGGTTACAGAGCAAGGTCCTGTTTGAAAAGAAAAAAGTGGGGGTGGTTGAACTGATTACTATCTCTGAAAATTCTGTTGGCAAAAACCTCCACCAAAGTCACTTGGGAAGGGGAGTTTTAAATGTGGGCCTCACATCAGGTAAATTGCCATCTCTGTGAGAAAGCCCAGAAGCCTGCACTTTGAAGAGGAATTGCCAAGAAATGGTGAAGGTTTTGAACCTGTAGATTGGATGATATTTAAGGGTCAATCTAATAAGGATAATATTTAAGCGTCAATCTTACGGTGGAGTGAAGTAAAATATCTGCAGATTATATGACCATATGTATAGAAAACTCTAAGACCTACTAGATGTAATAAATGCATAAGTTGCTGTACACAACATCAAAATATAAAAATCAGTGGTGATTCTATGTACCACCAGAAGCTATCCAAAAGGGAAATTCAGAAAATAACCCCATTTACATTAGTAGTGACAACAACAAAAATTTAGTGATTGACTTGTACACAAAATCATAAGACATTGCTGAAGACTTCCAAACCCTCAGATAATGGAAAACCTACCATGTTCATAAGTTGCATTGGCAAAATGTCCATACTACTCACAGCAGTCTACAGATTCAATATAATCCCTGCCAAAATGCCAATAACATTTTTGCAGAAAAGAAAAACAATTCTAAAATTCATGCAGGACCACATGAAAAAAAATAATCAAAGCATTCTCAAGAAAGAGGAACAAAACTGTAGGCATCCCACTTCCTGACTTTAAGTTATATTGCAAGCTATATTTTAAAAGCAGACACACAGGGCAATGGGACAAACTAGAGAACCCAAACCAAGCACATGCACTTGAAGTCACTTGATCACTGACAGAGTGCCAAGAATGAACAACAAGGAAGGGATCATCTCTTCAACACATTGTGCTAGAAAAACTAGGTATCATTGTGAAAAGAATGAAATTAGACTCTTATCTCAGTTTGTACATAAATGTCAACTTGAAATGTTTTGAAGTCTTAAGTGAAAGACCTAGCCTGTAAAACTCATGAGAGTCTCAAAGAACTATCTATAATCCCCTGTTCATTGCAGGATTATTCACAATAGCCAACATATGCAAACTACCTGAATGTCCATCAACAGATGAGTGGATAAATAAAATGTGATATGAATACATATAATGGAATGTTTTTCAGCCTTAAAAAAGAAGGAACTCCTTCCATTTGCCACAGTATGGGTGGACGCAAAGGAAATTACGTTAAGTAAAATAAGCCAGACATGGAAAGACAAATATGGTATGCTGCTGGGTGTGGCATTTTCCACATTTATGTTTGTACTTGACTCCATGTCTCCATGGAAATGAGTTTGGTCACTTAGGAGGACTACCCCAGTGTGTGATCCAGACCAAGTTATCCACAAACCATCATTGGTCTGCATCCTGAGGACAGAGCACATGTCTGGGAATAAGAAGACTCAAATTTGAATACCAACTTTGACCTTGGTTGAATGTATGCCCTGGTGGGGGAGGGTAAGGTAGAGGTGTGCTCTTCTCAGAGTCTGTTTCCTATCAACAAGATGAAGGTGATGGATTAATGTCACAGAGTATTTCTAAAAGGAGAACATTTGACAGCACAGGAACCTGTTAAATCTGGTAAGACCTGGTAGTTATCTATCCCTTGGTACCCTTCAGTCCCTGATTGTGGTTGGCATACATGAAGGAACAAATTGCTCTGTCCCAGGGTCCTATCACCAAACTAGTCCCTTGGAAATGGCCAGAGAGTGCCCTGTGGTTGATAGTATCTGCTCAGGAATAAACTCAGAGTCTTTAGGGCTAAGCACAGGGAACCCCTGCCTTGAAAGACCTCAGAGATGTTGGAAGACCCCGTGTCTCTTTATTACCAACGTTCTGCTCATTACTCTGTCCAATAGACCCCAGAAGACACCTCAAGTGGAATCCTTGGTATTTCCAAGGTGCTATGCCTACCCAGGCCCTCCTTTTCCTCTCCTTCTTATGTTTCCTTCTCAGAGCTTCTATTAGTGCCAGAAAAGTTGGATGGCTTGGAAACAAAGGGAATGTGTGGTTTGAGGGAGCAACAGAACACCTCTACCCTGAATTCTTCTTCCCTTCTTTTTTCTACACATGTTCAAATGGAAACTTCTAGTAAAGAATGGACTTGTCCAAGGCCATACAGCATGTCAGTAGCTGAACTAATATTAAGGTCCAAAGAATGCCAAATGTTGCCAGATCCTGCAGCCTCATCGAAATCAAAGGTTTAGTGGTTATTTGTAGTTTTGTTTTTTAATATGTAGTATCTAAATCTCATTCCTATGGATGAAGAATTCTCTTCTAGGGAAGTCTTAGTGGGAGGTTAAACCACCATTCCAGGAAAAAACAGAAAGGGCCCGGATCTCACTCTGCATTAATCAGGGTCCAGTAAAGAATGCAAACCATATTAGGTGTTCTAAACAGGAAGGATTCAAAACTGAGAACCGGTTACACAAGTGTTGGGAGGGTGGGAGAAAAAAGGAAATCCACTCCTGGATTTGGGAAAATAAGAGATTATTATTAGAAGAATCAAGGAGTTAAATAGAAATTGTCCAGCAGTAGTTGGTGCTAACAACACAGGGGGCAAAAGAGGTGGGAGCTGTATGGCTGCACTCTGTCTTCTAGAATGTGCTGCAGCTGGTTCTCAGAACTCTGTGGGTTCAAATGGTGCTTGGCCCACTGGATGGGGATGGATGGCCAGCTGGTGCTGGTATCTCTGGGTAAGAGTTGCAGTGCAACCATTTTAGGGGGTGCCAGAGTGAGCTGGACACCACAGCTTACACCTGTAATTCCAGTTACTCTGGATGCAGAGATGGGGGATTAAGGTTTGAGGCCAGTCTATGCAAAAAATTAGCCAGATCCCATCAAACTAATAAAAAAATTAGGGTGTGGTGACACACATCTGTCATCCCAACTACATAGAGGTGTAAATTAGAGAATCATGATCCAGGTCAGCCTGGGCAAAACCGAGACCGTATTAAAAAAAACAAGTAAAGTAAAAAGGGGTTCCCGGTGTGACTGAAGTGGTACGGAGGCTGCCTAACAAGCATGAGGCCCTGAGTTTAAATCCAGTACTGAGAATAAGCCCATTGTTCCAGAAGTATCTAGAGATTGGATGTGTAACTGTTTTCTGCTGCTAGACACATGCAGACAGGAGTCACAAATGGGATGGAACCCACTTCTCCATGTAGTTCACCTGTCAGTTTCTTCTTAGTGCTTCCCATTCATAGCGTCCACTAAGAAGTGCAAGAATGAGGGAAGGTCAGGTGCTGTGGCTCACTCCTGTAATCCTAGCAACTTGGGAGGCAGAGATCAGGAGGATCATGGTTCAAGGCCATCCTGGACAAAAAGCAGGACCCTATCTCAAATATCCTACACACACAAAAAAACAGCTGGTGGAGTTGCTCCAGTGGGAGAGCACCTGCATTATAAGTTAAGATCCTGAGTTCAAACTCTAAGGTTGTCAATGGAAAAAAAAATAAAGATACAGCCTTTAAAAAAAGAGTGAGGGGAAACTTAGTGTGCAGAGTCCCACTACCAGCATCACAGAGAAGAGTACAGAAGGATGGACTTGGAGCTGACAGACAGTAGGCCCTGCAGCCTGGGTATATGTCATGGCTGGCCTGGGACAATGAAGACAGCCTCCCTCCCCCAAATGAGAACTGGTTACACGACTGTTGGGAGAGTGGGAGAAAAAGGAGAAGCTGAGGTAGGCATCACTCCTAGATTTGGGAATAAGAAATAATTATTGGAAGAATCAAAGAGTTTAATAGAAGGGGCATGGAATTATTTGATGTTAGCAACTCTGGGAACAAGAGAGGTAGGAGTTGTATGGCTGGACTCTGTCTTCTAGAATGTGCTGCAGCTGATTCTCTGAGCTCTGTGGGCACAAATGTTGCTTGGCCCACTGGATGGGGAGGGATGGCCAGCTGGTGCTGGTATCTCTGGGGAGGAGGTGTGGTGTGAGTATTTTAAGGAGTGGCAGAGCAGGCTCAGCAGAGGAGCTTACACCTATAATTCCAGCTACTGTGGATGCAGAGATAGGCTGATTAGGGTTTGAGGCCTGCCTATGCAAAAAATTAGCCAGATCACATCCAACTAATAAAAACATTGGTGTGGTGGCACACATCTGTCATTCCAGCTACATGGGATGCATAAATTAGAGAATCATGGTCCAGGTCAGGCTGGGCAAAACTGAGACACTATTAAAAAAAAATAAGTAAAGTACAAAGGGGTTCCAGGTATGACTGAAGTGGCACAAAGTCTGCCTAACAAGCATGAGGCCCTGAGTTCAAACCAAATACTAATAAAAAACTCAAAGAGTTCCAGAAGTATCTAGATATTGGATATGTGTCTGTTTTCTGCTGCTAGACTCATGCAGACAGGAGTAGTCAGAAATGGGATGGAACACTCTGATCCATGTATTTCACCTGTCAGTTTCCTCTTAGTGCTTCCCGTTCATAGAGTCCACCTAGAAGTTTAAGAGTGAGGGAAGATCAGGTGCTGTGGCTTACTCCTGTAATCTTAGCATCTTAGGATATTCTCTCATATATAAGTATCTCCCTCAAATATTCTCTCTCATAAGTGGAACTAAAAAAGAAAAATCAATAAAAGTTTACATGAAAGTCAAAGAGGGAATACTAGGACTGGGTAGGGTGAGGGGGAAGTTAGAAAAAAGAATGGATAGACATGATCCATTTGTGATGTATGCATATGTGGAAATATCACAGAAAATCCCACTAATCTGTACAATATCTCACCCGAATTTACTCTTCCCATCCTTACACAAAGCACATCAAAGTTCTCAGATTAAATTAACTCAGTTATCCTTTATCGAAATGCACACATGCACTCACATATGGTCGACATAGGGTAAGACTCCTTAATGAGTATAAGTGACAGACAACCAGCAAGAGCTGCCTGCTAGCATCTGTGCTTGTGTTCAATACATTTTATACTTGGTCTCAATCTTCTGGAATTACAGAAACAAAGCTACCTTGACCATCTGAGCAAAAGCCAAGGCACTAAGTCATGATCAAAGATTCCCCAGGGTCACCTGGGTACAGAACACCCACTTGTCAAAGCTCAGTTCCTCTCACACCCACTCACAGGTCATATTGGTCAAATCAGCACAGGCACCCCTCATCAGGCACAGTCCCCGACTATACTGAGTCTTGATCATGATGTCAATGAAGGAAGAGATTTTATGATTTTATAAAATCATTTAAATCCATAAATCCTGGGCAAGGTTTGGTTAACATCTGAAGACAGATAATTCTATGTTGTTAGGGGCCGTCAAGGGCACTGTAGGATGTTTAACAGTGTCCCTCATATTCAGCTACCATATGCTAGTAGGTAACCCCACCCACGGGTTGTGACAATCTCATGAGTCTCTAAACATTGCAAGTGTCCCTGGGACCAATCGTGTGTTAAAAGGCAGCTTCTCACTTCTCAATTAGCAGCTCCAAAAGAGACAGCATGGTGGTAAGCTCTCAGCCAAGGTGCACCAATAGGCAACCTTGCCTTTCCTCTGCCTGAACAGCAGTTGCCAGTCTGTTCACTCCCTAGGGACCCCCTACTGCCATTGTTTTGTTTTCTGATGAACAGATTTTACTATGAAAAGGTTAAGGAAGGAGACAGCCAGGATAATGCTGATGACCCCAAGCAAGTGAGAAGATGTACTCTAGGGATGCTGAAATGGAGGCCTCAGAAGTGCATTCAAGATAGAGGTAGAATAAACAGTAAGTAAGATGAGCGTGTTGACCAACCGTTGAGTGAACTGCAATTGGAAGAAGCAGGGACCAAGAAATGTGTACCATAGCCTCATGGAATTTAAAGAGAAGGAAGAACGACAACTACTGTGCAAAGGTGGGGAACACATGTCTAGAGGAATCAAGTATGGCCCTGATGCAGTTAGCACTTTGTTTGTGTGGTATAGGAGTTTGAACTCAGGGCCTTGTGGTCCTAGGCAGGCTCTCTACCATGTAAGCCACATCTACCAGTCTTTTTCCTATAGTTATTTTGAGGGATAGGGTCTTGCTTTACCCAGGTGACCTAAATCTTGATCCTCCATTTATTTACTTTTCCCCAGGAGCTGAGATGACAGGCATGAGCCATTATCAACTATTGGTCGAGATCGGGTCTTGAGAACTTTTGCCAAGGATTGCCTCCAAACATGATCCTCCCAATCTCCACCTCATGAACAGCGAGGATTACAGGCATGAGACACCACAATGGACTCAGTTAACAGTCCTGTTTCCAAAAAGGCATCTTGCCACACACATTTGCCAATGGCGTGTGCTTGTGTGTGCATTTATGATGTATGCACTTGAATAATCATTAAACTTTTGGGCCAGTTATGGGAAAATGCTGTGTGAATTATCCTTTTACTGTGGTATAAAGACACTTGTGTGAAACAGTTTACAGGAGGAAAGATTTACTGTGGCTCACAGTTTCAGAGTTTTCAGCCCATGGTCAGCTGCCTACCTGGCTGCGATAAGCCAGAAACATCATGGAGGAAGGGTATGGGGAGGAAAGCTGCTGATATTAAGGCAAAAAGCAAAGAACTGGAAGGGATCAGAACTAAGATGTACCTTCAGAGGCATGCCCCCTTGTAGGGCACACCTGTAATCCAAGCTTCTCTGGAGGCTGAGGCAGGAGGATCATAAGTTTGAGGCCAGCCTGGGCTACACAGTGACATCATGTCTCAAAATAGAACTTGAAAAAGGGGTCTTGGATTTGGCTCAGTGGTATAGTGTTTGCCCAGCATGTGGGAGGCCCTGGGACTGAAAAAGTCACACCCCAGTAACCCACTTACTCCAACTTCCCCACTTCCCAGAATTCCACAACTTTCCAAGTCTGCTCAAATTTTTAATCTGTCAGTAGATTAAACCATTGATTATGTCAGAGCCCGAATGATCCAGTTGTCTCTGTAAACACCCCCACAGACACACCAGAGGTGCTTTACTTATCTCCTAGGTGACTCTCACCCCAATCACATTGACAATCAAAACTAAGTGTTAATGGGGAGGGTGAGCTGATTAAAGATGACATATACATGTCTGAAATGTCAATTGAAACCCCCTTTCACTTTCCTATGCACTTTTATAAATAAAGGACAGGAAGGTAAAACAGGTCTTTTCTGAGGTTTCAACAGTGGGTGGGGTAGGGTATAAGGAAAGGGTGAATGAGGAAGAATATTGTGGATGTATTTTGTATTTATATATGAAAAATGAAAACTGTTGAAATTGTTCTGAGGAGGGAGGGGGTGAGGGAGAAGGGGGGGTGTTATAAGATATGTTGCAAACACACGTGTAAATATTACAATTTGTACACTAAACTATTTATGCTGTGCAGCTATGATGCACTAATAAAAATAAATAAATAATCTTTACACCATTTGTCATATTTGTTAATCTTTTTATACTTCGCATATTTGTCCCCATATATAGATGAGAAAACAAGCCCAAAGAGGTTAAAAGAGAGAGGAAAGAGAGAAAGAGAGAGAGAGAGGATATGCCTATCTTCTTTGCCTACCATGATATGAACGTCTTTGCTCCCCCCTGCTTTCCCCACCTTGATGGAATGAAAACCCTGAACTGATGAACTAAAATTACTTGGAAAGCGAGGGGCCACCTTGTGTCATGCAACCAAGAACCAGTAACCAAAGATCTCCAAAAAGCAAACTTCCAAGATGACAGTGTTCTAAAGCAGTGTAGCGAGAATAATAAATGTAGACTGATGTTGATGTTGACCAGAAAAAAAGAAGGAAATTCTGCCATTTGGGACAATGGAGATGAACCTGCAGAACATTAAGAGAGAGAAGCCAGACACAGAAAGACAATAGCTCATGACCTCCCTTGTGGAAGGAATCTAAACAAGTTGAACTCAGAGAAGCTGAGAAGGGAATGGTGGGCACCAGGGGGTAGGGAGTGGAGGGATTAGGGAGATGCTGGTCAAAGGTTACAAAGTTTCAGACCAGAGACGCAGGTTGTGGCAATCTGTATAGGACATGGTGACTAGTTAATGACAGTGTATCGTGTACTTGAGAACTGCTAGGAGAGTGGGTTTTAAGTGTTCTCACCACACATACCCATACCTACAAACACAGACAGACAGACACACACACCCACATACCCCCACACACAGATGTCACACACACACCCACACACACACAGACACACACAAATTGGTAAGTGAGGTAATGCATATGCTACACAGCTTGATTTAGTCAGTCCACAGTGTATACTCTCCACAAAGTATGCCATAAATATGCACAAGTTTTGTGGATTAAAAAAATAAATAACAATGAAATATA
This sequence comes from Castor canadensis, assembly GCF_047511655.1. Classification (NCBI taxonomy): domain Eukaryota; kingdom Metazoa; phylum Chordata; class Mammalia; order Rodentia; family Castoridae; genus Castor; species Castor canadensis. The sequence continues at coordinate 167,901,474 of NC_133390.1, read as the reverse complement.
ATAAGAGAATGGCTATTTTTTAAAGAATAGCTAAACTCAAGCACAACTTTGGACTTCAGATGTGAACCTCACTAAATCCCACAAAAGCGTAACAGGTTTGTCTCCCCAAAACTTCGGATCTTGGAAAGGAGTCCAGTGGGAAATATGCTGGGCTCTGGGGACAGGGTGAATCTCTAGACACAATGGCCCTCTGAATCCCACAAGGCTGGACCTCCTTCTGCAATGAGCTTTTGACACTTTTGTTCAAATATGATTCAGCTAATTATCTAAGTAAGTGACAGTTTCTGATTTCCGGCCAAGTGTATGTTTGTTCCCATAATTCCCTGGGAGCACCCAGGTGTGGTGAAGGCTGCATCTGACAGTATGCCTAGTGCACTGTGATACTTGATAAGTGTTTGTTGAATGAATGATCAACTCAGTGACATTGGAGCTGGACAGACCAGGGTCTCAGTCTTGATTCTGAACTTTCTATCTTGTCACTGTGGTCAAGATAGTTTAACCTCTCCTCATCTACACAATGGGGTGTGTTAGCCCATTTTCTGTTACTGTAACAAAGAAAATAAGCACATGCATTTTTAAAAGGTTTAGTGATGGGAGGTGTGGGTCAAACGGAAGAGCATTTGCTTTACAAGTGAAAAGCTCTGAGTTCAAACCCCAGTCTCACCAAAAAAAGAAAATATAAAAGAGGTTGATTTAGTTTACAGTTTTTGAGTCTGAAAATCAACGGGGAGGCTGCCTGAACACTTTGACGTCTAGAGAAGCCCCTCCCCAAACCGTGTCACAGCATAGCACATGGCATCATGGCACAGAACATGTGAAGAGAAAGCTTGCATTGTGGGAAAGAACACCAAAGCAACTCAGGGGTGAGACTTGATCTTCTTGTGACAACTCACTGTTGTCACAAGGGAACTAACCAAGATCTCACGAGAGCTACTGAGTCCTTTCCAAGGGCAGCACTGCAATGGGCTTTTTACCTGCACTAAGTCCTCTGTTAAAGGTTGCTCCACCTCTCAACACTGCCACACTGAGGACCAATCTTCCACCACATGAAGCCTTCGGTTACACATTCAGTCCATATCTGAGCCAAAGCATGGGGCTCTAAGTTTTGAGGGGTTCCTGTGTACCCTCAAGGGACAAAGTGTGAGGAGTATTTTCTTTGTTCCTGAAAAAGCAAAGGGTGGCCATGGCAGCTGTTGATGGTTGATTATTCTTGAAGGGGCTTCTACCCTAATGGGGTGGCCAATTGTCTTGAAAGGCCAGATCAGATAAATCCAGGAGGACAAATGAGGAAGTGTTCTTTGACAGGACACTCTGTTCCACAGGCAGCCAACCCCAGGGGATAACAGCAGTGAGGGGTGAATGAAAATGATGTGGGGCCACCCCGCCTCTCAGTCCCCTTTGTCTCTAAAAAGACAACCCCAGGCTGGCTCACCGCTGGATGACACCATGCAGCTCTGGGCTGCTTTCTCCTTTCTCCTGATTCTCATCAGCTGTCAAGTGCTTCCATCTCAAGGAGCAGGAGGTTGGTATGCAGTGTGGGATCTCAGAGTATGAACTGGGAATAGAGCCGAGTCCCAAGAGAACAGGGTCCATTTCTCATCTCACGGGGTAAGGAATTAATTCATTCATTTCATAAATATACGCTGGGTAAGTGCTATGTACCACGCCCTGTCCAGGAGCTGGTGCTACAGCCATGAGCCAAAGCCCCTGCCTTTGTGGAATTCATATTCTAGCAAGAGGGAGACAGACCGTGCTGCAAAAGCATCTCAGCATAATCGATGGCAAAAGCACCACAAGAAATAGAATAGGAACAGCAGGAAAGGGGCTTCAAAATCTGGGCTTATGGAGAGCAAGGTGAGATTAAAAAAGGGGATGTGAGACCACATTTGAGGGTGAGGGTAAGAGAGTTAGCAAAACCAGACTTTACTACAGGAAAGGCTCCTTCCTGGATCACTTCCTTTGTTGCAGCTTAAAATCTGCAAGTGGAAGCACGGAGATGGAATGTTAAATGTCCAGGAAAATCTGCTGGAGACAGGGACAGTTGGCAGATGTTTTCCAAGGTTTTTGAGCATCCAGTAAGATCCCCTTTTAAAAAGGCTGGGGGTGTGGGTCAGTGCTAGAGCACTCACTAGCATTCAGAAACCCTGGGATTTTCCCCCAGCACTGAAATGTAATGTAAATAAGCAGAAGCAGAAGGGAGAAAGTAAAAATGTGTCAAATCTTACCTTGCAGACATTAGCAGTGTTAAATGCTCGTGCACATCCTTGCGCTCATGGCTGTCGGCATCCGTGGAGCTGTAGACGACAGATTCTTGTGTGTAAATGGAATCCTAATTCTCCGGATAGTTCCATAGGCAGTGTCTCAAAGTTGTCCCTGAGCCCAGCAGTAGCGTCAATGTAGGAGTTTCTGGTCTCTCTGCTTCTTATGCAGAAACTCTGGGTTGCCTCTCATGCAGTCTGGGTTCTAACAAGACTTGCAAACAATCCTGATGTACAACCAATTCTCAGAAGCTCTATTGTATGTAAGAGGAATGTGGACGTGAACAGGACAGACTCTCCTGTGTGAGACATACCTGGGGTCAGGTTCTGGCTCTACCACTGACTAACTGCACTCCAGGAACACTAGTTTGCCTCTATGACTTTCAGTTTCTTCTTCTATAAAATAAGGCTAGTGATTTTATCTGCTTATGGGTCAAATCCAATACACAGAAGTTCTCAGTATAACTTAGCTGTCAGTAGATTCTTATAAAATGCTCAGGTCAACTTCTGTCACACTTATCACACACACTCATACACAACACACACTATCATCAACCCTGTTATATAAGGAAAAATAAGGTCAGAGTTTTTCCTTTGGTTTTTTTGGAATGGAGTAACAGAGAATCTGGACTGAGAAAACTAAAAAGGAAGTGAGACTACAGCCCCTAAAAAGTCACCATTAGGGTCAAGCGGGTGGTACTGCTGTGACAAAGATGTATCAGGACCATTCCAAACTGCCTCTCCCTTCCCCCCACCATTCCTGGACAAGCTATTTTGCCTCTTTGCCTTTATCCTTCACCATTTGAGTCAGCCTTGAAGGTAAACGGGTAAGACAGAGCCTGAACCGAATCTTTCCCCGCCTAGGATATTGCCTGAAATTCCACTATAGGAATAATTGTTCAGCCAGCCGCCATCCAGCCATCCATCTGTCCTTTCATTCCACATCAATGGAGAGGGACGGAGAACCTGCAAACACTTGCAGCTGGACTTTGCTGGCTTTGCTTCTTGGTCCCAATGTTTCCCAGCAAAGCCATAGATAAGACACTTTATCTCCCTGACCCTTGTTTCTCCAGGTAGTTTTAGAAGTCATGCAAGCTACTGTGAAGTTAATTTCAAGGATAAAATCATTCACGATGTGATATAAACATGAGAGGGGAATAAAAAGAAGGGCTCATACTGTCTTAGAGGAGCTCATGGTTACTGTGGTTTTCCAATAACAAATATTTACTGAGAACAAAGAGGAGGCTTGTGTTGGGCACTAGGGCGACAGAAGTGAGTATGCTGACGTTCCTGTTCTCAAAATCTTCTTGGTTATGAACTGAAGGAGTGGTTAGGAGGAGCTACCATTGATCAACTTATTTTCTATTTGTCAGTGCTTTCCCCTGGTTATTTATAAGCACCCTAAAAACTCCCAATGTAGATGTTAACCCCCCGCCCCCAGTTTACAATGCAGGAACTAAAAGACACAAATATAGATCATTTTCACCCAGAAAATTACCCAGTCCAGTTTGAACCCCTGTTCTCAGATTCAAAGTCTGTCCTTCCCCTCTATGGTATGTGTTCTGGAATTGACTATGTAAACAGAGGGTGGAAGCCTCTTTCTCTTACTGTAGAAAATCAGATCTGGAGGGCACTGGAGGATGCATTTCAGGTCTTAGATATGACAAGTGAAGAAATGGAGGCTTGGAGAAGTTCTGTTTACACATCATGCAGTAGTAAGTGGCAGAGCTAGGATTTGAATCCACTTGGGCTGGGTTCCCAAGTATGGAATTTACAGTACATCATGCTACTTATATTAAAACTTCAACTTCAGTGAAGATGGGTAAGGCTACAGTTGGGTGGAGAGAGGACAGCTGCTGTGGGCAGTTTCAACATTGTAACCTAGGACCAGTAAAACCTCCCAGGCCGGAGCTGGAAGTGTGGCTCAAGAGGTAGAACACCCGCCTAGGAGCTTGGAGCCTTGAGTTCAAAGCCCTGTAATGCGAACCTCCTCCCCACCACAGATACACACACAAAAAGAGAAAAACAGGCAATGGGGGTGGCTGATAAGGGCATAGTTTGGCTTCCTTCAACCACTTTCTCTCTTCACAGCTGTCCCATATCCATGCTACCTTCCTAAGAATGTTGGTCTTTGCCGAGCTGGCTTCCCAAATTGGTATTACAACATCAAAACTCGCAGATGTGAGCGATTTTTATATGGAGGCTGCAAAGGCAATGACAATAACTTTTCAGATGAACAAACATGTAAAGTCACCTGCTGAGGCACCTGATTTCCCAATCAAAGCACTGTTCTCCATGGAATCAAGATTGTTTTGTGAAGAGAAGATGCGTTCCTCCACCACCAAATGTATTCTCCCTGTTGTGTTCCTAAAATCACTTCATCTATGCTCAAAATTCCATAAACGTTGGCATTGGGTTTAAAATCTCCAGACTTTCTTTGTAAAACACACATATGTGTACAAATACACTGGGAAATTCAGAAGAACCATTCACACCTTAGTATAAATCACTGCTCTTCCCATTGGAAGATAAAGGTTTTGAAGGAGAGGGAAGGTGAATTGCAAACCTGGGGCATGGTATTAGAGGGCTTGCACTGGACAGCAAAGGATTTCTGGAGTCTTTTGACAGGAGATAAGGGAACAACAGAAACTGGGGAAGAGGAGGGAATTGAGGGAGAAACAGAATTTTAAAGACTATTTTTAATACACAATAGTGAATTTTAATGAAAGCCTGTATTTACCTTGGCTACACCACATTTTCCTGTCACATGAGGAGAGGACTGAGGAGCCCTGGTTCTAGTCATCGGTTTGCTTTAAGCAACACCAATGATTACTACCTGGAGGGAGAGGAGGAAAACATGGGGATTGTAGGACCAAACTTGGCAAGAAGATCCCTTGAAAAATAGAATGGGAATAATAAAGGGACATCCTTGATTCCCCACCCCATAAATGCCCTTTCTACACCCTTGCCATGACCTTCCCATAATCTTCCCAGACTCCCTCTGTCTCTGTGCTTCAAGATGAAGGGCAGAATTAAAGCTGGAGAGTTCATTTGGGCACTCACCTTACTTTCCACTCTCACCCAGGGTCCTCTCTTCCAGCCCAAGCCAGCTGATTCCCATTGTCCAAGCATCATAACTATAATTCATTCTGCCAAGCACTGCACGAAAACATTTAGCAACACCACACATGAACCTTGGACCAACCCTGAACAGTAGATTGGACCCAGGCTGCTCAAAGTGCTCAGCAGCCTGAGAACTTGGAAGAGATGTGTGGGGAAACTAGGGCTTCTACATGCAAGAATCCAGTCTGTAAGATGAAGTCTCAGAAAGAAGTTGAAAAGGAGAGGCAGAAGCAGCCCGAAATTCTGTGTGGCTGTAGCTAAGTCCCAGGCTATCACTTAGGACCCTTATTAGCTACTGTGAACAAATCTCCCAGTGCTGTGTCTGACACAAGGTACATGCTTGCTGCTGTTATCAGGAGCCCCAGCAGTGTGTGTGAGTGACTCTGAGGCATTCCATCACCTCTCTGAGGCTGTTTTTGCATCCATTACCCTTGGACAGTAATGACCAACCTCACAGGATTGGCACAAGCTTCACTGGGAAAGTGCTCACACACAGGAGATGGGCCTGAATTACTGTTCATTGTTTCAGAGTTAATCCCGTCCTGGACTTGTTGCCTGGATGACCGGGTTTCCCACTCACTTGCCCACCCTCCATGTCAGGGAAAACTGGGCAGAGTGATAAATGCAGGTGCTATGGCTCCACCAGTGCTGACAGCAGTCACTTTATTGGTTGGAAAGGGGAGAAGGTGTGTTCAGCCCAGGAAGGAATGCAGAGGCCAGAGGGTGGGGAGGGCCACAGGGATGGAACCAGTTGCACAGCCAGGCAGAAACTTCCCTTTTCCTCTCCTTAGGCTGGTGGTGGCTGAAGCTGGAGGAAGAAAATCAGGATAACACCATCAACCACAATACGTGCCATCTTACACTAGAGCAGACAGCTTAAATCTGGACCAACTCCCTCCCCCCCAGCCTATTTCATTCAACACCCCCCCAGAAAAAAACCACAGTAAATCTTCCTTTTTGGGCCTCTGCTCAAGTTTTTAATCAGCTTCTAGACTCATATCTCTGTTTTTGATTGCCCCCGAGACATACCTGGGTATATCACGGTCCCAACTCACCACTGTAGGCTCTCTGAGGGGCCACAAGCCTTTCTCTAGCTCTCCTAGGACTCTCTCTACCACCAGGAAGTTCCATCACACCTTCATTTCTTAGGGTAAGCTGCAATGAGCTGATATAGTGGATATTACTTTCCCCATTCTATATAATTACAGCTTGGTACATGAAAAGGTTAGTTTATGTGTCACAGCTGAACTCTGAGTTCAGGCTTCTGAGTCCAGGCTTCCTTCTGGTGAAACCACCATGGAGGTAAGAGATGGTTGATCTCAAAAGAGAGCTATGGGTTTTATGGAGACCACGGCCCCTTCTTCACCACTGAAGAGCACACTTTGAAGTCGCAAGCATGGGACCTTGTGCATGTCCCCCCTCCCCAAGCTTCAGTTTTCTTAGCTGTGCACTAGTGGATTCTATCTGTGACCTTCAGATTCCTCTCCTGAGATCTTGTTCAAGGCAGCAGATCACAACCATGAGTTCAACTAAAGGGCACTTCCAAGTTCTTGCCCTTCTGCCCCTCTGCCTGAAACAGCCTCCTCACTGCACTCCACCACACTACCTACCTTTCACTCATCTCTGTGCCAGCTCAAGGTCACCCTTTGGGAAGTCTTCTCCAACTGAACCTGCTCCAACCTCCCCAGACCCATGCCTGTGTGATGTTCCCTCTTTTGATTCCCACAGTGGTGGGCACTGAATAAAGGCACTAGGAGTGTCAGCCATTCATTGGCCTCAGCCACTGGACTGAAATTCTGGGGAAGGATGGTGGCCACCTTCTTTCCTAGCACCTGGTACATCCATGGTAGTGGACCTATCCAATGGTTCAACCAAGTCTTTGCTTCATTTTTCTCCTTCCTTCCTTACACTTACTCTATGACTTCATGTTGTTTTTTTCTTAAATTTTGGATTGGGGGAGGGAGGATCCACAATCTTTTCCTTTCAGGACTAGAGCCACTGGAGGAGCTGAATGTACTTCTAACCTGCTGCAGAGTAAGTGTTTAAGCCACTTCAAACATACATCTGATTAACTGAACTCAAGGCAACTCTCTCCCACATTTGTCCCACAAAACAAACCTTTTGGTGAAAGTACAAAATCAACTCTTGTGCCTCCCATTAGCCATGTAATTAATTACCTTCCCATCTTCTCATCAAGCTTTTCAGCTATTGTTCCTTCCCTTGCAACCACCGACCCTTCCCTCAGTTTCAGCTACTCCCCTGCAGCTCCTGACTTACTGCAGTGCCTGATCACAATGGGGAAACCAGCTCATTTTCTCTCAGTCTGGCTAATCAGCAAACTTTGACCCACCCAACTTCCACATGTTCCAATCCCAGTCACCTCTCTTCCCTGCCTCCATCCTGTCCAGATCATCTTGAACCTGCCCATTCACAGGATCCCTGCCTCTGCCTTGCCCCCCTAAGGCTTATTCACATGGCAGTTGTGGGTCCTTTGAAAATGTCTCAAAGGTACAACACCCTGAGACAAAACAATAGCTTATATGGCCCCAAATTATCTGCCCCAAGCCCCACTTACCTCCTGTCTCTCTTCTTATCACTCTCTCCTGCTTACTTGTTTCCTGACATCTAGTTCTTCCTGAAGTGCCCAGGGATGTTCCTGCCTTCATACCTGCTGCTCCCTCTACCTGTAACACTCTCTAAGATATGCCCATGGCTCCTTCTCTCCTTTCCCACCTTCTTGGTGAGGTCTTCACCCTCTGTGCCATGTAAAAGCATTCCCTGTCTCCCCTTCTTCCCGGTCCTTTTGATCTCCCTGTTGTTTTCTGTTCCTCGTGGCATTTTATAAGACACTGCAAAATCTGCTTGCTAGTTTATTTTGTTTATCACCCACTAGACCTTTGATCCCACTGTCTGATTTGTTCATTCATGGAGCATGCCTGGCACCCAGAACAGTACATGGCATTGACAGATGCTGCAAATAAATGGACAGAGCACCAGTGAGTCTGCCATTGTTCTCCTTCTGAACCTTCACCCCTAGGCATCAGTGCACCCCTTCTCCACCCCCACCTACCTCAGAAGTTGGGTATAACACAGGACACTTTTCCAGAGCCATTGTGGCAGCATTTCATCTTGCCAGGACACTGTCTGTCCATCTCACACTGATCCTCACAAATGCCAAGCTGGAGAAAGTCCACACTGGGGCAGGTACCTGCCTTTTCTGGGTAGAAAAAGGAGTAGAGGAGATAGACTGAGGATATGCAGGGAGCTGGAATGCAAATCATGACCTCCCACTACCCTCAGCTGGTTTCCCACCAGCTAAGCTGCCTGACTGAGCTTCTCTCAGGAGTCCTGAAAAGATTGTCTGCAAATTCCTCCTCTCCTGCTCCCAGATGGCTTTGGAGTCATAAGACCTCAGTTTGAGTCCCAGCTCTGCCATTTTCTAACATTATGGCCTAGGGTCAGAAACTTCCCAGATCCTGATAGTCTTCAGATGCCAATGTCACATAGAATTAATGTCACCTGACATCATGGGGTTGTTGCAAAAGCAATGGAAACAGACATCTATTATTTCTTCCCCAAAGAGCAAATTACCTCGTAGTTATAATGAGCAGTTGTAGCTAGCAGTGAACCCTTACTTAGCTCCTGCTATGGTTCAAGTGTTATTCTAAGCGCTCATCTAATTCTCCCAATGACCTTAAAATAGGAGAGGGGTCTGTTAATATTTGCTCATGTCACAGAGGAGGAAACTGAGGCACTGACAGGTTAAGTACTTTGTCTAAGGCCATCAGGATGGAGGCAAGATTGGAATGGCAAGAAATTTGATTCCAAAATCTGTGCACTGGACACCAAGTACTATGCTGCTTCGTGTACTCTAAAGGGCATTGTACGTGTGAGGGGTTACAGACTCAAAATACTGCCTTCACTCACTCCTGTAGGCTCGCCCCCAGCTACTCAGCACCATGGCCCTCCAGACATGCTCACCCCCCATGCACACTCATGCACAGATCAAAACCACGCCCCTTCACCAACACAGACACACATGCACGGACGCACGCACAGACACACACCATGCTCCACTTTCTGGGGAGAGCGAAGCCAGGCTCAGTGAAATCAAAACAGAGGCGGAGAACTGGATTAGCTGCAAAGGACCATGAGAATGACTGACAGAGTTCTAACTTCCTGTGGAAAGAAATCCCTTGCCTTGAGAAAGGCAGAAGCTCCTGGGGAGAAACGGAGCTGTTTACTAACAGACTAAAGAGACACTTCCCACATACCATTTCACTTAGCCCTCATGTCAATCCTCAAGCTTGCGAGTACCATTCCCACTTTGCAGACAAGAAAGCAAAGGTTCCCAGAGATAAAGCAACCAGTGCAGCAGTGCACACCCAGGAAACAGCAGAGCAAGGAGTCAAACCTTCAAGCTAGGCCCTGGTTCAGGGAACTTCTGGCCTGTCCCCTTTCCTGCCTCAATCTGTCCATCTGAGACAAGGAACGAACTTCATCCACCTGACAGTGCTGACTCCTTTTGTCCCTCCCCTGTCCTGTCTGTCAGTCTGCCTCTGGTTTTCTCTCTCCAGCTTCATCTTGCTTCTGGTCCTTTTCTTTCAGGTCCACATTTAGGGTCCTCTACACCCAGAAGCTGCTCCTGATGGGCAAGTCCTCTCTCCACTTCCCAACTCCCTACTCCTGGTATCTGGTCATTACAGACACTCCCAGCCCCTTGCTGGCTTCTTTGGAGGAAACAACAAAGAGGAAAATGGCAGGCAGTATTCTGAATGAACCAGTACTCTGGTCTCTCACACCCCTCCCCATTATCCCTGCCTCTCATCCTCAATTGGATTCCACCTAAGACCCTTTCCTTCCCTGATCAGAGTCCACAGCCAGGTGGACTTGACCTCCAGCAAGCCCCTGAGGGTGCCTCCAGCTCTCTCCATCCTCATGGTGAGAGAGACAGTTTTAAAGATAACAAGGGAGGATGAGGTGCCCAGAGAGGGATCCTGACTTTCTTCAAACCATTTAGCCAGTAAGTGGCAAAGTGTAAAACAGAACCTCAGCCAGCCACGGGATGGCGGTGTGACCTTGGGCAAGAACAAGTCATTCTCTGCTGCTCACTTCTACAGACTTAAGGCTTTCTCTAAATCTGCAAAGTCCTTTGCGGCCAGGGCGGGTAGGAATCTGAGTTGTCCTACCAGGCCAGGCTCTCCTGCAAGGGAGGGACTCTGAGTAGCCTGAGCGCTTAGGCCTTGAGAGGCAGCTCGGAGAGCAGCACGGGATTCCCCGCGGTCTTCAGCTCACCTGGGAAGGAAGCTGCGCCCTGGATCCCCAGGCTGCCCGGAACAATGTCCTGCTGTGCGTGCCCGGAAGCCCGTCATGCACCACAGAATCGAGTCCAGCCAGGGTGGGGACCTCTTCCCCCTTGGCCACACCTCAGTGACCCCTTTGTGTTCCCCAGGGCCACATGAGGGAGGACACAGGCACATCGAGTTTCATGCACCTTGACCTTCCTGGGGTCCCTGAGTCTAGGGGTGCCCTTCTTCCATGGAGAAGGGACTGCTCCTTCCCTAGGGAGATAACTCAGAATTCGAGAGTACTGTGAATTTAAGGAAAGGGACCTGTGTAGGAAGGATAGACAGTGCCAGGACAAGAAGAAGTGTTGCAATTTCAGCTGTGGAAAAAAATGTTTAGACTTCCAACAAGGTAAGGTTCAGAGCCCCTGAATAACTAAGTCCTCTTGTGCCCAGCTGAGCTGTCATTGTCCCTGAATCAAGACTTCGTGACTTGGGAGACCTGGGATTTAGGTTCATTGCTGCTCTAATACTGTGTGACATTAACAATGGTCTTATCCAATCAGGTCATGCCTGGGCCTGTTTCCCCAGACAAGTGATGCTTACAGGAGTGGGGTTGAATCAGCTGGTTTATTGGCTACTTTCACTCATGATTTTCTGAGTCCTATAAGAGAAATACAGAACAGAGTCTGGGGACCCATGATCCCTTCTGAGGGCACATCCCGAGCTGACATAAGGATCTACCTCTTACCTCTTAAGGGTGCTGCTACTCTGGGGACCAAGACACCAATCCACGAACCTTGGGGATGGTACACTTAAGCCACATCCAAACCATAGCACCCATAACTTGATTTGACTTGCTCACCGTGGTGAGGGACACTGGGAAGGGCTTCCCTGGGAAAGCAAAGCTGGACGGGGTCAGAATGGAGGGTAATGTGAGGGGAAGGAAGGTGGAAGGGCTCACCAGGCACAGGCACGAGGCTCGGGGGTGGGTCCAGGGAGCCCAGATTGCAGAGTGGGCATGAGTGTGGTCAGGGAAGATCCCTGGTGGGTAAGGATCAAACAGTTCAGGCCTGGGTCAGACAAGAAAGTCTCATCTCAATCTCTTAAAAACTATGGAAATCCATTGAGGTCTGGCAGTGACACAACCAGGATTCTACTTTGCCTCCAATGTGCGAGAGGGAAATAGAAGGAACAGAGTATCTTAAAGGACTTCAGGATGAAAGGACAGGTAGCTTCAACTAGAGATGTAGCTGAGGGATGGGCAAGAATGGGATAGTTTGAAAGGTATTTAGGGAGTACCTAGGACTTTACAATGGAGGAGAGTAGGCAGGCAAGAGGGTGACAGCCATTCATTCCTATGTCCGCACAAGAGGAATTCTAAACTCAGTTGTCCTGAGTTCAAATTTGAGTTCCAGTTTTACCAGTGTTTTTAAACGCTTGAGCAAATTAACAACTTTCCCTTGCATACCTCAGTTTCCTCTCAGATATAAAAGGACCAGTGTTAGCCTGGCATGGTAGCACACACCTGTAAGATCAACAAGCAGGAGGCTGGGGCAGGGGGATCACAAGTTCAAGGTCAGATTGGGCTATGGGATAAGATCCTGTCTCAAAAAAACAAAATAAAAACAAAATTAAGAACAACAAAATTCAGCAATAGGAAAGGACCAGTGTTAAAAGTTATACTGAGGATCAAATAGATTGGTGCTCATGAAGTACTTAGAGAGATGCCATCTGATACCTATATGGTTAAATTATTTGCTTTTCTTAATTGAGAGCTTCAGAACTGAAGAGATGATACCTTTTCCTGGTCCCTGAAAGCAGTGGTTTACTAAGTTCAGGCCAATTCACATTTTATTTTGCCTCAGCATTCCGTAAAGTCCTATACTGTGCCAGGAGTTGGAAGCCCAAGATGAACTCAGACACAATTCCTGCACTCTGGAGACTCACAGTCTCAGGAACTGAAGACTTAAAGCAAATGATAAATGTACACAAGACAGAAGCAAAGCAGAGAGATGAGGCCTGGGTCAGGCACCTGTGGCGCTGTGGGATCCAGAATCTCAAAGGAGTTGGTGCGCAAGAAAAACTTTGAAGGAAGAGCAGGACTGCTACAGTGCAAGGCATGGAGGTGTGGCTAGCATGCTGTGTTGAATGTTGCTGTAGCGTGTGGCTTACTGTGGCAGGAGAAGAGGTCAGAGCCCCAGAGGAAGCCAGAGGGTGACAGCCCTGTGAGTCTTGGGAGGACCTTGTTGTGAAATCCAGGTAGGTCTTATCTGTAGAGTCGCATGGTCAGCTTAGCTCTCAGATCCTTCTACTGCATGAATGATTGACTAGAGGGGTCAGGACCTGAGGCAGAAGGATCAGTCAGAGATGTGATTCTCTGAGGCTTAAGGAGCTTGGCAGAGAGGTGAGCTAGGACGAGGTTGAAATCAACAAAACTTCCTCATTTACCTGTGAGATTCACCTTCATGGAACTAAACATTTACTTAGACCAATATGGGTTTGCTAGAGTTGCTGGAACAGAGTACCACAGATTGGTGGTTATAACAGCTGTCATGTATTGTCCTGAAGTGCTATAGGTTAAAAAGCTGAGACAAAGGTGTCAGCAGGGATGGTTCCTTCTTAGGATGAGGGAGAAATGTGTTCCACGCCTCTTTATGCACTTCTACAGGTGTGCTGTGATCTTTGGCATTCCTTGACTTGTAGATGCATCTTCATGTCCACATGACATTCTCCCTGGGTCTCTGCTCAAATTTCTCTGTCCAAATGTACCCCTTTTAACTACTTACATCTGCAGGCTGGGGTGTAGGTCAGGACTACAGCCCTTGCCTTGTGTGCTCAAAGGCCTGGCTCAATCCCTAGTATTGTTATAAAGAAAGAAAGAAAAGCAAATGTATTATCTCAAACAACCCTGTCTCTAGAGATGCAGACACTCACTCAGGGGTCTCAACTTCATCTATGGTGGCTGCCAGGGAAACAACAACTTCCAAACCAAAACCATCAACCAGAATGCCTGCTGAAAAAGATGTGAGTCTTGGGGCCCCAGCCTCCCATTCCCACCAAGTCATCTAGGTGTTGACTGGCTCAATCCAAGACAGCTTGACAGATTTACTGCTAACAGAACAAGCTCCAATCAGGAGGCAAAACTGCACCTTGCAGAGGGGAGACTGGCTTTTTAGGGCACTGAGGATGCCCTAAAAAGGGACATAGAGGTGAATCAAAGCTAGCAAGAGTGAGGGGGCTTGGGAGGAGTCAAAGGAGAACGCAGACGTGGTGAGATCTCAGAGACCAACTGCAGAAGGATCACAGAACGTGCAGCCTAGCACTGGACACCTTGATCAGCCAACCATTCCTAGCCATCAATGTCCTCCCAGACCTCTTTGCCAATATCCAATTTCACTCATTTTTTTCTCCTTTAAAGAGCAGATCCACTTTTCATCTCCTCCTGTGATGGATAAACAGAGCTTCTACCTCCACAGGTAAGCTCAGCCCAGGATGCTCAGCCACATTTATACCTTCATTCTCAACAGGCTCCTTTTCCTGAAGGATGAGGGATACACTAGAATGACCATCAAGCTTGGCTCCTGTTCCCAGCTCTGTGTACCTGCCGGATGTTCCAGGTTGGCTTCCATTGTTGCACTGTCAGCACTCCAAGACCTTGTCTCTTCCCAGCAGTGCACTCCTCCCCTTCCTCCATCTCTACCTCCTTCCATGACTAATGCCTTCCATTTGGATCCCATCCATATCTGTGCCTCACCCCTTCACCTCCAACATCCAAAGCTCCCTGTTTATCCCTGTGTAGCTCCTAGCTTTTCTCAGTAAAGTACTTGGTTTAGTCCTGTGCTTGGAGTCTGTGTAACTCATAACTGTTTGACATTTTACACTTTGCAGAGAATCAGGCATCATTGAAACTTCCCATGACACCATTTAAGGGAGTGAAGACAATCAGAACCTTGAGAGATGAGAGTTTCAGGTGTATTGTTAACCTCCTCTATTTCTTCAAAAGCTGGTAAAACTCTTAAAGCAAGGACCCATGAATGATGCCTTAGTGTGGATGCCTCAGAAACTGACAATGGGTGTGAGTACAAGTAGTTTGCTTATACGGGAGATCTCCAAGAAGTACGAAGTGATTCAGGAAAAGAAGAGTCCAGCTACTTTGGAGGCAAAGCTCAGGAGGATTGCATTTTGAGGTTGGCCTGTGCAAAAAATTAGTAATGCCCCATCTCAATCAGTAGGCTGGGTATAGTGAAGTGCCCCCTGTGATCCCAACTACACAGGAGGCTGTGGGTAGGAGGATCATGGTCTGAGGCCAGCCCCAGGCAAAAACACAAGACCCTCCCTGAAAAATAACTAAAGAAAACAAAGGAGGGCTGAGGGTGTTGCTCAAGTGCAGAGAGTGCCTAACAACCAGGAGGCCCTGAGTTCAAATAGCACTGCCATAAAAGAAAAGAAAAGAAAGAAGGGAGGGGGGGATCAACAATGAGCCATGGAAAACACATCTTCAAATTTTCTTCATTGTCTCCCTTGCTGGGGATGTTGAGGTATCGATCCAGTGATTCCCATCCTCCACCAAAAGCCTGGGCCATAAATCCCCCACTCTTTCTGACTGTTCCATGAACAAGCTGAGCAAGCCCCTGGGAAATCAGAAAAAAACCCACAGCCGGGTGCTAGGGACTCTGTTCGCATGGGAGGCTATGCATGTGCGCTGGATGTTATTCCTCCATAAATAGAAACAATGCAGCGATACAAGCTATTCTGTGAATGAAGCTCAAAAATGGACACTGTGTGATTCCATTCATATGAAACACAGAATAGGTGAATCTATAGTCACAGAAAGTGGATTAGTAGTTGTCAGGGGTTGGAGTGGCTTAAGGATGGCCAGGCTGTGACTGCTAATGGGTGTTGGGTTTTCATTTGGAGTAATAAAAATGTTTTATAACTAATAGAGGTATAATTGTACACCCCTGTGAATGTCTTAAAAAATCACTGAGTTATTTACCTTAAAATGATGATTTTTTTAATTTGTTTTTTGAGGCAAGGTCTTGCTCGGTAGCACAGGCTGACCTTGAACTCATATCAGCCTCAGTCTCCCAAGTGCTGGGAATATAGGCTCATACCACCAAGTCCTGAAAAATGGTTGATTCTGTATGATGTAAATTCTACCTCCATTTTAAACAATGGATTCAAGATAAAATGTGTCCTGAAACTGTTTCTTGAAACAGTTACAGTGAAATCAGAGGTGAGCCAAGTTCACTGGGGTGGGTGTGACATGCAATCCCTACTACAGTCTACCCTTGCATTGCTCAGAATCCCACATGTGTCTTCTCTCTCTTTCTCTTTCTCTCTCTCTCTGACTGGAGTTTGAATTCGGGGTTTTGCCCATGCAAAACAGGGCATCTCCATTTGAGCCACATCTCCAGGCTATTTTGCCTTTGTATTTTGGAGATGGGTATCTTAAACTATTTGCCTCATCTGGCCTCAAACCTTGATTCTCCTGATCTCAGCCTCCCAAGCAGCTAGGATACAGGCGTGAGCCACCGGCACTCTGCTGTACTCTCTTACCAATAGTTCAAGACTTACCTTGGTGGAAAAATTCAGGGGCAATTGGTGGAAAATAGACCACACTGCTACAGCTGATTCTGAAGCCATAGCAAACTGTACTATTTCTTTCCTACATTGCCTGTGCTAAATTGTACCTGATGATAGAAGCTCTCTTTCAGCTCTAGTATTCTTTCCTGCTTCAAAAGACCATGACCTTGCCAGACACTCTGAAGACTGATTACAACCTTGGTTCAATCTGTTTCCTCCACAAACCCCACTCCTGACAGTTTCTTTACTCTCTGAAAATGAATAAAGAAAAGGGGTGAACCAAAGAAAATAGAGAGAAGAAAGAAGGGAAGTGAAATGTGAAGAACGAGAGAGAGAGAGAGAGAGAAAGAAACCAGGTACAGTTCAAAGACATACAGAGGTGCAGAGAAGAGAAAACCAAAGAGTGAGAAAAATAAAACAGAAAAATAGACATGCCAGGAGAAGAGGGAAATCAGAAAGATGAGAACTAGGATACTCTTGATCTCCAAACTGCCCCTGGGAAAAGGCAGGCTGTGAAACATCCCTTCTGCAGAGGGGTCTTGAACACCCAAGCCAAGTGCACCCTTCTCCCTGGTAGACCAGAGAGCCTTAGAAAACGAGCAGCCTGTTGAGAGCCCCTTCCTCCAGGGTCAGCAGTGTAGGTTCCAGATAGTCCTACTGATGGCCTTAGGGACTTGGTGTTCCCCAGCAGAGAGAGCACGGCTGGCTTGTGACCAAAGTCATCTCCTGAAGTGTTGGCCCAGGGCAGCCACAGTGCAGATGCAAGAGCTGCTGAGCAGCTGCTCCTGGTTTTGATGCCACCACTCAGGATACTGATTCCTAAAATGAGACTCTTTGGATTTCTGCCATTCCTTGTCCCATTCATCTTCCTTGGGGGTGTCCAGGAACCTGGTCTGGTGGATGGGTTCTTTTTCAGTAAGTATGGGGAACATAGTCCTTTCCGTGGAGTGAGGGAACTCGATGGGGAGTAAGGAACAAAGAATAGATTCTCACCTTGGCCAGGACCCTGGGTAGGAGAGAGGGGGCATTTGGAATAATTACTTCAGCCCCCTTGCCTCCTGGAAAGATGTCCCCGTGAATGCAGGGACCTAAGACTGTGGCAATGACATGCCCACCATTTTTCCATGAAGTTCTTCCTGGAGGTGCCTGGACCTAGAGTTCATGAAACAGACTTTAGCAACTGGCTAGCCCAAAGGACTTTCCCTGAAGGACAGGCCTCTTCCCAGAACCTCCCACATGAACTCCCAAATCCTCCCAGTGAAGGTCTCAAAGCATTCCTCACACCCAAGAGGATCCTTGCCTTTGGGGTAAAGAATAGTTTCCAAAGACTCTTGGAATACTGAAATATGAAGACTCCACAACTAGTAGCAAAAATATACTGAGCACTTAAAAAGTAGTGGTTGAAACTGAATGTGTAGGAGGCATAAGTTGCAGGTTCAAATGCAGCCTTCACTCCTGAAGAGCTGTGTGTCCCTAGACAAGTTCACATAACCTGCCGATACATAAATTCCTTTGTTCATTAGATGTGAATACTAATAGGACTTACTCATAGCTTTGTAATGAAGACTAAAGAGAAAAAGCCAAGTGCATAGGAAATAATTCACCAATATTAGTCGTTATTATTTTGCCCCAGGCAGCTTGAGAAGGCTTTTCAAACTTTGTTCCATACGCCTTTAAAATGACCCTCCAGGCAAATGCAATGAAGGTTCAGAGAGGGTTCCTACCATACCAAGAGCTGCACAGAATTCTAAACCACAGAAATGGAGATTTCAATCACCAAAGTACTACAGCACCCCCAGGGGACAACAAAACAGAGCAAGGCTAAGTGACCCAGATAGTCCTCCATGAGCACATCCTTCTCACGGGAGCCTGATAGGTGGTAGGATAAGGGTAGGAGGGGATTACATTTGGAGATTTGGCTAGTATGAGAATCCCAAGCCCCCTGAGGGTTAACTACATTCTGGGGACAGGTGAGGGGTAAAGAAACTTCCCCAACTGTACAGTGGTGTTCTGGGCCTCAGAAGGGAGAGCAATGGCCCATTCAGGGCCTCATGGGAGCATACCTTCTCTTCCCTCAGAGGCATGTCCCAAAGTCAGAATAAAATGTGAAGTCGAAGAAAGGAACCAATGTATGAGGCACAGACATTGCCCGGATAGCATGAAGTGTTGCCTGTTCAGCTGTGGAAAGAAATGCTTAGACCTCAGGAAAGGTACCTCACAGATCCCGCAACCACCTGACGCTCTCTGCTCCTTCCTCCTGCACTGACCTTACCCCAGCCCCTCTCCTGGGTCACTGAGGGATGCAGTCTGACCAAGAGTCTCAATGCATCTTCTTGATCCATCTTGTCAGCGCTGACCTTAAGAGACCCGACACTTTCATTTTTGAACATTCTGGTATAGGATGGGAACAACACAGCTTTTCCTTACTTGGTCTCAGTTCCCCTACTGTAAGATTGGTGGGGGTACTGGATCATATAGATATGGTCTCTTGTCTATTTTTGGTGATCTTCTGAGATGCCAAGTAGCCACGTATATTCCATCCGATACCAACAGGGTGTTGGGTTATAGAAAACTGTAAGAGACAGAGACATGGTTGGTGGTATTTTCTGACTTTTTTCTCTGGGCTTCTCTCAACGTATAAATCGAGATTACCTTCTCTGACTACCTCTGACCTCCTTCACTCTTTCCTCTCTTCCCATGTTGTTGGGCTCTAAAGAAGACCATTGCCACTATTTATCAATTTTGTCATTCAAGAGTATGTATTGGTGCCCCTGGCATCCATGATGGTGTAAGATATAAATGATAGGCAATAGCAGGCAAATATTGGAGGGAGTAACCTTCCAGGCACAGATGGCAGCATATGGCAATGCCCTGTGCTAGGAGGCAGCACACTCAGACCTAGAAAGACCAGAGAACAAAGAAAGCAGGGTAAGAGATGAGAACGATGAGAGAGATAAAGTTGGACTGACTGAGGAGGAGGGTTCAAGGGTCTGGTACTGATCCCAAGAGCAATGGATCATCTACATTTATTTAGGGATTTTGTTTTTGTTTTGAGACTCTGGCCTCACACTTGCAATCCTCCTGCCTCAGCCTCCTGACTGCTGGGATTATACAAGTGTGTACCAGTACACCTAACAGATAGTCTACATTTAAATTCCTCACCATCTGTGTGCCCTCAGGAAAGTTACTTAGCCTCTCTAAGACTCATTTTCCTCATCTGAATGTGAACAGTAAGAAGGCCTATCAAATAAGATTAGATGTTAACATATGTCAAAATCTAAGAACAGTGACTGACACTTTTAATAAATGCAAAAAAGGTTGCTTTGCTGTCCCTCAGACTGTGAGGTTCTAAAGCACTGTATTTGTACCCATAGCCCTTAGAGCAAAACCGTTACTCATTCATGCTTAAGTTTAGGATATATATATATATATTTTTTTTACCATGAATTCTCTGGAACATCCTCTCTATACCAAATGATAGTCTAGGAGCTGCTGTACCAAGATGACATAAGACATAGTTTTTACCCCCCAAATCTCACATTCTCATGGAGGAGTCAGAACAAATAAGTAACAAGTAAGAACAAATAAGTAATACATGTGTATAGAAATGATAAATGCACATCACAAAAGTGATAAATGTGTAAGATTAAGAAGCAATAAAGAAAAGCAAGGGGTATGAATGGATCCAGGAAAGACATTACAGAAGAGCTGCTGCCTGGGGTGGGTTTTAAAGACTGAATAGGAGTGTCCCTACTTACAAGAGGCATGTAAAAAGGCATATTGAGATGTGTAAGAAATGGTATTTTTGAAGCATGAAGTTTGAAAGGATTAGGGGCAGCAAAAGAGAAAAAAGTGGAGAGAAAGAAGTGGATTCTGGAGTGTTCTGGGTAGAACTTTGTCTTGAACCCAGTGGATCAGTTCTCTGGAAACCAATGTGGAGCCAACTGAGAATGACTTGGGGATCACTTAGTGGATTTTGCTGGCAACCCTGGCAAAAGATAACGTTTCTTGAATTAAGAAAGTGGCATATGAATGTGTGGGCAATTTGGCTGTGACACCTGTCACCGATTGATTGCCAGGGTTGACTTGGCTGATCTGGTTGGCTAGGTGGGTGCCTCCTTCCTCCCTTATTGCTCCATGTATGTTCCTCCCAAAGATGAGTGAAGGTGGAAGAGGATGACCATCCCTGACCGAAGAGGGTTGTTCTTTGCTCAAGAGTATTTGAAAAACTGGTGCTCTCCACTAGAAACTCCACACAAGCTCTCAAGGAAGTGTCAGAAAGGAAACAGTGCCCTGTAATAGAAAAGACCATTGATATTTAGCTGTCCAGATGTTGGGGAGGCACTATAAAAGAGGCTATGTGTCACATCTATAATACCTGTCACATCAATAACAGTCCTGTCATACAAGCAGGGTGGTATTTTATTTTCTCATCTTACAGATAAGGAAGTCAAAGACAAAAGAGGTAAACACTTTAGCCTTTAATCGAGGTTCACACTAATCTGGAGCAGAGCTCTGAGCCAAATGTATGACTCACAGAGGAGACAAAGCAGGCATAGGACAGAGGAAAGGGGAGGTGGACATTCTCCAGGAAAACAGGCATTCAAACACCTATTCTCTGTGCTCTCCCTAGATGTATGTAGTATGCCAAAGGAAACTGGCCCCTGCTTTGCCTATCTTCCACGCTGGTGGTATGATAAAGAAACTGAGCTCTGCTCCAGATTCATCTATGGAGGTTGCCAAGGGAATCCTAACAACTTCCCATCTGAAGCTATCTGCTTGGTCATTTGCAAAAAAAGATGTAAGTCTCATGGGTCCCAGACTCCTCCCATACTCACCAGACCTACATTGAGAGATCTGGGAATTAGTGCATTTCAAGATATTGGTAGCCCTGGGGCTGAAGAACCAGCTTGAATCAGGAGGTGAGAATGCACCTTGCACAAGTGTGAGTAGAAGGATATTTGGGGAAGACAGGATAGGAAGGACAGCAACAGGCAAGGGGAAATTGGCAAATATGAGGTGAATAGTGGGTACAGAGAGGAAACAAAAGTGATGGAGTGTTCCAAACAAGTCACAAGGAAGCCCAGCCCTGGACACCACTCACCAGCCAATCACCACAGGCCATTACTTCTCACCAAAACTTGTCACCACATCGCTTCCTTTTAAAGGTGACTTAAGGCCAGGGCAACCATATACTTTATTGGTCAACCCAAATCAATTTGGGGAATAGAAAAAGATTGCCATTAATAATTAAGCTGTGACAACAGACATGAACTGGGGCTCTACTGACAAATCAGAATGTCTTATCACTCTGGGAACCCCCAAACTCACCTCACTGCTGTTTTCACGTCCTGCCAAAAGAAGTAAAAATAATCCCACCTCCTTTTTTACATTCACTCCAAGATGTGGTCACTCACCTGTGTTCTGCTATTTTACAGACTCGTCTTCCTGGATAGGATAGGGTGGAGCTGGCACCACCTCCAGGATTTGGCTCGTAACACAGGACTCTCCATGTGCGTGACTGATGTTCCATATTGGCTTCCAAGGTCATATGCCAGCCACTGAGACGTGACCGTTTCAGTAATGGAATCCAGGGATTTGCTTACCCCCATTCTCCAGTTCAGCTTCTCTTCAAACATAGTGTCCACCCTTTGACTCTTTCTCAGCGTGAGGCTGTTATCTCTTCAATATTCAGGGTCCCTCTTCATCCCTCCGAAACCTCTGGTGACTCCTAATAAAGTGCTCTGTGAGGTCTGATATCTCTGAGTCTGAATAATTTACACCGGCTGTGTGAAGATACTCACATCTCCCTATATGCGGTTTCCAGAGAAGAGGTCACTGGGTTTCCAAATAATGACAAAAGAAGGGTAGGGGAGTATGAAAATTGAGAACTCTGGTGACCCTGCACCTTGGCAAATTGTCATAAGATGCTTAGAGCACATCCAGGTTTTGTATGATCTAAACCTTACAAACCACAGGCTCCTTTAAAAACCCAATGCAACAAAAGGCAAAAGAGAGTATTATTTAAAATAAGAAAGGAATTCACATCCAACTGCAAACTTTAAAAAGTAGACAACTGCCACAAATCGCACAAATCCATAGAAATCAATTTTAGTGTTTTACATTTATGACATCAGTTCTGTAAATCTAATTTTTATGGAAAGATAATTCAGTCCTTTGTCTAACATGAATGAAGAAATTGTTGCTATTATTATAGTTTGATTAGAGTTGGGGTGCCCAAAGTACATTCCTGAATGCAATACCGTGCTCAATGTTTGTAGTTTGTTCATAGATTTGCATACCCAAAACACAGGTGTTTTAATAAATTCTCTGCTGTATGGTTCCAAACAAAAAGAAGATATTCATGACACAATTAAAATTTTACATATTGAATTATTAAGGATATTGTTGCTAATGAAAAAAACTTCTGATAAAAGAATTGAAAAGGCTTCCTTAAGAACTGATTTTTCTCAGGTTGTGGGTGGGGCTCCCTGATAGAATACTTGCCTAAGAAATTCCTGAGCCCCTGGGTTCAATTCCCAGCACCACAAAAATAAAAAACTAATGTTGTATTTATCATTTTGCCTATTTGATATTTGGAAGAGTTTTCCAGAGACTTGTTTTCCTGCCTGAATAGATTTAAAAACTTGATTCTCCTCCACCCCGCGACATACTTCTAGGGCTTGGCACATGCAAACTACCATGCAACCTACAGCCCAGGCCTTCGGGTCATGATGTCAAGGGAACTGGCACAGTAGACAACAGCAGTAGTGCTTGTAGCCATTGCCACACCAAGACATCCAGCAGCAACTTCCTATACACAGAAATGGCAGGGAACAACCCAAATATATCTCAGGAGCTCCAAATAAATATATCCCCAACTCAACTCAGCTTCCTTCTGTCTGCCTGCCAAAAGTGCTGGAGCCATTTCAATACCACCTGACCCAGGAGGAGTGTGATGGGAAGTCAGAGTGGAAAGGAAGGCGGCTTGGCTGGTTATGGCCAGAATATCTTACTGTCAGCTATTACTCATCCTTTGACATGGAGCACATCCGAGGTCCATTCTCGGAATCTTAAAGGGCCTGCTCAAGTGAGGGATCCTGAGGCCTCAGCTCCACTTTCTTCATGGCAAGTCCACCACTGAAGTGCCCATGTACTTGTGTTCTGGGGTCACAATAAGGACACAGTTCCACAGTATGGTACAGAAACTCCAAATAGAAAATTACAGGAGAGGCACAAATTGAGGAGATAGAGAAGGAAAGGGGAGTTAGAGAAGAGGGGAGAAGAAAGGATGGTGAAGGAGGGAAGACTGGCTGCTGCGACAGTTTCAAAGCACGCTCCCAAAATTCTTACACGTGCTTTTCACCTTAGGTGGATCTATGTCCCCTCTTTTTGAATCTAAGCAAGCTCCATGTTGACCAATTGAATAAAACAAAAATGATGCTATGTGAAGTCTAAGGTTAGGCCAGGAAAAGTTCAACTGGTCCTCATAAGAAGCTTAGTGTGGAGGGAGGGGGCAAAGAGGAGAGACTGATCTGGGTGTCAGATCAATGTCCTATTAAAAAAAAATGGGGGTGGTTTAACTGATTACTATCTCTGAAAATGCTGTTGCCAAAAACCTCCATTAAAGTCACTTGGGATGGGGAATTGTTTCAATGTGGCCCTCCCATCAGGTAAACTGCCATCTCTGTGAGAAAGCCCAGAAACCTGCACTTCAAAGAATTGCCAAGAGCATCTGAAGGTTTTGAACCTGTAGATTGGATCATATTTAAGAGTCAATCCAGCAGTGGGGTAAAAATTAAGGCATAAAAGTCTACTGTGAAGTAAAATATCTTGCAGATTACATGACTGTACATGTAGAAAACCCTAAGAAACCTAATAGATCTACTAAGCTCACTAAAGTAGCAGGACATGAAATAAAAATATAAAAATCAGTGGTGACTCTATGCACCAACAGAAAATAACTTTATTTGCATTACTAACATCAGCAAGAAAATAAAGTACTTGACTTGTACACCAATAATTATATGACATAGCTGAAGAAGACCTGCAAATACTTGGATAATGGAAAATCATACCATGTTCATAAATTACATTGTCAAAATGTCCATACTACTCACAGCAGTCTACAGATTCAATACAATCCCTGTCAAAATGCCAATAACATTTTTACAGAAAAAGACAAACAATTTTAAAATTCATGGAAACAACAACAAAAAAATATGGAATGCAATCTCGAGAAAGAAGAACAAATCTGTAGGCATCCCACTTCCTGACTTTCAGTTATATCGCAAAGCTATAGAAACACAGATATACAGGGCAATGAGACATAATAGACACCCAGAACCAAACCCATGCACTTAAAGTCACCTAAACTTTGACAGAGCTCCAAGAACATACAACAGGGAAGAATAGCTCTTCCCGCACAATACATTGTGCTGGAAAAACCAGGTATCCATGTGCAAAAGAATGAAATGGGACATAAAAGTCAACTTGAAATATTTTGAAGTCTTAAGTGAGGACTCTAACCTGTAAAACTCATGAGCGTCTCAAAGAGCTATCCATAAACCCCTGTTTATTGCAGGATTATTTGCAATAGCCAACATATGCAAATTACCTGAATGTCCATCAACAGATGAGTGGATAAAGAAAATGTGATATGAACACATACAATGGAATGCGTTTCAGTCTTAAAAAAAGAAGGAAATCCTGCCACTTGCCACAATATGGATGGGTCCAAAGGAAATTACATTAAGTAAAACAAGCCAGACATGGAAAGACAAATATGGTATGCTCCTGGGTGTGGCATTTTCCACATTTATATTTGAACTTGACCCCATGTTTCTGTGGGATTGAGTCTGGTATCTTAGGAAGCCTATCCCAGTGTGTGATCCTGACCAGGTTACCTACAACACATCACTGGTCTGCATCCTGAGGACCCAGCACATGTCTGGGATAAGGAGACTCAAATTTGAATCACAACTTTGACCTTGGTTGAATGTATGCCCTAGGTGGGAGAGGGTAGTATAGAGGGGTGTTTTTCTCAGAGTGTGCTTCCCGTCAATAAGATAAAGGTGATGGATTAATGTCACAGAGTATTTCTAAATGGACAACATATGGCAGCATAGGAGCCTGCCAAATCTGATAAGATGTGTTGCTCATCTATCCCCCAGGTGTCCTTCAGTCCCTATTGGGGTTGGCATACATGAATGGCTAGAACAAATTGCTCTGTCCCAGGGTCCTATTGACAAACCAGGCCCTTGAAAATTGCCAGAGAGTGCCCTGTGGTTGATGGTATCTGCTCAGGAATGAACTCAGAGCCTTCAGGGCTGAGCACAGGGGACTCCTACCTTTAGGGACCTCAGAAATGTTGCAAGACCCCATGTCTCTTTATTACCAACGTTTTGCTCATAACTCAAGTTGAATCCTTGGTGTTTCCAAAGGTGCTATGAAGACCCAGGACCCTACCGTTTCCTCTCCTTCTTATACTTTCTCAATGCTCCCTTTAGTACCAGAAAACTAGGATGGCTTGGAAACAAAGGGAATGTGTGGGCTGAGGGAGCTACAGAACACCACTAGCCAGAATTATCCTTGCCTTCTTTTTCTTTCAACACACATATAAATGGAAACTTCTAGTAAAGAATGGACTTGTCCAAGGCCACACAGCATGTCAGTAACTGAACTAAATCCCAGGTCTGAAGAATGCCAAATGTTGCCAGATCCTGCAGCCTCATCGAAATCAGAGGTTTAGGGTCTACTTGTCATTCTGCTTTTTAATCTGTAGTATCTAAATTTCACTCCTACAGTTGAAGAATTCCCTTCTCGGGAAGTCTTAGTGGGAGGTTAAACAACCTTTCCAGGGAAAGAACAGAAAGGACCTGGATCTCACTCTGTATTAATCAGGGTCCAGAAAAGAACGCAAACCATATTAGATATTCTAACAGGGAGGATTTAATACTAAGAACTGGTTACACGAGTGTTGGGAGGGTGAGAGAAAAAAGGAGAAGCTGAGGCCATCACTCCTGGATTTGGAAAAATATAGAGGAATCAAGGAGTTTAATAGAAAAGGCCTTGAAGTATTTGGGGCTAACAACTTAGGGGGCAAAGGTGGTGGAAGCTTTGTGGCTGCGCTCTGTCTTCTAGAATGTGCTGCAGCTGGTTCTCAGACCTCTGTGGGCTCAAATGGAGCTTGGCCCACTGGATGGGGATGGATGGCCAGCTGGTGCTGGTATCTCTGGGGAGGAGATGCAGTGCAACCATTTTAGGTAGTGCCAAAGCAGGGCAGTGTCTACTGCAACTTACAGCTGTAATTCCAGCTACTTTGGATGCAGAGATAGGGAGATTAAGGTTTGAGGCCAGCCTAGGCAAAAAATTAACCAGACCCCATTCAACTAATAAAAAAAGTTGGGTGTGGTGGCTCATGCCTGTCATCCCAGCTACATGAGAGGCATAATCATGGTCCAGACAAGCCTGGGCAAAATCAAGATCTTATTAAAAATAAGTAAAGTAAAAAGGGGTTCCAGGTTGCTTGAATTGGAACAGAACCTCCCTAACCAGCATGAGGCCCTAAGTTCAAACCTCAGTACTACCAAAAAAACCACTAAGAATTCTAGAATTATCTAGAGATTGGATGTGCGACTGTTTTCTGCTGCTAGACACATGTAGAAAGGAGTCAAAAATGGGATGGAACCCACTTCTCAATGTATTTCACCTGTCATTTTCCTCTTAGTGCTTCCCATTCATAGAGTCCACCTAGCAGTACAAGACTAAGAGAAGATTGGGTGCTGTGGTCCACTCCTGTAATCCTAGCAACTTGGGAGGCAGAGATCAGGAGGACCATGGTTCAAGGCCAGCCTGGGCAAAAAGCAAACTCTATCTCAAAAATATCCAGCACATATACAAAAAGGGCTGGTGTAGTGGCTCAAGTGGTAGAGCACCTGCCTAGCAAGTGTAATGCCCTGAGTTCAAACCCGAGTGTTGCCAAAAGGAAAAATATATATAAACTTTTTTTAAGAAAAAGAGTGAGGAGAAACTTAGTGTGCAGAGTCCCATTACCAGCATCACAGAGAAGAGTATAGAAGGATGGACTTGGAGCTGACAGACAGTAGGCCCTGCAGCCTAGGTACAGTCATGTTGGGGACTGGCTGCCCTGGGACAACCAAGAGAGCTCCCCTCCCCCAATACAAGTATGTAGGGCATTCACTGTCCTTCTCAGTCCTCCAAGCACAAAGCCTTCACTTCTCCACCCTTGCCCTTTGCCTTTCCAATCCTGCCCACCCCACGCCTTGGACCATGCCCAGGCCTGTTGGCTCTTCTTTCTTTCTTTCTTTGTTTTTTTTTTTTCATGCTACTGGGGTTTGAACTCTGGGCCTACACCTAGAGAATCCACTCCACAAGCCCTTTTGTGTATGGGTTTTTTCGAGATAGGGTCTCGTGAACTATTTGTCCGGGCTGGCTTCAAACCCTGATCCTCCTGATCTCTGCTACATGAGTAGTTAGGATTACAGGTGCCAGTCAAGTCATTAAGAAACTAAATAAATTTGGGAATGCTCATTTTTGTTTGCTCATTAAAAAATAAGCAAAAGAATAAAATCTGTGCAACAGAGTTTTTCAAGACTTTATTTCTGTGACATGCACAGTGCACTTGTGTGTTGGAGATGTTCCATAAAACAGCACAGCTTAGTATTGTCATCAAAACAAACAGTGCACAGGCAGGATTCACTTTGTGTTCTCGACCACTGAGATGTAAACCTTGTGGGTTGCAGATAGGAGGAAGGGGTTCAAAGTGAACTCCCCTCAATCAGAATTTCCAACATCTTATGGAGAAATTTCAGTTTCCTGAGTTTTGTAGACATTTTCTCCCATATTCTAAAGTGTCTACTTGCATTCAAGCAGTCATAGAATGCTAAAACAATTAGCCTGTGCTAGCAATTCCAGTTGGGTTTCTTTCTATTCATTTACTGATTGAACTCAGGGCCTCATGCTTGCTAGGAAGGCGCTCTACGACTTGAGCCACTCCACCAGTCCCAGTTGGATTTCACCAAATATAAACTGACTCTACTCTTAAAGAGGCCAACTCTATATCCCTCTGGTAATTTATTTGGAACATATATAAGGTAAAAAGAAAATTATACAGTATGCGTGTATGCATGTCAATGTGTATATATATATATATATATATATATATATATGTTTATGATAAATGTATTCATTCTATGTATGAAGCATGTCACCTTTGTAAGTCTTTGTGCTTCTGTTTGATAAAATGGGGGAGATGATAATAATATTTGCCCAAGTACTTTTCATAAGAATTTAATGAGCTAAGGCAGAACATTTCCTGACATATGTAGGTGCTCATAGGATATTAGTTCCTTTCCTCCTTCTAGAAAAATAAAAGGTATATGGAGGATAAGATGTGAATGAGAAAACTGTTCTTTAAAAGAATACCTTTGAACTTAAAATTACTGCAGTCATAAAGAAGAACACTGAGGTCCTTCAATAAGCTAAAACTAGAGCTCTATATCCAGCAATCCCACTCCTGGGTGTATGCCAAAAAAGTGATAGCTGCATACAAAAGAGATGTCTGTTTTTTGTTTTGTTTTTAGGTCATGGGAATCAAACCCAGGACCTCATGCTGCTAGGCAAACACTTAACCACTGAGCTATTTCCTCAGACCTTCACCCCCCAAAAATATATCTGTATGTGCACGTTCACTGTGACACTTTTCATGATAGCTAAGACATAGGATCAGCCTGGGTGCCCACAAAAGCTGAGTGGATGAAGAACATCCAGTCTGTAGAAGCTGTATAATACAGTTTTATTCAGACATGAGGACGAATGGAATCTTGTCATTTGTAGGATTTATGTTAAGCAAAAAAAGCCAGTCATGGAAAGGCAAGCATCAGATATTCTCTCTCATATGTGGAAATTAAAAAAAATCAATGAAAAGTTCACATGAAAGTATAGAGGTATTACTAAGGACTGGGTAGGGTTGTGGGGAAGGGGGAAGTTAGGAAAAAAAAGAATGGATAGACATGATCCATTTGTGATGCACGCATATGTGGAAATATCACAGAAAATCCCACTAATCTGTACAATATCTCACCCAAATTTACTCTTCCCATCCTTACACAAAGCACATCAAAAGTCTCAGGTTAAATTAACTCAGTTATCCTTTATCGAAATGCACACATGCACTCACATATGGTCGACATAGGGTAAGACTCCTTAATGAGTATAAGTGACAGACAACCAGCAAGAGCTGCCTGCTCGCATCTGTGCTTGTGTTCAATACATTTTACACTTGTTCTCAATCTTCTAGAATTGCAGAAATGAGGCCTCCCTGATCATCTGAGCAAGAGCATGACCAAAGATCACCCTGGGCCACCTGGGTACAGAAGCCTGCTTCTCAAAGCCCAGTTCCTCTCTTAACCACTCACAAGGTCATTTTTGTCAAATCAGCACAGGCACCCCTCATCAGGCACAGTACCCCACTGTACTAGGTCCTGATCATGACACCAATAAAAGAAGAGTTTTTATGATTTTGCAAAGGAATTTATATCCATAATTCTTGTGCAAGGTTCAATTAGCATCTGAAGACAGATAATTCTTTGTTGTTGGGGGCCGTCAAGGGCACTGTAGGATGTCTAGCCACAGGGGCTAGTAGGTAACCCCAACCACAGGTTGTGACAATCTCATGAGTCTCTAAACATTGCAAGTGCCCCTGGGACCAATCGTGTGTTAAAAGGCAGCTTCTCACTTCTCAATTAGCAGCTCCAAAAGAGACAGCATGGTGGTAAGCTCTCAGCCAAGGTGCACCAATAGGCAACCTTGCCTTTCCTCTGCCTGAACAGCAATTGCCAGTCTGTTCACTCCTTAGGGACCCCCTACTGCCATTGCTTTGTTTTCTGATGAACAGATTTCACTATTGAAGAAGGTTAAGGAAGGAAATAGCTAGGATAATGCTGATGACCCCAAGCAAGGGAAAAGATGTATTCTAGGAATGCTGAAATGGAGGCCTCAGAAGTGCATTCAAGATAGAGGTGGAGTAAACAGTAAGTATCAACAGATGATGAGCGTGTTGACCAACCATTGAGTGAACGGCAATTGGAAGAAGTAGGGACCAGGAAATGTGTACCCTGGCCTCATGGAATTTAAAGAGAAGGGAGAACAACAACTACCGTGCAAAGATGGGGAACACGTGTCTACAGGAATCAAGTATGGTGCTGATGCAGTTAGCACTTTGTTTGTGTGGTGCAGGGGTTTGAACTCAGGGCCTTGTGTTCCTAGGCAGGCTCTCTACCATATAAGCCCCATCTCCCATTCTTTTTGCTTTAGTTATTTTGACGAATAGGGTCTCACTCTACCCAGGCTAACCTAAATCTTTTTTTTTACCTTTCTTTTATTCATACGTGCATACAATGTTTGGATCATTTCTCTTCCCTTCACCCCCCCCGCCCCATCTCCTCCCCCCCTACCCCCCACACTACCAGGCAAAACTATTCTGCCCTTATCTCTAATTTTGTTGTAGAGAGAGTATAAGCAATAATAGGAAGGAACAAGGGTTTTTGCTGGTTGAGATAAGGATAGCGATACAGGGAGTTGACTCACATTAATTTCCTGTGCATGTGTGTTACCTTCTAAGTTAATTCTTTTTAATCTCACCTTTTCTCTAGTTCCTGGTCTCCTTCTTCTATTGGCCTCAGTTGCTTTTAAGGTATCTGCTTTAGTTTCTCTGCATTAAGGGCAACAAATTCTAGCTAATTTTTTAGGTGTCTTACCTATCCTCACACCTCCCTTGTGTGCTCTCGCTTTTATCATGTGCTCAAAGTCCAATCCCCTTATTGTGTTTGCCCTTGATCTAATGTCCACATATGAGGGAGAACATACAATTTTTGGTCTTTTGGGCCAGGCTAACCTCACTCAGAATAATGTTCTCCAATTCCATCCATTTACCAGTGAATGATAACATTTTGTTCTTCTTCATGGCTGCATAAAATTCCATTGTGTATAGATACCACATTTTCTTGATCCATTCGTCAGTGGTGGGGCATCTTGGCTGTTTCCATAACTTGGCTATTGTGAATAGTGCTGCAATAAACATGGGTGTGCAGGTGCCTCTGGAGTAACCTGTGTCACAGTCTCTTGTGTATATCCCCAAGACTGGTATTGCTGGATCATATGTTAGATCAATGTTTAGATTTTTAAGTAGCCTCCAAATTTTTTTCCAGAGTGGTTGTACTAGTTTACATTCCCACCAACAGTGTAAGAGGGTTCCTTTTTCCCCGCATCCTCGCCAACACCTGTTGTTAGTGGTGTTGCTCATGATGGCTATTCTAACAGGGGTGAGGTGGAATCTTAGTGTGGTTTTAATTTGCATTTCCTTTATTGCTAGAGATGGTGAGCATTTTTTCATGTGTTTTTTGGCCATTTGAATTTCTTCTTTTGAGAAAGTTCTGTTTAGTTCACTTGCCCATTTCTTTATTGGTTCATTAGTTTTGGGAGAATTTAGTTTTTTAAGTTCCCTATATATTCTGGTTATCAGTCCTTTGTCTGATGTGTAGCTGGCAAATATTTTCTCCCACTCTGAGGGTGTTCTCTTCAGTTTAGAGACCATTTCTTTTGATGAACAGAAGCTTTTTAGTTTTATGAGGTCCCATTTATCTATGCTATGTCTTAGTTGCTGTGAGTTCTAGTTTTATTGCATTGTGATCAGATAGTAGGCACGGTATAATTTCTATTTTCTTATATTTGCTGAGGCTTGCCTTGTGCCCTAGGATATGCACCTTCTTCTATTTTGGAGAAGGTTCCATGGGCTACTGAGAAGAATGTATATTGTGTAGAAGTTGGATGAAATGTTCTGTAGACATCCAGTAGGCCCATTTGATCTATTGTATATTTTAGGTCTTGGATTTCTTTATTGATTTTTTGTTTGGATGACCTATTTATTAATGATAATGGGGTGTTAAAGTCTCCCACAACCACTGCGTTGGAGTTAATATATCCTTTTAGGTCCTTCAGGGTATGTTTGATGAAATTGGGTGCACTGACATTGGGTACATATAGGTTGATAATTGTTATTTCCTTTTGGTCTATTTCCCCTTTTATTAGTATGGAATGTCCTTCTTTATCTCATTTGATCAATGTAGGCTTGAAGACTACTTTGTCAGAGATAAGTATTGCTACTCCTGTCTGTTTTCTGGGGGCATTGGCTTAGTAAATCTTCTTCCAGCTTGTCATCCTAAGTCTATGCTTATTTCTGTTGGTGAGATGGGTCTCCTGTAAGCAACAAATTGTTGGATCTTCCTTTTTAATGCAGTTCGTCAAGTGGTGCCTTTTGGTGGGTGAATTAAGTCCGTTAACATTAAGTGTTAGTACTGATAGGTATGTTGTGACTCCTGTCATTTAGTTGTCTTAGTTGTTTGAAGATTTGATTGTGTGTACCTAAGTTGAGGTTACTCTCTACTTTCTTGCTTTTTCTTTTCCTATAGTTTGGTGCTGCCTGTCTTTTCATGGTTATGTTGGGTTTCACTTTCTGTGTGCAGAATCCCTTGAAGAATCTTTTGTAGTGGGGGCTTTGTGGTCACATATTGTTTTAGTTTCTGCTTATCATGGAAGAATTTTATTGCTCCATCTATTTTGAATGATAGTTTTGCTGGGTAGAGTATCCTGGTGTTGAAGTTATTTTCATTCAGTGCCCGGAAGCTCTCACCCCATGCTCTTCTTGCTTTTAATGTTTCTGTTGAGAAGTCTGCTGTGATTTTGATGGGTTTACCTTTGTATGTTATTTGTTTTTACTCTCTTACAGCCTTCAATATTCTTTCCCTAGTTTCTGAACTTGTTGTTTTAATGATGATATGTCGTGGGGTAGTTGTATTTTGATCTGGTCTGTTTGGTGTTCTGGAGGCCTCTTGCATCTGTATGGGAATATCTTTCTCTTGATTTGGCAAATTTTCTGTTATTATTTTGTTGAATATATTACTCATTCCCTTTGGTTGCACCTTTTCTCCTTCTTTGATTCCCATGATTCTCAAGTTTGGTCTTTTGATGGAGTCGGTGAGACTTGCATTTTCTTTTTACAGATCTTGAGTTGTTTAATTAATAGTTCTTTGGTTTTTCCTTTAATTACCATTTCATCTTCGAGTTCTGAGATTCTGTCTTCTGTTTGTTCTATTCTGCTGGATTGGCCTTCCAGTTTGTTTTGCAATTCTGTTTCATGCTCTTTTCTGAGGTTTTCCATATCCTGGGTTGTTTCCTCCTTAATGTTGTCTATTTTTGTCCTGAGTTCATTTATCTCTTTATTAATCATGTTCTCTGTTTCACTTAGGTGTTTATACAGTGCTTCTATAGTTTCTTTTATTTGTTCTTGTGCTTTCTCAAATTCTATTTTTGTTGTCTTGGAATTTCTTGAGTGTCTTCTGTACATTTTGGTTGACCATATCCATTATCGTCTCTATAAAATCCTCAGTGATTACTTGCAGGATTTCTTCTTTCAGAGTGTTCTTGTGGGCTTCACTGGGTTCTTTGGCATAGTTTTTCTTCATTTTGTTGGAGTCTGGATCTGGATATCTGTTTTCTTCATTTCCCTCTGGTTCCTGTACTAATTTATTACTGGGGAGAAAATTGTTTCCCTCTTTTTTCCATCTTCCCATCATTGCCCTTGCTATTGTTACTGTCCCTATACTGTGTGTAATTCAGTATTGTTTAGCTTGTAATAAAAACAATGGTGATATCTAGAGTGGAAGGGTGAAAGGAGAGGGATAGCAAAGAAGGTAAAGAAAAACTAAACCAAACAAACAAATAAACACACAGACACACACACACACACACACACACACACACACACACAAACAAAGCCAATGAAATAAACAGGGTGAGATAATGTACTAATCTATGGTGAGCTAAACAGGCATTAGAGAGACAGAGAGAGGGTAATAAAGAAAAAAAATCCCCAGGTTCAAATGCAATAAAGTTTCAGTCTTAATAATTCTGGTGTTAGTCCTTCAACCTCCAGTCCTGGTGTTGGTGTCTGAGAAGAAGTTCTGTCATTGTCTCATCAAAGGGGAAAAACAAAAACAAAACAAAACATAACAAAAAATATCCCAAGCTCAAATGCAATACACTTTCAGTTAGTTCTTCAGCATCCAGTCCTAGTTCTGTTGTTGTCTCATCAAAGGACAAGAAAAACAAAAACCAAAAACAAACAAACAAACAAAAGAGTCTTGAGACAGCTTTGTGAATGTCTATCTGAGGCTGCGGCTCACGTGCCACCTACTGTCAGCCAGCTGAAGTTGCAGGCTGTATTTATGCAGATCTCAGGAATGAGCTTTACACTCACGTAGCCCTGCAGGCTTTGTTTATTTAGAGCTCTCCTGGATGCATGAATCTTTTGTTTTCTCCAGTATACAGCCCTACTGGCCTGTTGCAATTGCAGTCTTTTTTTATTATTGAGAGTTCGCGTGGGGAAGTGCCCCTCCCCCACTCTCCAGTGGCGCATGCCACACTTTAGCGGCTGTTGGACGCCTTCCCCTCTCCAAGCACACTGGGGGAGGTGGCACCGCTCCTGCTTCTCCAGCCAGCTTGTTTATTTACAGTTCGAGTGGGGAGTGCCCTTCCCCCACTCTCCAGAGCTCAGGGCACCCCACCCTCTTTGCTACGTGTCATTTTTTTTCAGCTACTTGTTTATTATTCAGTTTGGTTTTTTTCTCTTTTTTCCCTGGGTGGGGGTCAGTCTGTCCAGGGGGCTGTGCTGATCTGGCCCAGGGTTGTTTGTGGGAGTACCATGTGCTGCTTAGTCACCTGGTGGTCTGCTTCTCCCAAGCAGGTTAGGAGCTGGGATCTGGCAGCATGAGAGCCCTCCTGGTTTGTCCATTTAATGTGGAGTAGGGATGCTATTCACAGGCTGGGGGTGTGGAGGTGTTGGAGTTTTTCCTCTTCTTAGTGGTTTTTCCTGCAAGGCATATCTCTAGCATCGCTCCAAGATTTTACTTTAGGAAGCATGCTTTCTTCTTCCTCCCTCTAGACACCATCTTGGAATCCCTGACCTAAATCTTGATCCTCCATTTATTTATGCTTCCCCAGGAGCTGAGATGACAGGCATGAGCCACTGCCAACTATTGGTCAAGATGGGGTCTCTAGCACTTTTGCCCAGGGTAGCCTGCAAACATGATCCTGCCAATCTCCACCTCCTGAATATCAAGGATTGCAGGCATAAGCCACCATAACGGGCCTCAGTTAGCACATGTCTCCAAAAAGGCATCATGCCACACACATTTGCAAATGGTGTGTGCATGTGTGTGCATTTATGATGTATACACTTAAATAATCATTGAATTTTTGTGCCAGTTATGGGAAATATGCTCTGTGAATTATCCTTTTGCTGTGGTATAAAGACACCTGTGTGAAACAGTTTACAGGAGGAAAGATTTATTGTGGCTCACAGTTTCAGATTTTCAGCCCATGGTCAGTTGGCTCCCTGGATTTATACCTGTTTTAAAGCAGAAACATCATGGAGGAAGGTATAGGGGAAGAAAGCTGCTCATATTAAGGCAAAAACCTGGAATCCCAGCTTCTCTGCAGGCTGAGGCAGGAGGATGGATCATAAGCTTGAGGCCAGCCTGGGCTACACAGTGACATCATGTCTCAAAATAGAACTTGAAAAAGGGGTCTTGGATTTCACTCAGTGGTATAGAGTGTTTGCCCAGCATGTGGGAGGCCCTGGGACTGAAAAGAAAAGTCACACCCCAGTAACCCACTTCAACTGTCCCACCTTCCAGAATTCCACCACTTTCCAAGTCTGCTCAAAATTTTAATCTATCAGTGGATTAAATCATTGATCACGTCAGAGCCCGAATGATCCAGTTGTCTCTGCAAACACCCCCACAGACACACCAGAGGTGCTTTACTTATCTCCTAGGTGACTCTCACCCCAATCACATTGACAATCAAAACTAAGTGTTAATGGGAAGGGCGAGCTGATTAAAGATGACATATTCATGTCTGAAATGCCAAAGTGAAACCCCCTTGGACTATCACTTTTAAAAAATGAAAGACAGGAAGGTAAAACAGGTCTTTTCTGGGGTTTGTAAAAGTGGGTCGGGGAAGGCATAAGGAAAGGGTGAATGAGGGAGAATACAGTGGATGTATTTTGTATTCATATATGAAAATAGAAACATGAAAGCTTTTGAAATTGTTCTAAGAAGGAGGGAGGGGGCGAGGGAGAAAAGTGGAGGGGTGAATCTAAGATATATTGTAAGCACATATGTAAATATCAAAAATTTTATTACTAAAATACTTATGCTATATAACTATTATGTGCTGTTCAAAATAAAAATAAATAAAAACCTTCACACCAAGAATAAAAAGACTATTACATATGCTAAAGCAGCATAATTAATTCCAATACATAGATGAGAAAAATGAAGCCCAAAGAGGTAAATGACTTGCCCAAAGTTAAGAGCACTTAGGCTTGAGTCAATCTAAATTAATCAAAGTTGAATAGGTAAAGAAAATGTGATACACAAACTCAATGGAATACTATTCAGTCTTGAGAAAGGGAGACAGAAAGCATTCTCTCTGCCCACCATGATATGAGCTTCTCTGCTCCCCCATGCTCTCCCCACCTTGATGGAATTAAACACCTGAACTGATGAACTAAAATTACTTGGAAAGTAAGAGGCCACATTGTGTCACACATCCAAGAACCAGTAACCAAAGATCTCCAAAAAGCAAACTTCCAAGATGAGAGTGTTCTAAAGCAGTGTAGCGAGAATAATAAATGTAGATTGATGTTGATGTTGACCAGAAAAAAAGAAGGAAATTCTGCCATTTGGGACAATGGAGATGAGACTGCAGAACATTAAGGGAGAGAAGCCAGACACAGAAAGACAATAGCTCATGACCTCCCTTGTGGAAGGAATCTAAACAAGTTGAACTCAGAGAAGCTGAGAAGGGAAAGGCGGGTACCAGGGGGTAAGGGAGTGGAGGGGTTAGAGAGATGCTGGTCAAAGGTTACAAAATTTCAGACCAGAGACGCAGGTTGTGGCAATCTGTATAGGACATGGTGACTAGTTAATGACAGTGTATCGTGTACTTGAGAACTGCTAGGAGAGTGGGTTTTAAGTGTTCTCAACACACACACCCCCACACCCCCACACACACAGACAGACAGACACACATACCCACATACCCACACTCACATCCACACACACAAACCACACACAAACACAGACACAGACACACACACAAATTGGTAAGTGAGGTAATGCATATGCTACACAGCTTGATTTAGTCAGTCCACAGTGTATACTCTCCACAAAGTATGCCATAAATATGCACAAGTTTTGTGTATTAAAAATTAAATAATAATGAAATATAATAAAAGAATGGCTACTTTTTAAAGAATAGCTAAACTCAAACACAGCTTTGGACTTCAAATGTGAAGCTCACTAAATCCCAGTAAAGCGTAACAGGTTTGTCTCCCAAAAACTTTGGATCTTGGAAAGGAGTCCAGTAGGAAATATGCTGGGCTCTGGGGACAGGGTGAATCTCTAGACACAATGGCCCTCAACCCCACAAAGCTGGACCTCCTTCTGCACTGAGTTTTTGACACTTTTGTTTAAATATATCAGCTCCTTTTCCAAGTAGGTGACAGTTTCTGACCTCCAGACCAAGTGTATGCTTGTCCCCATAATTCCCTGGGAGCACCCAGATATGGTGAAGGCAGCACCTGACACTGCCTAGTGCACTGTGGATACTTGATAAATGTTTGTTGAATGAATGAGCAACTCAGTGACATTGGAGTGGTACAGAGAGGTCTCAGTCTTGACTCTGAAATGTTCTGCATCTGAGACTGTGGTCAAGGTAGTTTAACCCCTCCTTGTCTACACAATGGGGTGTGTTAGCCCATTTTCTGTTGCTGTGACAAACTGCATGAGGCTGCATGCATTTTTAAAGGAGGTTTAGAGTGGCGGGAGGTGTGGGTCAAGCAGGAAAGCATTTTTTGCTTTCCAAGAGAAAATCCCTGAGACAAACACCGCTCTCACCAAAAAAAAAAAAAAAAAAGAGGTTTATTTAGTTTTGGGATCTGAAAATCAAAGACGTGGCAACAACACTTTGACATCTAGAAGCAGGTGGCATCATGGCACAGAGCATGTGAGAGGGAGAGCTCTCATTGTGGGAAAGGACACCAAAGCAACTCAGGGGTGAGACCTGATCTTCTTGTGACAACTCACTGTGGAGGGAACTACCAAGGTCTCATGAGAGCTACCTTAGTCTTTTCCTAGGGCAGCACTGCAATGTCCTAATTACCTTGCACTGGACCCCAACTGGTAAAGGTTCCCCCACCTCTCAACATTGCCACCATGGAGACCAATCTTCTACCACAAGAACCCTTGGATTACACAGTCAATCCATATCTAAACCATAGCATGGGGGTTCTATGTTTTGAGGGGTTCTTGTGTAGGCTCAAGGGACAATATGTGAGGAGTATTTTGCATAGTACCTGAAAAGGCAAGGGGTCAACGAATGGTAACCACTGTTGTCTTATTATTCTTGAAGGGGCTTCTACCCTGAAGTGGTGGCCAATCGCCGTGGATGGCCAAATCAGATAAGTCCAGGAGGAGAAATAAGGAAGTGTTCTTTGACTGGACACTCTGTTCCAGAGGCAGCCAACCCCAGCAATAAGAGCAGTGAAGGGTGAATGAAAATGATGTGGGGCCACCCTGCCTCTCAGTCCCCTTTGTCTCTAAAAAGACAACCCCAGGCTGGGTCACTGCTAGATGACACCATGCAGCTCCAGGCCGCTTTCTCCTTTCTCCTGATTCTCACCAGCTATCAAGTGCTTCCATGTCAAGGAGCAGGAGGTTGGTATGCAGTGTGGGATCTCAGAGCATGAACTGGGAGTAGAGCAGAGACCCAAGAGTACAGGGTCCATTTCTCATCTCATGGGGTAAGGAGTTGATTCATTCACTTCATAAATATAAGCTGGGTGAGTGCTATGTGCCACGCCCTGTCCAGGAGCTGGTGCTACAGCCATGAGCCAAAGCCCCTGCCTTTGTGGAATTCATATTCTAGCAAGAGGGAGACAGACCGTGCTGCAAAATGCATCCCAGCATAATCGATGGCAAAAGCACCACAGGAAATAGAACAGGGACCACTTGGAAGGGGCTTCAAAATCTGGGCTCGTGGAGGGCAAGGTGAGATTAAAACAGGGGGTGGTGAAACCACATTTGAGGGTGAGGGTGAGAGAGCAAAACCAGACTTCATTACAGGAAAGGCTCCTTCCTGGACCACTCCCTTTGTTTGCAGCTTAAAATCTGCAAGTGGAAGCAGGGAGATGAAATGTCAAATATCCAGGAAAATCTGCTGGAGACAGGGACGGTCGGCAGATGGTTTCAAGATTTTTGAGCAGCCAATAGGATTCCCTTTTAAAAATACCTAGGGCTGGGGGTGTGGGTCAGTACTAGAGCACTCCCTAGCATGCAGAAGCCCTGGGATTTTTCCCCAGCACTGAAATGTAATGTAAATACGCAGAAGCAGAAGGGAGAAAGTAAAAATGTGTCAAATCTTACCTTGCAGACATTAGCAGTGTTAAATGCTCGTGCACATCCTTGCGCTCATGGCTGTCGGCATCCGTGGAGCTGTAGATG
The DNA here is from genome assembly GCF_047511655.1 of Castor canadensis. NCBI lineage: Eukaryota > Metazoa > Chordata > Mammalia > Rodentia > Castoridae > Castor > Castor canadensis. Next base: position 167,861,571 of record NC_133390.1, on the reverse strand, counting down.
ACAGATTCTTGTGTGTAAATGGAATCCTAAATGTCGGGATAGTTCTGTAGGCAGTGTCTCAAAGTTGTCCCTGAGCCCAGCGATACATCAACTGAGGAGTTTCTATTCTCACTGTGTCTTAACCAGAAATTCTGGGGCTGCTTCTCATGCAGTCTGGGTTCTAGCAAGACTTGCAGATGGTCCTGATGTACAATCAATTCTCAGAAGCTCTGTTGTATGGAAGAGGAATGTGGACGTGAACAGGACAGACTCACCCTGAGTCAGACATACATGGGGCCAGGTTCTGGTTCAACCACTGCCAAACTGTGCACCCCAGGAACACTAGTTAGTCTCTCTGACCATCAGTTTCTTCTTCTATAAATAAGGCTACTGATTTTTCTTCTTTATTGATCAAATCCAATACACAGAAGCTCTCAGTATAACTTAGCTGTCAGTAGAGTCTTGTAAAATGCTCAGGTCAACCTCTGTCACACTTAGCATACACACACAGTCACAATCATCATCCCCATTATATAAGAAAAAAAAAGTCAGTGTTTTTTTTCCTTTGGTTAATAACTGGAATAACAAAGAGGCAGGACCAAGAAAATTAAAAAGGAAGTGAAATTATAGCCCATTCAAAGTCACCTTTAGGGTCAAGGGGGTGATACTGCTGTGACCAGGATATCTCAGGAACATTCCAAGCTGCCCCACTCCACCTCCCACCTTGCCTGGACAAGCTATTTTGCCTCTTTCCCGTTATCCTTCACCATTAGAGTCAGTCCTACACGTAGAAGGATAAGACAGAGCTTGAACCAAAACTTTCCTCTGCTTAGGATACTGCCTGAAATTGCACTGTAGAAATGATTGTTCATCCATCCATCCATCCTGTCATTTCACATCAATGGAGGGGGTAGAGAGCCTGCAAACCTTTGCAGCCGGACTCTGCTGGGTTTGCTTCTGGGTCCCTCTGTTTCTTAGGAAAACGTTAGGCAAGACACTTCATCTCCTTGACCCTAGTTTCTCCAGGTAATGTTGGAAGATATGGTAGCTACTGTGAAGAGTAATTTCAAGGATAAAATCATTCACCTCATGACAACAAAATGAAAGAATAAAAAGAAACTGGTCATAGTGCTTAGAGGAGCTCATGGTTACTGTGGCTTTCTAGTAACAAATATTTGCTGAGAACTGAGAGCAGGCTTGTGTTGGGCACTAGGGCTACAGATATGAGTGTGCTTATGTCCCTGTTACCAAAAGTCTTCTTGGTTATGATGGGAAGGAGTGGTTAGGAGCAGCTACCATTGATCAATTTATTTTCTATTTGTCAGTGCTTTTCCCTGGTTATCTATAAGCTCCCAAAAAGCTCCAAATGTAGATATTAGACACCCAAGTTTACAGTGAAGGAAGTTAAATGACACAAATATAGATCATCTGTGCAACTAGAGAAGTATGCAGTCCAATTGAACCCCTTTTCTCAGATTCAAAGTCTGTCCTTCTCCTGTATGTTATCCATTCTAGAATTGACTATGAGTCCAAGAGATCTTATTGTCGAAAATCAGATCTAACAGGCACTGGAGGATGGATTTCAACTCTTAGATATGACAAATGAAGAAATGGAGGCTTGGAGAAGTTCTGCTTACACATCATGCAGTAGTAAGTGGCAGAGCTAGGATTTGAATCCACTTGGGCTGGGTTCCCAAGTATGGAATTTACAGTACATCATGCTACTTATATTAAAACTTCAACTTCAGTGAAGATGGGTAAGGCTACAGTTGGGTGGAGAGAGGACAGCTGCTGTGGGCAGTTTCAACATTGTAACCCAGGACCAGTAAAACCTCCCAGGCCAGAGCTGGAAGTGTGGCTCAAGAGGTAGAACACCCGCCTAGCAACTTGAAGCCCTGAGTTCAAAGCCCAGTACTACGAACCTCCTCCCCACCAGACACACACACAAAAAGAGAAAAACAGGCAATGGGGGTGGCTGACAAGGGCATGGTTTGGCTTCACTCAACTACTTTCTCTCCTTACAGATGTCCCATATCCCTGCAATCTTCCTATGAAAAGGGGTAATTGTCCAGTTATTGCCCTTCCACGATGGTATTACAACATCCAAACTCAGAGATGTGAGTTATTTATCTATAGAGGCTGCAAAGGCAATGACAACAACTTTTTGAAAAAAGAAATATGTGAGGTCACCTGCAAAGTCACCTGATTTCCTGACCAGAGCACAGCTTTCCATGGATTCAAGATTGTTTTGTGAATAGAAGATGCATTCCTTCACCCCAATATATTCTATCTGTTGTGTTCCTAAAATCATTTCATCTGTATGCCAAAATTCCATAAACGTTGGCATTGGATTTAAAATCTCCAGACTTTCTTTGTAAAACACACATATGTATACAAATACACTGGGAAAATTCAGAAGAACCATTCACATCTTAGTATAAATCTCTGCTCTGCCCATTGGAAAATAAAGGTTTTGAAGGAGGGGGAGGTGAATTGTAAACATGGGGTATGGTATTAGAGGGCTTGCACTGGACAAGGAAAGGATTTCTGGATTCTTATGACAGGAGATAAGGGAACAACAGAAACCGGGGAAGAGGAGAGGAATTGAGAGAGAAACTGAAGATAAAGACCACTTTCAATACAACTCAGTGACGTGAAAGCCTGTATCTACCAAGGCTATGCCACAAATTCCTGTTACATGGGGAGAGGACTGAGGAGCCCTGGTTCTAGACATTGGTTTGCTTTAAGCAATACCAATGATTACTACCTGATGGGAGAGGAGGAAAACATGGGGATTGTCTGTTCATTGACTTCAGGAGTATAAATGAGGCCCAAAGTTGGCAAGAAGATTCCTTAAAAAGTACAGTGGGAATAACAAAGAAATACCCTTGATCTCCCCCCTTGCCATGACCTTCCCATAATCTTCCCAGACTCCCTCTGTCTCTGTGCTCCAGGATGAAGGGCAGAATTAAAGCTAGAGAGTTCATTTGGGCACTCACCTTACTTTCCACTCTCACCCATGGTCCTCTCTTCCAGCCCAAGCCATCTGATTCCCACTGTCCAAGCATCATAACTACAACTCATTCTACCAAGCACTGCACGAAAACATTTAGCAACACCACACATGAACCTCGGACCAACTCTGAACACTAGATTGGACCTAGGCTGCTCAAAATGCTGTCTAAGGACCAGCAACCTGAGAACTTGGAAGAGATGTGTGGGAAAACCAGGGCTTCTATATGCAAGAATCCAGTCTATATGATGAAGTCTCAGAAAAAAGTTGAAAAGGAGAGGCAGAAGCAGCCCGAGATTCTGTGTGGCTGTAGCTAAGTCCCAGGCTATCACTTGGGACCATTGTTAACTACCGTGAACAAATCTCCCAGCACTGTGTCTGACACAAGGTACTTGCTTCTGTTACCAGGAGCCCCAGCAGTGTGTGTGAGTGACTCTGAGGCATTCCATCACCTCTCTGAGGCTGTTTTTGCATCCATTACCCTTGGACAGTAATGACCAACCTCACAGGATTGGCACAAGCTTCACTGGGAAAGTGCTCACACACAGGAGATGGGCCTGAATTACTGTTCATTGTTTCAGAGTTAATCCCGTCCTGGACTTGTTGCCTGGATGACCGGGTTTCCCACTCACTTGCCCACCCTCCATGTCAGGGAAAACTGGGCAGAGTGATAAATGCAGGTGCTATGGCTCCACCAGTGCTGACAGCAGTCACTTTATTGGTTGGAAAAGGGAGAAGGTGTGTTCAGCCCAGGAAGGAATGCAGAGGCCAGAGGGTGGGGAGGGCCACAGGGATGGAACCAGATGCACAGCCAGGCAGAAACTTCCCTTTTCCTCTCCTTAGGCTGGTGGTGGCTGAAGCTGGAGGAAGAAAATCAGGATAACATCATCAACCACAATACGTGCCATCTTACACTAGAGCAGACAGCTTAAATCTGGACCAACTTTCTCCCCACAGCCCATCCCACTCACACACATGGTAAAACTTCATGTTTTTGTGGCTTTGCTCAAGCTTCTTTTCAGCTTCTAGACTCATCTTTGTTTTAGATCATCCCCGAGACACACCTGGGTATACTGTGGTCCAGTAGGACACTGTAGTCTCTCTGAGCCTTTATCTATCTCCCCAGGACTCTCTCTACCACCAGGAAGTTCCATCACACCTTCATTCCTTAGGGTAAGCTGCAATGAGCTGATATAGTGGATATTACTTTCCCCATTCTATATAATTACAGATCGATACATGAAAAGGTTAGTTTATGTGTCACAGCTGAACTCTGAGCTCAGGCTTCTGAGTCCAGGCTTCTTTCCCACTCATGGAGCTAAGAGATGGTTGACCTCAAAGGAGAGCTCTGGGTTTTATGGAGACCATGGCCTCTTCTTCACCACTGAAGAAGCAAGCATGGGACCTTGTACACGTCCCCCCTCTTCGAGCTTCAGTTTTCTTATCTGTGCACTAGTGGATTCCATCTATGACCCTCAGATTCCTCTCTTGAGATCTTGTTCAATGTTGCAAATCACAACCATGATTTCTTTCTGCCCCCTCTGCTTTGAAACAGCCTCCTCACTGTACTCCACCGTACTACCTACTTTTCACTCATTTTTCAGTGTGGCTTAAGGTCACCCTTCTGCGGAGTCTTATCCAGCTGAACCTGCTCCAACCTCCCCAGACAACTGCCTGGGTGATGTTCCCTCCTCTGTTCCCACAACACTGGATGCTGACTAAAGGCACTAGGAGTGTCAGCCATTCATTGGCCTCAGCCACTGAACCACAAATTCTGGGGAGGGGTGGTGGCCACCTTTCTTTCCTAGCACCTAATACATCCATAGTACTGGACTTATCCAATGGTTCAACCAAGTATTTGCTTCATTTTTCCCCTTTCCTTTCTTATGCTTCCTTTATGACTTAATATTGTTCATTTGTAAAATTTTAGATGAGGGCGAGGGAGGATCCACAATCTTTTCCTTTCAGGACCAGAGCCACTATGGAGCTGAATTAGTACTGATCCGCTGCAGAGTAAGTGTTTAGCACATCTGGTGACCTGAACTGAAGGTAACTCATCTCTCTCACTTTGTCCCACAAAACTAAGCCTTTTGGTGAAAGTAAAATCAACTCTTGTGCCTCCCACTAGCCATGCAATTAATTACCTTCCCATCTTCTCACCAAACCTTTCAACCACTGTCCCTTCCCTCTGCAACTGTCCCCTCCCTCAAGTCACAGCTACTCCCGTCCAGCTCCTGACTTACTGCAGTGCCAGATAAACAGAGGGAAAACCATCTCCTTATCTCTCAGCCTGGATCATCAGCAAACTTTGACCCACCCACCTTATACATGTTCCACATGTCATCTCCCTCCCCTGCCTCCATCCTGGTCCAGGTCATCTCGCACCTGCCCACTCACAGGATCCCTGCCTCTGCTCTGCCCCTCTGCAGCCTATCCACATGGCAGTTGTGGGTCATTTGAAAATGTCTCAAGGGTACAATACCCTGAGACAAAACAATAGCTTATATGGCCCCAAATTATCTGCCCCAAGCCCCACTTACCTCCTGTCTCTCTTCTTATCACTCTCTCCTGCTTACTTGTTTCCTGCCATCTAGCTCTTCCTGAAGTGCCCAGGGATGTTCCTGCCTTCATACCTGCTGCTCCCTCTACCTGTAACACTCTCCAAGATATGCCCATGGCTCCTTCTCTCCTTTCCCTCCTTCTTAACCCCTTTCTGTTATCTCCCTGTAAGATAACATAAAATCTGCTTGATAGTTTATTTTGTTTATCTCCCACTAGACCTTTGACCCCACTATCTGATTTGTTCATTCATGGAGCATCCCTGGCACCCAGAACAGTACATGGCATTGACAGATGCTGCAAATAAATGGACAGAGCACCAGTGAGTTTGCCATAGCTCTCCTTTTCAATCTTCACCCCTGGGCATCAGTGCACCCCTTCTCCACCCCCACCTACCTCAGAAGTTGGGTATAACACAGGACACTTTTCCACAGCCATTGCGGCAGCACTTCATCTTGCCAGGACACTGACTGTCCATCTCACACTGGTCCTCACAGATGCCAAGCTGGGGAAAGTCCACACTGGGGCAGGTACCTGCCTTTTCTGGGTAGAAAAAGGAGTAGAGGAGATAGACTGAGGATATGCAGGGAGCTGGAATGCAAATCATGACCTCCCACTACCCCTGTGCTGGTTTCCCACCAGCCAAGCTGCCTGCCTGAGCTGATCTCAGGAGTTCTGAAAAGATTGTCTGCAAATTCCTCCTCTCCTGCTCCCAGATGGCTTTGGAGTCATAAGACCTCAGTTTGAGTCCCAGCTCTGCCATTTTCTAACATTATGGCCTAGGGTCAGAAACTTCCCAGATCCTGATAGTCTTCAGATGCCAATGTCACATAGAATCAATGTCACCTGACATCATGGGGTTGTTGCAAAAGCAATGGAAGCAGACGTCTATTATTTCTCCCCCAAAGAGCAAATTACCTCGTAGTTATAATGAGCAGTTGTAGCTAGCAGTGAACCCTTACTTAGCTCCTGCTATGGTTCAAGTGTTATTCTAAGCGCTCATCTAATTCTCCCAATGACCTTAAAATAGGAGAGGGGTCTGTTAATATTTGCTCATGTCACAGAGGAGGAAACTGAGGCACTGACAGGTTAAGTACTTTGTCTAAGGCCATCAGGATGGAGGCAAGATTGGAATGGCAAGAAATTTGATTCCAAAATCTGTGCACTGGACACCAAGTACTATGCTGCTTCGTGTACTCTAAAGGGCATTGTACGTGTGAGGGGTTACAGACTCAAAATATTGCCTTCACTCACTCCTGTAGGCTCGCCCCCAGCTACTCAGCACCATGGCCCTCCAGACATGCTCACCCCCCATGCACACTCATGCACAGATCAAAACCACGCCCCTTCACCAACACAGACACACATGCACGGACGCACGCACAGACACACACCATGCTCCACTTTCTGGGGAGAGGGAAGCCAGGCCCAGTGAAATCAAAACAGAGGCGGAGAACTGGATTAGCTGCAAAGGACCATGAGAATGACTGACAGAGTTCTAACTTCCTGTGGAAAGAAATCCCTTGCCTTGAGAAAGGCAGAAGCTCCTGGGGAGAAACGGAGCTGTTTACTAACAGACTAAAGAGACACTTCCCACATACCATTTCACTTAGCCCTCATGTCAATCCTCAAGCTTGCGAGTACCATTCCCACTTTGCAGACAAGAAAGCAAAGGTTCCCAGAGATAAAGCAACCAGTGCAGCAGTGCACACCCAGGAAACAGCAGAGCAAGGAGTCAAACCTTCAAGCTAGGCCCTGGTTCAGGGAACTTCTGGCCTGTCCCCTTTCCTGCCTCAATCTGTCCATCAGAGACAAGGGAAGAACTTCATCCACCTGACAGTGCTGACTCCTTTTGTCCCTCCCCTGTCCTGTCTGTCAGTCTGCCTCTGGTTTTCTCTCTCCAGCTTCATCTTGCTTCTGGTCCTTTTCTTTCAGGTCCACATTTAGGGTCCTCTACACCCAGAAGCTGCTCCTGATGGGCAAGTCCTCTCTCCACTTCCCAACTCCCTACTCCTGGTATCTGGTCATTACAGACACTCCCAGCCCCTTGCTGGCTTCTTTGGAGGAAACAACAAAGAGGAAAATGGCAGGCAGTATTCTGAATGAACCAGTACTCTGGTCTCTCACACCCCTCCCCATTATCCCTGCCTCTCATCCTCAATTGGATTCCACCTAAGACCCTTTCCTTCCCTGATCAGAGTCCACAGCCAGGTGGACTTGACCTCCAGCAAGCCCCTGAGGGTGCCTCCAGCTCTCTCCATCCTCATGGTGAGAGAGACAGTTTTAAAGATAACAAGGGAGGATGAGGTGCCCAGAGAGGGATCCTGACTTTCTTCAAACCATTTAGCCAGTAAGTGGCAAAGTGTAAAACAGAACCTCAGCCAGCCACGGGATGGCGGTGTGACCTTGGGCAAGAACAAGTCATTCTCTGCTGCTCACTTCTACAGACTTAAGGCTTTCTCTAAATCTGCAAAGTCCTTTGCGGCCAGGGCGGGTAGGAATCTGAGTTGTCCTACCAGGCCAGGCTCTCCTGCAAGGGAGGGACTCTGAGTAGCCTGAGCGCTTAGGCCTTGAGAGGCAGCTCGGAGACCAGCACGGGATTCCCCGCGGTCTTCAGCTCGCCCGGGAAGGAAGCTGCGCCCTGGATCCCCAGGCTGCCCGGAACAATGTCCTGCTGTGCGTGCCCGGAAGCCCGTCATGCACCACAGAATCGAGTCCAGCCAGGGGTGGGGGACCTCCTCCCTCGGCCTCACCTGAGTGACGCCTTTGTCTCCCCCGAGCCCACGCGAGGGAGGACACAGGCGGATCTAGTTTCATCCGCCTAGATCTTCCCGAGGTCCCTGATTCTAGGGGCGCCCTTCTTCCCTGAGCCCGGACACTCCCTCCTCTCCAGCCCTCTCGGCCCGCCCGGTTCCCGCCAGGTCGCCGCGGGGTTACCATTGGGCACCGAGCACAGGGTGCTGCAGCCAGCCTGGCAGCACTTTCGGGTGTCCGCGCAGTCGCTGTCCGAGACGCACTCCTTCGTGCAGTTTGGATCCGCCTGGAGCTCAGGACACACGCCGGATTTCTTTGCTTCTGTGCCTGGAAGTGGATGGGGACAAGCGGACTGTGAGAGGCGGGGGAGGGCGAGCTCCAATCCCAGATGATGCCCACCTTCTGCTCCAAGGGCCTCAATTCTCGACTCCAAGGAATGCTCACTCTCTGGCTTTAAGGGTCTCCTTAAAACCCCCAGTTGGGGTAGGGGGGAGAGGGAGGGGGCGGGGGGAGGGGGGAGAAATGATCCAAACAACATTGTATGCACATATGAATAAAAAAAAACGGTTGGTCCCACCTCCTGGCTAGGTCTCCAACACCTGGGAGTACAAGAGTTGACTTCAGAGCCCTCACGTGGCAGTGCTCAGGGGACCCTCAGGGGACATCTAGGCAGATGCCCACTGCATTGCAGCCAGACTCCGCCTACAGCAAGAACCCACTCCCCTCAGTTGTCTCCCCACCACCAGTACGCTGGACCCCACACCCTAAGTTTCAAGGGTCATTAGCTGTAGGCCTCGGGGGGGGGGTCCACAAATTTTAATTTTCAAGCATCTTCCCCTTTTTGCCCCAGGAATGTCCACTTCTCCAGCCTCAGAGGGCTACACCTGTGCCTAGCTCTGGCCTGCGCTGGTGGCTCAGCCCTTCTGGGCGCCCGGCCTCTACCTGTCCCACTCACCTGTGGCTGCGGGGAGGTCAAGTAGCAGCACCCCAAGGAGGAAGGCTGAGGCCAGCAGGCAGAAGCGACCGATACCGACAGGCATGGTGCTGCGCTGTGGCTGGGTGCGGGTGTGAACTATAGCGGGAGTGGGGGGATTTAACCCCGCGCGGGAGGGCGGGGGGTAGGGGCGGGGCCGAGTGAAGGGTGCGGGAGGAGGGGAAGGACAGGCGGGGGCAGGGGCGTGGGGAGGGGGGGGGAATAGAAAGTCCAGCGGGCAGCGCGGGCGCCCTGCCACCTCCAGCCATTTCACAATCCCCTGGGATCAAGTGTCACTCTTGGCCCCAGTGGGAACCAGGAACCAAAGAAGCTTCCAGGAGGGGAGCAGCTCAACCAGCTGCAGCCGGACCCTTGTCCACTCCTCCCTCTCTTCCTTCCTCCTGGGGCCTAAGGGCAAGGCAGCAGGAAGGGAGGGCCCAGGCCCAGGACTCCTGGGCTCCATTTCAAGAGTCTGGGGTCCTCTCTGGAACTTCTGGGATCTAGGGTTGAGCAGGAAAGGGCAAGGCCACAGGGAGGCAATAGACCCTGAGGATTAAGTGGTGGGACTTGGGGTCAGTTGGATCAGAGTGCAAATCCCCATCAGGGATTAGGGGTGAGAGGCTGGTGTGGTGATGCAGGCACATACTAGTGGCTACACATGTATGTAGTGGCTATAGCATGTTATTAACAAGTGAACCCATTTGACAAGAAACAGGCAATGCAAACAGTTTCCAGCCATCTAGGTGTGTCTTTCTGCCTCTTCACACCACACCTTGTAGGGGCTGAGTGTTGGGCTCTGTGCTACTGGTCGCCTGGAATCTTTCCAGCAGCCTATGACTAGAGTTATGACTGTATATGACAAACAAACTGGACAGTCAGAGGTTTGGGCCCCTCCTCCCCAAGGTTTCATGCAAAGCTGTATAGGCAGGGTTCTGAACTATGCATCTCTTGCTCCAGGGCCTTGTTTTCTCCACTCCATCATGAATATTTTCTGAGTGCCTGTGTGACATATGTAGGGGGAGACCTGTGGAATAGTGAAAGTAATCAAAAGGAGCTGGTGAGCTCTAGATTGCAGGTGACAGGGTCTATATATGATTCTCACCTCCACCACTTCCCAACTGAGGGGCCATGAATGAATCATTTCCCTCTTCCAGGACTATATAAGAGTTGTCTATATAAGAGTGATAAGTATGTAAAACATCATTGAGAATATGAATGTAATATTCCTGCTATGGAACAGATATATATCCTGGTGGGTAACTCCACACTGATTGGCATAAGAACCACAGGCATGGCAGGTAATAAGTACATAAATGGCCATGATTGCCCAATAAATAAGTGTCTATGTTACTAAAGAGATGTATAAACCCAGTGACCCTCCACATCCAGGGGTTCTACATTCTTGGATTCAACTAACCTCAGATGGAAAGTGGAAAAAATTACATCTGTACTGAACATGTACAAATGTTGGTTCCTATCATTATTCCCTAAATAATACACTATACAGTTATTTATACATAGATTTGCATTGTATTAGTTATTGTAAATAATCCACACGTGATTTTAAGTATATGGGAGAAGGGACTGAACTTTTGTGGGTTTTGATACTCAGAGAGGTCCTGGAACCAATCCCCTGCAGATATTGGAGGACGACTATGTATATCTAGCTTTAGAATCTGGGGTGGCCTAAATAGCTACCGAGGGAGTTAGACAAGAAATGCCTGCAAACATTCTTCTGGCTCCAGTGATCTTAGGTTTTGCAAGCTCCAGGGAGTCTTTGTGGCTGGAGGTTAGAGGAGGCCTGGGGCAGTGGAAATTGGGGTGACAGGCGAGGGATGTGAGTGCGTCCAGCACTGTCCTCACGATGAATGTTGGTAAAGAGTCTGATAATGTCTCCCCAAGTTTCCCATGCTTACCTTGGGGACTGGAGACATGCCGTTGTTGGGAGGGACCAGGCATATTTACTCTAAGCTCAGAGAAAGTTAACAATGAGGGCAAGAGCACAGGTGGGGACACAGCCCAGGGCAGGCTTCAGAACCCCAGGGCACACGGATGACACTGGTTCTAGCCTGTAGACCAACTGGCTACTGAACATTCAGCCCTGGGCTCTGTTGCCCACAGCTTTCTTCTGGGACTTGTCCAGCTCCTCCTGACCAGGCTGCCCAGCATTACCCTCCCAGCTCCTCACGGGCTCTCCTGATGATTGACTCTGTCTCCTTATAATGCAGATTGGTATGAGGTTCCCGGTGTGGGGGGGGGGGTAGAAAGATGGAGTAGAAAGTTTCAGCTTTTGTGGTGCCGGACTCTGTGCTAGGCAGTCATGTGTTTTCCTTATGCATAAATTGAAAGAGCAGAGGCTTTAGAACCAAACGCATCAGGCTCCAAATCAGGTGTTAGTCACTTCCTGGCTGTGATTTGAAGCACTTCCCATTTGCGGGCATGATCATAACATCTTGTAGGATTATCATAAGAATTAAAGGGAACAGCATACATCAGAGGCTATAAGTTCAGCTGGAACACATATATTATTGGCCCACGTGGTACATTTTTATTTGCCAAAATTTAAAAGTGGGATTTTCCCATAAAAATAAGTCTCTGGCATCTCTTAGAAAAAGTACAAGATCTCAGCACACTCCTGCAATTATCAGCAAGAGCATGGGACTCAAAACAACTGAGTTTGCATCAGAATCATATGGAGGAACTGTTAGAACACAGGTCTGGGGTAGAACCTCAGAACATGCATTTCTAACAGGATTCTAGGGGATGCCGATGCTACAGATCTAGAGATCATGCTTTGAAAGCTGTGACCTAGAGCTAAGAAGAGTTGCTATCTTTTTATGAAAGATGTATTCCCTTTCATTTCCCATAATCCCGACCACTCCTTATTGCTTCTCATGCCCCACCCCCAACTATTTCCAGTCATGAAATGCCTCTCTACCTGTCCCTGGAGGGCATTTAAATTTGTGGCCTGTGAGGTGGGCATGTAGGAAGTGTTCAATGAAAGGTAGCTCGTATTTATTTAACAATCTTATGCATTCAGTCATACTACTCTCACAGATGAAGAAACTGTGATTCAGCTGGCAAAGTGACTTGCTGGAGGAAACACAGCCAATAAGTCAGAAGGAAGGGCTAGAGGAGTGACTCAAAAGGTAGAGTGCCTGCCTCACAAGCATGGAGCCCTGACCTCAAACTGCCAAAAAAACAAAGAACGAAAGAAATACCTTCACAAGGAAGCTGAAAAAAAAAAAAAAAAGAAAGGAAAAAAAGAAAAAAAAAAGAAAGGAAGAAAAAAGAAAATAGAAGTATTGGGCTGGAGGCATGGCTCAAGTGGTGTAGGGTGTTGTCGAAGACCTGAATTAAAACTCCAGTACTGTCAAAAAAAAATAAGAAGGAAGATACTTACCAATCTTTTGCTCATGTGGTTCCAGTTATTTCAATATTACATAGACACACACACACACACACACACACACAAAATCTGAGGTAAGAATAGATGACATATCCAAAAATTTGAACATGACTTCATGAATATGAAGTAATCTTTATCAAGAAAAAAAGAGAAAGGAAATTGAAAGGAACAAAGGAAAGGTTTATAATGGAAAGTGATGTTAGTCACCTGTAGACATGCCTATTCTAAAGTGACTGTAAACAAGTTAATGGTGAAAATTCAAGAAATTCCCAGTAATGAACAGAGTGTCTATAATGGCAATGGAGCTTTGTCCTCTTGAACTATTGGATCCAATCGAACTTCCTTTCATTTATGGAAATCTCTCTCTCTCTCTCTCTCTCTCTCTCTCTCTCTCTCTCTCTCTCTCTCTCTCTTTCTCAGTGTACTGGCTGTTTTGTTTGGTTACCTACAATTGGTTTATCTATTTTTTTTTTGATAAAGCACCTTATTTTGGTTTGACTCTTCCTATACCAGGACAGGTGGGATGGAAGATCTGTCAAAGTGCCTGCTTTACCACTAGACAGAGTTGCTAACCAGATGCTGTCCTTGGGATTTTTCTCTTGAACAACAAATGACCAAAGACCTGAGCTCCCTCAGAGATGCTCTGAGAAGACCTCCATTCTACCTACATTCCCATCCTTTCCAAGCTGTGTTCATTTAGCTGTCCCTTCAGTTCTGTGAGCTAAACCAAATCAGTTAGTGTCATTGATTGCCAGCAATAGAATTCATCCCTGCCAATTAAAGATACATTGGGAAGGAAGAATAGACTCCCTATATCTCCACACCATTTTTATAAATCCTTTGTCAATCAATTCAAACTCAGAGACTGAAAAAGTGAAAGGATTTGGGATATTAGGAATAGCAATCCAGGAGACAGAGGTGCAGAGAGCTCTGCATCCATGTTCCAGGAAAGGCAGAGGAAGATGGGGGCTTACAAGGGCAAGCAATACAAAGAGAAAGTCCTTTGTAGGACTCTTCTGTTGAAATTGAAAAAGAACAGGTGCAGAATGACAGGGGCTCTGTGATCCGTGACAGAGAAAGAAAAGAATGCTTGGTAAAAATGCTCATAACGCAAGAGCCCGGTAACTGTTGATATACATCTGGAGCCTCTGGGCTCAAAGCAATCATCTTTCCTATGTATGCCTGTGGTCGGAAGGACAGAGTGGCCAAAGTTCACATTCCTAGGCGAAGTCTAGGTCCTGCTTTCTAATGGCCTCCCAACTCAATTTTGAAAAGCTCTTTCAATGCTGTTTTCATCATGGTTTTTCCTTTGATACCTTCTCTGCTTACAATCATCAGAACTGGTTTCTGTTGCTAACAACCAAAGAGATCTGATTTCCTATACCAGGGTGATCAAATTCAGGGGCATTTTCTCAGCTTTCATCTCCTCTAACTCACAGCTGAGACCTTCATGGCATAAATGTAATAATGTCCAAACTGAATCCTTCATATAAAAATTCTTTTCACGTGGTTTCAGTGCAAAGATTAACAAAAAGCAGAGATTCTCTGCTTGAAGTCCCTTGAGTCCTCTCTTATGAATTCCCAGAGCCTTTAAGGGTCCCACTTTTTAAATAAGAAGAAAACATCTTATTTAAGAGGCTAGGTTTTAGAGTCAGCCTTGAGTTTGAATCCTAACTCCACCATTATTGGCTATGTAACGTTGGAGAGTAACCCTCTGAGCTTCAGCTGGCTTGAGTGTTGTATATAGGAACAAAACCTCCCAGGGCTTTGAGGTTTAGAGATAAAGTCATGCGATGCTTGGCACAGGCTAGTAAGTGGCAATGGGTATTACTACATTGTACCTCTCTTCCCTCAGAGACTTCATCAATGTTGACCACCACTTTAGGGCAGGGAACCCACCCTGCTGCTTTTTTGCCACTTGTAGTCAATTTTCTCATTGTCTCCGGACCTGGTCCCTCATATGGAAATGGATGATGACACCTTCCAGGAGACATCTTTGAAGAGCTGTTTCTAATCATGACTATAAAGCACCAGCAATGCACCTGGCACATAGCAGGTGCTCAGTTCATGTCAATTTCCATCCCCAATTCCTTCTCTGAATCTACAAAACCCCATTTCTGCTTCTGTTCTCCATCTCTCTTCCTCCATTGTTGGTTTTGCTCATTGCCTGGGATACAGTGTTTCCATCTAGCATCCCGTGTCCAGCTCAACACCTTCATCAGTAAGACAGCTATGGCTCTGTCTCATTTTTTTAAGGCAAGGGGGTCACAATCACAGTGCCACTGTTGACTCTTCTTCCTCCATGTCCAGTGCCCCTAAGCCCAACACTCCTCTGAACCATCTTTCATATCCATCTTCTCTTCTTCATTCCTATTGCCTCCTCTGAAGTATAGGCTCTTGTTACCTCGTACCTGGATAATCACCCCCCCACTCCATATCCTTATTTACTCCACACCATGTGTGTCCTCACTTGAGTGTCCAACATGCATCCTAGACACATTCTTGACTCCCACCAAGTTTTAACCTGTGTCTCCCATCTCAGTAAATGGCAACCTTATTTCCCCAGGTGTTAGGCCAAAACCTTACAGTCATCTGCAACTGCTCTCTTTCTCTCTTAATCCACAGCAATCTCTCTGCAATGCTGTTGGCTCTGGCTTCAGATACAGAATTCTGTCCAAATGCATTTGTCATCACTCTCACACATCCCTGTCTGGTCCAAGTATTATTGTGTTGGGGGTGTCTAACTCATCCATTCCCTACATACACGCAGAGGGGTTCTCTCCTATGGATGCCAGACCACAGCACTCCCTGCTCACGCACTGCTATGGCTGTCTCTCATTTGTGGTAAGAGCCAAAGCCACAGGATGGTCCTCAAAGTCCCATCTCACTGATCTCACCTACCTCGAACCTCATCCGCTGCCATCTCCCCTTACAACACTATCAAGCTGAACTGACCGGCTCACTCTTCCTGAAATCCATCAAACACAGTCTTGCCTCAGTACTTTTGCACTTGATATCCCCCTGTACCTGAAGTGCTTCTCCCCTGCAAAAGGCTTACTCCTTCACATCCTTGTTCAAACATCTTCAGGCAAAGCCTTTTTTTTTTTTTGACAAATCTATTTAAAAGTCCAGCCTCCCCCACCTCCTACTCTGTGTATCTCCACATTTAATTTTTGTCAAAGCACTTGTTACCTTCCAATGTAACAGGTATCTATATATCTGCTTGTTTGGCTGTATCCCTCTGCAGAATAAAAGGTCTGTGAGGTATGAGACTTGTTTGGCTTTGTTTTGTTCATGGTTATATCCCAAGTCCTAGAGAAGAGCATGGACTAGGACTTGGAGACTGAAAAAAATGAAGAAGCCATATCCCATAAAGACATGGCAATGACCTCCTGTCCCAGGGTCTAGTCTCCATAGGGCAGATGGGGGCCACAATCAGATTGTGTCACTTCTCTGCTCCAGTCCTTTAGTGACTGCTCATTGCATGCAGAATAAAATCCCAAGTCTTAACTTCAACCCACAGAGCCCACCCAGCTTGGCTTCTGTCTACTGTTCTGACTCTTTTCCTAGTCCTCTCCCCTTTGCTCCCTCCCTCCAACTCTGCAGGTCTCCACACTCTTCCTCGATGTTACAAGGATAACCCACCACAGGGCCCTTGCCCTTTCTGTTCATGCTGCCTGTAATTCTTTCCTATCAGAGAACCACTAGTTTACCTCTACCCTTTATTCTGGGCTCTGCAAAAATATCATTTCCTCAATCAGTCTTCACTTGCAGCTGTATATAAAATACCACCACTTGTTCTCATCACTCTGCTTTATTTCCCTCAAATAAATGAATTTGTAGATTTACTGGTGACTTGACACTCTCTCCCTTCTAGAATCTTAGCTCTACATCAGCAGGCATGTACTTTAGTTCTCCTCTGTATCCTTAACTGTGTCTGGTACATCCTGGTAGTAATAAATACTCAATAAATATTTGTTGAATGAATGAGTGGAATAACTCATTCTAAAAATAACTCTCAATTTACCAAGTTCCTCCTCTGACTAGACACTTTATACAGATTATGTCTTTTAATCTTCAGAACAATTCTTCCAGGTAACTATTCTTCTCTTCTTTGTTAAGAAATCATATTCAGAGAATTAGGTCTTATGACCTGAAGGTGACAGAGTTAGGATACAAAACTAGTTCTGCAGCTGTAAGAGTTTTAAAGATCTTGTATTGATTCCAGTCCTAAACCAAGTAATCTTCCTAGAATGCAGTTTTCTTCCTGTGAATTCACTCTTGTGAACTTTCCTGGCTCTCCATTGCTTACAGAATAAAGGCTGGGCTCCTTAGCCTGGTTTCTTGATGATCCAGACTTTTATTTTCAACCACATTCCTTGCTCTGTGCTGCATAGACTCTCTGGAAGCTCACTGTCCCATTAAATATCTCTTGATCAAGTTGACCCAGGAGTCTTCTTTCCCCCAAAGCCTCCAGCAGCCAGTACCTGCTTTCAGTCATCGGATTTCCCCAGAATGTGTAAAAAGTCCGTTTTGGAGCAGAATCCATGCAATATGCAACAGTTAAGTTCTGTTTTTTTAATTTATTATTTAACACAAAGGTTAGGATATAAGAAAATAAAACAATCTCAACCTATGTGTAAGGTTTTCTGTTGTGAAAGATTTTCCCCTCCCATCTAATTTACTCATTGAACAAAATTTATTGTGTCCTCAACACTTCTGACACTGCTCAGGGTGTTGAAACTATAATGTGGTAGATTTTATTTTCTAAAGACTGTGACAACGACATCTCCCACACCATAGTTCTTCTGCCATGTGACCTAGCCACTCCCCCTCCAAGAACTGGAACTTACTTCTCCACTCCAATCTGGACATACCCCTCTGACAGCTTGGATCAATAGAACAAAGCAGAAGAACATTGGCCAATTCTGGAGGACTCTGGGAGCTTCCATTTCCTGCCTCTTGGAACACCAGTTTTTGGAGGGTTCGGTCTCAGAACCCAGCCACCATGTGTGAAGGGTTCAAACCTCTGTGTACTCCTATTGGCAGCACCAACTAAGCTTCTGGCCAATAGCCAGTGGTAGTCTTGTGAGAGTCAGCTTGGAAGTCAAGCCTAGTTGAGTTTTCAGAGGGCAGTAGCCCATCTCACTGTAACCTTCTGGGTTCAGGCATCATGAACTGGTGGGAGTGAGCACACAAAGGGTCTTAGTTCCAGGCCTGAGGCTGCCTAAACGTGCAGGTAGATGACAGCACTGGAGCCCAGTGGGAGGAAGTAAGGGCCAGGTAGAGAGCCCAAGGTATTAACAGCATTTTGACAACAGCTGCTAACCCAATAGGCATTGTCTTGATGACTTTAAAAAAAACCAAAAGCCCTTTTCAATTTATATTGACTTTATGAGGGTAGAGGTATTAGCTTCATGTATGAAGAAATGTAGGCTCAAGGAGGTAAAATAACTTGCCAAGGGTCACAGAGCTAGGAAGTGGTAGAGTTGGGACTCAAACAAAGGTTTTCTTGACTCCAAATCTCAGGTCCTTAATTATTCTCATAAGGTAGGAAGTAAGAGAAATATAGCAATTAATGAAACTATTTGCTGGATAGTGTTTCTTTCTACTTCTGTTTCAGAATAATTTCTGTGGATTAATCTCAGAAACTTACAAAACCCTACTCTAATCCTATTAGCTCTACTCACAGGTCCAACTGGGTTATAAATAAACAAACAAACAAATAAATAAATAAGTAAATAACCTGGCAATATTTCCTACCTGTTCTAGTTACCTATTGCTGCACACAAAATCATCCTAACACTGGTGTAAAGTAGCAATAATTTTATTGAGCTAATGGAGACCATAGGTCAGTATTTTGGGCAGGGGACAGTAGGAATAGTTTGTCTCCGTTCCATGATGCCTTGGGTCTCAGCTGGAAAGACTCAAATAGCTTGTATTCAATGCCTGGGGCTGGGACCATCTGGTGATTTCCCCATTCGCATGTCTGACACTGGAGCTGGGATGACTGAAAGACTGGGCTTGACTGGGATATTGGCCAGAGCCTGTACGTGGCTTTTCCACTCAACTTGGGCTTCCTTACAACATGGCAGCTTCCAGATAGTCAGATTTTTCCCATGGCAGCTCAGTGCTCCAAAAGCTAATGTTCCAGTGAAAAGGTTAGAAACTGCATGACCTTTCATGAGCAGACTTCAGAAGCCACACAACATGGTTACTACTATACTCTTGGTTGAAGCAATCACAAGTTTGCTCAGAGTTAAGGGAAGGGGTCATAGACCGCACTCCACAGAAGTGTCAACCTCAGGGTAGGAAAATCTTCTCAGGTAGGGAGATTCCCCAGTAAACTTCCCTGGGGGATGGATATGTTTTCTTGGAAATTATGAGGGTCCCCATCTATCACAGGAAGGGTCACAATCATGAGACTGACATCCTGCTAACTGATGAATCAGTGACCACACGGTTTCTCCCTGGGACTTTATCTTAGGGTGGCAAGTCTAATAAATCAGACCTGTCTTCCGGATGTAATGGACTAATCAGTACCAAGTGATTCATGATCCTTTGCCTAATAAAAAGGGTCATTACCATCAATCGTTTGCTAAGACAACTGCAAAAATCCTCTTGCTACTATTTTATTTTCCTTAGATGCCCTCTTAAAATCCATTCTTCAGAATAGCCAGAACAACCATCAAAAATCATAAATCAGATGATTTTATAACCCAGTCTCCCAACTGAAATGATCTCATGACTTCCCATTGCACTAAGAAAACACCCCATATTACTTGTCATCCTCTTCAAGATTCTACATGACCTTGACCCTACCTGTTTCATTTTACCTCCTTTTACTCTGTTCCAACTATACTTGTTTTCTTTTTTCTTTCTTTTTCTTTGGGCAGCACTGGAATTTGAACTCAGGGCCTCATGCTTACTGGGCAGGCGCTCTTGCCACTTGAGCCACTCCGCAAGCCCTGCACTCCTTTTCTTATTCTTCTTGGTATTCATCAGGCTCATTCCTACCCTGAAGCCTTTGGACTTGTTTTAACCTTTTAGTCCTATAGATAGATGTTACACATTACTCAGGACTTAGATCAAATGCCAACCCTTTCCTGGCTCCCTCACCCTCACCCTTGCTTTATACCTTGCTTTACTTTCTTTACAGCACTTATCACTATCTGCAATGGCATTTTCTATTTACTAATTTGTTTATTTTTTTTCCCTAAAATGTGGTCCCCAACAGTAAAGAGCTTACTCATCTGATTTATCATTGTTCTGGTTACCTATTGGTAAATAATGCTACTCTGAAACTTAGTGACTTAAAACAACAATTTAGTAGTATTATTTCCAACTGAATTAGTCTCTTCTTATTCTGTTGGAAAGCTCTTCCAGAGTTAACTACTTCCTTTGGGGGTGATGTAATGTACAAGACTCCACTTCAGATTTGGCACTGTCAAATCTGTCTTTCCCTTTACCAAAGCTTTGGTTATTGCTTTTTATTTATGATCTGGTCCCAGAAGTAGTTTTCACTTTAGAAGTTAGCTGAAGACAGTCTTATGCTTCCTCGTAGTGGTGGTCTAGAACCAGGCTCTGGCTTCTTGGGGAATGCTACAGGATGGGATTAGTTTACAGACTAAAAGGCATTATCTCAAATGAGTTTAAATGTATTTTATTTTAGACATCCTAAATGGCAAGTTTTTTTTCCTTAAAACCAGTGCCTCCACTCCAAACAAATCATAGTCCAAATAAATTAAGTGCTTAAGATGACTTCAGCCCCACTTATCTTAAGTCCTGGTGTTGTAAGGATAACCAGCAGTAGTCAGTTATGAGGACAGATAATAGGTCAAAAATGATTGCCAAATCTGTTAACGGTTTTTGCATTTCTAAACCATCCTTAAAAGTAATCATACCTGGATCACATCTTCTTCATGGAGTCCAGTAGAGCAAACATGCCATCTGGATCCATGTTCTCACCAATAAAGATCTGGTAACTTTTGAAATTAGCAAGGATGTGCTTGACTTGTTCTGAAGCTACTAAAAAAGGTTTTACTCTGTCTGGCCTCTGTTCTTCAAGTTTTTCCTTGATAGATTTTGTGCAATCTCTGATGTACTTCCTCTAGGCTTCTTTTGTGAAACTGATTTCCTGCAAGTTCATGACAATATCAACACCAGTGATTACTATATTTGGTACCTATACCCTCAGGGCTTTCATCAGAAGCATTTCCACCTGTGGTGAGTCTTCAACGTTACCCTCTGTCCTATTGACCATCTTCCTCTCTATCTCAGGGCACAGTCAGTCAGCATTTTGTAAATGTCAGAGAACATATCTGCTGATGAAGTCCTGGTAGATGATCATGATGGTGGCTGGAGAGAGAAGACTGTTGAGCTGGCTTAGCAGGACCATGGAGCCTGGAGCTCAGAGCAAGTATGGTAAAGTGCTGGCAAGTTCTTGTGTGCATTCTTTCATGAGGCTGCAGAAAGATGGGGCTGGAGCCACTGTCCTCTGAAAGGTTGATTGGACTTGACCCGCCAGCTGACTCTCTCATAAGACTACCATCAACTGTTGGACAGAAGCTCAGTAGGGGCTGCCAACAGGAGCACACATGAGGTTTGAGCACTTCACACATGGTGGCTGGGTTCTGAGAGGAAACCCTCCAAAAACTGGTGTTCCAAAAGGCAGGAAATGGAAGCTCCCAGAGTCCTCCAGAACTAGTCAGTGTTCCTTCTGCTTTGTTCTATTGATCCAAGCAGTCAGAAGACGTGCTCAGATTGAAGTGGAGAAATAAGCTCCACTTCTTAAAGAGGGTGTGGCTGGGTCACATGGAAGAAGAATTACGGGGGTGGAAGTTGTAGTTGGCATAGACACTGAAAAATACAATTCGTGGGCCAAGTATCTTGGGTCACACCTGTAATTCCTAGCTACTAGAAAGGCAGAGATCCAGAGGATTGTGTTTCTAGGCCCACCCTGGCAAAAAGTTAGGGAGACCCTCGTCTCAACTAACAAGCCAGTAGTGGTGGCCCATGCCTGTGATCTCAGTCTTACAGGAAGCATAGGTAGGAGGATCAGGATCTGAGGCCAACCCGGGCAAAAAATGTGAGACCCTAACTGGAAAATAACTAAGGCAAAAAAGGCTGGGAGTGTGGCACAATCTGACACATTTCCTGGTGACATGTGGACGTGAGGACGAGAGGAGAAGGCATTCTTCACAAATTATAGTTTCAACACCCTCTGTGGCATCATCTCTTAGGCAATGACTGCTGAGGTTGGAGAGATGATAAGCACCCCCCAAGTTTGGTAAGGGAGAAACTAGTGTTTTGGGGTCAGAAGGAGTAGGCAACTGCCAGAAAACAAGTGTTAATTCCCCCGGAGGGCCAAGTGCTAGGATTGAGACATAGGCCCTG
Source organism: Castor canadensis (assembly GCF_047511655.1). NCBI lineage: Eukaryota > Metazoa > Chordata > Mammalia > Rodentia > Castoridae > Castor > Castor canadensis. Next base: position 167,839,488 of record NC_133390.1, on the reverse strand, counting down.
CTCTGACTCAGAGGGAGAGATAAGGAAACTAGCACTCTAGTGGTAAGAGATTAGTTTATAGGACTGCTGTAGGAGTCCGGTGCAGGGGGCGGGGGGGGGGGGGTTGATTATTCCCTGGAGAAAGAGCAAGTAGAAGAAACAACATCTGAATTCTGAATTCCCTGGTGACATGTGGACGTGAGGAAGAGAGGAGAAGTCATTCTTCACACAGCCTGGACGAAAAAAAAAAAAATTGTGCAAGTAATTACCCAACATGAGTCCAGAGGCTAGAGAGAGGTAGACACACTCATGCAAACAACCAGAAGGAACCAGCCCAAGCTACATTGTTTTAAAGTAGACTGAAAAATAATATAAGACATGCTGAAAATATAAAGAACAGCAACACAGTAAGCCCTTGTGAAGCCAGCGTGGGATGGATAAATGTTTGCCAGAAGGACATTAATGAAGTCTCCTCCCTCCTCTCATACAGGTTCCCTTTCCTTCCCCCTCAGACAGAGCCAGTAACTTGAATTTTGTGTTAATTAGTTCTGTGCTTTGCTTAATAGTTTAACCACATGTATGTGTATTTCTTCCTGGACACTAGTTAACATATTTATCTAACATTCTTATTTTTCTAACACTTGTCTGATATTTCTAAAATCTTGAGTACTTGTGGACTTCATTGTACTCTGTCATTTCTCTTGACTCTCATTGATCATGGCTTGCTTCCCCTTTATTTCATAATCTTTGCCTGTGAATTCAGGTTCCTTAGAACTTTTTCTGTGGGAATTCCTTGACACCTAAAAGGCAGATTCCTGCAAAGACACTTTGTTTCTGCCAAGATTCTGGACATGCTCCTAGCACAGGACCTCTTTAAACCAAGTTTGCAGTTTGAGCCTTTTTACATCATGTGTGTAGTGTTCCCTGGAGTTCAAAACCCACAGGAGAATAAGCTCGCTGTCTGAGGTGCAGGGAGAACCCCCAGCTCCAACGGGAGTTTCTGCACTGTGCTCTCGAGGAGCTCCAGCTATCCAGGATACTGCCATCCGCAATCCAAAAAAGAGTTCCTGGGCCATAGCTAGGAACTTGAGCTCCTTTTCCCTGACCCCCAAAAGGTAGTTGAGCAAATCCCTATAGGACTCTTGCCCCGGCTGTTATTGCTGTGTGACCCCAGCCAGTTGCTGGACTGTCCTGACTGCCCAGTTATTTGCTGTGGTGCGAGAATGTGAAGGAGTGTGGTAGAGAAGAACTGGTGGCCTTGCTGACTCAATGTAAGTTACTCCCCTTGCCTGATGAAGGATGGACGTGAGTGTTGATTTTAATGAGTTGCTTACCGTGGGGCAGGTAAGAAGCTTATATGCAACCACTCAGGTAAATACACCAAGGAAACCAAGGTGGTACAGAGAAGGCAAAGTAGGCCTGGAATCGCTCTGCTCCTTCCCACACCTGAGCTTATACTCCTAACTACTCTGCCTGTGTCCAACAGCATCCCCCTCGGAGGAAGGAGCCGTGCTGGAGTTCTCCATCTCTTACCACCCCCTTCACACACACCTGCCCACATGCTTCTATTTGTTGAAGGAAGTGGCGAGTGGTCCAGCCTTAACAGGTGTGGGGAAGCTGGGTTTGACTCTTGATCTGATTAGCTATGCACAACTGCATTGGGAGGAAGGACATAGAAGAGGTAACAGTGAGGGAGGCCAGTGGAAAGAGAGCTAAGACTTCATCTCCCATGGTGTCAAGTCCTAAATCGGAAAAATCAAGTACATGCCTGGAGGAAAATACCAAAAAGCTGAGAAGAAAAGCTTGATTGGAAGAGGGGGAATGGAAGACAGGGAAGCAAGAGGACTATTCTTTCTTATAGTTCTTAAAGAGCTATTGGCTCCTTATAAATTTAAAGTATATGTATAGCTTTGATAAAACAATGAAAACTTTAAAAACAAATAAAAGACCAATTGAATTACATATGTGAGAAGTATTTGAGCATAAGGCTTTCATGTGCTCTCTGGATGGGAATCAAAAAAAAATTTTGCATTTTTACAGAAAGTGAAGTAAAAATCAACATGAAATTCTAGGAAACTGGCAAATGATTCCAGATGAAATCTGATAATGAGATGAAAAAAATAGAAAATAAAAAACCTTCCTTTTCCCACATCCCTTCCCTCAGGGCTCCTCTAATTCCATCCTCCATGCATTCTGAGCAGTAAGAGAAGAGACTTCATCATCCCAGATGTACGGAGGAGAAAATAGGACCAAGCGGCATTCTTAAATCAATCAAGCAGCTTAGCCCAGGCCCTATGGGGCAGGGAACACTCAGCAAGGACAGGAGATATTGTGGGATGTTTCACAACAGTGCCTAAGGAATGTAACTATAAAGCAGATTTTTGCCTGGTGCTTCTTTACTGGCATCATTATTTGATGATTGCAGGATGTGGAAAGGCATATAAAAGTCATCACACCCAGCACATGGTAAGGCAATAGCACAGCTGTCTTTTCCCTGCTGTTATTCTATGTGCCCTCCCTGGGTCATGTCATCCACGCTTATCATGCTCTTTCCTTTCCATCTAGGTGAAAACTCTCACCTGGCTCTGTGTGTGGGGGTGGGGGGGGAGGACCAAAACAAAAAGCACCTCCTTTCACTCTCCACTGCACACCTTCTCCATTCTTGGAATAGCGCATCCTCTTCATGGCAGCGGAAGACCTTTGGAAAAATTAAATCAGATCATGTTACTCCCGTGTTGCAAGCCCTTCAGTGGCTTCTCAGTTTATCTGGAATTACAATCAAAATGCCTTGCGTGGTCTGTGATCTAGCTCTGCCTATCTTCCATCAGGCAGGAAAAGGAACTTCTGGTGTCTTTGCATTCATCTCCCTTGGCCCCTCCCTGCCTTAGCCCCTCACAGACACTCACCTGGCTCCTTTCCTCACTCCATTCAGAATCCTTGCCTAAGCCAACCCCCTTTATCTCTGTATCATCTGCTGTTTTCGTCATAGTAGTTATCACTCTCTGAAACACCTCGTTCCCATTTGCTTTATGTGATCATCTCAGCTAGAAAGTCAGCTCTAGGATGTCTGGGAGCTGAGTGCAGTGTTCCCTGCTATGACCCAGTAACAGTGCTCAACGATAGCCTGGCACTGGAGTCCTCCCTGGTGCAGGCACCGTGCTAAAGTCTTTCCTGGACTGTGTCAACTCCTTGGTCCTCATTAATGATCAAAGAAGAAGTGCTGTCACCCTCACTTCATTTTGCATGTAAGTCAGAGGATGGCGAGTAGTGAAGCAACTTGACTACACTACCAGTAGATTGGCCCAGCCAGGTGTGAATCCCAGGAGTCTGGTCTGTGCTTTCTTTTGTTGCTCATGCTAGTCTCAATCTCTTAGGATCAAGTGAGTCTCTAACCTCAGCCTCCTCAGTAGCTGGGACTACAGGCACACACCACTGCACTGTTTTGACTGTGCTTTCAATTCACCATGTATACTTATAATACTCATTTGCTGAGCCTGTGAATGGATGAATCAGTGTGCACCCATCACCTTCGCCTAAATGGTCCTTAGGTGCTGTGGACTTAACATCTTAATATCTGCGTTGGCCTTTCCGCAAAGACTTGCTCCTCCTCCATTCCTCCAGCTGCTCAGGCCCGAAGGCCTATTGTCCTGGATCCTTCCTTTTCCTTACCACCCATATCAGCAAAGTCTGTTGATTCTACCCCCTCACAGTGCTGCTGAGTCAGAAACACTGTTTTTCTCCCATCTGGATGCTTGCCATGGCCACTGCTGCCTCAGGTCCACCCCTCTTCTCCATGCCTCACCAGAGACACTCTCCTGAGATGTCCAGGTACTTCCCCAAGCCTTTGGATAACACCTCAAACCCTAAGTGTCCTGAAAGCCTCCCTCTGGTCTCCACTCTACATCCTGTGTCATCTTGTCCCATCTTCCCATTCATTCCCATAGGCCTTCTTCTAGTGGTTAAACTATCATTTCAGCTTTTCCTTCCACTTAGAACACTCTCTCTTCCACACTGTCCTCTTGGTAACTCTTACTCGCGTAGCAAGTCTCAGGTCTCAGACTTCCCTCTTTCAGGGACACCTTCCCACCCACCACCACTACCACCACCTCCTGTTAACTCTCCTGTCACACCTGCATGTCTCCCTCACTATCAATCAGCTTGGTGATTATTAGTCACGTGTTAGATACCTGTACAAAATATCTGCAAGAAAGTGCACTCCCTGAAAGTAGACACTGTGTCCCTTGAACTATAGTTGCTGAATATATACTTATATTCATTAATCATATTAATTTGCAATTTATAAGCTTACTATCTGTACCAAAAAGAAGTGGCTAGGGACCTGGTAGAGTGTGAGACCTTGGAATTGATCCCCAGGAGGGTGAGTGGGGAGGGAGAGAGAAAAGATCTTTTGAAAAGCAGGTACCTGGATTTAGCTCAGTGGTAGAGTGCCTAACTGACACGCACAAGGCCCTGGGTTTAATCCGCAACACCGCCTTCAAAAACAGGTCCCTAAATAGTCAAATTTTCCAAGGGTATGGGGAGGATGATGTAGGGGAAGTGGAAATTGCACTTCTACAAACTGACACCAGAGGGCAGACAGTCTTTCTTAAAACGTGGTTTTCAGATCTCAAAGAGAATGGCCTCCCGGCCACAATTTTGAGACCAGAGGGTCAGATAAAGGGTAGGGTGGGATAAGTGGGTTTTCCCAGGACTGGATCCAGGCAAAGCTATCACTTAAGCAAGAGTGCTTTAGGTTTCTCCTGGGGACATCCGGAACCCACTCAGAAGAGAGACTGTGGCACCACTGGTGCACCAGGGGTGCTTCCTGAGCAAACTTACAGAAAATGTCATTTAAAAATACGCTACTTGTTCATTTCTTTAGCGCAACAGACAATGCATTGAGAAAACAGTCAGGAGCCAAGGAAACTAAAAATATATGGGCTTTGATTGCTTTGGAGTGTTCAAAGCACTTGAGCACCATAATTAATGCAGACCTCAAAAATACCCAAGGCTATGGATTTCTTGGAAGCTAATACCCTTCCTTCTCTAAATAGAGAAGGAAACTGTGGCACAGACAGGAGTGTCCTACCCATCTCCCAGCATTCCCTAGGGGTTAAGCTCTAGTCACAATGGTCATGGGCTTAATAAATCAATGTGGATTGGCTGCCTTTTCTTCTCTTCCTCACCTCCTACCTCCACCTGACCTCTCACCAAAGGACACAGGTGTCAGTCTGCCAGACAGGCCTGGGTTCTGACATTCATTAGCTGCTATGGGTTGAATTATATCCTCCCTCCTCAAAAGGACACAGTGGAGTCCTAACTTCCAGGACCTCAGAATGTAACCTTATTTGGAGAATGGCATTTTACAGAGGTAATTAAGTTAAGGTGAAATCATTTGGAAGGGCCCTAATCCCATGTGACTGTTGTCTTTACAAAATGGGGAAATTGGGAGACAGACAGGGTGCCTTCATGTCATGTGAACATGGGAGTTACATTGCTAGGAGCTAAGGAACTTCCAGAAGCTAGGAGAGATCCTGCAACAGATCTTTCCTACCATCTTTAGAAGGAGCATAGTCCTGTCAACACCTTGATCTCAAACTTCTGGCCTCCAGAAACGTGAGAGAATAAATTCCTGTTGCCAAGCCACTCAGGTGATAGTACTTGTCATGGCAGTCAGCTAGGTGACATGTCCATGCCTCCACATCCACGTCTGTAAAATAAGGGCAATAATGTACCCTTCCTCCCAGAATTCTCAGGAAATGAAAGATTAAATGAAATAATGCATGTACAATGCTAAGCATGGAGCCTGGTCCATGGTAAACACTCAGTATTGTTGTGACTTAAACAGCAGGACTACCACCGCTCTCCCATCCATGCACACATACACAGCCTCAGGAAAAGGGTTTAACTGCGCCTCATGCTCCCTTTCTCCTTCAGAGTCCAGGAGAAGGCAGGCACTGTATTGTGCACCTGTAGCCCCAACTACTTGATAGGCTGAGGCAGGAGGATCAATTGAGACCAGGATTTCAAAGCCAGCCTGAGTTACATGTTGAGAGTCCATCTCTTTATAAAAAAACAAAAACAAGGGCCAGTGTCATGGCACACAACTGTATTGTCAGCTACTAGGGAGGAGGAGGCCAACCACAAATGAACATAGTTAAATGTAAGGCTGGAGGGACAGAGCCTAAAGCTATAGAGACAGGGAAATGTCCAGCATCACAGGGCTTGGAAGTGCTCTTTTGTGAAAACACCCCAGCAACCACTACTCTGCACAGGCTATGCACAAAACTGAATTCCAGAAACTTCACTTCTGCCAACATGGCTCCGGAGAGCAGGTGGAGGGTGAAGGCGAGGAGGATGTGAGGAGGAGGGTTGGGGCTAGAGTCCTAACTGCACACTCCTAACCCCATCATCAGTTCTGTGCAGGGATGTGCTCATGCATGCATGCATTTATTCCACAAATTGTTAAGACTGTTTCTTTGGTGCTGGGGACAAAGTAATGAAACAAACTTTTTTTTTTTCATTTCAGTTGAAACAAGTGAACGCTGGGGAAAGGAAAGAGGTGGGGTCTGCTGCAAAGGATGGGCTGAGAAGAAGCCGAGAGGAGCTGAACTTTGCAGATGGCAAGCCCTGGGGAGCCTCAGCTTTCAGCCTCTCAAGGTAGCACAAGTGTATTGTTTCTGCAGGGAAAGGAATTTGCTGACTGCCATGGCTGATGCCCTGGACCTGGACTCTGTGCACCTGACAGATCCTAGACCATCCCAGGAGCAGCTCTGGTCCTCTCTGCAGCTAGGGGATAGTCATGAAAGGAAGGAGTTTGCTCAGTCTGGATCGTAGAAGCCGAGGAGCACTGCAAACCCACTGTGCTAAATGGGCGGCAGCCTCAGAGTTCCCACTTGAAAAGGGGGAGCAGGTGAGATGGCTCACCTGTTTATGTCATGGGTGCTTCTAGCAGTGACCAGGTTAACCAAGGAAGATACACTCAGTTTGTGTTTCACGGGACACATTGCCTCTCCCTCCTCCAAAGGCAGGAGAGCCTCAGCATCAGAGAGACACTGTACAGGTGAGAGCTGTGTGGGTCTCCTAGACTCCACCTCTCTTCCCAGGCATTCCCTTCCAGCCTTACCCAGGGTCCTGGCCTTCTCCCCGCTGCAGATCCTGGTGCACTCCTCCTTCTCCAAGAGGCAGTCTTTTTCCCTCTACAGCTGCCATATGCAAATGCAAATGTCTTGCAAAGTCCTGAGCTGACATTGAACAAGAACCTGGTCCCTGGGGCCTGACAAGGACTGAAGAAGAGAGGCTCCAGGCAGAAAGCAAAGGACCAGACTGCAGGGAAGCAAGAGCCCATGGGCACATAGTACAGGGTACACAGCGAGTTGTGGAAACAACCAGTTTGTCCAGCAATAGAGGATGGGGCGGGGCAGAGGCAAGGAGAGAAACCAACCTGCTTTCTAGGACATTATTAATTTTCTTAAATGTGACAATGATATCATCATTGTCAAAAAATGATATATCCTTGATGAAGAAAAGAAAATATACCAGTTTGTTAACTTTGGTTACCTTGTGGAGATGGGAATATTTGGGGTGGAAAGGGCCTTTAAGCCTGTATTAGACATCTTTACATCCTCCCACTGGTTATAATAAACATAATACTCCTTTTGTAACTCAAGAAGCAAAGAAATACTTATTATGAGAACAGTATACTTTTTGCAAGTAGGTAAATAATATTCTAATAGTGCAGTGTATTACGGAGAAAGAAAGTGCCATGTCCAATGACATCCTATTTTTGTTAAGAATAAAATTCATGCTGTGAGACTGTTAATGTCACTCTTTAGTTTTTTGGGTTTTTTCTTTTGGCAGTCCTGGGGTTGACCTCAGGAGTTTGTACTTGCTAGGCTGGCTCTCCAGGAGCCATGCCTCCAACCCTTTTTGCTCTGGTTATTTGGTTATTTTGGCCAGCCTGGACCTCGATCCTCCTATTTTATACTTCTCACAGTTGCTGGGATGGCAGGTGTGTACCACCATGCCCAGCTATTGGTTGAGATGGGGTCTTGAACAATTTTTTTGCCCAGGCATGATCCTTCTGATCTCAGCCTCCCAAGTCGCTAGGATTTCAGGAGTGAGCAACCAGTTCCTCTCTACTGTCTGAATTTTCTAGCAGCAGACGTCACTTTTAAATGAAATTTTACCAAAAGTAAGTTGCTCTGGAAGGTCCTGGTCGTGGAGTCCAAAGTCCCACCCTCAGCCATATCACTAGCCCCTCTTGTTGCTCCCATCCTGGTTCCTCTGGGGCTCAAGAAGCATCATGGAAACCAGTAGACCATGTGTTCTTTAAGGTCTTATTGGTGCTACTTGATTGCAGTATGACCTCAAGTAAAAAACAAAAAACAAAACTAACCACTCTGAGCTAGCTGCTTCATTAGACCCCAGTACTGAATTCTAGGGGCTACTCATACTTCTAGATGACTGGCTATATAAATGTTAGGATTCCACAAGCCATGTTGGGTTTGATGCTTCTGTAGAACAATTCACAGGACTCAGGAAGGCACTTTGCTTACTTTTATTACTGTTTATTACACTTTGTTACTGTTTATTATAAAGGATACAATTTAGGAACAGCCCAAAGGAAAAGCCACTCAGGACCGGGATGGGAGGACTTCAGTGCTGTCTCCAGGGTGCACCTCCCTCCCAGCACAAGGATGTGCTCACTAACCTGGAAGTGCACCAAACCCATTGGCTAGGGGCTTGATTGAGGTTTCGTTAGATAAGCGTGCCTGATATAATCATTGGCCATTGGTGATTAAACTTAATCTCAGGGGCCCAACCCCTCTCTGGAGGTCAGTGGGACAGCAGGCCTGAAACTGCAAGCGTTCTAATCACCTGGCTGGTTTTTCTGGCTGTCAGCTTGCATCTGGAACTCTGTAGGGCTCTTGCCTTGGATCATCTCATTGCAAGGCAGTAAATGCTGAGTGTTCCAGGACTGCCATTTCAGGACCAGGTAACAAAGACCAAATATTTGTCTTTTATTATACCACACTGATGTTAGGGAAGAGACTGAGGCCAGGGATGCAGGGATGGGAAAAGGCCAAGAATAGAGAAGATTCTAGAGATGAGGTCTTGGATCTAACAGAGCTGTGTGATGAGCATTTAATACAATACACATTTTAGAATCGTGAAGTGTCCCTGGAGTTAAGGCCACCTAATTCCCCAGAAAAATCCAGAGAAGCAAGGCATGATGGTACAGGCTTCTAATCTCAGCACTCAGGAGGCTGAGGCAGGAGGACTGCAAGTTTGAGGCTGGCCTGAGCTACACAGTGAGACTCTGTCTAATGTCAGTGATGACTTTCATGAAGAAAAAAAAACAACAAATGCTGGCAAGGATACAGAAATCCTTGGTGGGAATGTAAATTAGTCCAGCCATGTTAGAAATTAGTAGGAGATTGCTCAAAAATTCTAAAAATAGAACATATGATCTTATCATACCACCCCTGGGCAAATCCCCAAAGAAATGTAAGTCAGCATTCTATAGAGATACCTGCACACCCATGCTTATTGAGGCACGATTTACAATAGCTAAGTCATGGAATTGGCCTGGGTGTTCAATGGAAAATAGATGAATAAATTATGATGCATGTACACAATGGAGTATTATTAAGCCATAAAGAAAAATGAAATGACATCATTTGCAGGAAAATGGAACTGGAGAGCATCATGTTAAGCAAAATTAGACAGATTCAAAAAGACAAATATTACAGTTTTTTCTCATATGCAGAATCTAGATCTAAAAACAACTAAACAAAGAGACATGAACATAGCAATGGGGCTATTTCAGTGGGGGGGCAGTGGGAGGAGAGAGACTGCAGGGTATCATGAGAGTAAATATGATTAAAGGGTGTTGTATACGAGTATGAAAATGTCACAATGAAACTTTTGTAAAATAAAAAATAATTCAGAGAGAGAGGTTGGACTCTAGCTAATCCCCACCCTGCTCCTTCACCCCTCCCACTCTGAGGCACCTTCATTTTCTGCCCAGACCACAGAAAAGTGCTGGTGTCATTCCACTGGGCACAGGCTACCAAGGAGAGCTGCAGAAAGCCAGAGCCAGTGCATCTTCCTGACCAGGGGGAAAAAAGCTCCTATGGGACCAGGGGGTAGGGGAACTGACAGAACTTTCCAGATCCAAGCAGAGGATGAGAACTGATGTGATGGAAGGGAAATGATGAATGGGGGATCTAGGGTCAGAACATGACCACCCCACTTGCCTGGATTTGCTGCTTCTGCCTCTGGGGCCAAAAAGTCTCAGCAATAGTGCTTCTCTTTCAAATGCAGACTCTGGCAGGCAGGTCTGGGGTTAGACCTGAGCTGCTGCCTTCCCAAACAAGTGCCTTCCCAGCCTCAGGGTCCTCACCTATTACCTATAACATTAGCCAGAGCTGTACTTTGAGTAGTGAGACTGGAGGAAATGTCACCTGGGTGGACAAGGAAGGAGCAGGCAGAGAGAAGGTGCCTTTCCCACACTTGGGGAACTGGGACTTGGGAAAGTGGCAGAGGAGACAAGATCTGGAAGTCGTGAGTCTCTGAGAACCAAAAGATCCCTCTGCCTGAAACTCCGACTTTGTCTCTTTGAATCCTTTGAATTTCACAGTCAAGTGGACCTGGGTTTGGCAAGTCACTTGACTTGTGCAAGAATGAATCTCCCTCCACCTCCCTCAGAAGATTAAGTGATTGGTTAGACTCCAATGCACTTGGACTCTCCCCAGCGATGTACACGTTTAGTGACAGTGGTCATTACGATGTCACTACCTTCAAGACCCTTCAGGTCATGTGTGTGTTTGAGACAGGGTGCCAAGCTAGAACTCTTTGATTCTCCTGCCTCAGCCTCCCAAGTAGCTGGGATTACACACATGCACCACCACCCCTGGCCCTTCAGATCTTGATGTGATTCAATTGCCAGGATTCACTAACAAGTTATAAATACACCAACGTGTTTGTGAGAGAAACACCTTAATTTCTATCTTATGCCAGAAGCAGTCGCATCTGGGAGTGCAGGACAGTACAATAATGGTTAAGACCGCAAGTGGGTCTGTAAAAACAAACAACCAAAAAGACTGCAAGTGGGTCTACAGAAAGAAAAGAAAAAAATACTACAAGTGGAGCTGGGTTTGGTAAATTGGTGTCTGTAAAATGAGGTTGTTTAGAAAACCCACACCCATTTCTTAGGAATGCTGGCAGAGGTTATCTGAGACTAAGGAATGTAGAAGGCTGAGGTAAGAAGCCCTCACTAATACTATCAGGGCCCGCTCCCGGCAGGAAAGTTTGTCTCTGATCTCAGCTGATATGTCCTTTCTTTTCAGGCCAGATGTCGGAACAGGAGGAAGCCAGAGGGCACGACGGAACCGCAGATTCTTCCTGGGCCTGTCTTCTGCGCTCCCAAGTAGCCCAGAGAGCTGCTATGCAAGTTCCTCTCCCTCTTATCCCTCCGAGCTGCCGATGAATCAGCCGCGGAAGGACAAGATGGGACTCCTGCCAAAGATTGGGAGACTGAGGTCCCAGAGAAGAGGCGCGACCAGCCCAAGGCCATGCCAGCGGGCGGGGAAAGGCAAGGCCACTGATAAAGTGATGTATGTACCTGGTGGGTCTCGGAACGCTCCCGCCAAGCTTGAGAAGCGGCCATTCCCCGTTCTGACCACGAGGGGGCAGCAACACCCAGGCGAAGCTGCGCCTGGGCCCGGGTCCAGCAGCGCCAGCAGAACCCAGTGGGCTTCGGAGATCCAGAAGTCTCGGGGTTGCTCTGGGAGCCACAAACTGACAGCATCTGCTCCCAGCCCAAAGTGCTCGCTCGGGCTGGGTCTGTTAACCCGGCTGGAAAGCTTGGACCCCTCGTGGGGTTGGGGTAGGAAGGGGCGCACGTTTGCCTGCAGAGTTCGCAGCTGGTCTTGGCCTGAAACGCTGTTTCTCGGGAGGAGGTGGGGGGGGGGAGTGGGGGCGGGAATGGTGACACCGGGGCAATTCTAAGAGCGAGCCTGGCCTGCGTACCTTCCTCGCCTTCTTGAACCTGTTTCCCCTTCCGAAAATGGGAATGGTGATGCCACTCAGAGGCTATCGTGGAATCAAAGCAGAAAATCACTATGAAAGCATTTTGCAAACCGCAGGGGTTTTTTGGGTTTTGTTTGTTTTTTGTTGTTGTTGTTAAGTGAATTTTGATTCTTCTTTTTGGTGGGACTAGGCTTCGCCTTTGCAAAGCAGGTGCTCTGCAGCCTAAAGCCACACCTCCAGTCCATTTTGCCCTGGTTAGTTTGGAAAGTGGGGGAGTGGTAAATCTCGTGAACTGTTTATCCAGGCTGGCCTCGAACCCCGGTCGTCTGGATTGCAGTCTCCCAAGTGGCTAGGATTACAGGCGTGAGCCTCTGGAGCCTGACTGATTCTTTTTTTTTTTTTTTTTTATTCTTAATGTATGTGGCAGTTAGTATCAAAATACAGTCACTATGTCAAACCCTACCTAACAAAATGGAGCTGGAAGGCTAGGAAGAAGTTCCTTCTCATGTTTACCTGTGACAGGAACTATGCAAGGAATTCCTCATCCAGATAGGATGCTTGCAGGATTCCAGATAAGACACAGGTCTAACAATTGTTGTCTTCACCATGAGTTAATGCAACTCCCTAAACAAGCCCCTGTAGCCAGCAGCCTTTCAAGACAGTTTAAGCTGATGTAGACTTCTCCATCTGCCATAGCATGTACATCCAGGGTTGCAATCACCCACTATTCCTGAATAAACAAATTCTTTGCTTTGGAGAATCAGTTTGTCTCTTATTTTAGGTTTCAATGTGAAATTTGCATGCCTTTCACCTTGGTGCACCTGGCTTCCTTGTCATATGAGGTCACACTGGTCTTCTTGCAGGTCCTTCTCCCACACTGACCAGTGTTGGTTACAAAGCAGCTTCCTTCACCCCTGGAAGCTCTTCCCCCAACCTGTGAGCTGTCCTCCTCCTTCCACATTCCTGCCAGCTAATCAACTCAGCATGAAGGTCACTTCCCCTCAGAGGCCGTCCTTGAGCCCCCTGTCTAAGTTGTACCCCAGTCCCTCCTGAGTACCATTTTCTTATCTTTGTGACACCACAGTTTGTATTTTTGTGGTTATTATGCATCATTATTTGATAGGTGACCTCTCCTGCTAGACACTAAACCAAAAAAACTGGGGCTATATCTGGCTTACTCATGATTGCACCCCAGCACCTGGCATGGCATCTAACAAAAATAATACTTACTTGTGGTTTGGCTTAATTAAAAAAAACAACAACTTTGAACCAGGCACCTGTGGATCAAGTCTGTAATCCTAGCTATTCAAGAGGCAGAGATTAGGAGGATCCTGGTTTGAAGCCAGCCCCAGGCAAATAGTTCACAAGACCCTATCTGGAAAATACCTAACACAAAACAGGACTGTTGGAGTGCCTCATGTGGTAGAACACTTACCTAGCAGGTGAGGCCCTGAGTTCAAACCCCAATATTGAAAAAAACTGTGGATAGGGAATTCAGCATACAAAGAAATAAAGATAGGTCAGAAGAAAGAAAGACAAAATGTTAACAGTTGCTGCATTAGAATAGTACGATAATGGATTTTTTTTCTTTTTTACAGTTTATTTAATCCCTTGTGGTTTTTCTATGATGAAGAAAATGAACAAATTAAAATATGCTTGTACCTTATAAAATTAAGTTTTCATTAAAACAAAACAAGGTTGGGGACAGGGGTCAAGTGGTAGAGTTCCTAGCTAGCAATCACAAGGCCCTGAGTTCAATCCCAGCACTTCCAAAAAAAAAAAGTTGGAATGTTCCTTCTCCAATTTCTATTGGAGGAAAACACAACTCCCAAAAAGTCAGTCCAGCAAATGACCATGGGAGTAGCAAAACCTTCTAAACTCCAAAAACCAGTAGCAAAAGAAAACTATAGAATACTGCAATGTGTTTCAGCATGGGCTTAACCCCAACGTCTCAGTGCCCAGAAAAGGTGCAGGGGAAAGAGGAAGCAATACAAAAATCCTGAGATGCTGCACCAGTTATTCTAGTGGATTGCTAATAGGACTCAAGCTTAATGGCATAGATCAACTGTTTATTATGTTCATGGATCTGCAGATTAGGAATTGCTCAAAAGGCACTTCTGTTCCTCATGGTGTTATCTGAAGTCATCTAGTGGTGCCCAGTTGGCAGCTGGCATGGGCTGGAGGTCAGGCTGGCTTCACTCACACCTAAGACCTTAGCAGGACAGCTGAAGGCTAACTCAGCTGGACCGCTGGCTAGAGGGTCTAATGCACATGTCCTTCCCAGCATAGTGGCCTCAGAGTAGTTGGGCTTCTACCATGGTGATCAGCATTCCCCAGAGCAAGCATCCCAAGAGAACCAGATGAAAGTCTCAGAAATCACATAGTGTTTCTTTCATTGTGTTTTACTGACTGTGATAGAGTCAGCAAAGTGAACCTAGATTCAAGGAGAGGGTATGGACCTCGACTCTCAAAGGGACAAGTGTCAAAGCATTTCACAGAAGTGTTTCTAAATAAAGTTTTCTTCTAAATAAAGTTTTCTTAAATAATAGTCATTCCTTCCAAGAGTTCACCTCCACTCAAAAAAAAAAAAAAAACAAATCTCCTATACTGGCATCAGACTCAGGCCCCAAATCCAGGATTTCCTCATCTGCACCAGGTGCAGATGCAGACAGGCTCCTTGGTTCTGTGCCATGAGCCGTACAGTTCCATATCTGATGACCTGTGAACTAGAGTTATGACCTGCTTCACAATGCACCCAGTCCTCAGTGTGGGTGGGCACAGGCACAGGAGTTCACTGCAGTTGTTTCTGCTTAAAAAGAAAACAAAAAGCAAGGAGCCATGACTCCTACCTGTAATTCTAGCTACTTGGGAGGCTGATGAGATCAGCAGGATTACAATTTGAACCAGCCAGCAAAAAAAAAGTTCACGAGACCCCATCTCAACTGATAACTGGGCTCACTAGCATGTACCTGTCATCCCAGCTATGGTAGGAAATGTAAACTAGGAGGAATACATTCCAGGGTGCCAGGCAAAAAATGAGACTCTATCTTAAAAATACCTAGAACAAAACAGGCTAGAGGCATGACTGAAGTGGTAAAACATCTGCCTAGGAAGCATGAAGCCCTGAGTTCAAACCCCAGTACTACATAAATGAATAAATAGAAATCGAGAAGCTCAGAGCAATCTCTGGAGCACGGCAATTACAAAATCAAAGCATGCACTTGCCATCAGCAGTTGGATTTTGCTGCTGGGGCCCTTGACTCCATTCTGCTTCGTGCTTGCTGTTCCAGAAGAAATGCTCATGCTTGGAACCGAGCAGCCTTCCTGTGCTGCTTCTATGCATGATCACTGGGGATGGAGGGTGCAAAGGTCTCCTTTCATTTTGTACAGACACTGTTCCTTTTTGTCCAAGATGACAGTGCTTCTATAAGTATAGTTCTTCTGAAAGCCTTGAATCTTTTTGAGGTTCATTCCATTATGCAAAAGCCACACCAAAAATCTCTTTGAGACAGGTTCCTCTCTGTGTGTGTGCTGAGGGACACTTAATATTCTTAAAAATCTTGCTGTTTAACAGAGAGGGCCACAAAATGGGCTCAAATCTCTAGAAGAGGCCTGGGAGTGTAGCTCAGTGGTACAGCATAAGCTTAGCATGCTCAAGACCTTGTGTTCAATCCCTCGAATCAAAAAAAAAAAAAAATCCTCAGCAGGCCTTTGCCAGGAATATCTATACACAGCCTTGCCATGCTATTTGGCTTTCTCAGACTTTGGTCGCCTCAGGCCAGTCAGCCTTCCTACATGCAGAAATGTTGGCACAGCACAGGCACCACCTTAAAAGCCCTTAAGCCAGAGAGAAGTGTTAGCTTACAGAATGAAAAAAATTAAGATGAATCCTCAGAAAACGGAAGCCCCTTGTTACCACTCAAGCTCTTAGTATCTCAGTAGATTAAAAAAAAAAAAAAAAAAAAAGGCCCACCAATGCTTGCTATTTCCTAAGCCTCAAAGTTTGAATTGATTGATTCAAAGCTCCAGGGACAGTGCCAGGAAAAAAAAAAAAGGGCATAATCCACAGATAGAAGAAGCCAACTGTGGCACTTGGCACTTAAGAAACTCTAGAGAGCAGAGCCAGGCAACCCATCACGGTGAAAATATACCTCCAATGGTACCTCACCCCCTTCTTCCTCAACCCCGCACCTTCAAGCCACAAAGACAAATATAGAAGCAAATTTAAGACAGCGGTTTGGGATATAGCGACATCTCAGACACAGTGAGAGGGAAATCAAGGAGAATATATTGACACTAATAGGAATAAGAAAAAGGACAGGGAAGAGCCGCCCACACTGAGCGTGAGCAAGAGATGGAAAATCACAGAGTAGTTGTGTGTCATAGCACAGTCAGTGCTTCTTGTTTGTACAAGTCAGTATAGCTTGATTCTTTAAAATAACGACTGTTCATGCAAAACAATAAACTCATTATTTCAAAATTAAATAAATAAACCAATACACAAAGAGCTGTTTTCTCTCCTGGGATGTTAAAACAACAGGCTGGGAGGCTCTGGATGGGGACCAATAATAACAGAATGGAAAGCAGCTGTTTTGTTCTCCCTTAGGGCCTATGTTGTCCAGCCCACTCATTTTACATATGGGGAAACTGAGGCCCCAACGGTCACTTACTAGTCTAAAATCTCCTGGAGTCAAGTCTGAAGTAGACAAGGCTGAAGACTGGTATTCCAGAGGAGGCAGAAGTGCTGACTTAGGGGACTTGTTTAGTAGCCCCCACGAGCCTCTCCAAGGTGGGTGGCCCCACCTCCATACCAGGCTAGTTCCTCTGTGCTGGTAACTCCTTTGTTCATCCAAGACATGAAAAGCAAGATACTTCCCTCAGTCCAGGAGAACTGAGTTCCTTCTCCCTCAGCCACAGGTCTAAGTCCCAGCCTCCAGCTACAGCCCAGAACTCTGAGCCACTGGTGCCACAAAGTTCAACAGTAATGTGCTCTATCTGAGGGGCATGACAGGCTTGAAAAGCCCTCATATATCTGGGGAATCTGGAATTGTATCTGGATTTAAACCCCAGTCCCCAATCTGCAGGTTTTATGATTTTTGGAAAATTTAACAAACTTCTTTGGGCCTCAGTTTCTTCATTTGTGAAGTGGAGACAGTAATACCTTCCCCATAGGGTTGTTTAAATAATACTAAGTATGGAAAACACCTAGGCCAGAGGTTGATATAGAAGGGATGCTCAGAAAAAATACTGATCACTTAATTAAAGGACATATAAATGAAACTCTTTATCTTGCCCTACCCCACAGTCAATCAGAAGCTACACCGTCCCTGCCTGTGTTAGCCTTTGCCCCTGCAAAAGCTGTCTCTATCAATACTTCTACGATTTGATATCCCATGAGTGTGAAAGATTTATCTGCCATGGTTTTGCGACCACAGAGATTGGCTTAATGCAGGCAACTCCCCAGTGAGTACTCTTATAGGAACAGGAAGAATGACAGGATTATGGACGTGTGAAGGGAGAGTGCTGGTGAAGGTGGTGCTGATAGACATGATGGCATTGATAAGGGAGAATGAGGAATGCGTTCCCAAGGGGGGGTGGTGATGGTGGCAACAAGGGTGCTGGAAGTGTGGATAGCAAGTCTGTGGTGGTTGGTGGTGTGGAGGTGAAGAGGAAAGTAGTATGAGTTATTCTAATCATGCCATTTAAAATATGTGGTGAAGACCAGGCATGGTGGCCACACCTGTAATCCCAGCACTGAGAAGGTAGACACAGGAGGATTGAGAGTGTGAAGCCAGCCTGGGTTACATAGCAAGACCCTGTCTCAAAGAAATAATAATAGGCTGGCAGAATGGTTCAAGTGGTGGAGTGCCTTCCTAGCAAGTATGAAAACCTGAGTTCAAACCCCAGTGCTACAAAAAAAAAAAAAAAAAGGGGAAAGAGAGAAAGAAAAAAACAAAATGTGGTTATTATGCAAAGATGAAGATGGCCATGTAACCACTCACAAAGAATGGTCATGATGGTAGAGATGGTGAAATTATATAGTGGCCGTGATCACAGGAAGGTGACAGAGATGAGGAACCAAAGGATAGCAGGTGTTGAAGGGCTTGCGTGAACAATGCAGCTTGATGGCTCCATCTCTAGGCCACCAAAAGGCCAGCCAAGAAGAAAGCTGATGGTCTGTCCTGTTCATTAGAGACCAAGGTAAAAAGCAGCTGACGATGATGCCCACACAGTACTGAACCTTGACTGAAACCTGACTCTGTCAACCATCCCTGCTCCAAGACCCTTTTCTGAACCTGTCCTCTATCCTACAGGGCTGACCCAATGAGGCCCTCAAAGCTAGTGTCCCTGAATCCTCTTACATTGATTCTGAGCCTATCCTGGAAAACTACTCACAACTGCATAGCTCTCAGGGACCAGAAACAGGTCATCAAACCTGCAGGTCCCCATACCTATACTCCTCAGGACTTCATTGTCCTATAACCCTGGTGGGGAGTGGGGGGAAAGATGAAAACAAAGGACACACATTTCCCTACCACCATGGGAGCTGTGGAAGCCAGAATGAACTATAATCTAGGGAGCTTGAGGTCTGTCCCCATAGCCTAGTCTGCTGCTTTCTGCCATCTGGGCTCTGCTCCAAGCCCTGGGAGGCTCTTCCTGCCTAGCAGGAAAAGTGTGCAGAGGGAGAGAGGCAGGAAGTCCAGAGGACCTCCATCCTCCAGGGTGGGATTCCCTTTCCCATCCAGAGTGAATATAATGTCTTTAAGGCTCACCCACGTGTCCCTTTCCTTCCGTTTTAAGGCCGAATAATGTGCAATTGTTATATAATTTTTTGATAGCCAGCTGGGTCTGCCCTGACCATTGTGCCCATTTACACCCATAACCATCTCTTCTAGTCTTACATTTAGTCTAGACACTTCCCCTTTCTGAAAGGGACACTGCTGCCCAAGATTAAACAGCAATACAAGAAGCCACAACCAGGGACTCCAGACTGTCATTTCTACAACACTCTGGTCCTTGGGGATGTCATTGGTGTCTTTGGGGTGCCCTTCCCACTTTATGCCCTTCAGATACCCTGGTATCCTCTCTAGTTTGCCACAGACCAATCTACATCACATGAAATCCCTTCAGAAAGAACAAAGAGTAGTCAGCACCACCCTGGGCCTAAAGTGAGATCCAAGTGAATGGCCCTCAGGGTGGAGTGCTTAAATTAAATGGACAAGAACATACACACTTTTAAAGGAATAAAGAGTTCAATCAGTAGCTCAGGTCAGTTTGAGATGGGACCAGAAGATCTAAGAACTTGCCATGTGCCAAGTCATAACTAGCCATCCTTTTCTCCTCTCCCAGGAAAATGAATCCCTCCACTGGATCACAGCACTTATTCTGGTGTGTTTGAGGTTTTACTTATACATCTCTGCCTCTAGGCTGTGAGTAGGACAGGGACCATACATCAAATGTATTTCCTCCAAAAGACTTGACACATAGTAAGCACTTACTAGTGTGTGCTGACTAATAGTAAATTAATTCTCTAATGCATGGATTGACAGAATCCAATAGTTGGTCTTATGGGCTCTGTCTTCAAAATTTATCCCTGAACCCCAGCAATGTCTCACCACCTCTCCTGCTACCACCTAACACCCTCCTCTTGATGGCCCTCCTGGTGTCCACTCTTACCTCCTACAGTGTATTTTCTACACAGCAGCCAGAGTGATGCTTTATAGCCAGGCCACTCAGGTTGGAAATGATTATATGGCTCAGGCAGTAGAGTGCCGCTTTGCAAGTGGGAAGTCCTGAGTTCAAGCCCAGTACAGCCAAAGTAAGAAATAATAATGATAATATTTGGGGCTGTGGAAGTAGCTCAATGGGAGAATGTCTGCCCAGCATGTGCAAAGCCCTGGGTTCAATTCCCCAGCATTACTTAAAAAAAATAAAATAAAATAAAATAAAATAAAATAAAAAATGGTAAAGAAGATAAGTGGCATTAGTGTCACTTCAGCCATCTCATAGTAGAAAAACGTAGTTTAACCTAGACCAGATCCCTCATTCTTCAAGCGAGGAAACTGAGGCCCAGAACAGTTCAGAGATTTGCTCTCCAGAGTGTCAGGTGTCAATGTAAAATAACAATTTTACTTTACAGCAACAACCTAAAAAAAAATCCTCTTACCTTTCTACAGCATCTTAAGGAGGCTATCAGAAAGCATACCACGGTGGACTCAAAGTCACAGGCGAGAGAGGGTCTCCTCAAAGATAAATTTCTAACAGTCAGCCCCAGATATTCATAAAAAACTCAGACTGTGGCTGAAGGGAAAAGTCATTGAGCCAAGTAACACAGCTAGCACCATGTCTGTATTTATGGCTACGTCTGTATGTCCGGGACCTTACTAACAGGAGAGAAAAAGATAAGAGACACCATGGCCTCACTGCTGCTCTCAGAGAGGGCCTCACCCAACTGGGGCCTGAATCCTGAACTTGATACCATGGTGGACAGGAGGGGCACTTCTGCAGAGAATGCTTAAGGGAGGACAGCCCGGGAGAGAGCCCCGCCCCCAACCGGGACCCTGCCCTCTGCAAGGGTAACCACTGGGGGTCTAAGTGCCTCTGTCACCAGATGGAAGATGAGGTGCCACTTTCTATGGATTGATGGGTCCCAGCCTCCTGGCCACACTCCACTTCTTGGCATCAATGTTGAGGAGCCATTATGACATAAAAACAAAAGGCCATTTTCCTCCTAGACAGTGGAGCCTGTCTCTCTTTTACCTTTTTCTCCTGGTCCCTGGTCCAATGACAAAAGTTATTGTTCGGGGCAAATCTGGCCAGCCCCTAGAACGCTAGTTTACCTGGCCTCTGGCCTGCTCTTGGGGAGACCTCCTCTTCTGTCACTCTTTCCTCATAGTACCTAAAACTCCAGTGTCCCTGTTGGGACAGGATTTACTATCTCAACTAAAGGCTCAAATTCTTCTCCCCCCAGGCAGCTAAATCTGCTGCTCCCTTCTTCAGGAACAAAGAAGATTCCACAGTGTGGAATGATGAGATGAGTGTAGGGTGAGCTAGGACGGCCCTCCCTATTCAAATAAAACTCAAAAATCCCTCACAGTTTCCACACCCAAAACAATATCCCCTCAAGCCTGAGGGACATGAGGCCTTATGCCTATCATAAATTCCTTAAAACAACAAGGGCTACTAGTTAGTTGCTCCAGCCCCTATAATAAATTTAAAATTCTTATAAAAGTTAATTTTAAAATACAAGTTACAAAGTAAACAACTGGAAAGGATATAGATAGGTAATAAATATATTTTTGAGAAGTTAAAGGAAAAAGGAATGGTTTTTTGGATGAGAAGGGATTTTGGAAAGAAGGGTTTGTCCTAAAGATTGTTTCAAATAGGAAAGATGAGGACAAACCAGCAAAGGGTTTAGTATGTTGTATGAAGGTCTGAGTAAGTTTGAAAAGTATATAATAAAAGCTTCGGTGTGTGATAAAGTTAAAGTTGAATATAATCTAAGAGTTGCCTAAAAGATTTTTAGGGTCATGTTAAACTAAAATAAAATTCTCTATGTCTATGAAATAACAAGGTTATCTTAATATTGTTCTGCTCTGAGTAACATCTACAAAAAACCATTACAGAGAAAGATTTTATCAAAGAAATTATTTGTGTTTTCTGCTGATCTTGTCAAGCTTTTAAGTACTACTAAATCAGAGTTCATTTATGTTTTTGCTTATGTGTCTTAAATGACCACCTTGTAACAGTGTTATGTTATAATTTATCTAAATATGGTACAAACATTTAAAAGGTTAAAAGTATCCAATTTATATAAAATAATGAGCTAAAGCTCTCTTTTATCCAAGAGTGTTACATTTAAATCCTGACAGTCCCTGCCTCCCACAGGTCACCTACCTAGGTGTGGCCTTAAAGGGACAGACTCACTCCCTGAGTCATAAATGCACCAACCCAATCTTCCGCTTCCCAACCCCCATACCATAAGACAGCTTACAGCTTTCCTGGCCAGTTACAGGATTTTGCAGAATTTAGATCCCTAGGTATGTAGTCCCTGAACAGACACTTTTTTATGCTCCTCCTAATATTCCTATTTGGGTCTTAGATAATGTATGGCCACCCATTTCTCTCTCTGTAGTTGAAGGACTCTTGAAATTGTCTAGGGAACAACATTTCACAGTGGTTCTCCTGGCCAATGCCCATCCTAATGCCTATGTTTCTTGCTCTCCTATTCTTCAGCTTCCTCCCTTGTATCATACTACTGTCTGCTATTGATAATCAAAAGTTTAACCAGTTGTACCTCCAGGGATACCAACCTCTCCAAAACGCGAGGATAGTTGGCTGATACCCACTATGCAGAGGTCGGAGGATTGGCTCAAGACTCTTTACAACCTATGGCTACAAGGGACCTTCATCAACTTCAGGGAAGAGGAAATCTTCATTTTCAGAGCCTGGGTGTACGCCATCATGAGGCTCGCCACCCCAACAATGTTTGCCAACTAACCCTCCCTTCCCTACGCCGCCCCTTGCCAGCTCAAAGAAGCCAGAGCAAACACAACGCCCCCCTTCCTTAACAAACAAAAAAGGGAGGAATGTTGGCAATAATGGCACTGAAGGGTTTCAGTTTTTACTGCACCCTTAAGCTTCTGTTTCCCAGGGTCAGGGTCCTGCCTCAAGTCTAGCTTGACTCCTCCTTCTGCCCCAACCTCCAATCGGCATGAACCATAAGATCCTAACCAATCAGATCATGCTGAGTCTCACTGAGGGGTATTTAAGCCCCTGCCCTTCCCGCTTCTCTCTCTTGGCTCTCTCCCTCTCCCACCTGGCAATAAAGAATCTCTTGGCCAGATCACTCCTCTCCACGTGGTCACTTTTGGGGCCTATATTTCCAACAATTGTCAGGGTGCCAGTTTTCCTGATGGACAGCAGGTTCATCTGTGCTTACTGCATTGAACTATGGTGGGACACGCATGGGCAGATGAGAGCATATCATGAAGCAAGAATTACTAACCTAGTTCTAAGCACGGCCAATAAAAAGTACAAACCAGTAAAATCAGATCCTGTGGTTCCTTACTTTCCCACCACATGAAGAAACCTAGAATCCTGCTTCCAGGGCCCTCCTCTATCTGGCTCAGGTTTTTCCAGCTTGCCTCCACCCCTCTTCCTTCCCTCCCTCAGCTCCAGCTGCAGCAACTTTCTTATTTCAAACACACTAAGCATATTTCTACTGCCGGGTCTGCTTTGCTGACCCCTTTGACAGCACCATTCTTCCTTTGGATTCCACGTGACTTTCTCCTTCAGTTCATTCAGGTTCCTGCTCATTTGTCACTTTCTCAGAAGCATTTCCATATCATCCCTCTCATGTGTGCCCTTTTTTTCAAAGAATGCAGCACCACCTGAAATTACACTACATGTTTTGCACCTATGCATTTATCACCTGTTTCCCCTGAACCATGAGGGTGGGAATTCCCTTTCAGGTTTGCTGCTGAGTCCCTAGTCCCTAGAACAGTGTTTAGATGCTAAATGCTTGTTGAATAAGTAGATATATGGATGGATGGATAGAAAATAGATGACAGGAAGATGGATCACAGGGTGGGTAAATGAGCAAATCATGGTTTGACTATGCAAGCTCAGTTAGAAGATACGACTACAAAGACGTGGGAATGGTCAGAAAAGGCTTTATGGAAGGCAACCAGCTCTGGGACAAAAAAATGGAGGCATTAGAGGAAACAGCACAAGGTGAGACAGGGAAGCTGGAAAATGTGAGCTGATCTGATGAGTAAGGTGGCTCCGCCCTTCCTCCTTGTCCCAGCACTCCTTGCTCAAGGCAAGGGCTCTGCTTCTCAACTCAGTCCTCAGTGCCTCAGCCATGCCTGTCTCTCTGCAGGTGGAGAGGGATGAAGCCAGGCCCCTCCCCAGATCTTGGCTACTGATTACTGGGAAGGCACCCCTCTGCTCCCTCTGAGCCCTTTCTGAGCACCTAGTGTGTGTGTGTGTGTGGGGGGGTGTCCCAGGGAGTAGCTGTGGCCAAACTTGCTTGACCTTCAAGGCAGCTTTGTCCAAGCTTCTTTCAGACAAGAATAGCCTCCCAGCTCAGAACGTTCCTATCCCTCCCAGGTGGTCTAGCCATTGCCTTTTCTACCAAGGACACTGGGTCTCTTTCCCCCTGGAAGGAGAATGGAATAAGCACAGGTCTCAGAATCAAACAGACCTGGGTTCTAATCCCTTCCCATTCCTTACAAGCTGGGTGTCCTTAAGCCCTTAGGTTCATCATCTGTAAAATGGGTTTAGAAGGGCTTAGAATGATAATATTCTAATATGAGTGGTTGTGAGACAAAGGTTATGTAAAAGTGCTTAGCACAGAACCTGGGAATAGTAAGTGCTCGACAAGTGGCAGGTATCATCATTCTTTGGCTGCCCTGGCCTGCCAGCTCTCTCCTACTATGAGAGATACCCAGCATGTTAACAGACTTCTCAGGTTTGTTACCAACACTCCTTGTATTCTTAAATCCTCAGGGGGCTTTCCAGTGACAGTGTTCTCCTCCCTCTATTCCTATAACCCACAGGCACCCATTGTGGTGCCCTGTTAAGTATCCTGGTAGGCATGCAGTGAATGCTCGTGGGTCTGTCCACTACATAGAATAGCAGTTGTACAAGGCAGGACTTGTAACAACTTGGTTCCCAGGTGTCAAGGGAAGCAAAGGAGACCCTGGTTCTGTTACAGATCCATCTACTCACTCCCTATTCTTTTTCCTCAGCAACAGAAGCTTCCTCCTCTCATCTTCCCCAACCTTGTGGATGGGTAGAGTAGCAATTAGCAGGGTGTGGGCTTGGGGAGTGACTCAAGTGGTAGAGTACTTGCCTAGCAAGCATGAGGCCCTGAGTTCTAACACTAGTACTGCCAAAAAAAAAAAAAAAAGGGGGTCTCACCAGGGAAGACGTCCTTGAAAACTTGATGAGAAGAGGTGATTAAAAGAGGCTGAATTCTAGATTTATTTGAAGGCAGAGTGCATACAGGGATGGGAGAGAACTCAGAGAAGCCCAAACAAGAGACACACAGGTGTTGTCAGCAATGGATTACATAAGACATGGTAATGGAGGTTATTTCTCAGTACTGACTTGGTGGTGGTGGGATAAAATCCAGCTACGCCATGACTTTGCTCTTCTGACTTAGCACATGTCCTACATTCTGGCTGCCAAGAATCACTTTGCTTTGGATATCCACACACCTGCATTCTTATTTCATTCCGAGCCCGATCTTTCCTGCTCGGAGAGAAAGCATTTTGACTAGCCCACTGGCTTTCCTTCCTTCCTTCACACACATCACCAATATGTTCTAGAGATTCATGGAAACCCCAGAGGCAACCCAAACAGTTCATTTTTGCTGGTCATATAGACACCATCACCATTATTGTGTCACACTACTCACATATGGTGCTGTTGGAGTACCCATGCCCCATGCCTACCTTGGATCACAGATCCTAAGCCAGAACAGCCAACATCCATTCAGACACTTGCCATTGCTGACAGAGCACAAGCAGTGTGTCCTGAGAGGGGCCAGGTTCTGGTGGAAGAAAACCCTTGTGCCTCCAGGAAGCACAAAGTCTAATGCAAGTAAAATAGCAATGGCCAGGTGATACAGAACATACAAAGGTGAGTGTAGGAGGCTGTGAGAGCAGAGAGGGCACTTACAGCAGCCTGGCATGTTAGGAAGACTTCCTAGAGGAAGCAACTTCTCATCGGGCTTTGTAAATAAGGCAGGAAGTTGAGGAGTGTATCCTTGATGAGCAGGACATCCTGGACTAAATCACCATGATGGGAAAACTGAGTGGGGTAGGGATGGAGGGGAACCACAAGTTAACTTACATAGTTGATGCCAAGTGTTCCAGAGGAAAAGACTGAAGACGAGAGTGGGGACCTCTGCATGAGGACATGTTTTACAGGAATCCTGGGTTATATAACAAGAAGGGGAGGTGGGTAGGGACAGATTTAATCCAAGGGTCTGGCTCAGAAGCCCGTGGGTGTTCTAAGAACCACCCACAACACAAGCTCCTGAGAAGACTGCTAAACATTCAAAGACTGGGCCACATTATCTTTGCAAGAACCCTGTAGAGGCCCAGTAATTCTGATGCTCACTATAGTAAGACAAACACTCCTTCTATCCCTCTCCCTCCTTGGGAGTAGGGACTGGTTCTCAGGGCCCCCCAAAGGCAGGATTCATTTTCATCGTAATGAATTATGCTTACAGAAACTCTCCCAGCCAATCCCAGGGAGTTCTGGGAATTATAGTGAGAGCAGGGTGGAGGAGAAGGGGGAGAAGGAGATGAGGAGAAGGAAGTTCGGGCAGGGGTAGGAGGAAACAGGGGGAGCTCCCAACAAACAAGCTCTTGTCCCTAACTCTTCCCAGGCTCAAGGACAGGAAGCAAAGAACCAGGGAAGTAGCCACATTTTATTCCACACCCGTAAATTCCACCTACCATACAGTGATACAAACTCTTTAACACACCCTGTTACCTAGGTCAGTGCTGTCCAGTAGAACTTTCTGCAATGATGGAGATGTCATTCTGGGCCATTCAATACAGTAGGCTATTGAGCACTTTAAGTGTGGCTACTACAGCAGAGGAAATGAATTTTTTAAGTTAATTTAAATTTAAATGCTCACATTTAACTACTGTACTGGAAAGTGCAACTCTAGGACCTGGCCTGGTCATGGGGCAGTTTGGTTCAAAAGTCAACTCTTGGGAGAGCAAGAGGCAGAAAGAGACCTGGAGGTCACCACCATTCTTCCATACACAGAAAGCGCAACTGCAGCTGCTGAAGTGGGTGAGTCTCACAGTGGGGGGACACCGCGCAATCGCCGGATGAGGTTAGCCAGCATTTTGGCCAGGCCACCCGTCCTGGGCTCCTCAATATGAAAGGTTCGAGTGAGAAGATTGTAGAAGGAGCCATAGCACACAGCCACAACAGTGCACGTGAGGCAGATCACATTATAGGGCATGCTGAAGTCCGGTGTGGGCAGGTTCACCAGCAGTGGCTCTGTGTAGAGTCGCACAAAGTAGCTGGAGCCATCAGAGACTGGGAACCTAAGTAGGTGGGGAAAGAATGGTAAGGCAGGATCACTGCTTCTCCCCATCTCAGCCCAATCTCCCTCTGCAGTGGCACTGGATCAGTGCTGCACAGTAAGGGCTTTGAGAGTTCTTCTAGTCTTAAAACCTTTTAAGGAAGGCATCTTTCAATAAGTACATATACCCAATCAAAGGAGAGTGGGCTGTGTTGAAGTGGAGGAAAGGGCCTGCCTTTATGATCTCAGTATAAATGGCACTCCTTAGAGAAGTCTTCCTAAATAACCCAGTGAATTACTCTTCATATGTCACCCTCCACCATTCCTCTCCAGAACAGTCTGCCCTCTAGACTCTAAGCACAGGGAGGACAGGGACAAGCTGAATACCCGGTACTCTCTGAAGTACATGGCATTTGATAAGTGCTCCAGAAATATTTTTAAGAGGATCACTAAGTAAATGTAAACCATAAGTACTGCTATTCTCATCTTCTTATTCTTCTAGAAGCACCTTAGAATCATTTTATAAAGTCTTTATAAATTTCAGACCAGTAGGATTTTTACTAGGATTGGGTCAAGTCTATAAATGCTGTGGAAGAAGTAATGTCTACATCAACCTACCCTGCAGAAGCCTGATCGTCTGCATAATGCCCAGCAAGCAGCTGAAAATGTACCATCAGAAGGGTGTGGTCACACTTACAGGGTGTTAAAGAGAGGGCTCCCTTCCCAGTCCACTGGTTTAGCTGCCACCACACTGGGCACAAGGGCGCTGAGGACAGATGGGCTGCAGAGAAGTAGACAGATGGCACATGTTTCTCACTGTCTCCCCCACCAAGGGGTAAAAGGCACAGGATGGGTCAGGAGGGTGGGTCAGGAGGGTGGTGTCAGTCTGTGGGGGTGGATCTCACCTGACATAGAAGCCATGGTTGGGGTCTGGGGTGTACTCAGTCCACTTTAGCAGCGCTCGCTCAAACTGGATGGAGACCTTGGTGACTGAGTTGGCTGGCAGCTGAATTAACATCTCTAGGAGATGGGGCTGCTGCCGGTCCTGGGCAGGCTGGTAGTGGATGTAACCTGGAGAGAGGCAAGTGTCACCCAGACTTTGCTCCAGGATCAGAATACTTATACCTACAGTCCCTAACACTTGCCGTGGGGCCATAATCTGGATACCTTCAAGGTGGACTTTGGACCACAAAAGGCAGACCAGCTAGGGAAGGAAGCAGGGTCTCAGAAAAGGGAATGTGTTTCCAGGGCAGTAAACCTAGGACATAGTTAAGAGAAGAATGTTACAGACCTGACCAGGCACTATAATCCTATAATCCTGGCTACTTGAAAAGCTGAGATCGGGAGGATCACAGTTTGAGGACAGCCTGGGCAAATAGTTTGTGAGACCCCCATCTCCAAAATAACCAGAGAAAAATAGACTGCAGGTGTGGCTCAAGTGGAAGAGCACCCGCTTTGCAAGCATGAAGTCCTGAGTTCAAACCCCAGTCCCACAAAAAAACCCAAAAAACAAAAAATGAAAAACGAATGCTGCAGGCCACTTAATCAATCTTTATATTGCTAAAACTGGGGCACCAAACACCAAGTACCTGATGTGATGCAAGGGGAAGTCACAGATCACTCGGGAATTCTTGCCAAAAATATGGGACACAAGTCTAACCAAGTTTCTAAATCTAACCACCAGTGCAGAGAAACAGTACGGAGGGTCACATTGGTACAAGGGCAAATCCAGAAGCAGAACATTCTACACAACAATGACCCAATTCTTCAGCAAATAAATAACACTTAAAAAAAAAGTGTGCGGATTGTTATAGATTAAAAAAGAGCTTAGGACGGGGATGTAGCTTAGCAGTAGGGTACTTGCCTAGCATGAGCCTTGGGTACAATCCCTAGTAACATACAAAAGAAAAAAGCAGGGGAGGAGATGAAATGAGGGGAGTAGAAAGAGAGAGAGAGACTGAGAGAAATTACTTAAGTGTACCACATCAAATGTAAGATACGAAATAGAAGAAAAACTGGGTGGAGGAGAGAGAAGTATATTAGAACTCTTACTTTCTGCTTAATTTTTCTGTAAACCTAAAACTACTCTTAAAAAATAAAAAATTAAAGTCCACTAATTAAAACACTTAGAGATAACATCAAGCAAACACAACGCGAGAACCTTATTTAAATTTCAATTCAAATAAACCAATTTTTAAAATTTACTTTTAAGACCATGGGGGGAAAACAAGAGAGATAATTATATGGTAGTATCTTTTTTGGGGGGACGGGGGACACTGGGTTTTCAACTCAGGGCTTCACATTTACAAAACAAGTGCTCTACTGCTTGAGCATCACCCTCAGTCCACTTTGCTCTGGTTATTTATATATCCATTTATTTATTTATTTGGCAGGACTGGAGTTTGAACTCAGGACTTCATGTTTGCTAAGCAGGTACTCTACCACTTTAGACACACCTCCAGTCCATTGCTCTGGTTATTTTGGACATGGGATCTCACAAACTATTTACCTGGGCTGGCCTCAAACTCCAACAATCCTGATCTTGGCTTCCCAAGTAGCTAGGATTACAGGTGTGAGCCACCAGCACCCAGCTATGATTATGTTTTTTTGACTGTCCTTTTACCATTAGGAAAATATTCTGAAGTATTTAAAGTTGATACAATGTCTAAGATTTGTTTTAAAATACTCTAGCAGGGAAGGAGGAAGAGAGGAAGGGAAGGAGGGCGGAAAGGGTGGAGGGAGGGAGGGAGGGAGGAAGGAAGATGGGAAATAATAGAGGTAAAGATTTTTAAGTTTGGTTACTGGGATATGATATAGCCTCTTCCTAAAAAGTCTTTTTCTTCATCATCAGTCTTCCCCCAGACAAAAGAAGAACAAGTGCTTTAGTGCTATGCCTGGCACACAATAGAATGCTCTCAGAAAAGATTAAAACCTCCCTAGAAAATAAAAATAAAATTTCAAAACTGTACCTCTTTACTTTCCCAAGGAAGTGAAAAACCAGCTACCCCAGCTCTACCACTCTTTTAGCTTCTATGACCTGTTTCTTTTGCCCAACCCTTTCTCTATCTCAGAGTCTATGGATCATCATGAAACACAAGAATGTACCCAAGAGTCCAAGGAGAAGAGAAAGTAAGTGAAAAGAGAAGGAAACTGTCCTCATACTGTCCTATTAAGAATCATTATCGGTAGTATGCATTTTAACTATTTCTGCTTCATAATTACTTCCAAATCTGGCACAGTGATTCCTTGTTTCACTTTCAAACTATTCCTAACTCCATTCCTGTGCAGGCCTTTATAGGTACTTGAGAACTACTAAGAAGTGACAGTCTGGAGGACCAGGAGAAAGAATGAACTGGGGTGATCTGGGAGGTCTGGTGTGGGAGTTGGCTCCTCACTTGGTTTGTTCTCCTTGCCCTTGGACGTGATGGTGAGGGTATGCACATACAGCCGCAGGTACCAGGGCACAGCATCCAGTAGCAGCACAGGAAAGGCCCGGTATGGGTGGGTGTTGTACAGCAGTGTACTCAGCTCCCCCTTTTGTAGTCCATAGCCACTCACATACCTCTGGGCATGTAGGAAGGGAACGGGTAGGGCTTCTGTATAGAAAGAAGTCAACATTTAGTTGCTCTTAAAGGAAAGAGTCACTCCCCACCCCAGTTCCCAGGGCTGTGTTCAGAGTCCTAAGCCAGGGAGCAGCTGGGGATAGATATACCTTTAAAAGTGGGAAACCTGAACCCTGGAATCATCCCTGTATTTCCCAGCCCACAAGCAATGATAAGAAGATCACTCTTACTTACTAAGTGCTTATGTGCCCAACACTGTGCCCTCTTCCGTCCCAAACCAGTGCTCTTAGGATATTTTGCCATTTCCCTTGGCAAAACTGAATACAACTATAACTGATGCTCCCTTATTACATATACATTATGTTTCTTGATACAGTGTTCTCTGTCTTATTCACCACTCTGTGCCTGGTGCATAATATGAACTCAACATATTGTTGATTAAATTAATGCATTTAATGTATTCCATATTTTACATTAATTGTCTCATTCAATACACTAAGTTAATACTGCTGCTTTTTGCAGTTGCAAGCACTAAGGCTCAGTAGAGCTAGGAACCTGCCCAAGGTCACACAGCTAAAAAGAGTAGGGTTAGAACCAGTAACATATGATTGTACAGATCTGGGTCTAAACACACTTTATGATCTTATAGGAAAGACACAGGACTGTGAACCTTCCCCTAAGAGAAGAAATCCTTGTAGCCTATTGCACAGGGGCCCATCCCTGCACTCACCATTCTCTGGAGGTTTCTTCCACTTGAGCTGGAGGTTGAGGTTGCGGGAGTTATTGATCATGGCTGGATCAAGCAAGTCATAGACAGCATAGGTCTTCCAGGTACCCAGGATGACATCCTGGTATGTAGTGGTGGGAGGTGGGTTCACCTCCAATGTCTCATTGTCCTGGGAATACAAAAGCAGGACTGAGAAATAGACAGGGAGGATGGCCTTGGAGAAGAGAGGTGTGTGCATATGGCTGAACACCTTGGTACCTGGTTGTAGCTGGTGATGTCCACATAGACTCGGCTCTCTGAAGCTAGGGGGCAGGACTCTGTGAGGGTTCGGGAGAACATCCGGAAGAGTGACCAGTCTGAGGAGCAGAGAGCAGGGCTGAGCAGGAGCCAGAGTAGGCCTGGTCTGCACAGATAGGGCAGGATTGGGCAGGTGGACAGAGATGAGTTACCAAGGCAGCTTACCTTTCTTCCCCTGCCCCGTGATGAAGGCATCAAATACAACTGAAAGGGTCTGCCTCAGCTCCCAGGAGATACTGGTGCAGCGTGCATTCTACAAGGGCCAGATGGCAGCAGTGAGGCCTCAAGGACTCTAACCTGGACAGAATCCTTCACCTGTTTCGGTATCATCACATCTATGGATTTGCTCTGGTCACTACTGCACACTCTGCCCCAGGCTAGACCCTGTGCTGACAGTTTATGTGCATCAGTTTGATGAACCATCACAACAACACTGAGAGCTCAGGAAAATGAAATGATTCACTCAAGGTCATGCCAGCTGGCAAGTGACTGAGCCAGCAGCTGCACTCACACAGCTACTGTTCCAAACCACTGTGCTCCATGATACAGATTAATTGAGTGGTCCCCAGGCAACCACTCAGTTTCCTTGATGCACAGCCAATCCCCCACATAATCACCATCATTTCTGCCACTTACTACTCGCTCAGACTGAGCTCCAGATAATCTTTTCCTACATCTTCTCTCAGAGCCCTGGATGGCACCTACCCCCATTCCCTGTGACTTACTCTGCAGATAGGACGGATATGTACTGCCTGGGAATGGTAGCTGGTATGGAACAAGCGATCTGCCTTCAGCAGCACTGACAGGCCTGCCTAGAGGAGGCAAGAAAAGATGAAGGGTCAGCACCCAGTGTGGAGCACCTGACATGGGACACAAATTCTCTTAAGTACACTCTAAGCTGCCAGTCTACAAAGGGGCATCTGCTAACCCAATCTACTCTTTGGGGCTCCCACCCATACTGAGACCACTCCAGCCTCACCTTGGAACTACAGGGCAAGAGCTTCTTCCATGGGGTGAGGTTCTCGGTGCAGACAACCTCCCTTGGCAGTACAGCGTATCGCAGGAAATAGTGATCAGTGTCTGAGAGAGACGGAAGTCTGTCCAGGGTGGGCTCAGGACCCTGGCCCTCAGGAGCCACGCTTCAGAGATGAGAATGACCACTCCTGCTCCCTACACCACTCTAGCACCACCACCCAAACAGTCCCAGCTGAGAGTGGGACTCCCTTCTCCCCTGGGGAAAAGGCAATGCAGAGATAGTAGTCTTGGGAAGCACTCTTCTGGGACCTGTACAACCACAGGGTTTAGGATCTAGCCCAGACAAAGAAAGAGGAAACAGAGCAGAAAAGGAGCAAAGGTTTGGGCAGAAGTTACCAGGAAAAAGAAAAGGGCTGCAGGAGCTATCTCACCATTGGCCAGTCCCAGGGGTTTGAAGGAGGCAGTAGGAGTTACTGTGTTGGTTGAGTCAATGAAGTTGAGTGATGCGCAGAAGATCCCTGAGAGGACGTTACTGAGTTCCTTCCAAGATTTATCCACACTGGATAGAGACACAAACCCATTAACTGTCCTGGGGCTACCTCTGGTCCCTCAGGTAAATTCATGTCCCACAACTAGATGCCAAGCCCATGGGAGGAGGAGACTATATTCTTAACCATTATACAGGCCAGATAATGAGAGTTAGAGCATCACTGCCCCTGCTCAGCCCCTTCCTGGTCTCAGCCTCTTCCTCATTCTCCTCTAGATGTTTCTACAACCTCATGGGCCTTTACCAGGTAGTTCGTCTGCCTGGGAATGCCCTGCTCATTCCCCTCTACCTATCTTTAAGGTTCAGCTGCACTCGTGGGCTCCTCTTCCAGGAAGCTTTTCCTGCCTTTCTGAAACACAGCCTCTTGAGCTACTGTGGTTCTGAGCATCCAAGTCTCTTACTGGGTCCTTTCTGGGAGATGGATGAGTGACAGTAGCATCTTGTCCTAAGCACCTTTTCTCTTCAAGGACTAGTCTGGATCATCTGTGTACTTCCCTCAATACCATGGAAAGGGCTCCATACTTTGAAGCTGACACCAGCTCACTGATCCTCCCTGAGTGTGCTCAGCTGGGCAAAGCAACAGACTCTGTCCTGCAAATACCCTGGGCATGAAGGTAAGTGCTAGTTCTAATCTAAAAATCATACTGAACAAGGGAAAAAATAACCATTCTAGGACCCCCACAAAAGAATCAAATTAAATTAGGTATTCCTGACCTCGGGATGTAGCTTAGTGGTAGGGTGCTGACCTCACATATGTGAGGTCCTGGATTTAATCTCCAGCACCACAAAAGGTAAATGAATTAATAAATTAGGTGTTCTTTTCTTAGAGAAACATCAAGAGCCTTGTTCTCTACATTAATAATAATAAGCACTAGAATTCTAAACATCAGCTTCATATTACAGGCAATTAAGGACAAAGGGGAGACAGTGACAGCAAAGGAGATAGAAAAAAAAAGGTAAGGAAGGAAATTAATGCAGAAGGACTTCAAGTTCTAGGCCAGCTTGAGTTTTATGGTGACACTAAGGTCAGCCTGAGCTTTATAGTAACACTTTATCTAAAAAAAAAAAAAAAAAGTCAGGCATGGTTGCATTTACTGTAATTCCAGCAATTGGAAGGCTGTGGAAGGATTGCAAGTTTGAGGCCAGCCTGGGCTACAAAGTGTGACTCTGTCTTAATGCACATCCCTCACCAAAAAAAAGTAAGGGAATCAGCATTCAGACAAGGAAGAGAAAGCCTTCCTTGACAATCTTGGGGGGAATGGGATTAGGGGTGGTATCACTGCTTGCTCCTCATCTAACATTGCTTTAGTTCTATCCTGGGCTTTTTAAAAGTAATCCTTGGTTCAGCACTTTCCCACCATTCCAATCCTTAAGCCTCAAATAAAGATGGCAAACTTCAAGCTTGAAAGCTCTATCCCAACCATAACCTTGCTTTATTTGGTGTACAAAACACCAAAATTACTTGCTGATATTTAAATGTCAATTTTCACATTAAATTCTGATTTTCTTTTGAAAAGTGACAGTCTGAGCACATTAGGCTTCTATTGTTACCTGGCAAGAATCTGTAGTTGCTGAGGGGTATCTGTTCTCTTTAGATTGTCACACAAGCTCTCAGGTCTGCCCATCTCTACCACTCCCTATTATTGCTCTAAATTTTGTTATCATGTTTGCACTATTAACTTCTTCCTTATGATTACAAGGAAAATGAGATATACTTCTCATTCCTGTGTCCTGTCAATGTTTTTACTCCTTTACTCATTGATGTTACCTGGGTGGCCCATGCAGATGTAAGTACGCAACTGCTGCAAAGAAAGGTTACACTCGAAGTAGAATAGCCAAAACAGTCACTGGGCTGTTGTTGTTGTATAAGAGTAGTAACTAGATGTACCATTCTTCCCCTCAAACACAGCATTCCTCTAATACAGAGATCTAGCATCCTGAAGGCCAATTCTAGCTCACAAGTATGTTTTGTCTGGTGTGGGTGATAACTATTTTTTAAAAATATGAAGTAAAGCCAAGTTACCCATTTTGCCAGTTTTCTATGCTCTCATATCCACATAAGCATCAATCATTTGTTATCTATCTCTGTAGGGAAACGTATGTGCTTCTTCAGGTCTGCAAGTATTGGGGAAAGAAGTTTATTCAGCAAACTAAAGAATGCCAGTCAGTGGTGATATCACTTCTTACTTCCAAAGCCAGCACTAAAGCCATGAAATCACTGCCTACTGGAACTGCTGTCCCCAAGGGCAGAAGCAGGATGACAGTAGCTTCTCTTGCCACACTCCCCTCATGGCCTGCAACAAGACCCAAAGTGGGCACTCACTCAGTGACAGTGTCTTGGAACCAGGCCCAGAGCTCTGCACCTGATGGGGCCTGCAGGAAGGGTGGCCCCCAGTATCGGGTCCTCCAAAAGCCTTGCGTGAATGACAGGTGCAGCTCCCGCAGAGAATACTTGGATATCAGTTGCCCCAGGGCTTTGGGGAAAAGCCTGTAATGAGACACTGGAGAACAGGGAGCAGGTGAGTGGTGACATTCCCCACACACTCCTCGATGGGATTCAGAACCCCACCCAGCGATCAGCACCGTTCCGAGGGATTGCTCCCGCCCCACCCCCAGCGGGTGCCACAGAAATGTCAGATCAGATCTCACCTCCTTCCCGTTGCAGCTCCGAATCCCAGCGCGTGCGGAATTGGAACGTAGCAGCTACGTCCCCGGAAGGCAGCGGGGTGATGACGAGCTCCTCCCGCAGGCTGTCGCGTGGGGGCACCGCATGGCCCCAGGAGACTGACCCCAGAAGCAGCAGGACCAGCACAGCGAGCGGCAAGGCCGCCGCCATGCCTGCGGCTGCTTCCGCCTCCCGCCCCACGCGCCCACGAACGGCCGTCATCCAATAGGAAGAGAGTATGGGAAGGGACTTCCGGTGTCGTCCCGGAAGAGGGCGTGGTACCACCAGAGTTACGGGCCTCGCGCCGCGCTAATCCCTTCGGCCACTGGATCTCCAGCGTGCCCAGAGGACACGAAGGGGAGTGGGCTTGTGGTCCACTCACACTTTGAGGTGTTTCCAACCACCAGAAAGTGGTTAATAATACGGACACAGCCACTGCCATTTGATAGTTGAGGCAACAAGCAAAAAGGTCAGTTACTTTTGGGAGGTCACACAGCTGGGCTCTACTGACTTGATCCTAAACCTAGCCAGCTCCTGTAGAGGCAGAACTTTCCAACCGAACTCCCAAATAAGCGGCTCTTTTATTATGAAAAAATTCAAACATACGCAAAATTGAAACATTTTACTGTACTTAAGATTTAGCACATTCCCGTTTATAAATCCATTAATCCATGTTATGTTTTGATGCTTCTCCAAATAAAACCTGTGCGGCTCAAACTCCTATCCAGATAGATTATTCCTAAAACCTGGGGCTGGGAATGTAACTCGGTGGTAGAGTTCTTGCCTAGCATGCGCAAGACACTGGGTTCGTATCAGCGCTGTAACCAAACAGAACAATGACAACACATACACGACCGCCCCACCCCCAAAAAAATCCCTAAAATCTCAGAAAATTGGCTGTTCCCTCTTCTCAGTCAATCCCTACCTCCATACTATCTTTCAGAGGCAACCAGTGTTCTGATATCCCCTGACCCCAGACAATAGATGATCTGTTCTAGCACTAAATAGAAATGAAGTCATCATACAGTATGTAACTTTTTGTGTGAGGCTCTTTTCAGGGGAGGAGTGTTTTTGAGAATCATCAGTGTTCTTGCATGCATTGGCAGTTTTTATTGCTGTACAGTATTAACAAAGTATGGATAAGCCATAGTTTATCTGTTCTTCTGTTGATGGACATCTGGTTTTTGGTTATTATGAAGAAGGCTGTTTGAGTCAGTATAGGTTTCTTTGTAGACATTGATAGCATATCCGTTGGGCAAATATATAGGAGTAGAATTGCTGGATCAAAGAGGAAGTGTATGTTTACTTTTACAAGAAATTGTCAGACCTTTTTCCAAAATAATATTTCATTATTCCACTAACAATATGTGAGAATTCTCATTGCTCCACATCTTGGTCAACATTTGATGTTCTTAATTTTTTGGACTTTTTCCTCAGCTACTTGGATGTGTATGCAATGGTAGCTCACTGTGGTTTTAATTTGCATTTTTCTGGTAACTAATGTTGAGCATCTGTTCATGTTCTTTTCAGCCATTCATATATCTTCGCTTGTGAGAAGTCTGTTAACATCTTTTGTGCTTGCCCTTTTGCTAGCTTGTTTGCCTTTTTATTATTGAGTTGTAAGAGTTCCAGTATTAAATTCCTGTTTTAGTTTTCCTACCTATCCTATGGGAAACTCATTGGTGAAGGATTCTGTGAACAGTCTCGTAAATCCCACAATAGTATTTCTAGGAATAGTAAAGTTTGGTGTCTGCCAATATAGATTCCAATCAGAAAGGAAGTGTCAAAAAGATGTCTTTTACTTGATGCTTTCATTCTACTACATCCAGTGTTTCTGCCCCATTAAACATGGAATAGGAAGGCCATGTGCTTAGATGTCAGATAGATGTGGGTTCAAATCCCCACACCAGCCTTTAATACATGTGAGCATGAGTAACCTTAGTGTCAGTTTTCCTCATTTGTAAAATGGAGAAACTTATTTTCAGGGTCATTGTTAGGATTAGAAATTATGTGTATGTAGGATCTGGAATGTAATAAATGCATAGCATCTATTTGAGCAACCCTATCACACACAGATGAAGAAATGGGTAATTTCCCAAGATCACAAAGAATGATGAATGCAGGACTAGAGTTTATATTACTAACCTCAAAATATTTTTTTAAAAGGCAGCTACCATCATTGTGATTATTTTGTACTTTTATGCTTTAATTTTGAAATTGCCTATCCCATCATTCAAGACCCAGCCACCTCTAGTGAAGACTTACATTCCTTCTCCTCTAGTGGGCTACAGTCCTTTCTGCTGCATCCCTCATCATTTTTCCATTATTTTTAGCTGTATCTGTTCCTGGAAGAGCTCTTGGTCACCTTGGTGTTTCTGGTGCCTATGCAAGAGGCTAGCACATAGTAGATGGACTCAATAATGTCTGAATGAATGAACAGACTAAACATCATAGCACAGATCTATGTTGTCCCCACATTCCCATGCTGTTCAGTCAAGTTCGGTGCATTCCTGGGGATTTCTACAGAGTAAGCCTTTTAGGAAATCTGAACTATAGTCCCTCCTATTTCTTCCACAGCATAGGGTTCTACAAGGATGAGTTTGTCTTCCCACCTCTCCTGAATCTCTTCATGATGTTCACTGGTGACAAGCCTATGCAACTGAAAGAAACCACACTGTGGCCTGGAGACTAAAAACTAGGCTCTGTAACTTGGAGTTGACTCCAAATCATCCTCCCATCTCCATGGGTACTGTGTGGCCTTAGAAAATAGTCGGCAGGAAGATGGTGACTCTGAAGGCCAGCCAACCCCCTGTGGTTTGGCAGGAGGAGAGGTCATTGTCTTAACCAGGAAGTGATCCTGTGGTCTGACCTGACCCTAGACTTTTCCAGTCTAGGGCTGGAACACATTAGCAGTTAAATTGAAGGTTTCCCAGAGACTCACAGACAATTCTTCCTCTCAAGAAGGCTGTAGATCCCTCTCCTCAGACAGGCTCCTTGTCCCAAACCCCACAATCCTTAGCATTGTATGCTTGGGATACTAAGTTTTATTGGCATGTTGATGGCAACCAACTAGTACAGTTTCCCATCATTCACCCTGGAGGGAAGGGGGGTGATCCCAAGAGCTAAGAAGTTCTGCGTATCAGAATTGTCCGGACCACAGCCACAGCCTGAGAGAAGGCCTAGCCACTCAAGACAGGAGGTAGAGTCTTGCTATGCTAAAGAAGGGGGGAAGGCACAAGAGGACAGGAACTTTGCCATTTGTGTACAGCAAAGTCATGAGCAACCCAGAAAAACCCTAGACAAGGCCCTGGTACAACTTGTTGGATGATCTCAACTTGGACCCACAGACTTTTGAACAAAAGAGTCATTTCACAAGTTAGTTTCCTAGAGACAAGGAAAGATGAAAAACCCTCCGACTTCCCTGAATTTCTCATGTTTCTGTCTTTAGGAAGAGTGCTTAGGAACAGTCACAATGACTTCCTGCAGAGAGTAGATCTACAAGGACTGAAGCCCTGTCACTCAGCCTGGATGGCTGAAGGTCACTGATCTCATGGGTAGTGTTTTGATAAATGAAGGGAAGAACAGTAATGATATTTTTTTTTTTAGAGAGAGAGAGAGAGAAATGAGCTGATGTTCCCTAAGGCTGGGTCCTATAACCTCTCCTTTTGCTCAACATTCCTTGGGCAAGTTCATTCACACACATGGCTTCACTTATCACCTATATACTGATAACTCCTTTAATCCTCCAGCCCAATTCTCTCACCCAAATCCACACTTATAGGCCAAGTACCTACTGAACAAGCACCTCAGAATCAACAAGTATAAAGCCAAGTTTATAACCTTTCCAAACCTTGTTCTTTTCTAAACTCATCTTGTCGAGGACCTCCAAACCATCCTGTTGCAGGAGGTAGAAACAACCACGTACCCTTAACCCCTTTCTCTCTCACTCACCCACTGAAAAGCTTTTGGAACTTGCCTCCTAAATCTCTTAATTGTTTCCACTTTTCTCCACTTCCCACTACCTCCACTTTAGCTCATCTCTCTTACTAGATGGCTACAATCATCTTCTTATTTCCAGGAATCCACTCTGATCACCCTCAATCAGTAGTCCACAAGTGGTCTTCCAGCCATTCTTCTAAATTCCTACTGTCATTTAGGTCTCAGCACAAAATGCCATTTCCTCAAGGCAAACACCCTAGTGGCCTCTCTGAATAGGCTAACTGCCTCCTAGTCATAGTTGCAGTTTTACATTTGGGCCCCAACTAGACTGCAAACTCCATGACAGCAGGGGTAGCAGGGATTGTATCTTTTTCTCCTTTTTTTTTGCCATTACCTCATATCTACAAGGCCACCCATGATCAGTGTCTTACCTATGCTAATTTCAACATTTAATATTTACTGAGTGAATAATGTTGCTTATTTTTTAAAACCCTGCTTCAACATAAGTAAGCTAACCACTGACTTCTGGGTCACCATTATCTTTTGCATAGATTACATGTTACTTACTTGTCTTGCGCCTGCCTCCCTCTACATTGTAGATTCTCTACATTGCAGCCAGAATTAGCCTTTGTACAAGCAAGTCCAGCCAGTTGTAATCCTTCATTACTCCCAATAAAGTTCAAACTCTTTTTTTTGTTTTTTTATTTTGTAGTCCTGGGGCTTGAACTCAGAGCCTACACCTTGAGCCACTCCACTAGCCCTTTTTTGAGATGGGTTCTTTCAAGATAGGGTCTCCAAAGTATTTGCCCAGGCTGGCTTCAAACCATGATCCTCCTAATCTCTGCCTCCTGAGTAGCTAGGATTACAGGCATGAGCCACCAGCGCCCAGCTAAGTTCAGACTCTTTAAAGTGGTCTCTAATTTGTAAACTGCTAATACCCCACACAGTGACTTCTGTACTCTTGTTCCTCAGTAACAAAACTCTAATTCTTTCAAGACAGCAGAATACCCTACCAAAGGGCTATTACCATTTCCCCAGTAGCCAGGATGCTTCTCAGATCTGTCAGGTAGTACAGAAATCAGATGCATTGGTACTTCAGTGACTTGAAAGGGTTACTGTCTTTCCAAAGGCCAGAATTTCCTTTCTCTTAGGAAAATGCTGTGTCCTCTGTCTATAAAACATGTACAAATGGAACATCTCCCATGTTACCAAGTTCTTGTCAATGAGATAAAAGTGAGTGCTATTGCTTAGAACTTCCAAAAATGCTTAGGTGGGCAGGCTATGCCCTCTTTGCCCATCCCCCATTTCTTCTCCTTCTTTCTACCAGTTTCAAAGTCACGATGGCCAGGGTTTTATCAGCCAGTCTATACATAAGTCATCAATAAGAATGTAAGTCATGTGCCTTGTATGGCTAATCAAAAAGAGCCACAAAGGAGCCTGGTGCTCAGTACTATAGAGCTCCCACACAGCCTCTTATTTTGAACTTCTTTTATATGAGGAAATATATTTTTATCTTTTAAGTCATGATCTTTTACTAGCAGTCAAATTGAAACCTAATACAGGCTTCAAAGCATTTCACAACCTGACCTTTGTCAATCTTACCTCTCCCTTTGGGTCCTCATAAGCAGCAATTTAGCCAAACTGAATGCTTTTCGGTTTCTCAAGGCTGTTTCTCTCCATTTAACATTTTCACAAGCTGCTCCTTCTGCCTGGATGCTGCCAACCCCTAATCATCTTTCAGATTTATGCTTAAAAATCAGCTCTTAAATTACCATAAGCTAGGATAAAATGCCCCTATGTCTGGTGCCATAGTACTACCTCATTGTGCTACTTATTACACTGTGAATTGTGGTATTTACTGTTCTCTCCCACAGACAGTAAACTCCATGAATGCAGGGACACAGCTTTTCCTGTTCAGAACTGTATTCCAAATGCCCAGCACAGGTGTTGCATAAGTACTCTTGAATAAATGGATTAAATGATGGGGATAGAGAGCTAAGGACATATAGTGGACTTGGTATCTGCAATGTGAAGAATGAGGTGGAATGGTTGATACATTATTATTTGTTTATTATTTACACCATGCCCTGTTCCAAAAGGATGTAAAGAGGCAGGATAGGCTGGAGTACCACCTCACTTGGAGTGCTAAGGAGTTCACGTCCATTAAAAGACACTGGTTTAAGAGACTGTAATGGAAGACTACAGGGTAATTTGGAGGAGGGAGGAGTGCTAAGAAAAGCAGTGGCATCTTGCCCTACCCCATCTACCATCTACTCCTTTGCAAGTCCTACTTCAGAAGTAAA
The DNA here is from genome assembly GCF_047511655.1 of Castor canadensis. NCBI lineage: Eukaryota > Metazoa > Chordata > Mammalia > Rodentia > Castoridae > Castor > Castor canadensis. The sequence continues at coordinate 167,797,399 of NC_133390.1, read as the reverse complement.
CCCAACACTGGGAAGGGCTGCCGCAGGAAAAGGTTAGCAGTAGAGCAGGAGAGGGTTACGCTCCAAAAGGTAAACCAGCTTACCATCCTTTCCCCCTTCGGTGCCAACTGCAAGTAAAATGTCTGCCCTTCTCCCGGAGTACTCTGGCTGAGCTTGTGGTCTCACGTGAAGAACAGCCAGCTCAGTCAGTCTGCAGGAGGGGCCCAACTGCTAGCTGCAGGTTCCAGGCTCTGCCCTCCCATCACCTCCATCAACCCCATCCTCCTCCTCATCGGACTGTGCCAACGGTGTATCTGCTCCACCATCACTAGGGTTTGGACTATGGAGGTTGGTAGAGGAGTCAGAAGACAAGGAAGAGGTCCGGGATGTGGTCCTGTCTGTTGTGGGCACTGGCAGGCTTAGCTCCTCTGGATGGTCGTCCACTCCTGCCCAGAGAAAAGAGCTGGTCAGGGCCACCAATAAGACTTCAGAGGACTCTTAAAGAGCTTATCTGGCCTGAGAAACTGAAGTGAACAGAGGGGCAGGTACTTGTCCAAAATCACTTAACCAGTCCAACAAAGATCCAGGATTAGAATTTCCATCTCCTGGATTCCAGCTCCTTCTATATCACATCTCATTTGGGCTCTGGAGTCAGATCAATCAATGCAAGAGTTCAAGTTCTATCTACATTGCTTACTTTATGCTGAGTAGCTTGGTTAGCTTTTCCTCTCAAGGACTTTGCTTTTCCTCTATTAAAAAAGGGATGCCTACATTCCATAAGGTTTTGAGGATAAAATCAAAGAATGCTTATCAAATGTCTGGCATAGTAGGCCAACAATAAATAGTAGCAGTTTTAGTGGTTTTGGTTTTTATTTTATTCTGTTTTGGTGTTTGGAAACAGGGTCTCATTATATAGCTCAGGCTAGCCTCAAATTTGAGATCCTCCTGCCTAAGCCTCCTGCCTAAGCCTCCTGCGTACTGGAATTACAGTTGTGTGCCACCACACCTGGATCAGCGGCACTTTTAAATAAGAGATAATCTGTCTTACAAGTTAAGCATATGTCTTACAAGTTAGATAGCTTTTCTACTTTCTGGCTATATGGGTGAACTTCTCCGAGCCTCTTTTTTTTTTTTTTTTGTGGTTCTGGGATCAAAGTTAGGGCTTCATGAATGTAAGCAAGCACTGTACCACTGAGCTACATCTCTAGCCCCCTAACTTCTTTATAAAATGGAGATTGCACCACGGACATTGTTAATTGCAATAATACATGAAAGTACTTTAGTACAGTACTAGGAACTTAGTAAATTACTCAGTAAATATTATTACAATGACTAAGATTGTTTAAGTTGTCTAATGTAAACACTGTATTTTACATTTTATAATTATAGTAATTTCACAAATATGAAATTAAAAAGACAAAGGAAATGGCCATTCCTAGAATTTTGGACAAGGGATCTGTTGCCCCAGAAACAATTCCCTAAAATCAGAATGGACAGCTATTTTGCTGGCAAAACACCCACTTCCAGCCTGTACTTGTATTCTTCCCCAGCTCAGTCTTGTAGCCTCATTTCAGAGTTCCAACATCTGGCTCTGGTTGACTGGTGCCCAAGTCCCCAAAAGCAGAGGGGCATACCAGACGTCTGAGGGGTTGCTGGAGGATCCTCACAAGGCAAGAACACATCTGCTCCATCCTGATCCCCAAGGTCAATAAGTTCTACTTGCTCCAGTGTGTCCACGTTCACTTCCATGGATGAGATACTACCTATGGGGGCTGCAGACGAAGAGGGGTGAGTTAGAAGGACCCAGGCTGAAGCTGAGAGAATGGTCAGTTACCTGTCAAATCCCAAACCAGAAGTTTACTGGGCCAAGAAAACAAAAGGGAAGAGTCCCCCAAGATTCCAGACCCTCAGGACATCCTCCCTATCCTACCCTAATTCTGCTCCATAGGACTTGAAACTTACGTCTTTGTGACTCAAGATGCAGGTGGGACAGGGGGAAGACAAACTCTGTCTCTGGCTGTAAAATGTCCTCAAAGAATTTCTGCCTTTCCCGAAGGCGGAGCTGCTGGCGCTCCAGGGTTGTTCGAGGATTTGGGTCCATGTCAGCCCCTGAAGGGTAAAGGAGCAAGATAAGTAGAGTGGTAATGGTAAGAGAGGAGACTGTGGAGGCCTGGGCTTAGGGAACCCCACTGCAACCAGCATTCCTGCAGTAGGGCCTCTGGTTCCAGCCTGGATACCTCTAGCCTTGGCTACTTCTTTCTCTTTTCTGAAACAAAGTCCATCCCACAACCTTCAAGTCTCATGCAAAGGCAGGGCCTGCCCTAGATCCACAAAGGGGATGCCAGTTCCAGGCACAGGGGAAATAGCCTCTGTGTTCAGGGAAGGCAGCCAATTGCTAACTAACTCTCCGTATGTGCCCTTCTGAAAGGTTCAGAGGGGCTGGTTCAGCCCAAACAGGAGAGGTGCTTTGTTCGCTTAATGGACCCAGCTCCTCTCAGAAGGTCAGGGAAGAGGTCTGGATAGAGATGATGGGGTGGAGGGTCCTCCTTTTCCTCTAGTGTGCAACTCTGGTTCCTCCCCATCCTTCAAAAGTCAGATGAAAGCTAAAGGAACAATCCCCCCATGCCCTCTCTCTTTCTCTACACATGTACCCCTTACCACCATCCCCATCACCTCCAAGTCCTTGCTCTGAAATCAGAGACCTAACTTCCAGACTTGGCTCTGTCCCTAAAGAAATCATCTTTCTGGCCTCAGTCTCCCCATCTGAAATGGCATAATCTTCCTACCTGGCTGAAATACAAGACACCACTTGTGAAGGTGAGCTATTTAGGAAATAGCCATCTTTTCTCTGAACTCCAACAGCTCTTTATATGTTCTTCTCTGACACATCTGTCTTATCTCCCTGCTAGTCAGTGAGTAGGAAGTGGAAGGGTGGGTCCTGGCTCCAATTCAGTCCAGGCCTCTTGCCCCCCACTACTGACAGCTTTCCAGAACACCAGAATTCTGGGCCTGCCCAGGCCCTGTGGATTCACTCCATCTCATTCCTGGCATTCTGCTCTGAGCCTATCACCAGGGGCAGGGGGACTTCTAGACCATCACCCTCCGTACACCGCCTCATCTGCCCTGAGATTATGCCAAACCCTGGCCAGCTCCCACAGACACTGAAGCTGCACCAGAGGGACCCAAACCGAGTGGGCCAAGGAAGTAAGGGGAGTCGGGCCGGCTGCGGAGAAGGGAGGCGCTGACGCTGATTCCTAGGAAAGGTTTAGAGCTGCGGCCCAGGTCACAACGCTAAAAATACCTAGGGCCCTGGGGCCGTCTGCACTAGCAGCGGGGAGGGGGAGGAGAGCTCCGGGCGAACCGACAGGAACATGGGCTCCAGGCCTCCCCCTCACCTCTCCCCTTCCCTTCCCCTGACCCCACTGATCTCACGAGAATGAAGGGGCTGCCCTCCGGGGGCTGCGGAACCGCGAGCTGAAGCAAGGGAGTTGTTTACGCGACAATAGGTGCTGGGAAAAGAGTGAAGAGATTTAGGGGCAGGAACCTAGGCAGAAGGCAGAGAAATGGAGAACTCCCTCTCGTCTCAGCCCCACCCGCACTGGAGTAGGCAAGGGAGAAAGAATTCCCTAAAAAGGGACACGCCGCGCCGGCGGGGGAAGGGAGGGGTCGGAAGAGGGCGCTCCCCCCACCCCCGGCCGTTCCACTCGTGCTCCGGCCCCTCCGCTGTCTCGCGTGGCACCTGCGTCCACCGCCGCGGGAGCCCCTACCTGCAGCGCCCGGCGCCCCCGCTGACTCAGTGTGTCCGCTCCGGCGAGGCGGCGGCGGGGGCGTGGGAGCGAGCCGCGCCGGCCGGGGTGGGGCTGCGCCTCCGGGTCTCCCGGGGGACCGACGGCCCTGGGAGCCGGGAACGAGGAAGAGGCGGGAGGCGGAAGTGGGGGAAGGGCAGCAGCGGGCACACTGGCTCAGCTCTCGCCCGGTGGCGGGAGGGAGCCTCCCGTATCGCGACTACTCGTACTTGCAGGGCCGGCAAAAAGTTACCCGCACGCATCCTTCCTTCCTCCGACCGGTCGCACTGCTCCGCGCACAGCCTTGCAGCCGACGCCCGCGCGCGGCTCTGTGCCCGCCCCGATGCCTCTGCGCCGCCCCCGCACAGCACAGACCCGCTGTGGGCCCACGCGCCGGCTCCTTGCCCACGCTCACTTAATGCGCTCCGACTCCTGGGCAGCGCCCACGCCACGACTACGCGCACGCACCGGCTCCCTGACTCTCAGCACCCTCGGCCGCACTTGCCACGCTTATGCGCGCACTTCTCCTGGAGGCGCACGCTGGGCGAAGGCGGGGTGAGGACCAAGTGCTATCCAGCAAGACAGGTGCATTGCGATGGACGACCCCTGACCCTGGAACTCACCTGGCTGTTCCTGATTCCTGGCTCCGGGACTAGATAGCCGCCGCCCAACCTACCAGCGCACTGGGCGGGGTGGGCTTGGGACCGGGCGGGTCAGGGCTGGAGGGGGTGAGCCGCTGCGCCGCGCCCCTAGACGCGGGCTAGGAGCCAACACCACCACGGTGCTAAGCCGGGTGCTGGACGTCCGGTCCACCGGGGTTGGAGGGCGAGGCAGAAATTGCTTGCTCCCCGCAGCAACTCCCGACTCAGACCAGTGTCAGAAGTGTCTAGCAGCTCCTGGGACCGAGACTCCATGCCCATGCCACTCTACCCATCGTGTGTGTGTGTGTGTGTGTGTGTGTGTGTGTGTTGGGGTCACTTGGTAATTCGTTCAACAAACATCCTCTAACTAGCTAGCTAGGATTCATCCTTGGCACCTCCCTCTGCCTCACCGCCCACATTAAAATACACCTCCATTTCCTACGGATTCTCTTTCCTAAGTGTCTTTCCAACCCACCATTCCTCTCCCTTTCCATTGCCCTCTCTGACTTGGCCTCCCACTGTAGTACCTTCTATCTGGTTTTCCTGTGTTCACTCTGGCCCATCTACTCCATTCCCCACACAGCAGTCAGCTTGGTCAGTTCAGAGCCCAAGGCTGATGTGCACCCCCTGACCCAATCCCCTCCTTGTTAGAATAAAATCCGGGCGCTGATTTCTGAGTGGAGTCTTGCAGAAATGAGTTCAACAAGCAGAGAAGAGGGGGAAGGGCATGTGTGAAGGATGGATGGAAGTGTGAAAAATCCCGTCACATCCAGGTTTCCCTGTCAGGGCAACAGCACTCTACAAATATCTAAGGCTCCGACTCTTGTATTATTCGGACTTAAAAGCAACCCTGTAAGATAAATACAGCAAGCAGCTTTCCCACTAGTTTACAAGCATGGAAACTAGTTTGTGGGAGGCAACAAGGGAAGTGGTTAAGAACGCAGGCATTGTACAGTCCTCCTTGGGTTGTAAACCGACTGCAGCCTCTAGCCAGCTGGGCAAATACTTCTCTGATCCTTGGTTTCCTTACCTGTGAACTAGGAATAATTAATCCCTACTTCTTATGAGATAGTTCTTTAAAATACTTAGTACAGGATGTGGGCACTTGGATATGCTCTCTAAACCCTAGCTGTTTGATTATAATGATTCTAAGAAAGGAAAGGAACTGCTCTCTGCCACAAATTTCTGAAATTATCAGAAGGGAGCCCTAACTGTTAACACTTCTGCAGAGGTTATGTGCCAGTCACTATTACAAGTGTTGTACATATGTCAACTCTTACACTCCTCTTGACAGTCCTAGGAGGTGCTATTATTGTGTCCTCCTTTTGGATACAGAAACTGAAGAGAGGTGAGGAAATACATGCAAGATCCCACAGCTAGTCAGTGGTAGAGATGGAGTTTGAACCCAGGTAGACTGCCTCCAGAGACTGATCATAACCACTTCTTCCAGCTGGGTAATGAAAATTACCCACTTGTAATTTTCATCTTCCAAGAAATATTTTAGGATGTTTGATTCCTATTTCTCATTAATGGATGGAGTAGATACTTGGCCCCATTTCTAGTGCAGAAGAATGAGGCCAAGTCAGAAGCACAGTGTTTGAAGCTCAACTCCCAAAGTCGCCTCCCTGTTCTCAGATGTCCGTAGGAACAGGACTCCATGGACTGTTTTGAATCCAAGATGATGAAGGATCAGAAACTTCTGACCCATCTTACTGCCAGATTTTTGCCACAAGAATGATTGGAGGAAGGAGGACATCCACACTGAAAATAATTCAGAGGGCTAAGCTGGATGGGTGTCACCGAAGGTCAGACAGGCAGCAGGCCAAGAGTGGATGGCCAGAAGAGTTGAAAAGAGAAATGAGAAGTAGATAGCTTACTATAGAAAGCCAGGAAGGGCATATTACCACACTAATAACATTTTTTTGAAATTGTTGGATAATCTACAAAATCATAACTTTTTTGTCAAACCTATCAGAGCGCTGAGATTGCAGACCAGTCGATTAACCTGAATTCCAGAAGACAGGAGCCTCAAGGAAGAAATGGGATGAAAGCACTGAAGTCTCCATGCAGGAGGGTACGAAGAGTTCAACTGAATTTTTTATTGATTTGCTAAAGGCCCATGTGACTAGCACAAGAGCATAGAATTTGTGGGAGCCACAGATAATGAAGTAGTGATAGAAACAACAAAACCCAAACCTAACTCAACCCCTGTCGAGATTAACTCATTGCCCAGACTAATGACCCAACAGAAGGGGCTAGGGCAGTTCCCAGCCATAAAAAATATTGTATTCAGTCCCTGCTGGTCTATATACTGTGTCTAGAAATGAGTCAAAAACCATAGCACAAGTTGGGTGCTGGTGGTTCACGCCCATAATCATAGCTCCTCAGCAGGCAGAGATCAAGAGGATCATGGTTCAAAGCCAGCCCCGGCAAATAGCTCAAGACACTATCTTGAAAAAACCCAACACAAAAAAGGGCTCCCAGAGTGGCTCAAGAGATAGAGCACCTGTATAGCAAGCATGAAGTCCTGAGTTCAAACTACAGTTCCGCTAAAAAAATAAATAATACAACACACATAAATTTAACCAGCAGCCAGATGCAAGACACAGAGATTGTTACCTGCGAATTTAAGAGAGAAATTTTTTTGAGGTGGGAATAGGGTTTGAACTCAGGGCCTCATGCTCACTAGGCAGGTGCTTTACTGCTTGAGCCACTCGGCCAGCTCTTTGTGTGTGTGTGGGTGGGGGTGGTGGTGGTGTGTGTTGGGTTTTTTCAAGATAGGATCTTGAATTATTTGCTCAGGCTGGCTTTGAACCTCTATCTTTCAGATCTCTGCCCCTTGAGTAGCTAGGATTACAGGCATGAGCCACCAGTGCCCAGCTTAAGACAGAATTTAAGACAACTGTAACTAGTATGTGAAAGGCTTGTGGAAAATAAAGACAACATAAATGAATAGAAGAGTAATTTTAGCAGAGATGGAGACTATAAAAATGAGTCATATGGCAATGCTAGAAATAAACACTTGTGCACACATGCACATACACACACACCCCAGAAATTATTTGAACACCTTTATCAGACTCATCAGTAAACTCAACACAGCTGAGGAAAGAATCAGAAACTTCAAGATGGATCAAGACAGAGGCTACTCAAGCTGAACCAGAAAAAGAAAAAAAAACATGAAACAAACAAAAACCAGAAGTAACTCTTAGAGTTGACAGATGAGTAATTTAGATTCTAGAAGGATAAGAATCAGAGAAAAAAATGTAAATATAATAGCTAATAATTGTCTGTAAACAATGAAAGATATCAAACTCAAAATAATACAAAAAAGATTCCATACCAGTACACAAACATTCAACAAATAGCATGAATATTAATAGTCAAAGTGTTCAAAACCAAAGACAGAAAAACATAAAGGCATTTAGAAGAGGAAGAAACACTACCTAAAAGGACAAAAGAATTACAGATTTTTCATCAGAAATTATATGACCAGAAGATAATACAGTGATCCTTTTTAAATGCTGAAAGGAAAAAACTAAAAGCCCCAAATTCTATATCTAGTGAAAATATCTTTCAAACAGTGACGAGCTAAATAAAAAAACAGAGCAGAGCAGAGCAGCACTACATGAAACGGTCAAGTAAGTTCAAAGAGAATTTATCAAAGACAGCTTGGGTCTAAGTGAAGAATGGAAATAGAATAAAGGTAAATATAAAAACATTTCTCACCTTCCACTTTTTCTTTCCTCCCCTCTTGTTTTGAAGGGCTGGGGCTCAACCCAAGACCTTGCACATGCTAGGCAAGCACTCTATCACTGAGCTACATTTCTCTCATTTTTAATCATCTTAAAAGATAATTGCTTGTCTAAAGCAAAAGATAGCCAGGCATTGTAGGTTTATAGTATATACACTGTAAAGGTAAAATGTATGACAATAACTATAAAAATGATTTAAAAAATTGTACATATGCTATTATAGAATGTTTATGCTATTTAAGAAGTAGTATATTACTGGAAGGTAAATGGTGATTAATAAAGACATATATTGTAAATGCAAGGGCACCACTACTTTTTCTTTCTTTCTTTCTTTTTTTCAGTACTAGGGCTTGAACTCAAGGGCCTATACCTTGAGCCACTGCACAGCCCTTTTTTGTGATGGATTTTTTCAAGATAAAGTCTCACAAACTATTTGCATGGGCTACAATCCTCCTGAGTAGCTAGGATTACAGGTGTGAGCCACCAGTGCCCAGCATCCACTACATTTTTTAACGAGATATAAGTGAGCTGTAGCTGTAACTAAGTGATAGAGTGCTTGCTTAGCATGCATAAGGCCCTGGGTTAGATTCCCAGTACTACAAACAATAATAATAATTAACAAATTAATACTGGAGATAAATATAGAACCATAAAAATGTTGGAATGAAGAACAAGTATAGTGATTCACACCTGCAATCCCAGCTACTTGGGAGGCAGAGATTGGGAGGATTTGGTTTGAGGCCAGGCCAGACAAAGAGTTAATGAGACCCATCTCAACAAACAAGCTGGGCATGGTGGGACACACCTGTTACCCCAACTATGTAGGAAGTGTAGGTAGAAAGACTGTAGTCCAAGGCTGACCCTAGGCCCTGGGCCCTGAGGCCCTATCTGAAAAATAAATAAAGCAAAAAGGGTTGGCGATGTGGTTCAAGTGGAGGATCACTTGCCTAGCAAGAATGAGGCCCTGAGTTCAGACCCCAGTACCACCCTCCCCACAAAAAGTCACTTTAAATATAATGAAATACATAGGCTAAAAGTGAATGGATGGAATAAGATACAGCATAAAAACAGTAGTCAAAGCAAGCTGGAGTGTCAACATTAATACCAAAGTCTATATTAGAAGAAGGACTATTACCAGGGATGAAGAGGGATATTATGAATGATAAAAGGTACAATTCATCAACAAGACGTAAATATACCTTGTAACACAGCTTCAAAAATACACAGAAAAGTTGGGCACTGGTGGCTCACGCCTGTAATCCTAGCCACCCAGGAGGCAGAGATCAGGAGGATCACGGTTCAAAAGCTAGCCTGGGAAAATAGTTCTGTAAGATCCCATCTCAAAAAACCCTTCACAAAAAAAAAAAAAAAAAAGGTCTGGTGGAGTGGCTCAAGGTGTAGGCCTGAGTTCAAACCCCAGTACAGGAAAAAAAAAACAAACATAAAAATCTACTTTACTAGAGATTTCAACACTTCTCTATTGATTCAATAGAAACAAGTAGACCAAAAAAATGTGTGAGAACTTAACACTATTGCTAACTTGTTTGAATTGACATTTTTCAGACATTTTACTAAATAATGGTAGAATAAACAATCTTTTAAACTGCATATATGACATTCAATAAGATACATAATATCTGAGCACAGGAAATAGGCTTTGAACTTCGAGACATGTACAGTAAAAACCTAAAAATGGCACAAAGGAGGTGTTAATGAAAGCCCAGGTCTCTGATTAGGCTGCAGAGGGTGACAGGAAGCCCAGGTAAATACTGGAAAATAGGTTTGGTACAAAGCTTAGCAACCCTGCTGGCTGCAGTGAAGCAGAAGATGGAAAAAGTGCCCACTGGGTGGTCTAAGGTTATTTCCTAGTAAAGTGTTGAAGGTGTCACCTGGTTTCTTTTTGCTGCTTATAGTGAAATGCAGGAGGCAAAAGAAACTAAAGCAACAGTTCTTGACTAAGAGTGTATGCTTTCCCAAGGACAACTGGCAATTTCTGAAGACATTTTTAGTTGTCAGTGATGGGGAGGATGCTCCTGGGATCTAGTTAGCAGAGTCCTGGACATGTGACTCCTACTATGCACAGGAGAGCCCCTCTCAAATCACCCCTTCCTGCTACATGAGCACCAAAGAAATATCCTGTCCCACATGTCAAAATTGCTGAGATGAGAAACTGAAGTAAAGGAGGACTGTTAAACATGCAAGAGCCAAGACTTCATCGTTTAGAAAATGCTCTGCCTCTCCAAATGGCAAATGATGGTAAAATTAAGAAATGGCTTCCTAGCAGAGCTTAAATCTAGGGCACTGCCAGAAAACCCTGTTCCAAATATGAAACTGAGAATATGACTGTCAAATCTGTGCTAACATCTCAGAAAGATTTAAAGCAGTGCTTCACAGTACTATTCAGACAGATAAAAGAGCTCTAAACAGATTATAAGTGTGCCTCAGAGATTTGATTCAAACAACAGGGATTCCAGAAAGCTTAAAGGTATTTGTTCTCTTGACCATCTCAGCAGAAGCCTAAAGGAGAGAAGGGATTTCTGAAACTTGTGGACATGGATGATATTCAAAGTGATCCACAACTTTTTAGAAGGTTTACATATCCAGAAACATCTCTACACCTTGAATTTGTAGGGATAAAGAGAGTAAAAATTAAAAGAGGATTTCAGGTTCTGGATTGGAAACTTTATTTATTAATTTTGGCAGTACTGGGGTTTGAACTTCAGGGCTTCTCACTTGCTAGGCAGGTACTCTACCCTTTGAGCTATTCCTCTAGCCCTAGAAAATTTAAAAAGAAAAGATTGACAAAGAATAAGGAGAGAAAAACCTAACCTATCAATGTCAGGAATGCAATAGGGTATATTCCTCTGGACTCCCACAGACATTAAAAAGATAGAAAAGGACTACTAGGAGTAGTTCTACACATGTGAATTTGACAAGTTTGTTGAGAAACAATTCATTGAAAAGCACAACCTGCAAAAACTTACCCAATATGAATAATTTAAATAGCTCTCTAACTATAAAGAAAATGGAATTTGTAGTTTTAAGAAATTCTTTTTTGCTTGTATTTATTTATTTTTGCGGTACTGAGGGTTGAACTCAGGGCCTTCACCTGAGCCACACCACCAGGCCTTTTTGTGATGGGTATTTTCAAGATAGGGTCTCATGAACTGTTTGCCCAGGTTGGCTTCAAACCTCAATCCTCCTAATCTCTGCCTCCTGAGTAGCTAGGTGTGTTACAGGCATGAGCCACCAGTGCCCAATTATTTATCTTTTTTTTTTTTTTTGGAAGGGTCTTGCAATGAGGACCAGGCTGTCCTCCAACTTGCAATCCTCTGGCCATAGCCTCTCAAATGCTGGAATTACAGTTGTGCCTCACCATTCCTGGCTTATGAAACTCTTGAAAGAGAAATCATTAGCCCAGATGGTTTCACTGGAGAATTCTACCCAATGTTTATAACAGAATAAGCAGTTTATATAAATTTCAGAAAATGGAAGAGAACACTTCCCAACTTTGTTATTCTTGTTTTGTTTTTGATACAGGGTCTCATACACAGGCTACTCTGGAATTCAAAATATAGCCTAAGCTGGCCTTGAACTCATGATCCTCCTGCCTCCATCTCCTGACTGCTGGGATTATAGGCACACACCATCTTGCCCAGCTTTCCCAACTTATAAATGAGGCTAATATTACCTTGGCACCAGATGAAGACATATGAAACAAAATGCAATGGACACATTTCATTTAAGTTATCAAATTTGAGGGTATAGTTTTTCATAACATCCTTTTATTATCTTTTTGATTGTCCATTTAATTAATAGGGATGACTCCTCTTTCATGTCTTGCCTTGCAGCATAGACTGTTCTGGAACTCTGTATGTAGCCTGTGCAGACCTTGTGATCCTTCTGTCTCAGCCTCCTGAATGTTGGGATTCCAGGTATGTATTACCACATCAGCTCCTCTCTTTAATTTCTTATATATATATATATATATATATATATATATATATATATATATATATATATATATGTCTTATATATATATATATATATGTTTTGTTGTTATTAGCCTGGTTAGAGGTCTGTTAGTTTCATTTATCTTCAAAGAATTGGTTTTGGGTTGCACTGATTTTTTCTATTATCTTCCTATTTCTACTTTTAATTTCATTGATTTCTGTTCTTAATTTTTATCATTTGTTTCCTCTGCTTATTTTAGGCTTTTTCTGGTTTCAGAAGGTGAAAACTCAGGTTGGTTTTAGGTCTTTCTTTTTCAATCCAGTCTATGCATTTAATGCTATAAAATTTCCTTAAAGCACAGTTTTTGCTGCATTCTACAAATTTGGCAAACTGTATTTTCACTTTTCAAAATATTTATAAGTTTCTGTAGATATTTCTTCTGCTATCCATGTATTACTTAGAGGTGTATGTTGTTTATTCTTCAAATACCTTGAAATTTTCTACATTTCTGGTTTAATTCCATTGTGACCAGAGAACATATTTTGTATGATGTCTATTCTTTTACATTGTTTAGCTTTATTTTATGGTCCAGTATGTGTTGTGCCTTGAACAATCCAAGTGAGCTTTACAAGAATGTGCATTCTGCTATTGTTAGATAATGTATTATATCATTGTGCTGTATTATATTGATCTAATATGCCTGTTAGATCATGCTGATGGATGATGGCACTCAGCTCAACTAATCTTTCCTGATTTTCTGCCTGCCAGATTTACCAATTACTGAAAAAGGGTAGGATCTATTTCCCCCTGGAGTTTTAGTTTTGCCTTACATATTTTGGCGCTCTATCATTTGCAGCATACACATGAAAGATTATGTCCTCTTGGAGAATGGACTCCTTTATTATTTAATGCCTCTCTTTATCCCTGATAATTTTTTATAAAGTCTGCTTTGTCTGAAATTAGTATTGCTCCTCCACCAGCCATGGTGGTACAGGTCTGTAATCCCAGGACCTCCGCAAAAGCAAGAGGATCAAGAGATTGTGGTCAGCCTGGACTACATACCTGTCTACTATCCTGTCTCAAAAACCAAACAAAAAAAATTTTTAATGCATATATATTCCCAGCATCTTATGATTAGTTAGCATGATACATCTTTATCCATTCCTTTTCTTTTAAACTACCTGTATCTTTATATTTAAAGTAGGTTGGGGGATGGGGAGGAGGCTGAGTGGGAGAGACAATGAGGGAAATATAAATAATGTACAATATAGGTCTGATTGGAATTGTCACTTCGAATCCCCCCAGTAAAATGAATATATCCTAATAAAAATTTATAATAAAAAAAAAAGAAATAAAGTAGGTTGGGGGGGGTTGTGGTTGTTATTTTGAGATATGGTATCGCTATGTAGCCCAACTAGCCTCCAGCTCAAAATCCCCCTGCCCAGCTAAAGTGGGTTTTTTATGTAACATATAGTTGGGTCTAGTTTTTTTTTTTTAATACTTTCTGGCAATCTTGGTCTTTTAACTGCCATATCTAGGCAATTCACATTTAATGTGATGACTTATATCACTGATCTAATACTTAACCATAGTTTTAACTTGTCCATTTGTTGCACTTGTTCTTTGTTTTTTTTTTTTCTTCCTCTCTTTTTCTGCCTTCTCAGGCTTCAATTGAGCATTTTATGTAATTCTATTTTCTCTTCTCTCTTAGCCTATAATTATGCTTGTTTTAAAATTTTAAGTGGTTCCTTAGAGTCTGTAATATACATTCATACTAATTTAAGTTCACTCTCTAATAACACTCTACCACTTCAAAGATCTACACAACATGGATGAACATCCCTCATTAAATAGACACAAAAACCCTCAACAAAATATAGTAGTTTCCTCTTATCTGTGCATGATATGTTCCATACTTAACCTCTGTGGATGTTTGCAACTGAGGACAGTACCATACAGAACCCTGTATAGATGACTTTTTCCTATACATACACACCCATGATAAAGTTTAGTTTACAAATTAGGTATAGTAAGAGATCAATAATAATAAGATACAACAATCAACAATAAAAATTGTGTGAATGTGGTATCTCTGTCTCTAAAATATCTTACTGTACTTCCACCATTTCATTTAAAGAAAGTACTTACAGCTTTTCTTTGGCCTATCTGAGTCACCAGCATCAGTGCCTTTGCGCTTAAGGGCCGTTATTAAATGATCTAAGGGTTACTTGAATAAGCAGTGCTGTGACAATCAACCTGATAACCGAGACAGCTATTAAGTGACTAAAGGACTAAATACCGTGTGAATACGCTGGGCAGGGACTGAGTCACACCCTGGGGAGGATTTTCAAGCTACTCAGAATGGTGGGTAACTTAGAACTTATGAATGGCTTATTTTGAAATTTTCCATTTAATAGTTTTGGACCAAAGTTGACTACAAATACCTGAAACCACAAAGGTGAAACCACGAATCAAGGTGGGGGGGGGTAGGGAACTGCTGTATTAGGAAACTGAATCCAGAAACATAAAGCAAATTATATACCAACGTAAAGTGGGATTATTCAGGGATGCTAGCCTGGTTTCATATTCAGAAACCACTTAATGTAACCTATGAAAAATAATGAACTAAGGGAAAAAAATCACATGGTTGTATGAATTGATACAGAAAAAAAAAGTCCAACAAAATTCAAAACTCATTCACGAGGCTGGAGGCTTGTAGAGCACCTATCTAGCAAATGTAAAGCCCTGAGTTCAAACCCCAATCCCACCAACAAAAATCCTTATTCATGATAAAAACTCAACAAATTAGGAATAGAAGATAACTTTGAACTTGATAAAGACCACCTCCAAAGCCAGACATGGAGGTACATGTCTGTAATCCCAGTACTGGGGAGGCAGATGCAGGAAGGTCTCAAGTTTGAGTCAAGCCTTGGTGGACTACATAAGAGTTCCAGGCCATCCTGGGCTATAGCATGAGATCCTGTTTCAAGAATATTGACAGAAAGGAAAAAAAAAAAAAAAGAAAAGACCACCTGCAAAAAAACCTAACTCCATCCAGGAGCAGTGGTACATGACTGTAATCCTAGCACTCAGAAATCTAAGCTATAAACCAGGTGCTGGTGGCTCACACTTGTAATCCTACTGAGGAGGCAGAGATCAGGAGAATGTGGTTCAAAGCCAGCCCCAGGCAAATAGTTCAGGAGACCTTAGCTTGAAAACACCCAACACAAAACAGGGCTAGGGGATTGGTTTGAGTGGTAGAGCACCTGCCTAGCACTGAGTTCAAACCCCAGTGCTGCCAAAAAAAAAGGCTGGGCTACATAATGAAATTAATAAAAATTAAACTATAGATAACATCACACTTAGTGGTGAAAGATTATTTGTTTTCTCCTTAAGAGCAAGAACAAAGCAAGGTTGTTTGCTCCCACTACTTTTACTCAATGAAGTATTAGAAGTCCTAGGCAGCACAATAAGGCAAGAAAAGGAAATGAAAGGTCTGGGATGGTGGAGTGACTCAAGCAGTAGAGCATCTGCCTAGCAAGTCTGAGGCCCTGAGTTCAAACCCCAGTACCACCAAAAAAAAAAGGTATGCAAATGCGGGAAGAAAATATTTGTAAATCACATCACATATCCTATAAAGGACTCATATAGGAAATACATAAGAGACCTTTCAAATCTCAAAAGTTAAAAACAAACAAAAAGTCCAATTGGGCAAAAATGGACAAAAGACATGAACACACATTTTATCAAAAAAGTTGTAGAGATAAAAACATATTAAAATATGTTCAACATCAATACCCATTAGAGAAATGCAAATAAAGACCATGATAAAGTATCACTAAATATATATTAGATAAAATGAAAAAGCAAACCAGGATGCAGAAAGCTGTGTCATTCATACATTGCTGGTGGGAATGTAAAATGATATAGTCACTCTTGAAAATTGTGTGGCAGTTTCTTAGAAAACTAAACATATACTTACCATATGATTGAGCAACCATACTTCTTGACATTTATTCCAGAGAAATAAAACTGTGGCAAAGTGAAAAGTATGTCCACACACAATCTTGTATGTAAGTGTCTCTAGCAGCTCTGTATGAAATAGCCTTAAATTAGAAACAACTTAAATGCTCTTCAACGGGTGAATTGTCAAACTGTAGCACATCCATACCAGGGAATACTACTCAGCAAGAAACGAGCAAATTATTGATATACTCAAGAACTTGGAAGACTATAAAGGACATTTTTTTTGAGATAGAGTCTTGCTACATAGTCCAAGCTGGACTTACACTTGTGAACCTCCTGCCTCAGCTACCTGAGTGCTAGGATTGCAGGTGTGTACTAGCCCCCACTTGTATAATATTATTTTTTATGGAACACTTCACAAATTTGTATGTTATCCTTGTGCAGGGGCCAAATTAATCTTCTACATATCATTCTAATTTTAGTATATGTGCTGCTGAAGCAAGCACTATGTAATCTTCTTGAAATGAGAAAATTACAGAGATGGAGTGGGATTGCCAGGAGGTGGGACTGAGAGAAGGAGGGATGGATGTGGCTACAAGAAGCACGAGAGAGCCTTGGGATAATGGGATGGTTCCTGTATCTTGATTGTGGTGAATTGACACATGGTTTGGATATAGAACTAAAAGTACGCAAGATGTTATCAGTGGGGAAAAATGAGTGAGTGAAGGACCTCTATGTATATATTTTAAACTTTCTGTGACTCTACAATGATTTTTTTATTTTAAAAAGGAGAATAAGTTATTCATACCTGCAGTAACCTGGATGCTAAGATCAAAGGATGTGTATTGCACGATTCCATTCATGCAGCATTCTTGAAATCAGTTATGGAGATAAGAAGTCAGTGGTTTCCGTGGATTAGGGGTGAGGGAGAGTGTGGATAGCACATGTGGGATCTTCCTGGTGACAGAACGCATGCATGAGTGAATGTCAACACTGATACATGTGAGTAAGGCTGTGTGTTATTGTACATTTTGTCACTTTCCTGTTTTCATATTGTACTATTTCTTTGAAAGGTGTTGCCATTGGAATAAACTGGGTGAAGAAGGTATATGGCGCCTTTCTGTATTATTTTTGCAATTTCATTTGAATCTATAATTATTTCAAAATTTTAAGAATAATAATTTTAAACCAGGCATCAATGGCTAATGCCTGTAATCCTAGCTACTTGGGAGGCAAAGATAAGGAAGATTGTGGTTCCAGACCAGCCTAGGCAAAAAGTCCATGAGACCTGATCTCAACAGAAAAAGCTGGGTGCAGTGGCACATGGCTCTCATCCCAGTTGCTGCAAGAAGCATAAATAGAAGTCCTACAGTTCAGGCTGGTTTGAGCAAAAAGTAAGACCCCATCTCCAAAATAACCAGAGCAGAAAGGTTTGGAGGAGTGGCTCAAGAGGCAGAGCTCCTGCATAGCAAGTGGGAAGCCCTGAGCTCAAACCCCAGTCCCACCAAAAATAAATAAATAAATAAAATAAATTAAAAACTTTGAACTCCAAAATTCTACTGGTAGGATGCAGGTTGAGAAAACTATTCAACTGCAAATACACACACAAAAAAGAAGGGCCCACTAAGAACAAAGGGTCCAAGGGCAAAGTCAAAATCCTAGTAGGCTCATGCCTGTAATCATAGCTATTCAGGAGGCAGAGATCAGGAGGATCGGGGTTCAAAGCCAGCCCAGTAAATTGTTTAGTGAGACCCTATCTTGAAAAACCTCACCACAAAAAAAGGGCTGGCTGAGTGGCTCAAGCAGTAAGAGTACCTGTCTAGCAAGTGTGAGGCCCTGAGTTCAAACCCCAGTGCTGCCAAAAAAAAAAGTCCTGGTAGGAAGGGGTAGGTGAAGGGTAATGAGGGAGGTGATTATGGTCAAGGTACATTATATACATGTATGAAAATGTCATAATGAAACACATCATTTTGTTCAATTAATATATGCTAATTTTAAAAAGAAAAAAAATCCTAGTAGGATTTTCTATTGAATCAACAATAACCAAAACCATTTTGAAGAACAAAAACAGTTGGAGAACTCACTATCTGTTTTCAAATGTTACTATAAAGTTACAGTGATCAAGACAGATGATAAGATTTACTATAAAGGAATGAAGAGAATATGTTTCTGGTAAAAGGAAGGACATACAGACCAAAGGAACAGAGCAGTCTACAGCTAGAAACACACGTATTGTCAAGTGACTTTTTGTTTTCGAGTGACTTACCATGTCTCACTAAGTAGCCCAGGCTGCCCTCAAATTCATAAGGCTGGCCTCCTGCCTCTGCCTCCGAGTGCTGGGGCTGTAGGCATGCAGCCCTATGCCCCACATTTTCAGCAGTTTCTTAGAACGTTAAGCATGCAATTACCATTTGATCTAGTAATTCCATCCCTAAGTGAATAAAAACCTGTATTCCTACAAAAACGTTAGTAACTTTACTTATAATCACCGAAAACCAGAAACTAGTCCAGATGTCCTTTAATGATTAGATAAACATATTTGTAGAATGAAATACTAGTCAACAATGAAAAGAGAGAAACACTTAACATGTGTGAATCTCAAGTGAAAGAAATCTGAATTCAAACGCCTGCGTATCACAAGATTCTATCTATACAACTGTCTAGAAAGGGCAAAACTAGATGGACTGAAAACATGGGTTGTTGTCAGGGCTGGGAGTGGGAAGAGGAGTTAACAGCATGGAGATGCCTTGAGGGAACTCAGGGAAATGACAAAACCATTCTACACTGTTGTGGCTATGCAATTTTATGTATTTGTCAAAACTTACAGAACTGTGCACTAAAAAACTAAGTATTCCTGTATGTAACATATACCTCAACAAACCTAAGGAAATCAAAGCACAAAGTATGAGATGAAACAAAACAAAAGTGGAACCACACACATAAGGATGGCCATGATTAAAAACAAAACAAAACACCCCAACTGTTGGGCACAGGGACTCAAGCCTGTGATCCTAGCTGTTCTGCAGGCACAGTCCAGACTGCAGTTCAAGGCCAACCTAGGCAAAAAGCTCATGAGAACTCCATCTCAACCAATGGCTGGGCTCAGTGGCACATGCCTGTCCTCTCAACTACAGGGAAGCTAAGTAGGAGGATTAAAGTCCAGGCCCACCCAGGTATAAAGTAAGATGCTATTTAAAAAAAAAAAAAAAACAACCAAAGCAAGCAAATAAATAACCAAAGCAAAAACGGCTGGCAGCATGGCTCAAGTAACAGCACACCTGCCTGGCAAGTGCATGAGGACCTGATTTCAACACCCCCACACCAAAAAAAAAAAAAAACCACCAAAAACCAACCCCTCCCCACCAAAACCAACAGAAAATAAAAAGTTTTGGTGAGGGTGTTGGGAAATTTGAACCCTGTGCACTGTAGGAATATAAAATGGTACAGTCACTGTGGAAAGCAGTATGGTGATTCCTTATAAAAATTACAGATACCAATACTGGAATGGGTGTACAACTCAGGGGTAGAGTCTGTGTTCAGTGCTACAAGGTGAGCATGGGCCCAGTCCCCAGTAGCACGCACACACACACACACACACAGGATCACCATACAATACAGCAATTCCACTTCTGGGAATTTTATACACCCAAAAGAACTGGAAAGCGGGTCTGAAAGAGATATTTGTACATCCATGCTCATAGCAGCATTACTCACAATAGCCAGAAGGTAGAAAGAACCCAATGTCCATTGGTTGATGAATAAATAAACTATATGCAGTATATAATACAACAGAACACTATTTAATCTTTAAAAAGGAGATTCTGATACATATTACAACATGAACAAATCTTGAAGACATTATGCCAAGTGAAACAAGCCAGTAGGTTCTAAAAACATTTTGCTGGTGTTGACAGCAAAATGGTGTTTTCAGAAGACCTTGGTCCTTGTGTTCCCTAGTGGAAGAATTCAAGCAGAACACGTGGGTATGAATGGGGTTTATTAAAAGTTAGGAAAGGAAATACAAAGGGAGCATGGTGAACACAGGTGGAGTCCTCTGGCAAAGAGAGCATGCTTTTTCTTTTTCAGGTGTTTTTAGAACCTACACTAACCCACGGGGAGGGCAAACCCAGGAGATTCCCATCCAATAATGAATGAGTGGGGAGGGACAGGGGCCGTTCCCAGCCAGGTGCGGGTGTTCTGGGTCATCCCCAGACAACCTCCATGAGCTCCAAACTTTCCCTAATTCTAGCCTGTGTTACTGGAACCTGACCTAACTGCCTGTGCCATTCTGTCCTAGTCTAGGCTTCTTTTCTTTAATGCTTATATTATTTTATAAGATTTTATTTTTTAGAGTAGTTTTAGGTTTATAGCAAAAATTAAATAGAAGGTACAGAAATTTCTCATAAACCCTCTGTCCTTGCATATGCATAGCCACCCCCTATTAACTTCTCCAACCAAATGGCCCATTTGTTACAACTGATGAATAATGACACAGTCTCATCACCCAGAGTGCATCCTTTACATTATTTCTCCCTCTTCATGTTGGACATTGTATGGATTTAGACGAATGTATCCAGCATTGCATCATACAGAATCATTTCACTGCCTTAAAAATTCCCTGTGCTTTACCTATTTATCCCTCCCTCGGCACTAATCCCTGGCAACCACTGATCTCTATACTCCTTCATAGCTTTGCCTTTTCAGGAGTGTCGTGTAATAGAAATCATGCAGCATACAGCCTTTTGGTATTGTCTTCTTTTTCTTAGTAATAGCATTTAAGATTCCTCCAGGTCTTTTGTTTTTGTCCCTTTTGGTTGTTTGTTTTATTTTTTCCCTCCAGGTCTTTCCATGGCTTGACCATTCACTTCTTTTGGGTGCTAATTAATATTCCATTGTCTAGAAGTATTACAGTTTATCACTCATTTATTTTAAGAGCATCTTGTTTGACTTCAGGTTTTGTCAATTATGAATAAAGCTGTTATAAACATCTGTGTGCAGGTTTTTATGTGGGCATGTGTTTTCAACTCCTTTGGATAAACACCAAGGAGTGCAATTGTTGGATCATGTTTAATTTTGTGAGAAACCACCAAGTTGTCTTCCAAAGTGGCTGTCCCCTGACAGCACTGTTGGTTTTTGCTGTTTGTTTGTTTGTTCTCCCAGACAGGCTTTCACTATGTACCCCAAACTGACCTTGCAGTCCTCCTGCCACTAGTGCTTCGATCACAGGCATGCGCTACCACACCTGGCTCAGTCAACACTTTTTACTCATCTGCCTCCTTCCCTTCTGAAGCTGTACACATTGAAACAATTCATCCCCAAGGGACCACAAAGTCCTCAGCAATGTACATCAGCAATGGCTCACAAAGAAATCTTCCATCTTGTTTAACCCTCCCATTTACACAGAAAAAAAAAAACCTCTTATGGGGAGAGAGACTTAATAACACACATCTGGTAAACTTTGAAGACTAAGTCTAAGGCTCTTAAACGAGAAAACTTTACTCCTTTTCTTTAACTGTGGCAAAATACACAGAACATGAAATTTGCCATCCTAACCATTTTTAGGTGTCAGTTTGCTGACATTAAGTGTAATTGTACTATTGTGCAACCATCACCACTGCTCATGTCTAGAACTCTTTTCACCTTGTAAAACTTAAACTGCACCCATCAAACACTAACTCTCCACTTACCCCTCTCCTGCCACCTGGTGACCACCACTTTTCTTTCTGTCCCTATAAATGTGACTACTGTGGGTGCCTCATATAAGTGGGTCTGGAGCATATCCAGTGCTCTCCAGACCCTCAGAACAAACTGCGAGCTTAAGCTTCTCAGTCTGGTTTCCATGCACTTAATGATCTAAGTCTTGCTCATGTCTCCAGTATCAACCCCTGCCACTCAAAGCCTCTACTTTCTCTTTTACTTTTTTTTTTTCAGTCTCTACTTTCTAGTCCAGCAAGTTGCAACTGTTCAGAATTCCATTCCATACCTACAATCTTTAAACTTCCTCCAGTGAGAATGCCCTACTCACTTCACACCTCTTTGCCCGGCTATTACTTAGCCTTCATTCTTCTTCATCATCTTTAGGAAGACTTCCCTGATCTTCTCAGGTTGGGTTGGAGGCTTATCACACATAAAACTACACATTTTATAAAACATACCTATTAGCACTGTCCTAAGCTCTGGGAGTTTATCAGTGAATGAAACAGATAGGAATCCCTACCCTGGAGGAGGCTACAAGCTAGAGGAGCCCTCTCCCTTTGGCCTGTGAACTAGAAGAGAGGGACCTGCTGCCTGGACTGCTGCTGTCCTTCGTGCTGAGCACATGGTGGGTCCCAGCCCTGATGCCCAGGGGCTGAGGGGCAGCTGTAGATGAGTCTGATGCAGCCCACCAGGCACCCAGAGCCCCATAGTAGCTGGTCTAGTAGACTCCAACAGGTAAGAGGTGAAATCGTTCTAGCAAGAAGAGGGATGACCATGCAGGCAGGAGAGGCCAAAGAGTGCTGGTGTTGACAGGAGGAAGATAGGACTGGGATGTCTTCCTCCTGTCACTCCTCGTTTTCTCTCCTGAACTAGTTTAACGTCTCCCCTGCCACCTCATCTTCACTCTAATAATAAAAGACACTTACCCTGAAGAAGCTATTCTTGGTGCCTCACCCCTCAAAAGCAGAGCAGAGTGCTCCCTCTGCATGCATACAAGCAGGGTGGTGTGGAGTGGGTCCCAGGCTTTGCTGGGTGTCAGTTTGGCCTACTGAATGGGATGGGGTCTGAGAAGCTGTTTCTTATGAGCTCCTCAGGCCATTCTGAGGCAGTTAGCTAGGCACAGGGTTTCAGAGCTGCCATTGTCCTTCAAAGCCTGTCATGATCTGTCCCCAATCCTCCACAACTTCCTCTTTGCTTTCATCTTCTGCCACCACCATTCTCCCCTTCCCTCGTTTTCTTCAGGTCTCTGCTCAAATCTCAACTTGTTGGTGAGATTTGTTCCCACATCACACTTGTTTTGTTGGGTTTTTTATTTAGTTAGTTTTGAAACAGAGTCTTGTTATGTAGCCTAGGCTAAAATTCATGATCCTTCTGCCTCAGCCCTCCAAAATGCTGGGATTACAGGGGTGCACCACCATGCCCACATTTTTTTTTTTGTAGTACTGGGGATTGAACTCAGGGCCTCACGCTTGCTAGGCAAGCGCTCTACTACTTGAGGCACATCCCCAGCCCTTTTTCAATGATAGGGTCATTCACTTTTTCCCTGACTAGCCTCAGGTCACGCTCTTCCTACCTCTACCTCCCGAGTAGCTGGGGCTAAAGGCATGCATCACCACATGCAGTCCCAGCCCACACTTTTTAATATAGCAAATTCTCTACTTTTGCACACCTTATCCCCTTTACTCTGTTCACTTTGCTCCAGCTCCATTTGACGTAACAGTGGTGCCCTGAAGCTGACTCATAAGAGCTCACAAAAATCTACTATTACACTTTGAGGAAATTTTCAGGCTAGTCATTAAACACAGCCATCATTAACCTGTTATATAAACTTATAACTAAATAAGTGATACTAAAAACCAAGGTGAAAACTATTCAAACACATTACTTTTGAACATTTTTGTGGTGAAACAAGTAGTTTACTAGAAAAGGAATCTAGTATAACAGGATAAAAGTGGAGAGAAATGAGGAAAAGGGGAAGAAACATTTCCTCCTCCCCATTCAGAAAATGGGAGTAAAAATTCCTTAAACTTTTTTTTTTCTTTTGGTGGTACTGGGGTTTGAACTCAGGGCCTCACTAGGCAGGTGCTGTACCACTTGAGCCTCCCTGCCAGACCTTTTTTGTGTCCAGTATTTTTGAGACAGTCTCAAGAACTATTGACTGGCTGGTCTCAAACTTGGATCTTCCCAATGTCTGTCTCCTGAGTAGCTAGGGCTACAGGGGTGAGTACAGGTGCCTGGCCTCCTTGAACTTTTTAAACTATCATTTATTATTGTCTGTCTGCTTCAGATCCTTCACATCTGCATATCTGCATAATAGAAATAGATATCAGCATATATCATTGATTGTATGCTGCTGTGCATTTCTGCCCTACTTACTCTGAGTTTAGTGAGATCAATTGGTAACTTGAAATCAGTAGTGGTAGGAGTACATCACAAGAATAAGGAAGATTGACAAATTGGGTTTTAATTGTTTTGGTGATTATCTGGGCCAAGTATTGGCATGGGACAAATGCTGCCCACCCACTGCTTTTGTAAATAAAGTTTTATTTCAACATAAACATGTCCATTCACTTACATATTACCTACGTGTGCTTTCACACTACAATAGCAGATCTGGGTAGTTACAACTGTGAAGCCTGAGAAGCCTAACATATGGCCCTTTACAGAAGAAAAATGTTAACCCCTGGTTAAGCCTTAAGAAAGTGATGGTGAGGTGACTCTGGGACAGAGGGAAAGTCAAATAGATTTTCCTCCAAGGGCTGGTGCCTCCATCTCCAGGTATCTGGCCCTAGGTACAAAACTGCTTTCTCCTCCTGTGAGGCCAGACAACATGAAGGCAGGCAGAATATGAGGAACCATGAGGAAATGGAACTAGTGCCAGTGGGTACAAAAGAGCCCCCCCAGAGACCCCTCCACAACATTCCAACCTGGAGACTGAGGTCTACCCCACCCTCAAAGAAAGAGGGAACCACTTCTCATTCAATCATTCATTCATTCATTCCTTCACTCATCAGTCAACAAAATGTTACTGAGTGTCTAAAAAAAAGTAATGGAGAAAATGTTAATAATGCAGAGTAATTGTAAAAGTTATTATGTGGTGGATAGCAAAAAAAATTTAGAAAATGTACTTCCAGTATTCAAAAATATGGTTCAGTTCAGCAGTCAATCAGGCCACTGATGGGTGAATGAAACTCCAACATCTTTGTTTCACTTTAGTACAAATGAAAGCACCAACATTCATGTTGGTACTATATTAGTTTATCCATTATAATCGTATATTACTATGGATAGAAAGAAGAGTTAGGCAAAATCCAAGAAAAGCATACTTTAAGAAGTAATTGGCTAAACTGGGCAGAGTGGTTCACACCTGTAATCCCAGCTACACAGGAGGCTGAGGCAGGAGGATTTATGAATTTGAAGCCAGCTCTGGGTAACAGAGTGAGACTCACATCTCAAAAAGAAGAAAAAAAGTAATTGAATAATGGAATTTATGATAAAGAGTATTATAAAATTTTATTATTTGAAGATTTCTATCAGTGAAATTTATAATAAACTCACACTGTTTTGGGCTGAATACTTAAACATTTATAAGCATACACATGGTTTTGTTTCCCTTCCTCTAGAATGTAAGCTCCTTGAGTTAAGACTCTCCCTCCCTCCATTCCTTCCTTCCTGTTTTGTTTTGCTCTGGTCTGGTGATTGAACTCAGGGCCTTGAACTTACTAAGCAGGTGCTCTACCACCTGAGCCCTGCTCCCTGCCCTTATTATTTTTTGGATAAGGTCTCATGTTTTTGCCTGGGCAGGCCTTGATTTTGATCTATTTATGCTGCCCATGTAGCTGGGGTGACAAAAATTCACCACCATACCTGATTTATTGGTTGAGATGGAATCTCTAATAATAACCAATAACCTTTAACTGTGATCCTCCCAATCTCCTGTTCTGAATAGCTGGGATTATAGGTGTGAGCCACAGTGCCTAGCTTAGATTAAGAATTTCTTTATTCCATCACTTAGAAAAGAACCTGGCATGCAGCAATACATGTGACATGACTGAACAGATGGGCAGTTTGGGAACTCATTTTCATGGGTTGATTATGAGGTCTTGGTTAGGTTCCCAGCTCCACCATCATCCAGTTTGGTGGCTCGGGTAAATTATTTAACGTATTTAACCTTGTATGCCTCATTTGAAAAGAGGGTATAAGCCTCTTCCCCCGCAGAGAGGTTTTGACTGTATGTTCTGCCTGTCACCTATTGTGCGTGTTTCCCCACAGGTACTCCCTGGAGACCCAGCCCTGCTACTGTCACACATTTCAGTGATGTCACAGCTCCCCTGCCTGGCAGCGCCAGCACCACCATGTGATGCCCAGTCTGAGTGCTGGCTGAGCTGAGAGGGACAGGGTGCAAGTGCTGCCCACTCCAGTCTTCCTTCTTAGTCTTTAAGGCCTCACAGCCCCAGCATGAGTCCATCTGTAAGGAAGAGGCCCAAGAAAAGGGTGGTTTCCAAGGTCAGCCTTTGGACTGGAACCTGGGTGATGTCAGGAGCTCAGAGAATCCAGCCACACCAAGGACTACTAGCCCACGGGGAAGGCTAGGGTAGTCAGGAGAGTTAAAATTATCAACCCATTTCTGTCTCCAAGTCAAGGTGACAAAACTCCCAGTCCAGGAGGGTCAAGCCATGCTCAGCCAAATGAAGAGGCATAATGGAGACGTTGGCAGGTGGATAATTGCTCTTGAGCTAGTTCTCTCTCCTTCTCTGTCCCTCAGATGCAAGACCAGAAACTGCGGGACAACATAAAGGAGCCTGCCAGCAAATTAATTGAACTGAGCCGACTTAAAATGGTGAGAGACTCCATTTTGGCCCCAGCTTAGGGGAGCCTGAGTGTTCACACAGTGCTGCCCCTGGTTGCCAGGTTGAATGGCTCAGAGGAGTCCACAGACTGAGCCCTTGCACTGAGCTGAGCCAGACGCAGGGGAGTGTGGGGGGGCTATACCAGGATTGCTGGAGCCTCTATTTTTCTGTTTTCTTGCCCCTCACAGGTGTTAAGAAACTTGTCGCTTTTGAAGCTATTCAAGAGCTCAAATGGCCGGATCCAAGAACTGCATCACTTGGCCAGAAAGTGCTGGAATTCAATACTCAGGTTTCCGAAGATTCTCGAAATTTCCTCTGGGTGAGTTCTGCCCACTGGTGACTCCCACGGTGGATCCAATGGCTGTCTTTACTGAGAACAGGCACTGCGCTAAGGAATTTAAACAGCAGTCTAATTTTCAGAAAGGCTTTGTTTAACAGGTGTTTATTGTACCTATTTTTACTAATAGAAACTGAGGCAAAAGAGATTAAGTGACTTAGCTCATTAAGTGAACTGATATATGGCAAAGTCATTCCTCTCTGAAACCAGAGCTGTGGCCATAGCAGAGGTCATAACCCAATTAGAAGCCTAACCACAAGCTGGGGTACTGAGTGAAGGGGAAGAGTCTGTCCTCTTCCCATCAACTCAACTCAGAAATTGACTTGCAGATTGGCTTCTGAAGTCTGTGGACTAGTATTATCTTGTTGGGACTCAGTTCCTCTTCAGTCACATCAGAATTCTAAGGCAGTCCACATTTATTAGGTGCCAGCTGTTAGGCAGGCACTCTACCATTTGAGCCACACCCACAGCCCAAAGTGCCAGCTGTTGTGCTAAGTACTTTATGAGTATGCTCCCAATTAGTTTACTCTTTATAATCACCCTAGGTAGACAGAATTACCCCAGTTTTATAGTTAAGGACACCTGGGCTCGGAGAAGTTAACTTTCTTACCCAATCCAGACGAGTTAAGCCTGTTTTTCTGACTCCAAAGCCTGTACTCTATCATCATGAGAATAATGGGCTTGACTGTGAGCACTCACTCAGCAGTGGTCACATTTCCATTGCCTATACCACAACTACCTCGAGCCGAGCCTGAGGTCTCACTTCTCACCAAACAGCTAGGATAAAGGAGGATGTGCTAGGATGGGGCTTTGCAGGGCCCAATCTATTACAGACACCCTTGAGAGAGACTTCTTCCAGCATGTGATACCTGTTAACTCTTCCTCTGGGCTCTTCTCTCTAGATTTGGCCTCCTAAGCATAGGCAGTCAAGAAACAACTGGAAGGAACAGGAGCATGTAACCCCATAGTCTTCCTGAGCAGTGGAGCCTCTCTTCAACCATCTGTCCCCAGTCCCCAATTGCGTTGTTGTTGGGGGGGGGGCGTTATTTTGTCCTCATCCTGGCCCCTACCCCGAAACATGTGAGAGCACTGGAGATAACCTCCTCAGAACCCCACAGTTTCTTGGAATACAATTTGGAAGGAACACTGGACCGTTTCCCTTCTCAACTGAAGTCCAGAGAGACAGACCCTAACCTAGTGGCAGATGCAGATAATACATATTCCTACATGCCCTGACTACTGGTCATCCCTTCTACCAAAATGAATCATGCTCTCTACCACCAGGCACAGGCCTCTGGGCAGTTAGAGAAGTCTCTAGCTTTTGTAACAGGTTCCCCTGTGCTAGCTACATAGCAACTATCTTGGGACCAGGGCCTTAATCCTGCTCTGCTGACAGTCTTTCATCTTTCTGTCAGGGACAACAATATCTGCAATAAAGTGAAAGAAAACAATGAGCTCCAGGAGGCTAGATCCCTTGAAAAACAAATGGAGTCTACAAGGGAACCTGAGGAGACAAGGCCCAAGAATTTGAGGCCCAAGGTGGGGACCAAGGCAAAGAGATCGCCTGTAGCAGAGCCATGGGAAGAAAAGCAGATGCAGCCTGAGGATCCGAGGACATCAAGCACAGGAGCTCACAGGCGGCAGCTGCACACTGGGGGCTCCCACGTCATCTTCCTGAAGACCTCCCACCACAGAACTCCTATGGGGGACATGAAGCTACTGGATGTAACTGACAAGTCCATCTGGTTTGAGGGGCTGCCCACACGAATCCACCTCCCAGGGCCCCGGATCATGTGTAGATCCTCCAACCTGCGCTGGGTCAAGCGCTGCTGTACCCGCTTCTGCTCTGCATCACTTGAGCTGTCTATGTGCCATCCATAGGTGGATGTGACAGTGCCACTGCCTGGCCCAGGTGAGGTGCAGAACCTGAGCCAGACCCAGAGCTGAGCCCTAGAGTCAGAGGCTCGGGAGCTGGAGTCTTGACAGGTGTGGCTGGCAGTGCTGAGAGGCTCTGCCTTCATCCTCAGAGGGCGAGCCATTCAGAAAGGCCACACAGAGGATAGGAGCTGGGCCAAGGCCTCTCAGGATGCAACTAGGGGCTCTGGGGAAGGAGGGACCCTGAAAGTGCAGTTTGAAGCAGGTCATCTCATTACCTGGAGGCCTTGGGAGGAGTGGGAACTGCTGTGCCTCTGAATCTTACAGTCAAAGGTTTAAACAAGTTTAGGGAGTTCTAAATGTGGCAGGAAGAAATGGCCAAGTTGGGTTTTGCTGCACCTTATCCCCTCTTAGATCAAATCAGCTCTCTGTCTGATGGACAGAGGGACATCCTCTTAACCATTCATGCACCCTGATATGCTTCAAATAAGATTTAATAAAAAGTTCCTTGGGGGAGGGGAGAATACAAGGCTTCAGCCCTCTGTAGGATAACTGAGGTCCCAGGAAAGGAAGGGGTGACTAGCTCCTGAAAAGTCAATCTTCTCCAAAACCCGCCCCAGACACCTGATGCATCCTGTCTCTATGCTCTCTGGGAGTAGTCTTAGCGCCTTAACACCAGAGGTCTCTGCACGCAGGTGGTGTGACCCTGGACGGGAACCTGATGTGTGAGGACAGGATGGAGATCTACAATCAGCTGAACGGGAGGGATGGGCGGGAAAATTCACGAGTCTACAAATAAAATCTCCCATATGGCACTGAAGAATACTACCGCTGGCTCTGCCTGTTTGGGGCTGGGAAACATGGAGCACAGAGGCCCTCGGGGAAGGCAGGGAGGGAGTGTGTGTGTGTCACAACTTCCAGCTCCCCCTACTCCAACCATCAGTCTAGAAATGGAACAAAGAAACCTTCCTCCTTCCCACCCTGTGCTCCCCGCCCTGCGATCTGGACTCCTCATGGTGCACTCTGTGAAGTCAGAGAACACACGTTGTGTGCAAGGCGCCTCACAATGGTCCTGCACGCCAAGGAGTGGAGGATACCACGTCACGGAGATAGCAAGTGACCTACTCAGGATCATTCAGATAGAAAGTGGAAGAAGCAAAAACTAACCTAGGTCTCCTAGCTACTCGCCATTTCATTTTCCCAAGAAAGGAAAAAAGTGCAAGGGACGCCACTAGGCGATTAGAGTAGTTCCAGTATCCAGCAGGCCTTGCGCCCTAATTATGAGTGCCTCTGGTGTCAAGAATGGATGTCACTTGCCCTCCAAACGCGCCCCACCTGGATCACAGATGACAGAAAACACCAGGTCAAGAGGAGGAGTTAGCGCTTCGTCCCTTACTGCTCCATTGTGACAAGGCAAGTCCACTTTCAACCCCAACCCCGGGGCGACCCCATTCTGTCGGGAACCCTCTGTAAGCAGAAACAATAGGTTCCTCATCAAGCAGTTGACAGCAAAGCTGAGGAGCTCGGGTTTTCTCCGGACTGCAATCCTCCCTAAGTCCGGAGGCAGACCGCGCAGAGCATGTAGAAGATACCTCCAGAGAGCAGCAGATCTGTCGAGGGGCCCAGAAACCTGGAGAGGCATGGCAGTCATCATGAGATCTCATTTGTTGAAGAGGGAGATCTAGGGAGGACTTCCCCCCACTTACTCCGCTGCTTGCACCTCTACTTCCCACTAGTGCGTGCTCCATGTCCTGGTATGACATCACTTAGGACCCGCGCCCCAGCCTGAGCCGGAAGTGCTCTGCGCTGCCAGGCTGCTGTTGAGTTTCCGCGAATCAGCCCTAGCTGCACGCTACCTAACTTTGGCAGAGCCCAATGGCCACCTAAGCGCCGCCCTTCGGTGCAGACCCCCATCCCGCCCCTTCGAGCGTAACAATGCGCACTCCCACCCTGCTTCCTGCTGTCTTCCCGCTCAGCTTGCACTTCAGACATTCTCAATAGTCTCCACTGTGATTCCTTTGCTGGGCATCATCGGTCCCATCAACACTGGAAAACAACCATTCCTCAGTCTTCCTTTCCAAGTTCCTTCTGTTCCATCAACCTGTGCGTGAACTTGTCTTGAGTGCACCATCGGGGTGGATAGCAGCGTGTGCTCAACCAAAAACGAAACAAAACTTTTGAAGCCCCCACCTGCGCCAGCCTTTCTGGCAGCATGTCCAGGGAAGGCTACAAGTGTAGGCCCAAAACGGGTGGACCTGGGCAAGATCGGCAACTTGCACTTTGGCCAGATGGCAGAGTTTGGCCCACAGGAATGCCACCCAGTATAGGGGAGGCCTATGTGCTCAGGCTGAGGCCCAGCATGACCAGGGGAGCAAAGGCTGCAGTACACTCTTCCAGCCTTATATCCGCCTGCCTCCCATAATCCCACAACTGGAATCTCTCCACTACCCACCTTCCTTTTAACTTCTGGGTTCAGTGGAGGAGGCCATCCCAGAAATGGCTAACAGTTAACTGGAGGAAAACTAAACTGTTTGAATCACAGCTTTATACTGAGTGGCTTTGAACAAGGTCACAGGTCCTCTTTGTGTCTGTTTCATCCGTTTTTAAAATAGGGACACTAAAATCCATTTCAGAGGGCTTGAATCCAATCAGGCTTAGGTAGGTGAAGCCAGTTTGTGGGGTGTTAAACAAATGTTAGCCTTTCCCCAAATCTCCTTCCTAGTCCTGCCATAATAAAGGCCTGAGGCAAGTCCTTGCTGTGTTTTCCCATAGCTACCTAACCTGCCTGCTTTTAGGAACTGGCTGCCTGTTTTTCAGCAAAAACAAACAAAACCTCAGCTGCTCTGTTCACATTTGCATTCTTCTGCAAAAATTGTGTCTTCATTCCTGAGACTGTCCCAATTGTCTGGATCAGGAACTACTCAAAACAAATGAAATTTGAAAATATGGCTTTTGAGGCAGATAGGCCTAGCTTTTTATCATCTGTACGATGTGGGGGAAAGTTCTTCATTAACAGGGCATGGTGGGGGGTGGAGAGAAGGGGATAGTGAATGATTCCTCTCACATTGAATTAAGTGAGACTGTGTATCAACCATATATAAATATACATAAATGCATAAAAATATACATTTGTGGGGCATGGCAGACAGGAACTCAATAGTTGGTGTCATTACCTGTAACTCAGGCAAGCATATCCCTTATGTAATCAGAAAATACATAGGCTCAGAAGAACACTCTCTCCTCTTTGGTAAAGTGGGGAAGCGGGTGGCTGCCTAATAACTATTGACAGAATTATGGATCACTTCCTATGTGCCATGCACTGTGATGCTTTATGCATGCTATCTCATTAAATCCTCACAAGAACCCAAGGAAGTAAGTAGTCTGTCCTCCTCACCCTTGAGTTCTGCACCCTTGGATTCAACCAACTGCTGATGGAAAATATTTGAAGGAAAATTTCACCCATATTAAACATGTATGGGCTTTTCTTTTTGTCATTATTCCCTAAACAATGTAGTATAACAATTATTTACTTTGTTTTATTAGATACTATAAGTGCTCTAGATAACATTTGAAGTATATGAGAACATTATAGGTTATATGCAAATACTACACAATTTTATTACCTTTTTAATGTTTTTACTATGCCATTTTATATAAGGGACTTGAACATTGTGGAATTCTGTATCCTCAGGTATCCTAAACTAATCTCCCGTAGATATAAAGGGAGGACTGTAAATTACCCTCATTTTATAAGTGAGGAAGAGGTAGGGTGAGATTAAGTAGTTTACTCAAGGTCTCACAGGTAGTTGTGGGGATTCTAGGGCTTAACCCTGTCCTCCCCTGCAGCTCTTTAAAGCCTCCCAGCACTGGGCACTTTAATTCCCTGACTTACACAGGTTGAGGCAGGACAGAGCTTAGCTCCCTTTACCCCCTACCACTTTCCTACAGAAAACCTCAAGCAAGACTGTGGCTTTTAACTTCCCAGGCATCCTATACCTTGAATCCATCTCTATGGCCCCTGCCCTGGGTCCCCAGAGGCACAGTGGTCTCTGGGCTGTAAGTACAGGGTGGTGTTTCACATCTGTGCATAGACTGCCCTCTGGGACAGAAAGAAGCTACCCTTACCTGGGAGTTAGAGGAAGGAGTCCAAGAAACTCAGCCTCTAGGAGAGCCTAGAGTACTCCCAGGAACTGTCTACCCCCCAGGACTTGGAGAAACCTGGAGTTTCCCACCAAACCTCACCATCCCCTCCCCGCCACGTCTACCAGCTACCATCAGGCTCCCATTAGGCTGATTTGGACAATATCCCTTTTTCTTTTTTCCCATCATCCTGCAGGGTTATAAACTATTTTGAGCACCAATTATGCAATAGTTTCTACTTTTCTTTCTGACTGGCCCATGGGGTACATGTGTAAAAGGAGGTCCAGACATCAGGCCCCTAGAAAGTAAAGTGGCATGTCAACTCAGTGGTGGACTGGGGTTTGGACTCAGGGCCTTCACCTTGATCCACTCCACCAGCCCTATTTTTTGTGATGGGTTTTCGAGATAGGGTCTCGTGAACTATTTGCCCAGGCTGGCTTCAAACCACGATCCTCCTGGTCTCTGCCTCCTGAGTAGCTAGGATTATAGGCGGGAGCCACTGGCACCCAGCTGGAGGTAGCTTTCGATCTAGATACTACCTGTTATATTTTGGAAATAAAATCATTGCCTACATTCTTGCAATCATTTGCAAATCTCTGGTCATATTTAGAATACTATTTGTTTTTCTTGAACAGCTAGTAATGTTTATAAAGCGCTATTCACCTCAGTATTTAAAACCTTAGACCCTTAGTATTTAAAACAATACAGTGGGATCAGAGGCATGATTGGAAAGTGATAGACTGTTTAATCAATCCAAACTAATACATCCCTAACTACCCACCTCGCAGAATAAACTTGTCACTACCAGAGCCCAAATTCTGGCACTGCCAGCTCCTAACAAGTAGCCTTAAGTTCCTTAGTTTTCCCGTCTGTAACATATTGATAGTATTTCCTACATCAGAGGGTTGTTGTGAAGATTAAGTGAGAAAGGAGACATGAAGCCCTTAGCTCTGATAGACTCCTTTTAAGCACTCAATAGATGTTATTTATTATTAAAATGGCAAGTATGTCACTGCCATTGCACAGTCCTCTTTGGGACGCACCTCTAGAAACTGTTCTTATTATTCAAAAATAAAAATCTTGTGAAGGTAACATATTTTTGGCAACTGTCCCTCAGCTTGGTCACTATATTATTGAAAGCTTAGCTGGGTGCCGGTGGATCATGCCTGTAATCCTAGCTACTCAGGAGGCAGAGATCAGAAAGATCGCCATTCAAAGCCAACCCAGGAAAATAGTTTGCACAACCCTATCTCAAAAAAAACCAAAAAAACCATCACAAAAATAGGGCTGGTGGAGTGGCTCAAGGTGTAGGCCCTGAGTTCAAATACCAGTACCTGCACCCCCCCCAAAAAAACAAAACCTTGGTTCATTTGACTTTTGGCAATTTCCAAAATCAAATTAACACTCAAGGGGCAGAAAAAAAAAATGGCATAAGCGCTGACACAAGGAAATCATAAAGAGCTGTTCCAACTAGAGCTAGAGCAACAGCAACCACAGTTCATCAACAGGGACAGTAGTCACACAAAGCTCTTCAAAATAGTTACACGTCTGCAGTTTGTGGTGTCCGGAGGGAAATCCACCAACCCAGCTATCCTTACCTCCTGTCTAGGAATCCTGCAGCCAGGATTATCATGTCCCATTAACAAGCTGCTTTTTTCCAGGTTGGCCACAGCACTGAGTTACCGAGGTGCCTCACTCTAGCACCTTCCCAACCTCTGCCCAGGCACGTTCACTCTTAGCCCTTCGTCCTGTCAGCCTCAATTCCCTAATCTGCAGGGCTGAGAGCCAGGAGGCTAGAAAATCTCTGTGGGGCAATGACAAAACTCATCTTTGTAAACCCTGACACTAAAAGCTGAAAACTAGCAGCTGTCTTTGGCAAGCCTCAGAGAAACCAAAGAGGAACACAGATGGTTTCAATGCAGAAGTAGGGCTAACTAGTGTGCTCCATTGCACCTGTTTAGAAATCACCAGCAAGTGGGGGGGCGAGGGTGTTAGGTGCTTTAGCAGCAGCTGAGTTTAGAAGTGGTGCAGGTGGAAGGGGTCACAGGAGTTCCCTGCTCTTGGTTTTTCTTTTCTTATCCCCCCCACCCCACCCCCTGACTTTTTTTTTCCTTTTTGAGACAGGGTTTCTGTGTGCAGCCCAGGTTGGGCTTGAACATGTGATTCTCCTGCCTCAGTATATACCACCCAGACCCAGCCCAAAATTTACTGTTTTAACCAAATGGAGGAATAATTCTGGGACCCAGAAAAGAAGGTGGCCTAATAATTCTTGCCTGGCTGTGATGATCTCTTTCAGTCCCAGCCATGGCATTACAGAGTAAGTATAGTCAGAACTCCAGAAAATACTGGATTTATGTACATAGGAAGGACAGCTGCAAGGCCCTTACAGAGGAAACTCCACCACTAAGGATAATCTTAGCAGCAAATTCCTACCCTCATCAGCACTATCAACACAGCCTGGGATGGAAAGCCGGGCTTTTTATTTTTGTGCACCCATCATACTCTTCCTACTGTAGAATTTCAAATAAGATAGGAAGAAGAAAATCCTGCCAGAACTGAGGTCCAGTGGGAGCCAGGGCACCATTGCTCACTTTATTATGAAGGTGAGACTGAAAGTGACGCTGAGAGTCTTCTCTGGACCCTATGGCCTGCTTTGTTGAGAGATGGCAGCAGGGTAGGGACCTGGTAGAGGGAACTCGAAGTTAGCCATGGGTTCTTGGGTATACACACGCATTGCAACAGTACAGATTATGTGTTTTCTTTGTGCTTGATGCCTCTGTCTGCCATCCTCTCCCTGACAGCAGCCTAGTACTTTGCACCTATGTCTCTTTCTGTGGCTGTGGACCTGGAAAGCAAGTGTTTCTCCAAACAGAATCACTGTAGTTTGGCAACATGGCAAAAGTAAAAGCTGTCCCAGGGAGGTAAGACATGACTATAAGAGTGGTTTGCTCCAATCAGCTATCCTTGATTTTTTTTTTTTAAACACGCTGGTGATAGATATGATGGCTCAAGGGTAACATGGTTCCAAATCTGTTATTACCCTCAAAGAGGTCCCCCTTTCTGACCTCCCAGATACCAAGGTTTCGGCAGATAGAGGCTATTCTTGCAGCTGTAATCCTGCTACTTGCCTTCTTGGCGGGGCCTCGCTAGCTCTCCATCAACAGAGACTTCACATTTCCAGGGTTCCTCTCAGACCTGGGCTAGACCTCACGTGGAGGGTCTGAGCAGCCCAAGGTGTTGGGAGCCCCAAGTGCCAGTAGAGAGTCCAAAAGGCCCGATTCTAGACATTAGATTTAGGGGCTGAGTTGAGGGGAATCTCCTTGAGTTCCGTCCGCATGCACAGGTACTCCCCGATGACGGCCATGAGTGCAATGCACACGGCTTGGACCAGCCACCAGGTCAGCGCCGAAGGGAAACGGGAGCTGTAGAACCAGCAGCCCAGGAGGTGAAAGAAATGGACAGTGACAGTGAAATCCAGGCACTGCTTCCCTCGCCGGATGAAGTACAGCAAGCCCAGGGCACTGTGGGGAGAGGACAGCAGCGAATTGTCACTGGGTTGTCCTGGCCTTACATTAGGTTATTTGGGGTTGGGAAGAGCTAGGATGATAGCATAGTGGTCAGACGCAAGCAAGGTAAGTGTGAAGCAAGGGATAGTACTAGATGCCTAGAGAAACCTGAAAGGTAATCAAGAGTGGATCAGGCTGAGTAGAAAATAAAAAGTATGAGCTTGATGATAAATGACAATTGACACTCAGGGAAATGCTGGGGATTGGTGGGGCTTCCGAAAGTAAAGTAGGAACAAGAGCTATTTGCATCTAGGCACATCTTATCATGCTGAAAGGGCAGCCTGGAATTAACTGATCTTCCCATTATTAAAGAGAAGCCAGAAATCTGACTTCTATAAAATATACTGACTTTCAACTAAGTGAAAAAAAAATGTTTTAAACACCATGTGTGGTCTGATGTCTATATAAGTCAAATGATATACCAGGGAGACAAAGTTAGGTCAAAATCAGCCCACCGATTTTCAACTTCGGCAGAAGGTCAAGAATAATAATGTACAAGGTACTGTTCTGTCCTTCCTGCGAATGAACTCATTTCATCCTTCTAACTATGAGGTGGGTAATATTATCAGCCCCACTTTAATGATGCACAAACTGGGACTTAGATTAACTTGTCCTAAGTCATTAGACTAGTAGTGAAACTAAGATTCAAAGAAGACAGTCTGCCTTCAAACTTTAGATCTTGATCACTATGCTAAACTGCTTCTCAAGAGACAGGCAATGGTCATGAGTAACCTTAGACATTACGTAGTCTAATCCCTGTGTACAGATAAAGAACCTGAGGCCCAAAGAAGACGGAAGTAACACAGTCAATGGCACAGGAACCAAGAATAGAAGCCAGTTCTCCTGACTCCCAGTCTAATTCACTCCTTACCTAATGTCACTTAAGGGAAGTGATCTGAGGTAGAAGTTGTCAGGTAGGCAGCACACACTTAGTGACAGAAGAGCATTGCACGTAAGTCAAAACAGCAATGGAAGGAGTCCCAAGACAGAGCCAGTCCCATCACTGGCCTTTGTCACCCATTTTATCACTCCCAGGAACAAGTGCTGGCCTGTCTCATGTCCAAATTTAGGAAGTTAGTCCCAGTGCTAAGACCCCAAAAGCTGGATAGCAAAACTGGTGATACTCACCAGGTGAGAGCGTTGAGGATGAAGGACATCATGGAGAGCCGGCCTGGAGGGGTGGAAAAGCCCAGGATCTGAGGGGGAATCACAAATGAAAATATGCTGCAGAAGTGACTTGGCAGAGCCCCAGGCTCCAGAATCCCAGCAGGCCTCCTAAAA
This sequence comes from Castor canadensis, assembly GCF_047511655.1. Taxonomy (NCBI): domain Eukaryota; kingdom Metazoa; phylum Chordata; class Mammalia; order Rodentia; family Castoridae; genus Castor; species Castor canadensis. The sequence continues at coordinate 167,759,573 of NC_133390.1, read as the reverse complement.
TACAAGCATTCTTCCCAGAGCACAGAAGACAATACTGTCTTCATCTGTTTGGCAGCCTACTTCCAATAAGGTACTTTTATACACATTCATTATTGTATCTCATTTGATACTCAAGGTATAGAAGGGATTATTATTCTCACTTTACAAAGGCAGACATAAAAGTTCAAAGAAGATAGTTACCCTAAGTGACATAATAGTAAACAGCAAGAGTGAGGTCTAGAACAGGTTTCATCAAACTAGTTTCACATATTAGGCACCTGCTTTTATAAATAAAGTTTTATTGAAATACAGCTCATGACTATTCACTTGCATATTGTATGTGTCTGCTTTTGCACTACAATGACACAGCTGAGTAACTGTGACCTAAAATCTTTACTACCTCATCCTTTCAAAACAGATTTGCTGACCTCTGGCCTAGAACTCAGGCTGAGAACATTCAATCTCTCTTCAACAAAGCCTCAGGTTTCCACATATCCTTCCTAGGAGGACCAAGGCTCCTAAGAAGCTACTACTCTTGCACCTGGTGGATGTGCAATCCTTACTACTCGTGACACAATACCAAACATCTGTACCACATTTTAAACTTACAAAGGTCTTTGATATCCATAATCTCATATTATCCTTAGAAAATTCTTGCAAAGGCTTTATTTTGGATAATAACTTGCCCAAAGGCTATGCAAACCATAAGCAGCAGGTGAGAGGACTTCATCCTAGGTCTCCTAGCTCCAAGCACTATGCTCATTACCATACACCACAGCTGGCGCTCAGATGTAATAACCTATTAGGCCTCCATTACAGTTTATAAAGCACTTTCGTATTCCTAGGCCCCTCCGGGCCTGGTAACATTTTACTGAGGGTGACATGGCAGCATTATTCTGCCCACTCTCAAGAACAGGAAAAGGCTTGGAAATGTGAAGCAACTTGCCCAAGTTCACCCAGCTGTATGTTTAGGGCTAGATCGAACTCTTAAGAACAGGCTCTGCACCACAATTCTCAATTTCTCTTAACACCAGTCTCATTTTGCGGACAGGAAAGGTAACATTTGTCCCAAGTCACACAGCAATTTTTTTTTTTTTTTGTGGTACTGGGGCTTGAACTCAGGGCCTACACCTTGAGCCACTCCACCAGTCCTTTTTTATGATGGATTTTTTTTGCAAGCCCAGCCCAGGCTGGCTTCAAACCACGATCCTCCTGATCTCTGCCTCCTGAGCCACGAGCCTATGGAAGTTGATAATTTTTTTTGGCACTGGGATTTGAACTCAGGGCCTCACGCTAGGCAGGCGTTCTACCACCTGAGACACTCCACCAGCCCCAGTCACACAGCGATTACAAGTGGAACTTAGAGGTCCGTCTGATCCCAAAGTCCAGGCAGTTTCCATTGTACCCCCATGAATGTCGTTTTACCCACTCCTCTCTCCAATGTGGCTCCTGAGAATCTGGGCTCGGAGAAGTGAAGTCACTTTCCCAGGGAGCCATATCTGGTTTTCCTAGGACACAGACCCATTTATGACAAGGAAAAGAAAGGTCCATCTTTTCCGCTGCACTCATCTGCCTTTCTCTTCTGAGCCATTCTGTTCTATGGACGGGGCAGCTGAGGCTTAAGAAAGGAGAAACCCCTTCCCCAGGGTCACAAAGCAAGAACGCAGAGCCAGAGCGTCAGACCACAAATCCTAATGAATGAGGCCGAGACCCCACACCCGTGCCAGCCGGACCCTACCTCGGCGTCGAACATCTGGTCCAGCGAGGGACTGCTTCGCACTAGCGCGTCCACCAGCGCCAGCCAAAGGCCCAGAGAGCCATAATAGACGGTCTGCATGAGCACGATCTGCGACAGGATCAGCAACGGGTCCCACACGTAACTGCGGAACTGGCCCGCCATGCCGGCCCCGGGGCCTGGCCACCGCCCGTGCCTCAGTCAGTTACCGCCGTGCCATGGGCCCCAGGCAGCCCCGCCACCTGCGGGGACACATGCCAAACCTCAGCCCCGCAGCCGTCACCTTAGCAACGCCGTCCCGCCTGGGAGGAGGAGGGACCGGGATCAAGGGGCGAGCCCAATTCGGGAGGTGGGCGAAGGCGGGGCGGACAGATCCATTCCCAGAGTGAGCGAAAATTCTGCCCATTCCGGCCGTTCGGCCCCCGCCAAACACAAGCTCCTCAGGGGTTCACTCACCGGCTACCGGCTCGAGGATCCAAGCGTCTGAGCCTGGCCGGGCCTCACCCGAGCGCTCCCGAAGCAGCGCTGACAGATAGGACCATGGAGGAGAGCCCCCTCCTCCCCCCTCACCGTGCTAGAGAGGCATAGCTCCAGCGAGCGAGAGGCGACTGCGGCTGCGTGGGAAGGAAGCGTTTCCGGGACGGCGGCGGAGGGGGCGGGGCTGATACTGCGCAGGCGTAGTAGGTTCAACCAGTAGCAGCGCCTCCTAGAGGGTAAGGGTCACAGGAAAACGAGCTCCGCACATGCGCAGAATCAACGGCGAAGGCGAGCCGAAGTGAGGCAGCAAAGCCGTAGAGCTTGCGTGCCCTCTAGAGGGAGCATTTCGAAAAAAAGAAGAGCAGCTGGGAGAGGGAAATACATTTGTAAAGGTGTAAATGTTGATTATTTTCAGTTTGCATTCCCAATGTCTTCCTCCCCTAGAGTCTAGGATAACTTGAACTTGCCAGCCCTTCTACATTTTTTGCCACAGTTCCCGTTAAACTAGAGGCCAGAGAAGGTAAGCACCATTGTATCAGGTGGAGTTAGTGGCAATATTAGGGTTTGAATTCAGTTGCGTCTAAATACTACAACGTTTATTTTGCCTCTACTGGTTACTACGCATGTTAGGACATATATGAGACAGTGCCTGCTCGCAGACTTGGTAACATTAGATAGCAGAGTAGTGGGTATTTTTATGTGAATACCCAGCAGGAAAAAACCGACAAGTTCCAAAGTCATATCTGGGGTCAAAATCGTGATCCTTGCCTGCCGCCATGACTATTTTAGCTCTGCCTTTTCTGAGTCTGAATAGTAGACAGTAAGTAAATATTTGCTGAATGAGTCAAGAACAGAAAAAGGACAACAGCAAATTAATGACTCACTTTATTCCTGTCCCAGAAGAACAACTCCCCAACTTCATTGATGCTAGCTAGGTTCACCCTCTCTGAGGAGGAAGAAGGGAAGTAGCTGCTTCTAGGAAAAGAAGTTGAGTTTTAGAGTCAGTTCCACCCTTTACTGACTGGATGTCTAGCAAATCACTTCCTTCTTTAAACCTCAGCTTCCCTGTTTATGAAATGAGGAGTCGGACAACATTAACATTTTAGAACGTTTAATCTACACTCTACTAATTATTTTCCCATGAAAAATTTTATCAAAGATCCATTTAACTGCCAATGAGAATTTCTGGACAGCACGTGATAGCTATGTTATCACCTTGACTTGATATGATTCCAGACAAAAATAAAGAAACTAGACTTTATTCTAGGCTTTATCAAGAGCAAGTACATAGCCATTTGGAAACACTGTAAACAATCACTTGGACTTGGAGTTATTAAGATCCAAAGATTTCCAAGGTGCTTTCCAGCTCAACCATTCTTTTAGGCATCTCAATTCAGTGCAATAAATACATAATCAAATTCTTCCAATCCTCTGATAGCTCACATGATCCAGTGTTTGTGAGAACCATCCTGTTTATCAAACGTCTACCTGCTCTCATTTGGTCCCCACAATCCAAGAAGATAGATACTGTTCCCCCATTTTATAGATGAGGAAAGTGGTGCTGGACTCAAACACAGGACAGCTGACTACACACACCAAATTCATCCCAGAAAAAGAAGAAAGGAAGGTAGGAGATAGTGAAATTTTTAAGTGGTGTAGTGGATAGGAAGTCGAAAAGATCAGTTAATTCCTTCACTCAGGTAGCACTGGGGGAAGGGAATCCAAGAGAGGTGAGAGAAAAGGTTTAGGAAAAGTTCTGGGGAGGTTTGACTTAGTTCCCACAGGCAGCTCTGTCTTCCTTCCAGGTGCTGGACTCTGCCCCTTCACGTCACAGCTGGACCCATTCCACCCCATTTCATCCCCCACAGGCAAGGCTCTTCCTAGCCATTCTTTTGAAGTGAAAAACACAGGTAGCCTAGAGCTTGTCCTAGTTAGGATTGCATGGATGGCTCATATCTGACGTCATCCTATCCCCTGAGCTTAGAGCCTACCTCTGGGAAAACCCCACTGTCTGGCCAGCTCACTTCCTGCCGTTTCCTTTTTCCTTTGGAAGTTGAGCTTTTGAACTCGCACTTTGCCAAACCTCAGAAATGGGCACCATCCTGTGTCTTAATTTGAGTACAAGCAAACCAAAAGCTGTGATAAACCAGGGTTTGGCCACCCTCCTTGGGCTATTTGTGAAACCAGGTAGCCTGGTTCAGACCACACAGTCTGAGCAGACTTGCTATGTCTCCTTGGGTAAGTCCCTTTTTAAGTCTTAATAGCTCAAACTACAAAATGAAACAGGACACTGGATTCCAGCTTCCAAATACAATCCATGGCCCTGTGCCATCTGAATTACCCGAGGAACATATTCCATATTCAGATTCCTAAGCCTTGTTGCAAACTGAAGTCTAAATCTTCAAAAGCAAGGGTAGAACTCTACACCCTGTGCGCACACACACACACACACACACACACACATTGTAGTGTCGAAAATCAGTCCTAGGGCCCTCTCCTACATCTCTAGCAAAAACTGTGTGTTTAAAGCTAAGGATGTGATAGCACCTGCCTGTAACCCAGCATTCCAGAGGCCTCTGAGGCAGGAGGATCACAAGTTCCCAGGCCAACCTCGGCTTCATAAAGAGACCTCATCTCACAAAACCAAAAAGAAAAGACTAGGAATGTGACTCAAATGGTAGGGCTGTTTACCTGGCATGTACAAGTGAGACCCTGGATTCAATCCCTAGAACCACAAAACAAGCAAAGAAGAGTTGTCCAGGTTAATCAGAGGTACAGCCACATTTGGTAACTATAGAACAAGATGCTCTGTAGTTGACCCCAACTAGCTTCTTTGTCTAACGGAAATGAAATTTTCCCCGTGACCTTGGTGTGTCCATGGCTCACATTGGCCTTCAGGGTTTTGTTTTGTTTTGCTTCCATCTGCATTATGAGTGGGTTGGACTAGAATAGCTGGTCTCCAAGCACCCTTCCCACACTGCCAATTCTGTGGTTATAAACTTATGAATGAGGCTTAAACTTTAGGTCAGAGACAGAGTGACAAGCAGCCACAGTTGGGACAAACTGTCCTCTGGGTGGAAGGGAGGTGACTGCCTCTGGTCACTTACGTCATCACCACACTGGGGCCCCACAGTGAGCATGTAAGGACAGCTCCTACTGGGTCACTTTCTGATCTGCCCCCATAAATACCTTGAGAAAACAGTTCCATGGGCTTTGGAGCCCTGCTCAGATTCAAATCCTGGTTCTACTACTACCTTGCTGGGTCACCTTGGAGAAGTTGTTTCACCTCCCTCAGTCTTGTTGGTTTTCTCTTCTACAAAACGAGGATCAGACCAGCACCCATATTATGGACTACCCTGAGGATCAAATGTGTGCTTGGCTCATTGCCTGATAAGTAGTTGGTGCTGTGTAAACATTAGTGATATCAATTATTATGATATTACTTCTTTCCTTGGAATGTGGGAGTAGAAATATCTGAACTCTCAGATTTATGACAAAGATTTTACTAAGAATGAGACAGAAAGCACTTGGTGGTTGGCACATAGTAGGAGCTTAATAAATGTGGTTCCCTCTCTTCCTAATCCCACCCCCACTCCCAAGATTCCCCAGCTCCTTCTCTCCCTCCCCTCTTCTTCCCTTTCAATTGCTCCATTGCCTTGCTCACGTGTTTCTTTTCGGAGAATAGTTTATGAAAGCCCTTCTTCAGAGCCATGTCTTAGGAACAGGTTATGCAACTCTGTGCTCACACTTTTTGGAAACTCCATGTGGGAGGCTGGCATTTGGCTGCCTGTCCTCCACATCTGTGACAGTCCTGGACTCTGGCCAGTGAGTTCCTCTCTCAGAATGGAAACTAGAAAGAGAGCTTATTGGCTGCCAGTTTTCTTCTCCTTCAGACTGAGAACACTTTGTTACCCAAACTGCTTTAAGTGCTGTGTGTGCCTGTGTTTGAAGAGGAACATTTGCTGAGCACCTACTGTATGCCAACACTCATGTTATCTCACTTATCCTTATTTAATTTCTAAAACAAGCCTGTGAATTGTATATACTACTAATAGGAACCTGGGGCTCAGAGACAGGTAACTATTCACCCAAGGTCACACTGCTAGTGAGTGGTAGAAGTGAAGTCCAACCCAAGTCAGACTCCACACACCATCTCTTCCCATTAAAGTGCACTGATGATTGCAGTTTGCATATAGCTTTCACCTACATAGAATCCTCTTCATGTTCCAAGAGCTTCTGAAAAGTAGGCATAAAAATTTCCCCCATTTTACAGAGGAAAAAGTGACTTACAAATCTGGTGGGTGGTGAGTCTTGTCAGCAGGAATAGTCAAAATTAAGAAGCATAGGCTGAACATGTAGCTCAGTGGTAGAGCACTTGCCTAACAAGCACAAGTCCCTGGACCTCTGAGTAGATGGTTGTTTTTTTTCTTAAATAAAAGACTTTTCTAGCCGGGCATGGTGACTGAAGCTGATAATCTTGGGAGGCAGAGATTGGAAGGATCACAGTTCAAGGCCAACCTGAGTAAAAAGTTCATGAGACCTCATCTCAACCAATAGCTAGGCATGGTGGCCTCTGTGTGTGTGTGTGTGTGTGTGTGTGTGTGTGTGTGTGTGTGTGATCCCAGCTTATAAAAGGATTATAATGCAGGATGTCCTGGACATGAAATGAGACCCAATCTCAAAAATAATCAGCATAAAAGGGGCTGGTGGAGTGACTCAAGAAGTAAAGCATCTGCCTAGTAAATGTGAAGCCCTGAGTTCAATCCCTAGTACCACCACCAAAAAAAAAAAAAAAAAAAAAAAAGGTGTTTTTTTAGTATTGGTTACCAAGGTCTAAGATACCTTGGAAAGGAAGAAGAGAGGTGAAATGTTCTCAAATAATTGTCTCACCCTTCAAGTTTTCTTAGCTTGTTTTTTGTTTTTTTTTTAACCAGCACTGGGGTTTGAACTCAGGGTCTCACACTTGTTAAGCAGGTGCTCTACCACTCGAGTCACTCCTCCAGCCCCTTAGCTTGCTTCTTGATTCTTGATCCCATCAGGTTCTAAAAACTCTCTTACCAAGAAATTATTCTTTACTCTGAACTTGAAGTTGAGGAACTTAGAACTTTGTTTTAAGAAGAAATGTTTTCTTCTCCTTCCTTTTCATCATCATTCATTCATTTAATAAATATTCATTGAACATTTACTATATGACAGAAACTAGTCCAGGTGTTATGAATATAAATACCTCCTCCTGGAGAAAATGGACAACAAACAAGTCACTCAAAAAGGTAACATTTAACATCAATAATGAGAAGTACTATGAAGAAAAATAAGGGAGGATGGAGGAAAGAGGAATTACTTCAACCTGTCTGAAGAGGTGGAATTTAAGTAGAGACCTTTTTGAAGTAAAGGATGGAGTGATTGGATATCTGAGAACATTCCAGAAAGGCAAAACTGTGGTACAAAGCCATGAGGCAAGAATGACATTGGCGTATTCACCAGATAGCAAGCAGGCCACGTGGCAGGAGCTGAATGGACAAAGAGAAGCATGGTGGCTGTCAGCCCCTGCCAAACAATATTAAGCTTACAGTTCATTGTCCATTTACCATGCCCCTGGGAGATGGGAGATGAGGAGGGAAAGTTTTGGAGGAGCACATAAGAAGGGGAAAGAGGGGGAGCAGATTCATTCATTCATTCATTCATTCACCACATCGAAAAAGTATTTCCTGAGTGCTTGCTATGTAATTAGCACTGTGCTAGGCTGTGGGTATATAGCACAATGCAAAACAGAAATGGCCCCTCCTCAGGGAGTTTATAATCTAGTAGAGAGGACATCCAAGAAAAAAAAAAAGTGGCATATACATATAAGTAATAGGGAATGCTATGAAGGAAGCTATGTAAAACAATTTGGGCTGGAATACAATCTGGCCTCAGGGGAAGGCATCTATGAGGAAGTAGCACTTCCACTGAGTTGGAAAGGTGAGCAGAGTGAGCCAGGGCCAGAACACGCCAGGCAAAGGGGACAGCATGTTTCTAACAGTCCAGTTGTTATTAAATGGTGGTTCTCATTTATTGGAAGAGAAAACAGAGACTGGGGAGACATGAGAGGTGAATTGCCATGGATGCACAAAAGTCAAATGGCAGAGCCACACTTTGTTCTGGGTGTGTGTGTTTCCCTCCCTGTACTGAAAATGGAACCTAGGGCTTCCTGCATGCTAGGCAAGCACTCTACCTTTGAGCTACACCCCAGTCTTTAACCCACTACCTTGCTACCTTTCTGCTGTACCAAGAACTTCTGCTGTTTCCAAAGAGCCATTTCCAGTTTCTGTGGCATCTAGAACACAGGTGCACTACCTTCTTTGACCAGATGTTGGATTAAGGAAGACAATCTCAAAAGAACTGGAAAAGCCAGAAGGAAAAGGAAAGCTCGGCTGAACAACTTGTTCCAAGTGTCCCAGAGTCCTCACTGCACTTCAGTCCCAGGAGCTGTGGCATGGGAATCACATGGCACTGTGCCTACCATATAGTGAGTGATGATAGTCTCTATCAAGCACTAAGAACCATAGGGGGTTGTGGAAAGAGCCCAGGGCTAGAAACCAAGGGATCAAAGTTTTTTGTTGTTGTTGTTTCTTCATTTTCGTTTTTGTTTTTTGAGATAGGATCTTGCTATATAGCTTAACTGGCCTTGAACTCTGCAATCCTCCTGCCTCCAGGTCCTAAGTGCTGGAGGAATCAGGGTTTTGATGAAGTTTTGTCAGCCCAGACAACTGTGCTGTAAGCAGCCCTGACTGCTCCCAGGGCTGTTTGTAGTATAAATGCAATAAAATAGCCAGGCACCAGTGGCTCACTTCTGTAACCCTAGCTACTTAGGAGACTGAAATCTGGAAGATTCCAGTTCCAGGCCGGGGCAGGTAAAAAAAGTTTGTGAAACACCATCTCAACAGAAGAAGAAAGTGAAAGAAGAAAGCTTAAAATAGGAGGAACATAGTCCAGGCCAGCCTGGGCAAAAAAGCAAGACCCTATCTGCAAAATAACCAGAACAAAAGGGGCTGAAGGAGTGGCTGCAGTGGTAGAGAGCCTGCCTAGCAAGTGTGAAGTCCTGAGTTCAAACTCTAGTACCACCAAAAAAAAAGCAATAACTTGGATAAAATTTCTTTTAAAAGCTACATAGCATGCTTTGAATAGTTGGAATTTCTTTCAGCTGTGTCTTTCTCCAACTACTACCCATACTTGGTGTGCAGGAGGCTCTCGGGGATGCATATTTTTTCAGCCTCTTTTCCAGTATCTTCCTCTCTGCTCCTTTGAGAACAGGAAACCTCAAAAATGATTTTGTGGAAAGACTAGTGCTCGGGGCTGTAAGCTCAGTAAGACAGCATTAGAAGGCAGACAGAATGAAAGAAATCTGGGTTTGAATCTTGTACGAGTCAGCTTTTGCTGCATGACAAATAGCCCCTAAATCTCAGTGGCAAATGGCAATAGCACGTATTTCTCAGTCATAGGTTTCCTGTCTGCTGAGACAGCTTTGTTATAGCTGTTTTGTCATTTATCCTCTCTCAGCCTATTTTATTATCTATAGAATAAGAGATAAGGACTTCAGGGGGCCACAGTGAGGATGATGTCCAACATTCTCTTTTTAATGAATCAGGGTATGTTAGAAACCAGAAAATGTTCAACATCTAGGCTAACCAGTGATGACAGAAGTGGGATGGCTCACACTCACTCATTCAAGTAACAGTGAACACCATTGGCCACATTGATAAGGCTGACTGCCCCCAAATTCAGACTAGAAGAGATACTCAGTAAGTCAATAAAAGGGAGAGAAGCATACATCCAAGAAAAGGAAGAGACTATCAAATAAAAACCTTGCTGACTTAAAGGTCTGGAGATAACAGTAGTGCATACCTGTAATCCAGCACTCAGGAGGCTCAGACAGAAAACTGTGAGATGGGGCCACCTTGGACTACACAGTGAGACCCTGCCTTTAAAAAAATCAGCAAACAAGAAAAAAACAAAACAAAACACAAGGCTGGAGATGTCTGCCAGCCCATGGAATCAACTCAATTCCTGATGTTTTCCTTTCAGTTTTAGTGTCTAGTCCTTTGGATCTTCCTAATAAGTCCTAAGTCTCCCTTTCTTTGCTTTGTCTTATTTTTTGTTTACTGAACCTAAATCTTACTGTGTAGCTTAGACTGGTCTCAAACTCTCCATCCTTCTGCCTGTGCATTCCCAGTGCTGGGATTATAGACAGGTATCACCACATCTGGCTTCCCTTTTTCTTAGGGAATTCTGAGTGAGGCATGCTTTCTTACAATTGCAAGACCTGGGCTAGGACAGAGAAGATGCATATGAAGTTCCCAGCCCCGAGCATGGCCTAAAGTAGATTCTTAGCCTTTGCAGCTGGCAGCTGTTGTCCACTAGTCAGGGAACTGCTTAAGAGCAACGATGGTGGGTGTGGTGGTACACACTTGTAATCCCAGCACTGGGAGGTAGAGGCAGGAAGATGGTGAGTTCCAGGACAGCATGGGCTACATAGTGAGACCCTGTCTCAAAAAAAAAAGTAAGGACAGTGTCTTGTTCACATGGATTCATCAAAAGTCTTCACACATACAAAATGTTCATCAAATGTTTGTTGGATAAATAGCCAAATAAATGTTTTATTATGTTTGAGCCTCTAAAGAAAGATATTCAAATGGCATTCATACAGTTATATGTACAGCAATCTTTTTTTTCCTTTGGCAGTGCTGGAAATCAAAGGCAGGGTCTTGCACATGCTAGGCAAGCACTCTACCACTGAATTACACTCCCCATCCCCAATCTAACAAATTTTTATTGAATATTGGGCAAGATGCTAAGGATGCATTCACAAACAAGGTGATGCCCCTACCTCATGAAACTTATGACTGGTGGGAGAAACAGATGATAAGCAAGTAAAAGAATGAGTACATGATGTCAGAGAAGGAAAAGGTTATGAGAAAAAATTAAGCAAACAGAAATTGAAGGGGTTATTTTCAGAATTCTTCAAAATACCTCTGTGGATGCTGACTCACTATGTGGACCTCAGTTTGCCTATCTTACAATGGGATACTGTTGTATTAAGTGATCTGGGAGGACCCTCTGACCTGAGTATTTCCAGTTTCTGTGGTTATGCAAGGCAGTGGCTGAACATTCCACAGGCTCTGGAAAGTCCAGGCTGTCATTATCTGGAGCTGGAGAGAAATTTGCATGGAGTAAGGAAGATCAGAAAGGGTCAGCACCAGTCTGGCACAAAGACTTCCATAATCCAGTTCTTTTGGTATTCTGAAAATGGTGTTGTGATTACCAAATTGCTGTGTGTGAGGAGCTATTTAACAACTTAAGGCTCTTAGAAGAGAGACCTCTTTGATCATAAACTGTATCATATTTACAGCAAGGAAATGTGCAAAGCACCATCCTGTCAACATTATTATCATGTTAAGAGCTATAATGGCCCCCAAGTTATAAATGAGGAAATTGAGGCACAAAGAGGTAAAGTTGCTCAGCCAGGATTGCAGCCCAGACCTCTCTGACTGTAAAGCCTGTGCTCTTAGCTTCTAATATGAGGAAGAAAGGGATGTCTTCCTAAAGGGAGGGTCACATGGGGCACTAGGAGTCTCAGAGGAAAAGATGAGAGTTTGAAGAAGGTGTTGGAGTCAAGGCTTCCAGGAGAACAGGGCATTTAAAGACAAGGTTGCTTGTAGCTCCTTGGGCTTGGTGTCACTGTGTTTCAGGTACACACCCAGCTTCTGTTAACTCTGGCCTTGAAGGTCCAAGAAAAGGGGGAAGAACATCTTCACCTCTGTCAGAGCTGGGTCTCAGCTCCTTTTTGAATTCCATGGGAGAGGGCTGCCTGAAAATGCTGTGAGTCACTTCCATTTGCTTGAAAGGAAGCTAGGGGGACAATATCAAGTGTGTGGCTTATGACTTCTCTTGGACTCACTCCATCTTAGAGAGAGAGAAAAGGAAAGGGCAGGAAAACCCAACATAGATGAGAATATACTATGTGCCTGCCACTTTATCTTATTTTTTTTTCTCCTAATTACCACAGTGAATTAACTCCATATTACAGAAGAGTAAAGTGAGTTTTAAACGTTCCTTCAACTGGCAATTCCTGGAATTAGGCCCCAAAAACTATGTAGGTTTTGTGGTTCACTGTTTTTTGTTCTTTGTTTATTACTTCAGCACCATGAGGGAAATTGGGAACTTTGATTTAGTATACAAGTCTTGATTAGTGTATTTTATTTTCTGGGAGCCAAAGAAGAACCCAACAGAGCCTTTCAGGGAACCTCGGGTTTTGGTGATATTGTTTTTAATCTTTCCGGGGTCAGGATTTACTTCTTTGCAGATCTAAAAAAAGAAAGTGAGCTTTCTTGCCCCAGAATACTCTATAGGAACAGGGCACCCTTGGCTCACACCTGTAACCCTAGCCATTTGGAAGGCTGAGATCAGATGACTACAATTTGAGGCCAGCCTGAGCAGTTTTTGAGAGACCCCCCATCTTCAAAATAACCAGAGCAAAATGGACTAGAGGTGTGGCTCATGCTTTGCAAGTGTGAAGCTCTGACTTCAAACTCCAGTCAAACACACAAACACACCCAAGAATATTTCACAGAAGTACTGACCATTTGTGTGTTCCCTAGCCCCAATACAAGGAACCCAGGTTAAAAACCCACAAATCCATGGATAGCTATATCCAAATACACTGCATGCCTTCAGAGAGATTCTTAGGACTTGGGGAAGGGAAAATTAATTCTTTAATTCCAGGAAGATGGGGTCGTTTTATAGGTGAACTTCCACTAACTGTAAACTGGCTATTTTTAGTGTTTTGTGGTAGTATTCTCTCTAAATTGTTATTTTAAAACCATGTACTCCTTGATATTCTGCATCAAATGTTTAAATTGTTGCAAAGGTTGTATTTTCAAGCATTTGTAAATCCATATACTTAAAACTAAAATGGTTATGGGTGGGAGTGTAGCCCAGTGGTAGAATCTCATGCTTGCCTAGCATGTATGAGATCAGGGTTTGATCCCCAACACCAAAAAAGAAAAAAGACAAGAAAAGGGCACATTACTCTTTTAAATGTATTCAGTTGAATTAAATGTCTAGTAATTTGATGCTTTCAATTATCCATTAAAAAAGACATGATCAGATTCTTCCAAGAGTCAGAAAATTTGCATCATTCTTTTTTTTTTTCTTGGACTCAAATTTCCTCTCCACATTCTACCATAAGATTTCACTATAATGTGGGTATGTGTGTGTGGATACACACACATATACACATATAAATGTATACATATATGTGTATATGTATGCATATTTTTGACAGTACTGAGGATTAAAAACTTTACCACTTGAGCCATACCCCTAGTACATTTTGCTTTTGCTTTTCAGATAGGGTCTCATACTTTTGCCCAGGCTGGCCTTAGACTTCCAACCTCCACCTCACAGTAGCTGGGATCATAGGCATGTACCACCATGCCCACTTGTTTTTGAGATAAGATCTCATTGACTTTTACCTGGGTTGGCCTTGAACGTGGTTCTTCTATCTCTACCTCCCAAATAATGTATATTTTATGTGAAAAGGTTTATTGATGATGGTATTTGTTTTTCAGCAGGGTCTTGATATATAGCCGAGGCTGGCCTTGAATTCACAATCCTCCATTTTAGCCTTCTAAGTGCTAGGTTACAGATGTGTGTCACCATGTTCAAATATTATTTTACTTTCTATGACCCCAGAAGACTAAATATTAAAAATTTCCATCAATACAACTATTGTTAGTTTGCAATTGATCAAAACAATGTAAATATATTACAATTTTTTAAAGTCCTCCAATAATTTAAGCAGTTTTATTAAGGCAGAACTGATACAAAGTGAGGTACATAAATTGTTTAAAATGTTCAATTTGATATAAGTATGCAATTATGAAACCAGCCTTGCTAAGTTTGACTAATAACAAACAGAAAAAGTAACATTTTGTTGGAAATGCCTGTCTTCCGGAGACTAGTGGGACAATTTTTCCTCTACAATTGGAACACTTAAGCCTGGATGAATATTGCTTGTGCTAGACTAGGATAGATTTTAGCAATACTTTTCTTCCTTTCTCTTTTTTTTTTTTTTTTTTTGTGGTGGCACTGGGGTTCAAACTCAGGGCCTCAAGATTGCTAGGCGGGTGCTCTAACACTTGAGACACTCCACCACCCCTTTTTTTTGCGAACTTTTTTTTTTTTTCAAGATTACCTGGGTCTGACTTTGAACTGTGATTCTCATGATCTCTGCCTCCTGAGTGGCTAGGATTACAGGTATGAGCCACAGGCACCTGGCTTTTTTTTCCCATTTTTTATAGATATTAAGAAGTGAAGGGGGGTGGGGGGTAGGGGGGGTGGGGGAGGGGGGAGAAATGACCCAAACATTGTATGCACATATGAATAAAAAATTTAAAAAAAAAAAGAAGTGATATGCTAGAGTCAGCTTGTACTGGCTAATTCATGAGAGCTAATTTTTAGGAATTTTGTGAGCTAGCTGTTAAACATAACTATTACTAAAAATGAAACTATATGGATTGACAATTAAATAACTCATATTAAAAAACAAAGAAGGGCTGGGGTTATAGCTTAGTAGTAGTGTTTGCTTAGCATATATACCCTGGGTCCAATCCCTAGCACCACATAAACAAACACATGCAAAGAAAGTAAGTATTCAAAACTCATTACTTCCTAATTCTCTCACTACACCTTATTATCTACATGCTTAAGATTATTTGTACCTATTGTATTTGTGTAGTAGAAACACTACAGATCCCTTCCCAACTCTGTTCAGTACATGAAATTGCAATCAGCCATGGTGGGAGTATTTATGCCACAGAAGTC
Source organism: Castor canadensis (assembly GCF_047511655.1). Lineage (NCBI taxonomy): Eukaryota > Metazoa > Chordata > Mammalia > Rodentia > Castoridae > Castor > Castor canadensis. The sequence goes on along the minus strand of NC_133390.1, from coordinate 167,744,518 downwards.
GGCAGTGGCATTAATTTGCACCCACACCTTTCCCAGTCTATTCTCAAACATTTCCTAGCCAGGTGTGGTGGTGTGCACCTGTCATCCCAGCACTTGGAAGCTGAGGCAGAAGTGTCTCATGTTTAAAGCCAGCCTGGGTTACATTGTGACATGCTGACAGCTAACTAAAATCACATAGTGACCTATCATCAACAATTATTTCTAATGACCTGTCTACTGACGAGATTGGGCCCTCCAGTTCTGTGGAAAGTGAAGATAGAAAACCATGTGACTTGCAAAAGAATCTCTTATTCTGGGATGATTCATTCATTTTCTTAGTTCCCAAAATTTAGGGAATCATAGTAGAGATAGCTAAAAATAAGTGTTCACCATTAAGTTTGTGGGGAAAATATAGTCAGTGTTTGAAACTTGTTTTACTCTTGAGATTCTGCAGCAAGAGGTTTCCAATATTAGATAATAATCAAAGTCTAGAAGCAGGGAGGTCAAAGAGCCAGACGTGATGTCCAGGGCCTGTAATCCCAGCTCCTCCTGGAGCTGAGGTGGGAAGATTGAAAGTTGGAGGCCAGTCTAGGCAATTTAGCAAAAACCCCAGCTCAAAGTGCAGGGGTGGAGTGGGGTAGCAGGGGAGAGAGGATGAAGAGAAGGAAAGTTATTTTCATCTGGCAAGTACATGAATTCATAATAAGCCAAAGTGCCCTAGTTCTAAAGCCATTATCTGTATGTCAGGAACCATGGCTAGAAAGCTTTCTTTAGCACTTTGATCATCATAGGATGTACTCCTTGAGCAATTCCAAAAGTACCTGTGCTTCCCGTCCAGAGAATTTTACCACCCTTTTTACCCCCTCCACAATGTGCCCGCTGGATAGGAGCATGAAAAGTAAGGTAGGGGGACAAAAGTTTTCTTTTACACAGCGTGGAAGCTGACTTGAGAGTGGAGATTCACTAGCAGATTCATTTTCAGAGAGGTCAGACTTTTTCTTGGAAGTCCCTAACCTGAAAAAAAATGAATTCCTAAATACAGAGGTCAGTCACCCTGAGACCAAAGTCTGCTCTGGTCGCCTATTTTTGTTCAGCCCACTGCTAAAGATGATTTTTACATCTTTAGATGGCTGGGAGGGAAAAGTCAAAAGAATAATATTTCGTGGCATGTGAAAATCATGTAAAATTAAAGTGTCCACAAATCCTTTAAGTCCTTGTGGCTTTTTTTTTTTTTTTTGGTACTGGAGTTTGAACTCAGAGCCTTCACCTTGAGCCACTCCACCAGCCCTTGTTTGTGATGGGTTTTTCAAGATAGGGTCTAGTGAACTGTTTTCCCGGGCTGGCTTTGAACCGCGATCCTACTGATCTCTGCCTCCTGAGTAGTTAGGATTACAGATGTGAGCCACCAGCGCCCGGCCTTATAGCTGCTTTTGAGCTATGACACTAGAGTCTGAAAAGTTCCGACAGAGATCACAAGGCCTGAATCATGAACTTTCTTCCAAAAAGTTTGCTGATCTGTCTTAAAACTACCCAAGTTCACTTCCTATTTGCAAATCCGGTTTGCAAGCTGGTCTGTACGGAAGATCTTGGGCAAGTCCTTCCCTTTTCTGGACCTCAGTTTCCCCAACTTTAAAATGAAGTTAGACACAGTGATCTCTGGGGACCTGCCTCGCAGCAGATCTAATAAATAAAGCAGGTTGGAGCTCGGGGGAAGGTAGGACTAAGGGTCGACCCGGAGCTGACCCGCGCACGCCCTGGGCAGGTCCCCCGGGGTTTCCAGCTCCGCGGGCGGGCGAAGGGCCCCTTAGGCCCAGCTTTCCCAGGGGAATTCCGGGCGGGGTGCGGGCAGCGCGCGCGGCGGGGGCGGGCGGGGGCGGGGCCGCCGCCTATAAGACGGACCGCGCGGCAGCCCGGGGCCACTCGCTGCTGCCCGCGCTCGCTGTCCGCTCGGTACCATGGCGCCCGTCCGCCTGCTCACGCCGCTGCTGCTGCTGCTGCTCTTCGTAGGCGTCCCCGCCGCCACCGCCGAGTCGGTAGGTGTCTTGCGGGGGCGGGCCGGTGCCTCCTTTGTTCCCGAGACCCTGGGATTAGGGCGGGGTGGGTGCTCACGGGGACTACGCCGTCCCCAACTGGACGCCGAGGCTGGGGAAACTTTGTTGGAAACTTCGCTCCAGGGTCGCAAGGGAGCTCCCGGGGTGGCTGCTCTGCGCGCCGTGCGCTCCCAGCCTGTTGCTGTGCCCGCCTGCCCTGGCCTTAGCCCTGCAGCGGGCTGGGACGTGACTAAGCCGGTGTCAACTCTTCTCCTCCCACACCCTCGCCCTTTAGCTGTGATCCTGGGGCCGGCTCCGAGCGCGGAATCCCCCGCCTACTCCTCTGGGCGCCGGATGCAAGCAGCTCCAAAGTCTGAGATGGCCCGATGAGCCGGGCAGCGTGGACTCCAAAGGAGGAGGGGTTTAGGATTTTGCAGGGCCCTGTTTCACACACCCGGAGTGGAGAACCGAGCCCTGACCACAGCTTTGGCCACAGCTCTGCCGCTGACTTGAGAGGGGGCAAGGCCCTGTCTCCCTAAGTCTCACCTTCCCCATCTGAATGCTATGGGGGAATGGGACAAGAGGTGTCTAATGCTTCTTTAGGGTCCCAAGAAAGTTGGGACTCCGGTTTAGGCTCAGCACTTGACCAGAAGTTGAGCCTCAGCTTTCTACAAGAAGTGTTCGTTTTTGTTGAAACGCTCTCGGGGGAAATTGAAGCACCCACCCACCCGGAGTGGGGTGAAGGAGGCTGGAGGAGAGAAGGTCTTGTCTTTTCCCTGTTCACTGGTCTCTACCAGTTTACACGGCCCCGGGCCACCTGAAGCCCACCCGGCAGCTGGCCGGGAGGAATGAGACAACCTTATCTGGGAAGCTGGGGGCATGGGAAATGCTGAGAGAGTTGATTTGTCCCCAAGAGCTTGGGCTTGGTGCTCTTTGGCCTCAGTCTTTAGGGGGTGAGGGTTGAGTCCCTAGATTTTAAACACTGATATTCATTCCTTCCAGAGCCCTGGATCTCCTTTCCCTTTGCACTTACTTAGGGGAAAGTTGATTCTGGCTGGCAGAAGGAATGAGTGAGACCCAGAGCAATACTGCTCGCACAATTTCAGGCCTGCAGTGAAAACTGCAAATATTTAGTGCTTCTGGTGTGTCTGGTTCTGTTCTAATAGCTTTCTTTTCTTTTTTTCCTTTTCTTGGCGGCACTGATGCCTCACACTTCCTAGGCAGGTGTTCTACCAATGGAGCCCCTCTACCACCCCTCTAATAGCTTTCTAATGGCTCTACGACTTGCTTAATTCCAACAACCCCACTGTTTACTGTTCTTAAGCTGGTCCTGAGGCTAGAGAGGTTAACTAACTTGCCCAAGGTCACACAGCTAATAACAGGCTGAGTCAGATTCAAATTAGGCAGCCAGGATTCCAAAGGCCTGCTTTTTTCTTATCTTCTAGTCTGAGTAGCTGCTGTTGGGTCCCATCCTCAGGTAACTAGATTCCGTTGAGATTTTGGGTTGGGAATCCTCAGGAATTCTGAGTGGAGGGAAACAGAATTCCAGAGTGAGGTGATGACTACCTCCTAAAGCAAGGGGGAAAGGTTAGTGGCTGAATAGGACTAGAACGCCTTCTGCCTCCCACCTTCTGCCTCCTGGCGCAGTTCTCTGAATGAGGTGTGGAAGGGTGTTTTGGAGATGAGCCCTTGGGGAGGTTCCTGAAGGAACACTGCCTACACAGCCTGGGGAAAAAGAGGAAAGGACTCAGGAGGTAATGAGGTTCTTACGTGCCAGCCTCACCTCGGGGGCTGCTGAGCCTGCAGGTGCTTCAGTGGGGAAGAGCAGGCAGCTGTGTCCAGGGGGCAGTCAGAAGGATGTGGTTTGGGAGAGGGGGCTCTGTCAGTCCCAGGTAGGGTAGCTGGCCTATCAGCTGGGGGAGAAGTCAGTGCTGAGCAGCTGCTTCCTGAGAGACAAGTCAGTCTTTCACCCTGACCTCAGCTTTCCTTTCTGGTTAATGTCACAGACATCTTGTCTCTAATTGGGCCACAAGGATTCTCCTTTTGATCCACCTCCAGATTGTGGTCAGAAAAATCAGACCAAGATACATTTGCCTTAGACTGGAGAAATGGTTTGATCTGCCCTTTTCTTGCGATGACAGGAAAACGAGGCTGAGGAATAACATCACACCTATTGTGACTTATCGAGTGCTTTCCATGTGTCAGGCCTGGTTCATTTTAATCTTCACAAAAATCTTAGCGTGTGGTGATTATATTATGTCCACGTTCCAGATGCGGGATATCAACAAAGAGATGAAAATGGTACCACCTTGGTACCATTTAAATCTGATGGTTTAGAGAACATCTAAACCATCAGATTCTCTGACTAGTAGTCCTTCTCTCCAATAGTGTGATTAGGGTTCCTCCCTAAATTTTAGGTTTAGTGCAAATCTGCCCTCCCTTTGGATGTTGCACACCCCCCACCCCCCATTTTGCTGCCACAGGTTTTGGGAAGAGAACCCAATCTGAGCACCCAGCTGTCCTCTCTTCTGGCGGGTTTGCCATCCTAAACCAGTTCTTCCTGTCCAGCTGGGAGCATTCCCCTGATCTGCCTTCCTGCCACTCCCTCCCTGGCCAATTAAAGGCAACCTTGTTTTGGGAGTGGGGGGTGGGCGAAGGTGCTGCTGCCCAGGGTACAGCCCACTGACTTGGCACCAGGCCCAGACAGTTCTGGGGAAGTACCTCCCACCCACCAGGTGTACCTCAACTGAAAGACATTTCTGGTCAGCCTGAGAATTCTCTCCTTGATTACACAGAAGTGGGGGTGAGGCGGAAGCCTAGGGGGTTCTAGGACCCTTGAGTGGCTAATGAAAACTCTTGGGACTTCTTGGAAGCCCAGGTTGTTATCAAACACTCTGGAAAGTATTTGGGCTGTGCTTGGAGAGCTCCACGAGGTCACGAGGACGCTGTCTGGGGGGTCCCCTAGCTGTAAAACGAAGGGTCTGAGCTAGATGGTGTTAAGACCCCTTCCCAGCTTATACTAGATTAATCACTAAGTACCAGCTATTGAGAAGGGACTATAGAAGCCATGAAGACATCTAAGCATTCCTTGCAGGGAATTAATATGATCCACCAAATTCTGACAGGGTAGGGGAGGCACCCTCAGCCAGGGCAGGAACTCTGCTTCATTTGTCTTAGTGAAGCACCTGTCCCATAGTCAGTACTCAGGAAATGTCTGCATGAATGACTAACTTCACGCATGTGACTTCATTCTAAAAAGTGCATTGAGGTTATTTATTAGTATGAATTTATCCCGTGATAGTTCAGGTGAGTATTTTTATCTCCATTTTTCAGGAGACTAATATTCAGAGAAATGTGGTAGCTTGCCAAGGCCAGAACCAGGTCTGACTGACAGTGCAAGGTGTCTGGTTTGACTGTCCTCAGAGAACATTCCAGATGAGGAGATTTGCTGGGCTTGATGTTAGATACCTTGGGTCCTACATCTGCATTGCTGAGTGACCTTGAGCAAACATGTCCTGTGTCTAGGTCTCAGTGTGTCCAAGTTTAAAGTGTGGAGCCTGGATCATTGCCAGCCAAAGGGCCTTCTTGCTCTGAGGGCCCAATGGGAAAGGGAATGACGGTTTTCTTGGCCTCCTTGGTAAAGAGTCTAAACAAGTCCCTGTCTTACAAGAGAAGTGGGGTGGACATTCAGCTCCAGCCACTCCCAGCGCCTAGAAACAGAAGGCTTTCCCAAGGACTTGGAGTACTGAGGCAGCCTGAATGAGGAGCTGGGGGAGCCAGGCTGGGCTTCCAGCCCCAGCTCCCTGTAGGGAGGAATTGGCTCCTAGCTGTCCTTTAGTCTCTGGACTAAATGGGTGGGTTTGATTTCCAGATGAAGCCTTAAAATTAGGGAAAGGAGACCCGATAGGGCTCTGTGAGTCATGTAGGTTAGTGTAGCCTGCCTGAGTCACCACTGCCTTTCAACCTCTTGGCTACTAGGATGGGTCTGTAGTGGGGATGTTGGGGTGAGTCACCACTGCCTTTCAACCTCTTGGCTATTAGGATGGGTCTGTAGTGGGGATGTTGGGGTGAGCATGAGACTGTTACCTTGTTCTTTAGGAGGCAGCACCTTAGTAGTCCAGGACCTGAAGGGAACATACAAGAAGTACTTGTACTAGGCCCAGAACTTTCTCAGCCCTTTTTCTGTGTTTGGACTTTGACATTTGAACAGAGTTCAGCCGTTCCTCAAAATCAGTCTTTAGATGTTTGCAGAGAAAGTAGTCCAATTTTTTTTTCCTTCCTTAAAGCAAAACTGAGTCTTCCACTGGTAAGAGTAAAACTGGTGTAGCTCAAGATTTGATTTGCCTTAGGATTATCTGACATTTCTGAGGCCTTCTTCTTGCTCCTGGGGCTGCCTGGAGTATTGAAACATTGGTTAGTGCTAGCCAGATCTGACTCCAGTATAACTTTGGACATGCTACTCAATTTCTCAGAGCCCAGCTTTATGGTCTGTTAAGAAGATTGTAATGCTGAGCTGGGTTTGTAGCTCAGTGGTACAATGCTTGCCTAGCTTTCGAGAGGCCCTGGGTTCGATTTCCAGTGAGACACACAAACACACACACACACACACAACGCAAAGGTTGTGATGCCTTTGAGAGGAGACTTAAACATGACAAGGCTGCAGATAAAGGCACCCAGCATAGTGCAAGTAGAGTGGAAGAATTCTTTGGTAACTGTTTCCTTCCTTGCCCATCTTTCCTCCCCCACATCTATCCCCACAGTTGCTAGGTGGGAAGGGAGAAATCCAGGGTGGGGCTGATAGAGCCCAAATTTTCTATTTGTTTATCTTAGAAGTGGGCTGTTTGCTAATTATCAGATGGGTTTATATTTAAACAAGAACCAGTTCCTGGCAGCCCCACCTCTCCTGCCAGGATCTGCAGGAGCCCCAGCAGCTTGCAGTCTACAGAGAGATGGGGCAGGGGGTTTGCAAAGGTACCAGACCACTCAGGACACTGCTCAGGACTCAGGCTGCCCTCCTGTGTTGGAGGGGCAGAGTTTCTACTCTTAGGAGGCCAAATGATTGCAAATAAAGTGATTGAAAATAGCTCTGTGGGCTTTGGGAATGAGGGTGATGGAGAACAGGAAAGACATAGTGTTCTGAGAAAGGCAGTTTTCCTACATTTTCATTGCACATTATTCTAGAGATTGGGAGAACCCATGTTGACAGTTGGGGTCTGATCTAACCCCAACTTGTTCTAACAAGAAACCTGACTTCTTGGGCTGGTTTGTTATTAACTCATTGGTGACCTTTAGACTTGGTAACTGCCCCTCACAGGCCTCTCTGGCTTTGTCTCCTTCTAGAGGCTGGGAAACTAGAAAAGTGGGTACTTCTTACAGCCAGAAAACCAAAGTCTCTGAGTCCCCATCCCAGAGTCTCCCAGCTCTGCCACTCACCCAGAGACACACAGTTAGTTAATAAGTCACTTTGTTGATGTGAGAGCCCTAGTGTCCTCTATAAAACACCTGTGTCACTCAAGGATCATAATTGGTGTTTGACAAACTTGTAAAGTGCTGGCTTAAGTTGAACTTATTATTAGCAGCTAGACAAGGATTCCTAACTTGGCCAGAGGTTGGCGTTAGCTGTGGTGTCTGCATGTGTTGGAAACATAGTGAATTGGCTTTAGGACTGCCCAAAACATCACTCTGATCTGAAAAGTTGTTTCCAGCTTAGACTATTTACAGAAATTATTCCCTCTTCTTGACTTCCCACCCCTTTCCAGTAACCCCTGTTTCTCTCCACCTCCACCTTGGGCCACACCTCCCTATTCAGTACCCCCACCCTTTACCCTGCATCTACCCTCTCCCCTGTCCTCAAGCCCAGGGAGTTGGCTGCCCCAGTTTTCTCTAGCAGAGGAGAGGCTGCTAGTCAGGTGACACCCTGGGTAATGGAAAGGGAGGCACGGAGAGGCTGGTGGATGTGGAAACAGTGACTGGGTGAAGCCAGGCCGTGGTGGCCAGGCCTGCGGGGACTGGCTGCACCACTGGGCAGCAAATGGCTGGGCAGGGCACCCTGGGAGTGGGGACATTCCTTGCCTTGGGGAAGCCCAGCCAAGAGATGATTATAAGACAGATGGACCTCGTAGGGAGTACTGGCTTCCCTGGGTGGCGGGGGAGGTTGGCAAGGGGCAGTAAGCCAGCACCCGGTCGATCTAATCTGCTGAGACAAGGCTGCAGAGTAGGCCCTGGACTTTGCTCTCAGAACACAGGCGGTTTGTTTTCGTCCTATGAGCCTCCTGGCCAGCCATGAATCCAGCAGGGATTTCGGATCTGCTGCCTAGATTACAAGCCCTAGCTTCAATGCACCTCTGTCTCTGAGGCCCTGAGGGAGCCAGCCCCTCCCTACTGTCTCCACTGGTAATCGGAGCAATGCCCAGTTTGGTTACCAGACCTCAGGACAGAGGGAGACTTGTCTCTTTGAGATCCGTCTTTTACAGGTGGGGAAACCAAGGCCCAGGGAGGGAATCACCCAAGGCCACCTAGAGAGTTAATGAGGAGGGTGCTGGGTTGGCTCCTGGTAGGAGTTTGTCCAAAGACTCCAGATCACCTCCCCCCTCATTCCTAGCTGTCACCCCAGGATCCTGGAGTCCTTGCTGTGGGAATGAGCTGCCCTGGGGCTTGGTGAAAAGCTGGCTGCTGGCAGTGCCAGGCCTGGCTCTCTGCAGAGTGATTGTGTTCAGAGTAACCCGACCTTGAAGTGGGCAGAGTGACATTTGAACCCTCACTCCACCCCCACCCCCAGACCTGACTTAACCCTTCAGGTACCACAGCACTGGACTGTAGATTGGTGTGTGATTTCCTTTTGCTTTCTAGATTTTTTTTTTTTGCCCCAAGGCAAGGCAAGGATCCAGGTCCCAAATACAGTTTCAGATGTCTCTGGTTACTGCCTTCTACTCCTTCTGGAAAAATGTAGATTTCCTGTTTCCATTTACTTCAGATATGTTGCTCAAAACTCTGACTGTGGACAGGTTTCTACCCATTTCCGAGTCTTGCTTTTGCACAGTTTGAAGGAACCTAATTTGCTGTTGAAAGTCTTTGGTCTCGAAAGCAAAATAACAGCCATTATAGGGGATGTCCCTCAGTGGCTTGTAAAGTACCTACCCGTCAGGTGACCTGGCTTCTTTCCAGCACTGGAACTGCTTCTGCAAGTGTCCTCAGGTCTCTGACCCTTTGAGCATTAATCCTCCCAGCCAGAGGAAAGCAGGTGGGGGTTAATAATAGCCACTACTCTTTGAGCACCTGCTGTGTACCAGGTCACATGCTGGGTCCCTTGGATACCCTAACTCATTTCCCTTAATCCTCATCACTTTGCAAGGTACTACCAGCACTGGTTTCAAAAGAGGAAATTGAGGATTTAAGAGCCAGAATGAATTCCCAGAATCATAGTTAGGAAAGGGTAGGATTATGGTTTGCTTGTGGGTGTTACATATTCTGGGAAATGGGGACAGGGGAGGAGGTGACTGTGCTATGTACCCATCTCCTTCTAGAATCACCAGGAAGTCTGGCAGTTGGAGCCCAAGGGTACTCAATCCTCCTCCCCTCAACTTGGCTTGCTCAGTTACTACCCTTCTGATCTCAACTCCTGAAAGCAGGATCAAGTGTGGCCCTGACCCTGCTTCCCCAGGGAGGTGGCAGGTAAGGGGGAAGGCTCTTATTAGTTCACAGTTAACCAAGCCCTGACCCTGAACTCCTCCCTGGTGCTCCAGCCAAGTTTCTGTTCTATTGTTTAAGCAATATCACTTTCACCTTTGTTTACTCCTGGGCAAGAGAAGGGGTACCCTGGAGCCCTGGCCCAGACAGTAGTATGTCGTGGGCTGTTCAGTTAGGGTGGAGGTGAAGAGTGGATGGCAGTGAAAAAGTTGGTTGTGGTTAGGGCATGGTCTTGAGAAAGATTTGGGTTTGAATCCTAGCCTCTGTTGTTTTCTACTTTGTGTATTTGGATGAAATAGCTCAGCTAACCTCAGTTTTTCTCATTTGCAAAACAGGTAGAACACCTTATTGTTGAGCCAACCAAATGAGCTCATATAGACAGAACACAGCAGGTGCCTGGCACATGTTAGCTACCCCAGCCCCATGCTTTTCCTGGGGTGGTAAAAGCTATAGACCTTTGAGATAGGGTTAGTAGTTTTTTCCTAACTTTGTGCGATAGCCTAAGGACTAGATGGGAGCATATAGAGTGATAGCTGTGTACCTGCTGAGAACCTTTAGGGCAGCCAAGGCTCTGGAAAGGGAGGAAAGGCAACTCCAAACTGGGAGTTAAGCAAACTAGGTTCTAAGCTTAGCCTTGCTGCCAGCTGCTTGGGCGACATTGAACTCCTTGGCTTCTAATCTGTTTCAGAGGTTATAAAACAAGATGGTTGGGCTTGGAGGCCCCAGATACCTCCTGTTGGCAGGTGTTAGTTCTTATAAAACAAAAGCACACCTACCCACTCTTCTTTTCGTTGGATGGCCTAAGGAAAAATCAGGGATCTCTAACTCCCCAGCACCAGTTCAGGTGCCCACTAACTATGGGGTCTGTGGGGTCTGTGGACCCAGACCCACTGTCTTACTCGGCTGGTGAGTCTGTTGTGTGTCTGTGAAAGGGACAAAGATGAGGGGAGACTCGAGGGTCCAGAAAGGTGTCTGTGCATGCACACACATGGGAACACACGTGCCTGGGCAGGGTTGGGTGAGCTTTGCAGAACAAGCCACATCTTTAGCAAGGAGCAGGTCTGGGTCCCTCTCTGGTCAGGGTTGGGCCTGGCTACTGGGTGGCCTGGCTCTTCAAAGCTCCCCCAGACTGAATGGGTCTTGTCTGTTAAGAAAGTGGAGGAGAGAGGGCTCTTAGTGCCTTCCCAACCCCTAAGGGAAAAAAAAAAAAAGAATCCTATGGGGCTTGGTCTTGTATTGCCGACCTAGTCCTAAATGGCTCCTGCCCATTTGGGAGTTTATTGTCAGAGACTGTGAGCAGAGAAGGGGCTAGAAAGGGGCAGAGTGTCTCCAAAACTTCAGGGGACTTTAATTCCCTGTGTCCTCCCATCAGCTACCTCACAGCCCTTAACTTGCTGTAGGAGGGTTCATCTAATTGGCCTTTGAAGACTGTCCTTTCAGAGCTCTGGAACAAGAGTCTGATCCTGGTCATGCCACTGACCCCTGATGCAACCTCAGACTAACTTTTCATCACTTCTGGGAAACTGTTATAAAAATGAAGAGTTAGGGATAACCAGGTGCCCAACAGAGGGCTGAACTGGAAATAAATCAGTTTTGCTACTCTCTTGACTGCCAGGTCTTCCCACTCCTCCTTCTCTCTTAGTTTTCATTTCTCCACTATAAAACGGAAGTATTTGCTGATAGTCAATCACTGTTAATCCCGTGGGTTGTTTTAAAACTATATAGTACTTTCACATACTAAAAGGACAAGATGGATGCATAACCAACATTCCTGGCGACAAAGCAGGATAGGAAAGGTCTCTAGGCCCTTGCTGGAAACTTACCCTGTCCTGAGGAGTTTGCACTCTGACACCTCAGGCCAGTCAACAAGTGGCCAAAGCACCTTCTCTCTCTCATCCCTCCTTCTTCCTCCCCTAAGCCCTCCGCCTACCCCACTGGACTTGACACGCCCACTTTATAGGACTTCTTTCTAGCTTAGAGTAGGCTGGTGGCCCTGTGTACACATGTATTCATGCACGTGTTCATGTGTGTATAGTCAAAAGCACAGGTGACCCATGTTTTATCTGATGTGACTACTTTCTGAGCTCTGGTTTCCACATCTGCCAAAAGGGTCTATTAAGAGGATGTACAAGAGCCACGCAGAGTGATACAGAACAGACCTGTAATCCTAGCACTTGACAGCCTGAAGCAGGAAAATCTTGAGTTTGAGGCCAACCTGGACTACATAGTGAGACCCCATCTCAAGAAACCAAAAAATTTTAAAAAGAGGACCTACATATGCCAAGTGGTAGTCAAGGCCTGACACTGAGTAAGCCACAGAGGCCAGGGGAATTTGCAGCAGGAGATGGGAGCACAGGGACCCCGCCTTAGGTATATGCACTTATGCAATCTCAGAGGAGCCGTCCCCCTGCTCTGCCAAACCAAAGCCACAGGCAAGGGCTGTGTGCGGGGGCTGGAATTCCAGCGCCAGCAGCCCAACAGCTCCTGATTCCCAAGTCATGAAGTCATCCCTAACCAGGCCTTAACCCCTGCTGGCTCCCCAGCTCCCCACCCCCACGTGTGCCAAGCACTCAGCATTGTTTTCCCTGCTCTGGGATAGAGGGATGCCTCCCTGCTGCCTGCCTCTCAGCCTAACCCTGCTCTCTTCTGGGAATCCTGCATCCTGTCCCTCAGGGTGGGGGGTGGGGTGGAAGGGAAGGCACAGTTAACTTTTGCCCACTCTCCCCTGAAGCCAGTGGGGAGGGTAAAGGAGGAGACTTTTCTCAGAAGTGACTTTTCTGGATCTCTTCTGTCACTCAAACCCTGTCTCAGTGACAGACAGATGGACAGACAGATGTTCCTTCTCAGAATTCCGGCGGTGTCACTGGCAGTCAGAAACAGAGACCTGGCTTCTTTCTACTCCAAGCCGTGTGTAGCTAATATTGTGTGCCCTTAGAGATTCTCTCGCATCTGGTGAAAAGGCAGTGTAAGACCTCCCTGGGCCTTTAACTTGTATTCTGAGGTTGTAAGCAAACCCCCACCTCCTCCAGTTATAGGCTTTGGCAAGAGTGAAATAATGAACTGTTCTGTGGGCAGACAGAAGCCTAAGTCCAGAAGCAAGGAGAGGAAAGGCAGTGGGCATCTGAATGCTTCCTACCGGAAGAAGGTTTGTTTCCACTCAGCTGAGTTCTAAAGGATGGAGGCAGAATAACTGGTGTCCTTAGGGCCCTTGAAAAGTTCTTTGCTTCCCTGGACCTTGAATACTTTTCTTTCTGAAAGCTGCTTGCTGTGTGTGTGTGTGTGTGTGTGTGTGTGTGTGTGTGTGTGTGTGTACCTCAGACTCTGTGGTGACAGCTGGGTCACCATGGGGTAGAGGCTGAGTGACACGGTCTGGGAGGACAGGAACTGTGTGTTATCCATGTTGCTGGCAGCAGAACAGATTAGGGCACGGGGGGGGGGGTGGGGGGTGTTAGAAGACAGATGAATTCAGGAATGCACTCTTGAGTCACCAAATCTGAGCAGTGTGCTGGCCAGAGACTGTCTTGAGGTGTGAGTGAGCTAGCCCTGTCTGTGCCAGTCCAGGCTGACTCAGCTGGGAAAGGTGTCCCTGACCAAGCAAGAACAGAATCAGTAGCCCGCTCTGCCTTGTGTGAATTAGGACCCTAGGGTGTAGTATCCTGGAGCTGCGTGCGTGTGCCTGGGAAGCACTGGACCTGATGTCTGGCAGACCTGCCTGCAGTCCTCCTTCCTCTGCCTGCCAGCTGTGTCACCAAAAGAAAATGATTTGAAGTCTTTCATGCCCAGTGTCCTCGACTGTAAAATGAGCTTAACATGTTCTCAGGGTTATTAAAAGCAGCCGCCAGTAGCAAGTACTTGCAGTAGCAAGTACTCAGTATATGGTATCTAGTAATATTAATAATTTGATTATTACCGCTTTTATTATTTTTATTAACCCACAGCAGGAAAGAGACTTACATGAAGTTACATGGAGGTGGGGGTGGGGAAGCAGGATCTAGGACCCAGGTCTCCAGTCCTGGCCTCATCCCCTGCTAGTTAGTCCCTGAATGCCCATTTCACTGGCTCTTGGGGGCCCAGCTGTTGTAGTGCGCTGGAGGGGGACTGGGTTGTTGCTGATGCTTCTCCTGTCTTCATCCTAGATCAGAGAGACTGAGGTCATCGACCCCCAGGACCTGCTGGAAGGACGATACTTCTCTGGAGACCTACCTGATGATGAGGATATTGGGGGCCCTGGGCAGGAGGAATCCGATGACTTTGAGTTGTCTGGCTCTGGAGATCTGGGTACAGAAGGGCTGCTGGCAGGCCTGGGAATGTGGGCTGCAGAGAATGGGGTTCCCTCTAGTGAGGAGTGTGATCAAGTTTGGAGACTTGGGTTTTTATGTTGATTTTCCTACAGCACCCCTCCTCCACTTAAAAAGGGGAAACAAAAGTAACTGGATTAATCTTTTCCATCCCAGAGACCCTGGGGTGAGTTATGTATTGCTTTGAATTCATTCCTATCTCTGTTTTTCAGGCACTAGCCAGAACCTGTCCTCATAGGCTCCTCCCTTGGAGGAGGGGAGAGTAAGGGTTGGGTAGGAGGACCCATAAAGTGTTTTTCATCCTTTGAAAAGGAAAAGTACTAGCTCAGTGGAGGTGGGGTGGGGTGGGGTGGGGTGGGGTGGGAGGGGCATGTGTAGGCAGAGGTGTGGGTAGAGAGCCAAGAGCAAACCCTTGCTTCAGATTAGGTAAAGGGACTCCAGCTTCTTGGGGCCAGACCAGTGCTTTGTTGGTCTTGACTTCCTGGCTTCCAGGTCAGATAGTTGCTGAGAGGTATCTCTCCTATCTTCAGGGATATGTTAATGATTTGACATTTAAACTTTGGCGTCACATAGTCCTGAATTCTAACCTCAATTGTGATCCCTGAGCCTTGGTTTCCTAATCTGTAAAATGGGAGAGTAGTAATAACTGTACATCAGTGTGTGGGACAGACCACGTTAAAGCTCTTGGCTTCCACCAAGCACTCAGAAACTCTGAGTGTGTGTATTTTTAAAAAGAAATTTTATTGTATATGTTTAAGGTTTAAAACATGATTTAAGACCATAGATAGCAAGAGGCTGCTAGAGTAGAGCAAACATACTCATTGTCTCACATGGTTACACGTAGATGTTTTAATGTTGTAATGTGTAGGGATTTTTTTTTTCTGGTGGGACTGGGATTTGAACTCAGGGCTTCTTACTTGCTGAGCAGGTGTTCTACCTCATGAGCCACACCTCCAGTCCATCTTGCTCTGGTTATTTTGGAATGAGATCTTTCGAACTATTTTCCTCAACTGGCCTTGAACCACCATCCTCCCAATCTTGGCCTCCCAAGTATCTAGAATTACAGCCAGACAGCAATGTGTAGAATTTCATATTGCAGTTAAAGTCTTCCTTCTTAAACTTGAATTCTCTGGGGATCTTATCCAAAGCAAATTCTGATTTGGTTAGCCCTGGGCCCTGACAGTCTGCATTTGTAAATAGCTCGCAGGGAGCTGCTGGTCCCTGCAGCCGCACTTTATTGAACCAGGGTTTGGAGCTGACAGAACACCTGCCTAACTACTGCTCACACATTGCTGTGAAAGGGTCAGGAGACAATCTTAAGAGCCTCATTTTTCAGACTAGTGACTAAGGTTGAGGATAGCATACTCAGTTGCCAGATTTTGGAGCTTTTATGGGATTGTAAGGTAGGACTCCCGCCAGCCATGGTTGAAAGGGTCAGTCACTTGGGCATAAGGAACCTCATGTTCATACAGCCATTCTGACCTTACAGATGACACAGAGGACCCCAAGATCTTCCCTGAAGTGATCCACTCCTTGGTAAGTGCTGTGTGCCTTTGCTCCCCCTGCTCTCCCTTGCTTGCTTTTCCCCAAGGGCAAAAACAACTCAGAATCTGACTCCATTCCGGAAAAAAACTTTTTGCTGGGACCTTGGGCTCATTTTGGAGCAGGCACATCCTCCCTGCAGGGATAATGCAGCCCCTTTTCTGCGTATTTGTAGCTGTTTTCCAGCACTGATAGCAAATTGTATATACAGTTCTGTGTACTGCATCATCTACTGCTAGTAGTCCTTGGTATTTCCCTGCTTAATTAAAAGTCTGCATCATATTTATAAGTCATATAATGGTTCACCTGATTCCTCTTATTGGTGAGAATATAATTTTTGATATCCTATAGTTAAAACACCATGGCAAGCATCTTTGACCCTCAGTCTCTGATTAGCTTCTTAGGAGACAGATCCCAAGGCAAAAGTGCCAACTTGAAGGGCAAGCAGTTTCTAAGTTTTTGTCATATCCCAAGTTTTTGTCATATCCCCTCTAGTGCTTACTCTAGAGTACCCACCTGCAGCTGTGTGAGGGAATGGGGTGAGGGACCGTCCACCTCCCCGTGCCCTTGCTCAGATTCATTCCCATTTGGGACAGGAGTACCAAAACAGTCCAGGATAGCATAATTTTTACAAGGTTGTTGTTGGTTCCTGTTCCGGGACCACATGGTTCAGTCCAGATTCTCCCCCTGGCTATATGTCCCATCCTCTGTCCTAGGTCTCTCCCCAACTGGGTTCCTTCCCACATGTGCGCAGTGTTTATCTTTCCTTTTCCCTCTTAAAGGTGCCTCTAAATAACCACATCCCTGAGAGGGCAGGGCCCGAGAGCCGTGTCCCCACAGAAGCTAAGGACCTGGAGGAGAATGAAGTCGTCCCCAAGAGGAGTTCATCCTTTGACGGGGATGAGGATGTGCCCAACAGGGTGTCCATGTCCAGTACCGCCCAGGGCAGCAACATCTTTGAGAGAACTGAGGTCCTGGCTGGTAAGGACCCTTGCTTCTCTCTGACCAGCCTTGAAGGGGGGAGGAAGGCCTGCAGGCAAGGGTGCCCCTGGCCCATTAGGTTGCTTTGGGCATTGAAGAACGACACCTCCCTTAAGGGGCAGCTCTAACTGCCAGCAGCCTGGCTGAGGGAAGGGGGAGGGAAGAACTGCATATCAAAGGTCCTAAAGAATAGGCTTTGAGCTGTTGTTTTGCATTAAGCCGTGAAAGTATTTTTCAAACCACATTCCGAGCCTGGGTTTGGCATCTGAGTGTTAATCATTGAATGATTAATTTCTCTTTAAACCCTGGAGGCTTGTTAGAATTAGGTTGGCTTCTCTTCCCTCTGCTCTGTCACTTGGCAGCCTTGTGACCTTGGCCGAGAAGCTTTTGAACAGGTTGTACCTTGGTTGACTAGTCTGTAAAATGGGTATGAAGATATCTCTTTGAGTTGGTGCAATGAGTCCATGAAAAACAAAATATGAAATTACTTTGCGCTGGTGGAGTGGCTCAAGTGGTAGAGCGCCTGCCTAGAAAGCATGAGGCCCTGAGTTCAAGCCCCAGTGCCACCAAAAAAAAAATAGATAAAAAGAAATTACTTTGCAAATTGTAAAGGACTATTCTGATTATTAGTGTCATCTGTCATTGACTCTGTATTGTCCCTTCACTAGATGGGGCACAGTGTTTCTTTATGTGACAGACTAGGACACTGAGGTCTAGAGAGGCTAGATGTGGGGTCTCAGGTGAGAGGTCTCGACTGTAATGTGCTGGTGTGAATAACCTCTGTCCCAGGTGAGGCTTCCGAACTGGCTGTTCCAGCCTGGCTGGGGAGCCATCAGCTAGGATGGTGCTTTCTCCCTGCGTGGCGGCTCCAGGGTCGGGGCGGGGGGGAGGGGGGTTTAGGGTTAGGTGTTGTCTCCACAGCTGGTTGTCAAAGGAAGGAAGGAACTTTCCACAGTTGTACAGGCCCGTAGGCTGTGGCTCAGGACCAGCCTGGATGAACCGGCCTGGTTAGAGGCCTCTTCAGGCCTGGTTAGAGGCCTCTTCAGGCCTGTGCTGGGTAAATCCTGATTCCTGGGAACCAGCCGGGCCAAGAACTCTGAAGAGGGATGAGGTATAGGGAAGAAACCCTGTGCCAAATATGAGTGTCCCAACTCCATCCAGGAGAGGTGAAGGATCTCACCTGCACCTTGCAGATGAGGCTCCCTTGGATTGTAGCCCCAGGTGACTTTGGGTCCTGCTTAGCCCTGCCCCTAACTTCCTAATACCTGAGCCAATATTCTAATTTTCCTTTACCACTTTTTGTTTTAGAGGATGGGCTCTTAGAACTAGAGGGGCCCTTAGAGACCAGTTAGTTTTAGAAGTTTCGAACTGTTCTGTGGAAGTACTTTAGGGCTAACAGCCCTCCCCTGTCTTTCTTCAACCATGGAGTTTCACTCTCAGGTGGCATATTTTAGACCTGCCGGCTACAGGTTTCACATCTGTTGATTAGATTTTGCTTTAAGCAGCCAAAGGTTCTATTGAAAGAACCTTAAAAATCACTGATTTAGACCAAACTGCTGTTTCTTATCTGTGGGGATCTGAGGCCCAGGCTTCAGGTCACATAGCAAGAGAAGAACCAAAGTTAAATCATCTTTTCACTGTTCCATTTGACAATTATGCCAGGGCAAGACCCTAATGAGAAAAGATGTGTTTTCAGCTTGTCAAGGAGGACACTCCATTCCAATAGCTCTGAAACAGCACCGGGAGTTTTAGTAAGTGCTTCTTGTGTGCCATGATTCCTGTGCCCCTTTTAGCCCTACAAACAACCTGAAACAGAGTTTAAATAACTCATCCAAAGGCATAAAGCCAGAAGGTGGTGGATCTGGTGTTTGGACCTGGAAGCACAGCTGACTCCCAGCCCATACTTGGACCTTGACTCTGGGGGTATCCCAGCACAGACCAAGGGCCTGACAGAGGACGGGGGCTTTCAAAGGAAAACGTGCTGGAAACAGGAATGAGGCTGATGCCTGATATTCCATGTGCTTTTTCTGGCACCTCCTGGAGGCACTTCATTGCTGCTTTTTATAGGATTTTAGCCAAGAAAGAAAAGAACCTTACTTAGCTCCTCCGTGCCACTGCCCTGTTCTATGCATAGGTTTATAGTGTGTGCAGGGATGGGAAATTAATCTTCTTAGCTTGAGTAAGACCAAATTAGGGGGCTCAATCTGCCACAGTTAAGATTCTGTGAGCCATCCCTTCCCCTAACAAACAGAAATGAGTCATTCAAGCCACCTGGTGTGAGGACAGAACAGATGCTCACCCAAGCGAGAAGCCCACCTCTGTCTGACACCAGCCAGGCACTCCTCAGTGAGCTGAACTGTGAGCACCATTTATTAAGCACTTGGTGTTGTGCAGGCCCAGTTCAGAATGCTGGAGACATAGCAACAAACCACAAAGACTGTGAGTCTTGTACTAGGCACTATTGTAGGCACTTTAAGTAAATGAATTTATTTAATCTGTGGGACAAAATATGAGAAAGGTATTACAACTTCACTTTGCAATGAGAGAGATGAAGAAGCTTGCCTCAAATCACGCAGCCAGTAGGTAGTAGTGGAAGCCAGTTAGAGTCTCTGAGCAATACGTGGAAACATAAACCATGACAGTCTGTATAATAGCTAACAAACCATGTAATTATCTGTCACAAAATAGTATGTTCCACATGCATGTAGAATGCAGTGCTCATCTACTGTCACGTAGGCCAGATGCATATGGGTACACACAGGGAAAGCCAGAGAGCATTGCTGTGTACTAAGGACAGATGGGACCCTGGGGGTTTCTGCAGCCTGCCATCATTCTTGTTTCTGACCTAGTGCTAAGCTATTGTTGGGGATTCTGCCTGGTATTTGGCAAGAGCCTCTGCTTTGGACTCAGGCAGATGTGGGTTGAAATGGTGGCTTTGTTCTAGGGTCTACCTTAGTCTGTGGTCCTCAGTGACTTATAATGCCTAGTGATCCCCTTGTCACAACAGAGGTCATAAGAGTCAAATTTAATAAAGTGCCATTTTCCGGGCATGGATGACGGTGATGGTGAGGATGTCTGGCTGCCAGAGAACTGACTGGGTAGAAGAGGGCGTGCAGCCCAAGGTTCTGAAGAGCAACTCTCACTCTGGTTCCTGCTTTCTTCCTCTCCAGCTCTGATTGTGGGAGGCGTTGTGGGCATCCTCTTTGCTGTGTTCCTGATCCTGCTGCTGGTGTACCGCATGAAGAAGAAGGACGAAGGCAGCTACGACCTGGGCAAGAAACCCATCTACAAAAAAGCCCCCACCAACGAATTCTATGCATGAACCCTCCAGGGGCACTGCTTGGACTTCAGTGGGGAGGGAAGCCAAAGGATTGTGAATGGTGGGCATTAGAGTAGGGGGAGGGCACCTTAATACTGACCTGTCAGTGTCTCCAGCTCTGATCACCTTTCTAGCATCAGAAGAGACGTCGTCTTCTACTGTGCTGCCTTCACTCTTCTTGATTCTTTTGGCCTCAGTTACCCCGGCAGAAGAATGGAGTTAAGCTTGGCCTTCCTGAAGACAAGCCTGGGATCTTGTCATTTAAAGAAATTTTCAGATTAGAATCTAGGACAGTTTCGAGCCTATACTGAACTTGCTTCATCCAGGGCCCCCCTGAAGGCAGAGGCAAAGGGGTATTTATGTGAATTCTGGCTAGAAGTCTGCCCAGGCTGCCTCCTTCCCCTCTTGCATAACCTGTCCTTTTGCCCAGGATCAGGAAAAGGAACTAGAATCCCCTGCACCTCGAGGTGTGTGTCCATCCATGGGTGCTTGTTCACACTACGGGAATCTCTACCTTGGGCCATTCTAGGCTCTTTCAAGTGACTTCTTAGAAATCCACCTTTTTTTTGGCCGGCGGGGAGGGAGGGTGGAGCACAGGAAGAAGAGCAGAAAGCTTTCTTTGAAATGGATTTGTAGACTATTTGTAAATCTATTTTTTTTTTAATGGTTCATTCCTTTGTGCAGAGTGTGTGTGCCTGGGCAAACGTGGAGATGGGGAGATGTTCTTATTGTGGTCATTTCCACTGCATGTGCTAGGTTTGTATTTAATGGTTTTGTTTTTGTTTCTGTTTGTATCTTGAAAATGAGAGAAGAGCCGGAGATATGATTTTTATTAATTTTTTTTTTTTTTTTTTTTACTATTTATAGCTTTAGATAGGGCCTCTCCTTCCCTCTTCCCTTTTCTTCTTTCTTTATACACCCCTATCCATTTTTTTTTTTTGTTCTTGGTAATACTTCACATTCCCCTGTTTATGACCTTGGCCCTTTCTGAAGCCTCTTTGTCTAAGAAATAGCTTTTGCTGAAACATAGTTTTCTAGCAGATCTCAAAATGTAATGTAGAGAATGGTAAGGTATTTGCGTCTGTGTTCTTGTGTTATATTATTATTCTCCCTTGGTTCTAGACAAATAGATAAATATATTTTTTCAGGATATAGTGTGATATTTCCAGTTTCATGTTGGCTGGTTGGCTGAGTGAGTGAGTTTTCGTGTGGCTGGGAGGGTTTTCTCCCCTTCTCTTGCCCCATTCCTGGTGCCTTCTGAGTGGACTGGAGTGGTTAAGGGTAGGTGATTCTAACCCTCTTTCTGCCTTCTGCACGGGGCCCAGCAGAAGGGTTCCTTCGATTTGTTCCCTCCAGGCTGTAGGAGTGCAGTAACTGTATGTGGCTGTTTAAATCAGGTCAGTTCAGATTGTGTAAAGTTAGAAATCCATTCCGCAGTTGCACTGACCACATTTTGAGTGCTTGGTCACCACATGTGGCCCATGGCTACTGTTCTGACCTTGCAGAGACAGTGTTTCCATAGATTAGATCCATTGTGTTAGAAACCTACACTGGCTTAGGAAGTCATAGCTCAGCTTTGCTGAGATAACCTTTGTCTCCCTGGGCAAGGGGAGGGGCAGGGAGGAGGGCGATGACGCCCCAGCTGGGGTCTGTCATCCTTTTGCAGAGGGGAGACCTGTTGGCTTAGCCAGTGTCTTCTGGCTCCACTGGCGGGAGTTAGGGGGTGTGTGTGTGAGGACTCATCGTCCTTCACTACAGCCAGTGGCTATTAGCACTCATCACTACCCCAGCTCAGGGTCCCAGCTGGCTGGGTCTTCTTCTGGCCCCAGTCCCCTTTTCCTCAGGCTGTGCTGGAATGAGCACCTTTTCTGTAGCCCCTTCTCACACTGTTGTCTGTTACTGATTTTTTTTTTTTTGATAAAAAGATAATAAAACCTGGTACTTTCTAGATTGCCTGCCTTTGTTACTTTAAAGTTTGTAATAAGGCCTTCTAATTGGGCTCTGTTCTCCTTGACTCAATGAAGCACAAGAAAATTCCTCCCTGGAGGGGGTGGGGGCAGGGGGGAGAAATGACCCAAGCACTATATGCACATATGATAAATAAATAAATAAAAAGAAAATTCCTCCCTGACTAAACTTCTTACACAATGCCAGATGCAGAGACAGAGGTGTAAGAAGGCAGAGCGCGTCCTGGGGGGACAGGGTTGGAAGATGTCAGATCATACGTCCTGGTGACTTAGATGGCATATCAGGCCTGCCTCAGTGTTTTGTTTAGGCAGCACCATATTTAAAAACAAACACAAAAATCCTTTTTTTTTTTTTTTTAAATACACATTTTCTCTCTTTTGATCCTGAGCTCAGAGGACTCTACTGCTGAGAGAAGCTACTCCTTTAGAACAGCTCATTTCCCCTTTTCTATAGCAGAAGGAAACACTACAAGTTGTACACAATGAAAAACTGAAACACAAAAATCCTCAAATTAGTTGACATCTATATAGAAATCAGGATGTTCCTCATTGAAGTCCAGATTCCTCACTTTTCTGATTTTGTACCAAAATCACAATTTGGAAACGGTTGGCCTGAATGGCAACAAGTGGGTATGGATGAGAGGTGACACCTTCCTAGACATGGCTCTGTCATGCCACAGCCTCCCCTTGTTTCACTCACGTCACCTGCTTGTCCTCTGCAGGTGCTGTGGTTGGCAGGCTCTAAAAATACCATTATCAGTCTCTCATGCTCCTTATAACAGCCCTGTGAAGTGGTGAAGATCACTTTACCAAAGGGATAACCTGCCCTTAACTTGTCTGTGTAGAGTCGAACCCTAATTCCAGGTCCTTGGACATTGCTGGCTTTCCCCTGGCCTATCAAGTTGCCCAGTGCTTTATTGGGGGTGGGGAAAAGGACATTAAGAGGAGTTGAGAGTACTCACATCACATACCATGTCCTGTAACCCATTCTCAGTGCTTTACACTTGAACCTGTTAGCCATCATGACAGCTCCACAAAGTAAATGCTATTAGCAGACCCATTTTACAGATGAGAAAACTGCATCTAAACGATGAATAATGCCCCCAAAGCTACACAACTTACCAGTGGTAGAGGTGGTAGAGTCCAGGCAGTCAGGCTCGGGAGTTGTTCATACCACAGTGCCCATCAGAGGATTTATGTTGCCCAGGACCCCTTCACTGTGGGCTGCTCGGTCTTCACAACCCCCTCTGAGGGTCTTAGTGAGTTGGGTCTCAAGTCCCATGTGAGCTCAAATTCCTCCTGAGATTCTGCTACACTTTATCTCCTGGGTCCTGTGAGGCTTGAGTGGATCTATGGGCCTGGTCACTTGTGTTACTTCAATTAAAAGCTTAAAAATAGAGCCAAGTGCTAGTGACTCACACCTATAATCCTAGCTACTCAGGAGGCAGAGATCAGGAGGATTGTGGTTCAAAGCCAGCCCTGGCAAATAGTTCACAAGACCCTATCTTGAAAAAAAACATCACAAAAAAGAGCTGATGGAGTGGCTCAAGGTATAAACCCTGAGTTCAAGCCCCAGTACCCCCAAAAAAATTAAAAATAAAAATTCAGTTCCTCAGTTGCCCTAGCCTCATCCTAAGTGCTTAGTAGCCACACATGGCTAGTGGCTATTGTACTGGACAGTGCAGACACACAACATTTCCACTGTCCCTGAAATTTCTGTATTGGATGGTCTGTGACTGTAGATCAAGACCTGAGCATTTGGGTAGAGTATTAGCTCCAGAAGGCTTCTATAGTACTTACTTACCCATTGCTGTGTAAAACTGTCCCCAAGCTTCAGGGCTTATAATGACAGAAATACTATTTCATAGTTTCCATGAATCAGAAATTCGGGAGTAGTTTAGTTGGTGATTCTGGCAGGGAAGGTCTCAAGGCTGAGGTCCAGATGGTGGTTAGAGTTGCAGTCATCTGAAAGCCTGATGGGGCTGGAAGATATACCTCCAAGATGGTGGGCTCACATGTCTGACAGCTTGGTGCTGGCTGTTGACAGGAAGCCTCCGTTCCTCACATCATAGACTTACACAGCTGACTGAGTGTCTTTATGGCATGTTAGCTGACTTCTCCCAGAGTCAGTGATCCAAGAGAGCCAGGTAGAAGCTACAATGGCTTTGGAAGTCACACCCTTTCCCTTTCATAATATCTTATTAGTCATAGGTAATAGGTCATCCTTATTTACTTTGAGAGTCAACTGCAGAAAGGCAGGAGGCAAAATTCATTGGAAGCTGTATTAGTCAGACTTTTACCACTGTGACAAAACACCAGAGAGAAACAACTTACAGGAGTTGTTTTCAGTCCTTGGTCACTTGACTCCATGTTTCTGGGCCTGTGGTGAGGCAGAACACTGTGGCAGAAGGGCGTGGTGAAGCAAAGTTGCTTGCCTTGTAGTGGCCAGGAAGCAAAGAGAGACAGGAAGTGGCCAGGGAAAAGGTCTATCTTTCCAGAGCACGCCCCCAGTGACTTTCTTCCCCCAACTAGGCCCTACCTTCTAATTTTACCACCTCCCAATAATATGAATCCATCTGGGGATTAATATATTCATTAGGTCAGAGCCCTCAGGATTCAATCACTTCCCAAAAGCCCATCAGCTGGCAAGCAAGCCATTCTGGGGATTCTTTAACAGAAGCCTTTTTTGCTGGTCAGCTCTGGAAAGAGGTTCATTTCTCCCCTTTGCTCCCACCCCCTCCCTTACCACCCACTCTGCCCCCTCCCTTCCCCCCCCAATACCCAGCAGAAACTATTTTGCCCTTATCTCTAATTTTGTTGAAGAGAGAGTATAAGCAATAATAGGAAGGACCAAGGGTTTTTGCTAGTTGAGATAAGGATAGCTATACAGGGAGTTGACTCACATTGATTTCCTGTGCGTGTGTGTTACCTTCTAGGTTAATTCTTTTTGATCTAACCTTTTCTCTAGTTCCTGGTCCCCTTCTCCTATTGGCCTCAGTTGCTTTTAAAGTATCTGCTTTAGTTTCTCTGCGTTGAGGGCAACAAATGCTAGCTAATTTTTTAGGTGTCTTACCTATCCTCATATCTCCCTTGTGTGCTCTCGCTTTTATCATGTGCTCAAAGTCCAATCCCCTTGTTGTGTTTGCCCTTGATCTAATGTCCGCATATGAGGGAGAACATACGATTTTTGGTCTTTTGGGCCAGGCGATTAGTTGGTCTTAAGAGCTAACACTAATTGATGCAATATTATTTCTGAGAATTGAGCAAAAAATGAAATATTGATTCTGGATAATATTGGGCCATTTTTATTCGTGATCTGCCAATCTTCTTAGGCTGCTGAAACCCTGATCCCTGCATGGAGCAGGAAACCACACCAAACACAGATCTTCCCCTGCCAATAATTTGCAACATGGCTTTGGGGAGTAGGCAGAATTCCAAGATGGTTCCCAAAAGTTCTCTCCTGCTGGCATAGACAATTTTTATAATTCCCTCCCCTATAGTGTGGGATGATAGGATGCTGCTATGTTTATGATAGGTTACATTAGATTGCAAAGGTGAAGGGATTGTGCATATGTATTTAATGTGCCAAATTAATTGATTTTTGAGTTAGTAATCCTGGGTGGACCTGACTCAAACAATTGGCTTTGAAGATACAAGGTGCCATGAGTTCTACAGCTTCAAAGAAATGAATGAGTATGGATGATGACTTGTGGGTCAAAGAAACTGCAGCCCTTACTGACACCTTAATAACACCTGTGGGAGACCCTAAGCAGAAGACCAGCTAAGCTGTGCTTAGACTCCATGGAAACTCTGGGACAGTATATGCGTGTTGTTGTAACCTGCTACTTTTGTGGTGGTTCATGATGTAACACAGAAAACTAACTCAGGTAGGCCACTTACCTCCTCTGGACCATCAATTTCCCCATCTGTTAAATAGAAAGAGAGTGCAGTATATAGCTCATTTCTAAAAGTGCTTCTGTAGTAATAGTGATGGCAGCAAGCAGCCCATATCAGGTGGTTACTGTGAGCCAGGCCCTGTTGGAAGAACATTCCCTACATTGATTATTTTAGTCCTCATAACACATTGTGAAGCAAACACTATTTCCCCCATTTACAGAAGTGAAAACTAAGGCAGACAGGCTAGTTGACTTGTACTTGCCAAGCTTACCCAACTAGCATACACAGCTTTGATTCCTAGATGGCTGAAAAGACACCACTGGAACTGCATTCCTGAATTCTAAGATGGCCCTTCTGAAATACATATGGCTTAGGACTGGAGGAAGGGCTATAAGTACAATATTTATTAAATAAAGGCAGCGTATGCATAAAAAGATAAAAAACAGCCAGGTGCAGGAGACCCCTGCCAAGGACGAGATGCTGGTGGTACGCTTATAGCCAACAGCCAATGTGAGAAGGAAGAGTGTTTGTCTGGTGACAGGGACTCAGGGATGAGCTTGGTAGGATGGGCTCCACCCTATTATTCTTTAACCAGGGTGAGTCCACAAAGAACTTGGTCACAAGGCCCTGCCATCCCCCAGAACTCCTCCAGCAGCCTCCCTCTGGCAAGCAGCCAGCAGTAACAGGTGTTTACCTCTTTGCCCACTGAAAGCATTATTGTACCACTGCTACCCTTCCTTTGTCCCTTGGGGTCTGGAACAGAGCCAAACCCTACTAGGGGGGCTTTGTGTGTGTGTATATGTATGCTTAGGGTTGGCCCTTGGAAAACCTGTAAGTGTCACACTGGTTTTACTTCCCCTAAAGTCATTTCCTCTCCGCCTTGTCGTCTTCATGGTCCATGCCCTCAGCTATCCACATCCTCCCCAGGGAGGAAGCCGTCTGAGAATTTTACCCACACTATAGTTTTTACTAGTTTGTCTTTGCATAAAAACTAATTTAACAGAAGCAAAAGAAAGCAAAAAACCCCAACGTCAGCGCTTAAAACTGGGAGACTAGTTTGTTAATGGTGAGAAGTCAGGCAGCAAGAGAGATTGTAAATTGTAAGGTTTTGGAACCTGTTCCCTGCTCCGTGTAACACGCACACTCCTCCCCCACATTGCAGTGTGGTAGAATGAGAGTTAGGAGAACCTCAGAGTCATAGACTTCGTGTCAGAAATGTAGGATTCAAACCAATGACAGTGTCTGCCATCAACCTGCTGTGAATTTGGCCTCCTCTCTTGGAGCCTCAGTTTCCCTATCTATAAAAATGGCGAGAAGGTGAGAACTAAAGCATTGGTTCTCAATGTTGGCTGTTCACTAGAATCACTTGGGAAAGTTTGCCAACAATACAGATGGTCTGGTCTCCCCGCTCAGAGGTTTCATTCCTTTTACCTGTGGTAGCTAATTCAAATGTGGAGAGGACTAAGTTAATCCACACATGGGTTTTAGAATGTGCGAACGTCCTTGTAAACATTCAGTATTATGCATACAAGTTCCCAAAGAATTCCGAGAACATGAAAAAGTTAAGGTTATCTGTAAGGGCTCCAACAGTATGATTACCACTCAAAGAATGAAAACTCAAAAATTGAAAGGGGAACAGTGCCACCTGGTGGTTTTACTTTGCACTTGAACTATCCAAATTATCTGCCAATGCAATCAAAGGCAATTGGTTTATTGAGCACCAACTCAATGTGTAAAGCATTGTGATGCATCCACTAGGACACATAGAGATAAAACCTCCTTTCTACATGAAGTTCACAATCTACAGAGACAATGAGGATGTACATATGCCCTTTGATCCAAGATAGGGGGCAAATGATAGAATCCAAGATAGAAGTCTGTGGTCAGGGCTGGCTTCATGGATACGTGACCTGTGCATAGAAGGATTTCATCATCTCTTTTGTCTGTCTTGAAATTATCAATAAGATTTGAACAAGGAGCCATACATTTTTTCACTAGGCCCCAGTTAGTTGGTCCTACATGGGGTAGTTGGGAAAGAGGAAAGAAGGAGCATATTTTAGTGTGGAAGGAGAGATGGAGTCCCTAAGCCTTAGTGATGGGGTGGGGGTGAGGGGAAATGGGTGGTGGAGGAGTGGGAGGTGGGGGGGAGGGGAGAGGAGATGGAAGATCTGGTGCTTTTGAGGGCCTGGGGAGTTGTATGTTAGATGATTCAGACTCAAGTACAAGGAGGATCTCCAAGGATAGGCCCAGCAGCTGGGACTCAGAAGACAGGCCAGGGCTGGAGCTTTGAGGTCAAACTTCTAGGTGAGTACCTAAGTGGGACCAATGGTTTCAGGTCTCGTGAGAGGAGCAGAGAAGACAGAGCTGCATGGCTGGGCCTGGGCTTTCCAGCCCACTTAGGTTCTTGGATGCCAGTACTCTTGCTTTGGGGAGTGACAGAGGAAGCCTTTAAGGGCAGGGCTAGATAGCCTTTGAGCCCAGTTCCCCTTGTGATGAACTGCTTTTAGCTTCTTTCATGCTTCAACATCACCACCACTGACACAATCCTTCTGAGTCAGGCACTCATGTAAGGGACATTTTCCATAACACTTTCCCAGCATTTATCAGCCAGGATTCACCTTCAGGGACCACATAAGCTTTGTGTAAGCATCCCTCTTGCCTATCACAATGGATTTCAGCCTGCCAATGGCAGATGACAGAACTTGGACAAGATTTTGGGGGAGTCTAAAGAGCAAGCCCTACTGGGAACTATGAGTTCCTTCTTCTTCATGGGACTTTCCACATTCTGGGAGAGGAGTTTTATAAGGAATGAGCTCTTTGTCAGAGGGTCAAGGAAAGACCCAGGGCATCAGAGTCCTAAGCCCATATTTTAGGTTAGTTCTCCCCACTGGATACCACCAGGGGCTGGTACAAGTAGCTGGAACCCATGGCCCTTGGTTCCCATCACCCAAACCACAATTCTGCCTAATGTTTATTTTTTATTTTCCCCTATAAGGCATGGAACTATGCAGAATGGAGGCACACTGATCAGGGATGGACTGTGATCCATCTGTGGGTCCCATGTAGAGAAGCGCCTCTCGTGGCTGGGCTGCATTATTGCCCAGTTGTTCCAAGAGTTCTGCCTGGGTTGTCCTGGGAGAGTTTTGTTCTGAAGAAGCCTTATGTTTGCCTCTGGGGCTAGGGTTCATTCTTGCTTGGGATAAGGGCATAACTAGTAGGTAATCGGTTACCAGAAGTGATAGGTGGACCCCCCCCCTCCCCAAGGAAAGAAGAGGGCTCTGGGGCTAGCTGCCTCTGAACTCTATTATTTCTGTAGAAAGTGTCAAAAAGGTAGGCTCTGTGCTCCATCAGATTCTGCCTTGGATAGAGGTTGATTTTAGTACAACAGAGGAATTCCTGATCCTCAGGTCTGCATCCTACTGGGCTGGCAAGAAAAGTGATTGGGGGAACAGTTAAGATGGCAAAACCTGACCACTGTCTCAGGCACTTTCCCAGCTACCACTGCTGTGTGCCAGAGACCAGCTGTGCCTGGCTGCAGCTAGACGGGATACAGGGAAGGACAGACCCTGGTGCTCTACCTGGATCCAGTGTTCCAGATGAGACCTAGTGCTCTGGGACTTGCCACTCCAGGTCAGATCTGGTACTCCAGGCAGGAAGGACCAGGGCTCCATGCCTCAGGAACCTTGCCTCAGTTCTCTGAGACTGCGAAGCTATGGTTTTTTCCCCTCTTTAATTGGGAACATTGATACTTGGAGAGCAAATCCTCAGGCTTTGCTTCTCAGACTATGTGCAATTGTGAGAGAGACAAAGACGCAGGGATAGGGACACATAAATAGATCTACAGACCAAATTACTGAGAAGAGACACAGGCAGAGAGAAGCACACACAGGACACAGCATCACACAGGTTGTGTTTTCCTGTATGTTTAAGGACAAGTGAGTGACCTGTGTGAGAGCGGATTTCTATGGCGAGCCTCAAGGCAGCAGGGTTTATGACACAGAGAAACAACCCGGCTCCGGGCCTGGGTGCGGACCTCAGTGGTGCACAACAGGGATCGCACCTAAGTTTGGATGAAGAGATGGAAATTGGTGCGCGTGAACTCATGGTGGATGCTCTCCAGGAGTGTGTCCGCGTCGGTAGCCTGCTCCTCATGGGCGGCGGGGGGACCCGGCCGCGCGCTGTATTCAGGGGTGAAGGTGAAGGAGAACGCGCTGGGGTAGAAGAGCCCGTCGGCCCGCACCAGGCTCACCGGCACTGTGATGGGAGTGCGCAGCCAGCGCCAATCACTGCCGAAGGCGGCCACATCCGGCACCACGCACACCAAGGACCGCGGGCTCCTGGAGGTGGGGCATGGAGGTTAGGATTAGGCTTGCGGTGATTCTGATGACATGTACACACACATCTCCCAACCCCCCGCCCCCGTTTGGTTCTCAGAGCCCAAAGAAAGCTGTTTTCCCAGCTCCATACCTGTACATGGTTTCTGCCTCCACGTCCCCAAACCACACCTTGAGCCCCGCGTGGAAGTTCTCTCCGTGCAGCTCCAGCGTGGCCACGTCGCCCCCACCGCTCAGCTTAGGGAGGGTGGAACCAGGTGGAGTGGGGTGGGGGTGGGGCAGGAGCCTGCTGCTTTCCCTCACCAACACCCCCACCCTAGAGCAGGCAGACAGCACGTCCGCCAGTGCCCCCCCAGCGCCCGATTCACCTCGAGGGTGCTGATCAGGGGCACAGGTGTCACCGGCTCCCGCGTACAGGCCAGGCTGGTGCTGAAGGAGAACTCCACTGACTCGGTGCCAATGATGGTCCAGCAAGAACTGTCATTGAGTAGTGCCCTGTTCGCCTCCTTCAGGCAGGGGGAAGCCTAGGAGGAGATCCGAGAGATGGAGCAGAAGCTTCCATGGTGGCTGCCAGTGTGGGGGAGCCAGTAGAGTGCCTGAGTTTCCCCACCAAGCCCAATTTAATTCCAGACTCTGGGATGTACCTGCCCTGGGAGCTTGGATAAGACCCTTAAGCTCTCTCTCTCTTAGAGTTAAATAAGCTTGTTGAACCAATTGACTTCTAATGGTCTTGTTTTCTTAGGATTCTACGATTCTGGCTTTTAACATTGCACAATTCTATGCCTTTACATTCTCTGATTTTAATATTCTTTGGGAAGGAATGTTGCTCAATTGGAATAGTTGTCATTTTGTGCATATTATGATTCTATGATAATATTCTTCTGGGAGTAATATTGCTTAATAATAATAATAATTTTTGCACTCCACAATTCTCTTAACATTCTGATTCCAGTGTATATCCCATTTTATGATTCTAATAGTCTTTGAGAAGGAGTATTGCTCAATGATAGTAATTGTCATAGTAATTGCTTTCTACATCCCGTGATTCTGTCCTGATAGTCTATGACTCCAACCTTCCTTGGCAGGCAGTATTGATCAATAAGTAGCAACCATTGTGACCATGATCTTATACTCTATGGCTTTCTACATTCTCCCTTTCTCAGATGTTGTGCTGGTATTCTATGCTTCTCACCTGGAATTGTACCACCTTCTCTGTGGCAAGGCATAAGTAGGTGCCACCTCCTCCTGGAGGGCCACCTGGAAACTGGAATGCACACTTGTGGAGTTGAGAGATGGGCTCATCCACGTCAAGGAGGGCATACTGTTTGGCCACTTTGCGGATAATCTGTAGCAGAAGGGTGGTAGGAAGAGTGATGGCCAGGTGTGGGGTTCTCAGAGGCTGCCCTCACAGCCAGTCTCTGCTTCTCTGATAGCCATGTAGACATGGGCGAATTCCCACAAAGCACTGAGTGTCCCCAGAGTGAAAAGAGGGGTCTTTATGCCTTGGGGCTTTACTCTCCATCCAGCCTTGCCCACATGGGCTACACTTCTGTTTGGATCTGGATACCCCCTGCATGTCTACCCTCTTTCTTCATACCATAGGAGGTAGTGTGATGCCCGTGACTGTACAGACGAGCTGTACTAGGGAGCCATAACGGACGTAGCCTTCTCGAGGTGGGAAGTCCTCTTGGGAACAGTGCTCATCAGCTAGAGGTGAAAAAAAGGGTTTCAGGTGCCCCAAGCCCTTCCTCCTCTCCTCTGGCTCCACCTCACATCACCCCTTGGGCCCTATGGGAAGAGGTGGCCTTCAGGGAAGCAGCTAAGGCTGAAGGTTCTAATCTTGGGGAGGTCAACTGTGGTCACCTAGGTGGGGCAGGCACCTAATTGATGGGAAGGGAAAGAACATGGACACTGGAATCAGAATAGCTCAGGTCAGTCACCATCTCACTGGAGCCAGGGGCAAGTCTTTTTTGTTTCTGCAGCTCCATTACAAGGGGCCAAGTTTACCTTCCTTGAGGAGCTGGGGTAAAGAATAAACACGCTAATGTATATGAAGTGCTCAGCCTGCACCTGTTCTTGGGATTACCCAGGTGGAGTGTGAAGGCAGCCCACTGTCTTGCGCTGGCCACAAAAGCCCCATCCTCCACAGAAAGGTAGCGTGTGGACACTGTCTGGGAGCGCAGGCGGTTGAAGAGGGAGACCTTGGAGCCGGAGGAGATGCACACTGTGAGGGGAGGTGGAATCAGTGCCCTGGCCTGGCATGATCCTTTGGACTCACCAGATAACCTCCAATCCTCTGTCCCCTGTGCTAGCCTGGCTAATATGCCCACTGGCCTGGACACAATGGGCATTCATATTTCACAGTTACTTATCTAGTGCCTGCTGCAGTCCTGCTTCTGAGCCTTTGCCTCCTCCTCTGTGCTGCTGGGCAACAAACAGAATCTCATCCAGTCACCAGGGCCTGAGGATTAGACCCAGCTTCGCTCTGGAAGAGTTCATGGTCTTGAGAACATAATTATAAAATGCCAGTATGATGCGGTGAGGGATAAACTGAGGAGGCTTTCTTGGAGCAGGGGAGCATGAAACATGTAGAACTGCACAGGTGACTGCTCAAGCCAAGATCACATGATGTATAACAGCAGTATAACATTTCTAAGACTTGATATTTATTCCTTCTGGCCCGTGGCACATACTCAGAGCCACAGCTTTACTTTCTCACTGGAATTTGGCCACTTGGGGAGAAGGCACTGGGTGAGGCCTCACCCGCTCTCTTCTCACCATGATGTATGTGCTCCATTTACACTTAGCCGTGATGTATGTGCTCCATTTACACTTAGCCGTGATGTATGTGCTCCATTTACACTTAGCCGTGATGTATGTGCTCCATTTACACTTAGCCAACCCCTCCATTGAATGACTTATTCTTCCCTCCCACCTTCCCTCTCCCTCTCCCTCCCTTCCTCCCTTCCCCCTCCCTCCCTTCCTGCTCCCTCCCTCCTTCCTTCCTTCCTTCCTTCCCTCCCTCCTTCCTTCCTTCTTTCCCTCCTTCCTTCCTTCCCTCCTTCCTTCCTTCCCTCCTTCCTTCCTTCCCTCCTTCCTTCCTTCCCTCCTTCCTTCCTTCCCTCCTTCCTTCCTTCCCTCCTTCCCTCCTTCCCTCCTTCCTTCCTTCCCTCCTTCCTTCCTTCCCTCCCTCCTTCCTTCCTTCCCTCCCTCCTTCCTTCCTTCCTTCCTTCCCTCCTTCCCTCCTTCCTTCCCTCCTTCCTTCCTTCCTTCCTTCCCTCCTTCCCTCCTTCCTTCCTTCCCTCCTTCCTTCCTTCCCTCCTTCCCTCCTTCCTTCCTTCCCTCCTTCCTTCCTTCCCTCCCTCCCTCCCTCCCTCCCTTCCCCCTTCCTTCCTTCCCTCCTTCCTTCCTTCCCTCCCTCCCTCCCTCCTTCCTTCCCTCCCTCCTTCCTTCCCTCCCTCCTTCCTTCCCTCCTTCCTTCCTTCCTTCCTTCCCTCCCTCCTTCCTTCCCTCCTTCCCTCCCTCCTTCCCTTCCTCCCTCCCTTCCTCCCTCCCTCCCTCCCTCCCTCCCTCCCTCCTTCCTTCCTTCCTTCCTTCCCTCCTTCCCTCCTTCCTTCCTTCCCTCCTTCCTTCCCTCCTTCCTTCCTTCCCTCCTTCCTTCCTTCCCTCCCTCCCTCCCTCCCTTCCCTCCTTCCTTCCTTCCCTCCCTCCCTCCCTCCCTTCCCTCCTTCCTTCCTTCCCTCCTTCCCTCCCTCCCTCCCTCCTTCCTTCCCTCCCTCCTTCCTTCCCTCCTTCCTTCCTTCCTTCCCTCCCTCCTTCCTTCCCTCCTTCCCTCCCTCCTTCCCTCCCTCCCTCCCTCCCTCCCTCCTTCCTCCATTCCTCCCTCCCTTCCTCCCTCCCTCCCTCCTTCCTTCCTTCCCTCCCTCCTTCCTTCCTTCCTTCCCTCCTTCCTTCCTTCCTTCCTTCCCTCCCTCCTTCCTTCCTTCCTTCCCTCCCTTCCTGCCTCCCTCCTTCCTTCCTTCCTTCCTTCCCTCCTTCCCTCCTTCCTTCCTTCCTTCCTTCCTTCCTTCCTTCCTTCCTTCCTTCCTTCTTTCCTCTGAGCCAGGGTCTTATTGTGTAGTGCAGGCTGGCCTACAACTTGCCATCTAGGCCAGGTTGGCCTTAAACTCCAGATCCTCCTACCTCAGCTTCCAGAGTGCTGGGATTGCAGGCATGTGCCACTGTGTCCAGCTCCCACATATTTTTTACGTAAATGGATGAGTATTCCAAACCTCATTTCCTTCATCTACCACTTAGGAACAATGATAGTGGCCTACCTTTCAGGGACATAGCAACCATCAAATAGGATAATTCAAGGAAAAGTTCACCAGGAAATCCCCCTCCTACCCCATTCCCTTACCTCCCACAGAGTTGTGTGGCCGTCATTATCATTTAGGCTTCACCCCTCTCCCCCACCCCCATTCTCTTAGAGCTCCCAGCCCTGGAATTTGCCACCTGACATCCAGGACAGTATTTATCTCAAACATCTGCTTGATCTGTTTGTCTTCCCTGCTAGGCTATAGTTTCCTCTAGAAATGACATCTGTTCTTATTTTATAAGGATCCAGCACATGACACAGACCCGGCCATCAACAGGCATCCCATAGGGGAATTTTCTCTCTTCCCCTTTATTGTCACATTTTGGCGTGGCGGGGGCGGGTGCTGAAAATGAAACCCAGGGTCTCGAGCACGCTAAGCATACTTTCTACCACTGAATCACATTTTCCAGCTCTTGTTTATCCTCACTCTTAATCCGTCCATAGTACAGCACCTGCCGGGCGTTTTTTTGTCTGCTCTGAGCCCCATTCTCATCCTCAAGTCTGTGTCTGTAGGTTTTCCTAGGCTTTTGCTCCCCTATCCCAGGTCCAGGTCTAAGCCACACCCACGCACCCTGGCCCCGCCTCTTTCTTAGCTCAGACTCCACCTTTCTCACTCTGACCCCACTCCTGCAGTCCTCCCCCACTCCAAAGTTAGCTGCTCTTGACTTGATTGCACACCCGCTCCCTCCCGCTCACGGTCAGTGTTTTTCAGCGACTGCTTCTTCTGCGAGGGCTTAGAGATGACCTTGATGAGGCGGCTGTGGAAGGTGCCCAGCTCCCGGCCCCCTCGCAGCACCAGCCGCAGCACCAGCCGGAAGTGCTTCCTCTTGTCGGCGTCGGAGATGTACAGGGTCTTGGCACAACCGAATTCCTACGGGGCTCACGGAGATGGGGGTCGTATCACCCAGCATGAGCCAGCCTCTCGCAGTTATCTGACATCCATCCCACGGGAGGAGGCAGGGAGCTCCACGAGCCTAGGCTCACGGGCTCAGTCTTAAGGCAGAACCCCGGCCTCTCGACCTCCCAATCTCTTGACTTCTGGAGGGGACTAAAACTGTGCTCCAAGGGAAAGGAGGGGTGGGAGCAGGAATCGGACCCTCTGCCATTTGCTCTCACCCTGGAGTCCGACTGCTCCTCGAAATTCAGCTTCTGCGTCTCGGCGGCGCTGCCCGACGCGCTGTCCAGTCCCATGTAGCCGCAGACGGTGGGCCCTGTCTCCCCTGCCTGGTGGGCTGGAAAGGGACGCGAGCTGGCTCCGGAAGGACTCAGGAAAGACTCAGGTGCCAGGCAAATTTAGTTCTCGCCGCCAGAGGGAGAAGCGAGCCTGGCCTGTGAGCTGCCCCGCGCCCAGGCTTCCAGGCCCTACCGCGTGGTCCTCCTTACGGTGGAGAATAGCCACAGCCCGCGAGTGTGCCCTCACCTTGACCTTGCACTGGCTTCACCCTCCAGCCGGGACCCGCGAGGTAGACACAGGGTGGAGGGCAGAAGAACCTGCGGAGACATGCGAGTGCCGGGTTCGTCTATCTCCACTTCACTGTCTTGGAAGCATCTTAAGGTAGCATACACTCCAACGAACCCTGATTCCTGCACCCTCTCTCCTTTAGGCTTCTCCCTGACTGTGAACCCCATTAGCACCCTAACTTTCTTTTTGTTACACCCCTTATTCTACCCATCATTAAACCCTCCCACTCTACGTTAGAAACACATCCCGAATCTACTGGCTTTTCACCAACCTCCTCCTTAGTCCTAACTCTTCCTTTGTGCGTGCGCCTGTGCATTGGCCTTCCAACCAGTCTTCTTGTTGCTCCTCCTCCCCACTTCTACTTATTTTTCATATAGCGGCTAGAGTACTTATTACTATTTAAAAATAAAAGAGTCAAATGTTGCTCTTCTTCTTAAAATCTTGTTGGTTTAAAATTCCAAGTCCTCACGAGATCTAGCCCCCGCTTACCTCTCCAGCTTATTTCCTATAACCCCTCCCACCTCTAAATTCAGCTACTCTAGCTTCTTTTGTACCCTTTACAGACTCAAATGGTACAGCGCAAAGGTCTTTGTATTACCTGCTTTTTCTAGTTGGAACATGATTCCCCCAGATTTTCTCATGTCTGGTTCATTTTAGTAGTCACATCTCAATCCTGAGGTCACCTCCTAAAGTGCTCTTTGACCACCTTGACCTTTCAAGCTAAAGGATTCTCCTTTGGTTTCTGTCTGGCTCTCAACATACTCTGAAGTATCTTTTTTGCTGATTTGTGGGGAGTTTACTACCTGTCTCTTTCACCTAAGAGTGAAAACAGGCTTGTTTTTCTGTATGCCCAGTGCTGGGCAGTGCCCACAGAACTGGCACATGACAAACACTCAGTAACTAACTGAATGAATGAATGAATGACAGGTGAGGGAGTGAGTGGGGTCAAGAGAGTCACAGGGGGGTTCTGATATAGACCAAAGTGGCTATAGCATTGAGGGACAGGTCCCTGCTGGGTCAATAGTTGAGGTGTAAGTCCCAAGGCCTCCCCCAGGTGTAAAAGAGGCCAAACCCGTGGGAGGCTGAAGGCTAGAGAGACCTGGGAGGGGCCTCTGAGGCACCTACCGCTTCTCATTTCCGTAGGATTTCTGTGCCACCTTTGCGTGCAGGATCCTCACTGTCTGCTCGCACCGCTGCTGCAGGCACCTACGTACACCTTCCCTCAGGATGGTGGCATGCTCTGGAGGTGACCTAGGAGGAGGGCAGGTCAACCAGCCCCAAGCAGGGAGAGGAGAGTGGAGGGTCCAGAGGTGCAGAGTCCTCTAATCAGGTTGAGACAAGCAAAGTGGGGGATGGAGTTGCTCTGCCTCCCCAAGGGGTCCAGGGAAGAAGTGCTAGGCAAAGAGAAGGGACCTGGGTTCAAATTGTGGGCTAAGTATTTGTACTTTGAGGTGCTCAATAGAGCTTGCAGAAAGTGCACTGGGACCACACAGATGCCACCCATCGGGAAACATGGCTGTGACACAAAGGCCCCCCGGGATGGAGATGGCGCATGTGGAATTGGTAGCTAAGCCTCTCCACCACAGAAGAATGTAAAGGGGGAAACAGCCTCTCCCAAATCAGATATCGGGGCTTTCTGATATTGGAAGAGCCCACAAACTGTGTCCTCAGGATGTGGGGGGCATCAGAATCTTTCTGAAGTCAAAGCAACACCTCCCTTTCTCCCTATTGCTGCCTGGGTTTTCTTTTCTTTGATTACAGGGAATCAAGGCCCATTACATTGGCCCTGCAGGGTGAGCCAGATCAGAGCCTGGGGCCTGTGACTTTTCATTCTGGGTTGTTTTTGGGTGAGGATGGGTGCACCCTAAACCTGCATAATGGCAGG
Organism: Castor canadensis; assembly: GCF_047511655.1. NCBI lineage: Eukaryota > Metazoa > Chordata > Mammalia > Rodentia > Castoridae > Castor > Castor canadensis. The sequence goes on along the minus strand of NC_133390.1, from coordinate 167,706,781 downwards.
GTGGATGAATGGGGTGGGAGAGATTTGGGGAAGTGGAAGGTTGTGACCCAAGGACAGCTATGAACTCCAAGGCTATCCTTTTTTGAGCCCCTGAGCCTCGTGGCAGGACCGGAATCCCGGCTTCTCCTCACTCCTGGAAGGGACCACGGAGGGCAAGAGTCAGTGAGTCGGGGGTGCACTCGGAAGCCAGGCCAGGCAGTCAGCGGCCAGAGTGAGGACCGCTCCGCCTCTTGGGGCTTCTCTCTGGGAAGTGCCTCAAAGGCTTCCAGCGCATTCCAGCTCCGGAGTGTCGCCGCCAGTCTCCCGCTGTAGCCCAATTCCGGTCCGCAGCTCGAGTCTGCGGCTTCAAGGGTGGCAGGAGAAGGGGCGCTGCGCTTGGCCCGCCCCAGTCCTCAGAGGAAGGGGGATTCGCTCCCGGCCAGGGGGAGGGGTCGCAGCACTCGCTTCCCCTCCCCACCCGCCAGCCCTGGGTTAAATGCAGCCGCTGTGTCGGCTCGCTCCAGCTGCCTGGCAGTCCCCACCTAGGGCGCGCTGCCCACGCCGTTACCTGGTCCAACTGCCCGGGAGGCTCCGCCCGTCGGCTTCGCTCTGCAGCCGCACCTCCGAGCTGTCCAGCAGGTTCAGGTGAGTCAAAGGGCCTGGGGGCGCTGAGGGGTCTGCAGGGAGCCCCACCCGGCGACCGTATTTAACCGCCCACGGTGCCCACATGAACCTACAGTGCCCGTTCCCTTTTCTCTTTTCCGTAGGGCCCTTTTCCAAAGTGAGCCCCCACCAGCAAGGCCCATGAAATAGGGGCATTCCTTCCCTCATCTCCTCCCTCCAGCCCCCACCACCCCCGGGGGATGTTCCCTAGGTGTTATTCCTCAGCCAACTCTTTTAAGAATTACAGACCTCCCCTTCGTGCCGGCCACTTGCCCTACACTAAGGGCATCTGTGAATCTTTTTTTAACAAGCAAGGATTAACTCCGGAGGAGTCCTGGGTTCTAGTGTCAGCCTGGCCACCACCTCGATGTGTGACCTTGAGTGAAGACCCCCATTATCCCCTCTGGACCAAGCTCTCTCTGTAAAATGAGGTATTTGGAAAGGTGATGAACTTTGAGTTCATCAAAGCTGCTATTTTCTAGGATTCCAGGGGTGGAGGCAGGGTGGTACCAAATGGATGTTTGTTCAAGAACAGAATAAGATGAACCTTAAAATTTGGGAGCCCAAAGGCTTTTGTAGTTAGGAAGGGGGTGATGAGTGGCAAACGCCCCTTGTGCCTTTATCCACATGTGTCCCTGGGATTGCTGACCTGGGCTATGGCCCAAGCTACAGAAGGCATTCCCCACCCTCCCACCTCCCCCAGCAGCTGGCACATCCAGCTTAGTCACCCTCCCACGATGGGCCCTGCCAGAGGGAGTTTTGTTCCTTTACTAGGTCTATAAGGGGCGGAGGTGGGGGTGAGGAGAGAAGAATCCAGGAGGGGAAGGACGCCTGGAGCGAGCAAGCAGCAGCCCCTTCTACCCCCGCCTTGCTCAAAATGGACCCATTCAGGGAATTGGGAGGCGGGGCCGTGGTGGGTTAGGGGCCGCCGTCCTTCCCCTGCCAAGAAACCAGGACAGAAAAATGGCTAGCTAGAGCAACCTCAGCATGCAGTGTGAGGGTAGCGTGGGGTGGGGTGGCAAATGGAAGGAAAAGAGTTTTAGTGACTCCCAGGCTCCAGGGAGCCAGGCAGCTCAGGAAGGAGAAGGGGAGCCATGAGTTCTAGGTTTTGTCCTGCCTGTGTAGCTGGGCAGGTCATCTCCCTAGACCTCAATTTCCCTATCTGTACAATTGGAGTTCTCCGTGATTCTTAAAGGTAGTCACCAGGGGCTGCAGGAGGGTGAGGGCTCACCTGCTGCCCTCACAGAGTCCATGGACGCTTGGAGAAGCCCTAGCCGCTCTCTTGCTGCCCTCTGGGGCGTCCAGTAACGCTGCCCCTGGAGCCCTGCACACCTCTGCTCCAGACCTTTGCGCGGGATATATTTTGTCCTGGTCTTATCTCCAAGACCCTGGAGCTCCAGGTCGCCTGTTTGCTCTGGGCAGGGACACCTGCTGAGCAGATGTGGGCTTCCCACCGCCACCTAGCAATTGCAGCCAGACCCGGGCAGGTGCTCCCTGGCGGCATCTCCTGGGAACAGAGGCACCAACCTGGAGTTCAAGTGCATGGTGGGCTTTGGCCCACTCATGCCCCACCACTCCCACACGCGACCCTGCGAAAGGTCGCGCTCTTCCCTGCCACCTGCTGTTGGGCGGTGTGCATCTATGTGTGGGGTCCGGATGGGGGCTTACAATGACAGCCACACAGAGGCTCCTGTGTGCAGAGGGGGAGGAGCTGAAGTGGAGAATGGCTCTGTCTGCAGAGGTTGGTTCACCTCTCCAGAGAAGAGGACACGGAGCGCCCTGACTGGCCCACAGAACCAAATAGGGGGATTCTCTCCTGGCGCATCTGGTACCAGAGCTTAACTTCTCTAAGCCTCGTGATCCTCATTTGTACAAAGGGGAAAACGCAGCCTTAGTGGCAGAATTGGAGAGAGGGTTAAATGCCACAATGTGTAAAAAAGCACTGAACCCATCATTTAGGAGGCCTTTTTTCATCTTAAAATTTGTATATTTCTTATCTAATTTTTATTTACTATCTTACAGTTCTGTGAAGTGTGACTTTCTGCAGTTCTACAAAGAATTTCTTGTGTTTTCCCAGAAATCCCAATATAAAGACAGTTTTCATCATGAAGTATTTTGGAACATACACAAAAATAGAGAGATTAGTAAAATAAACCCAAGACCCTCTCTCCCTCCAAGTGTCCACCTCTCAGAATAAGCACTCAGTCCACACTCTTGCCTTATGAATTTCCTTTCTCCCTCCAGGCTCTGACACTTCCGTTCTCTGTCCCTCAAGCACCATGAGGGGCCCTCTTTGCTGGCTACTGCTTATGTTGCTGCTCCTTTTCCAGCCCTGGGAAACTCAGCTTCAGTCAGCAGGTGACCCGGGGCCCAGCCCTCACCAGTGGGGGGAGGGGAGCAGAGGCAGCTTATCTGCTGCCAGCCAAGACTGCTGGGGAGAGAAAAGCAAGGGCTTTGGGACATACCCAATTGTGTTTGCGTTTTCCACTGCACTTCTCTGAGCCTCATTTTCCTCACCTGTAGATGTAGCTTAGTTTGGGGTTCATGCATAACTGTCCACATAGTGCTTAAGTTTGAAAAGTTTATAGAAAATATAGAAAAACCAAGAGATTTCACATAAAAATCCCAATTTGAGACCTTTCTTGAAAAATCCACGGATCTGCTAACATCCAGTGCAAATGGCCACATGGCAATAAATTGGCTGGATCTGTCCACTTTAGGAGGGATACAGGCTCTTTGGTGTCCAAGTCCTAACTCAACCAGTTCATTTATTTATGTTGCCTGCCTGGCTCCTATAGGCATTTGGGTTTGGACAGCTCTTCTTTGCCCATTCCTGAATGGATAATACATCACCAGAATAGCCCTTAGAGCCGTACCATGGGGAATTTATGAAGCATCCTAGCCTAGGTTCTCAGCAAACGCCGGATGAGGGAGGGAGTGTATCGTGCGTTTGCAAGGTTACTACTATGCTGGGCGCTGTTCGCGAGGATAGCATTTCTCCAGGGTTTTCCTGGGGGAGGGGAGTTTCCTCGGAGATCAGCCTTTGCTGACCTACAAAAGTTCTCCCGATGTCCCCCACAGGTCCTAGGTGCCGTACTGGGCCTCTTGATTTGGTGTTCGTGATAGACAGCTCCCGCAGCGTGCGCCCTTTCGAGTTTGAGACCATGCGACAGTTCCTAGTAAGCCTCCTCCGCAGCCTGGACGTGGGGCTCAACGCCACACGCGTCGGCGTGATCCAGTATTCGAGTCAAGTGCAGAGCGTCTTTCCTCTCGGTGCCTTCTCTCGCCGCGAAGACATGGAGCGCGCCATCCGCGGCCTGGTGCCGCTAGCGCAGGGCACGATGACCGGGCTGGCAATCCTGTATACCATGAACGTGGCCTTCAGCGAGGCCGAGGGCGCGCGCCCGCTGGAGGAGCGCGTGCCGCGCGTCGCGGTTATCGTGACCGACGGGAGGCCCCAGGACCGCGTGACCGAGGTGGCGGCGCAAGCGCGCGCCAGGGGCATTGAAATATACGCGGTGGGGGTGCAGCGTGCAGATGTGGGTTCTCTGCGTGCCATGGCGTCACCCCCACTGGATGAGCACGTCTTCCTGGTTGAGTCCTTTGACCTTATCCAGGAGTTTGGCCTGCAGTTCCAGGGCCGGTTGTGCGGTGAGTTAGAGAAGCGCTGGAGTGAGGTTAGAACTCTAGCTGCTTGGATTCTGGTTCCCAGCACAGTAAATTCTTTCGAGTTGGGGCAGTCTGAGCATCCTAGCTTTATTCTGCCCACCAGGTAGAGTTGAGGTGCTGCTGGGGTAGCCCTACTCTTGGTCACCTTTGCTTAAGCCTCATCCCACAAGAGCAACTCAGCCTGTCTTGCTCACAAGGATGAGGGATTGTGTGATTTGCCACAGGCTTCATGCCAAACTCTAATACCAATGCCTTCAAAATAAGAATTATTGTCCCTTGCTGGGCATAGTGATGTATTGCTGTAATATGAGCACTCCAGAGATTGAGGCAGGAGGTTAGCTGGGGCTACATAACAAGACCTTGTCCCCAAAACAAAAGAAAAAACAAGAATTGCAGTCCCCCTAAGCTGAGAGCAACAGCCTGGTAGGAGTCATGCCCTGCTCACGTGAGTATGGCTCCTCCCACTGTCAACTCTAAACACTGCAAGTGACTTTTGGTGTTATCTCACCCATCTTGATTTAGTACCTCTCCACTTCCCTGCACTGCCCCAACCTCTGGGTGGTTCTACCCCATGGCACTGACACATCCAGTCCAGTGCTTTCTCTTCTTAGCGTAGTCACAGGGGCTGCTCAAGCCCCATTCTTTCCCTAAACCTCCCACCTGGACTGTCCCCCTCAAATGAGTCATATTCTACCTAAGGCTATTCCTGAGGATTTTGCCTGCCTCAGGCCCCATCCCCATTCAGCCCTCTCTTTGGAGGCTTGTGACCCCTGTTGATTCTAGTCCTGTGTATCCTCAGGGAAGGACCTGTGTGCTGAGTGGGGACATGACTGTCAGCACCAGTGTATCAACACTCCAGGAACTTTCTACTGTGCCTGCAACTCTGGCTACAAGCTAGCAGCAGATAACAAGAGTTGTTTGGGTGAGAACTAGAAGTACCTGTGCCCTGCAGTCTCAATGCTACAGAATCTTCTTTGGCTCCTCACTGCCCCAGTATTAGAACAATGAGTTTAACAGGAATTTTGGAAGTCAAAGCCCACCTCCTTCACCTTACAAACCTTAGAAAGAAGAGTAATTTCTTGGGGTCACACAGTCCTTGGTGGGACCAGGGATCTGAGCCTTGATTTACAGTTAAATGTGCTTTCTGTAGCTCTTTCTCCTCTTTTTTCAACCTAGTGCCCTACCTGGCTCCAACCTACCTGCCCAACTTGTTTTTTCTGTCTCCTTCCAGCCACATCCTTTCAGTTTCTGATTTTGGGGGTCTTTAATAAGGTGGGTCTCCCCCACATGCTCCTCATTCTTACCTTGCACTTCATCTCCTTCTGTGGTGCTGCCTTGGGTTGCCATAATAAGTTTTTCAAGACCTGGTTCTTTTGTGTTTTCTGAAAAGCGATGGCACATGATGCCTTGCTTATACAGTTGGATTTTTCTTTTTGGTGAATATGTCTACTCCTGAGACATACACGTAGCAAATGTTACCACTTACTAAGTGCCAAGTTAGTATCAGGTATTGTGCTAGGATCATTCCACACATTGTCTCTCAGCCTTGTAACGGCCTGGAAAAAGAGGTCATGTGACCCCAATAACCTAGATGCAACCTGGGGTCTTCTTGATGTTAGCAACTTAAAAAGGTTGGTTGGCTTTTCACCCCTCCTCCCCGACACACACATCCATTTGGTGACTATTAACCAAAGATCTCTAAGATTTCTGAGAATTCCCTAGGGCTTATCTTCTGGTGGTTGCTTCTCCTGTGAACTTCTCTTGCATTCTTTTGACTTATGGATACTTTCTCAATTTTCCAACTCCACACATGTGTTCCATGTGTGTAAATCAGTCTCTTCTTTGGTTTACATGGTTCTGCATACAAGGGCATGTGTGTGTATTGGATGTGTGCATATGTCCATTTTATCAAGGGTGGAGGTGGACAGAGGTATGAGTTATACCTGTAAGGTCAAACATGAACATTTTAAAAAGCAAACATATATTTATAATTGAATATTAGATGTCCTTGTTCCTAAAAGCCCACAACAGGGGCTTTTCATTAGCAGCCTTAATCCACAGACATCTTTACACTGCCTCTTGGGTTCTCTTCTTCTGCTCTCTCTATCCCCATCTCTTTTGCAGAAACTCCAAATTCTCACTCTTTCTGCAGGACAGTTCTCCTTTCTCTAGTCCGTGTTCCTCAGCTCAGCATTAGGCCGTCTTTGCACATCCAAACCCTCAAGGTACTCAACAGACAATAGGTCCTCCTCCACCTGCTCAGAAGGAAGTTGGAAACAGCAATTGCTCTCTTCTATTATATTCCCATTTTGCAGATGGGAAAATAGAGGCTTAGACAGGCAAAGTGGCCTCACCTCGTCCTGCCCTGTAAGTTAGTGGGCATCTGGAAGACAGGGGCCTTGACTTATGCAATTGTGGATTCTCCTCATGCCTGGTTGAGTAATGGGCATACTGGCTTTGGGATGTGTCCAGGGTTTGGCGTGGGAGGTCTGCCTCACTCTGTAGATCAAGCTTGACCTATATAAGGAAGCTTATGCTTATAGAAGTTACAGATACCTGGTTTCATCCCAGACTGATTAATCAGGATCTGGGGGCTGGGACACCAGCACGGGTATTCTTAAAAGTTGGTCACACTGATGGACTGAGCAGCTTGGCCCTGGGCAAAGCCTGACTTCATCTCTTCTTTAGCCATTGACCTGTGTGCTGAAGGGATCCATGGCTGTGAGCACCACTGTGTCAATTCCCCGGGCTCCTATTTCTGTCATTGCCAAGCTGGCTTTGCACTCCAGCAGGACCAGAGGAGCTGCAAGGGTGAGTAAGCCCTCATAACCAGCATCCCAGACTGAGGCCTAGGATGCCTCCAACCCAACCGGCACCAACATTTTGTTGTTTCTTCCTTCCACCAGCCATTGACCACTGCAGCTTCGGGAACCACAGCTGCCAGCATGAGTGTGTCAGCACCCTTGGGGGAACACAGTGCCGCTGCAGGGAGGGCCATGACCTGCTGCCAGATGGGAGGAGCTGTCAGGGTGAGGAGGAGTCTCTTGTGCTTGTGGGGAGCAGCAGGGAATCCTAGCTGGTGGGGTCTGCCCTGACTCATTCTGCTTTGTCTCTCCTTTAAGTCAGGGACCTTTGCAATGGAGTGGACCATGGCTGTGAGTTCCAGTGTGTGAGTGAGGGCCTCTCCTATCACTGCCTGTGCCCTGAGGGGAGGCGACTTCAAGCAGATGGCAAGAGCTGTGACCGTGAGTATTGAGCAGAGCGGTATTGAGATTGTTCCTGCCTCACTGCCTGCATTTCAGAACATGCTCACTTCACCCTTGCTGTGGCCGAAGAATGTGGTGTGGATGTGTGTGTGGGATGTGGATATTGAAGGGTGTGTTGGGCCCTGCCTCAGTTGCTTTCCCTCCAATTCTCTACCCTGCTGCCAAGGTTAATTGATTAATCACATTAGATCATATTTCTTCATTGCTCAAAATTCTTCTGTGGCTCATCAAAGCTTAAAGAATAAAGATGCAATGCCTTAACCCTGAATTTTTCAAGTGGTGAGCACAGTCACATTAGTGGATAATGAGGTCAAATTAGAGGCTTAAAACTAGCATTAAAAAAAAAAGAATGGAAGAGAAAATAGAGTTTTCTGCATGTAGAAAGAGTAAGTACTGTTTCATGAAGCTTAAGTTAGGTGTTATGTGAGTATATGAAGTGCATCATGATTTATTATTATTATTTTACTGTGAGTTATGGTAACCATCACTTTAGCTCATTACAGCCTAGCTTCAGCTAACCCATTACCTTGTCTCCTGTCACACTTGAGCATTTCAGTCACACTGGTCTGTCCCTTCCTGAATGTGTTGAGCTCTTCCTAGCTCCCATGTCCGGGCACGTGATGCTCCCCACTTTCCAAGATGACCCTTGCTGCCTTGGCACATCTCTACTCATTCTGTCTTAGTCCATCTGGGCTGCTGTAACAAAGTACCGCAGGTAGTGGCTGTTTTGTGTTGCTATAGCAATGTATCTAAGTCTGGATGATTAATAAAGAACAGAGGTTTCTTTGGCTTGAAGCTCTGGGGGTCAGCATGCTTGGCTTCTGGCAAGGGCCTGGAGGCTGACAGATCACATGGCAGGAGCATGTATATGAGTGGTGGGCTGGCATGTGGAAGAGACCAAATACATGAGGTGGCCTTACTTTAAAACTATTCACAGTCATGGTAACTAATCCAGTCTCAGTCTCAGTCTCTTGAGATGGGCATTAATCCTTAGGGTGGGCCTCCTAGGGCCTAATTACCTCCCACTAGGCCCACTGCTTTTTTTTTTTTTTTCAGTGCTAGGGCTTGAACTCAGGGTCTAAACCTTGAGCCACTCCACCAGCCCTTTTTTGTGATGGGTTTTTCAAGATAGGGTCTCATGAACTGTTTTTGGGGTGGTGACAATGTAGCTTCATGTCCTGGATCAATCACTACTAGCTATGGAATCTGAGGCAAGTCACTATGTCCTTCAGAACCTCAGGTTACAGGAATTTGGGATGATACTCAAGGTTATTAAAAGGATATATATATGTATATATCCTTTTATATACATGTATATCCTTTTATATATATATTATATATATAATTATATATTATAAATATATAGCATAAGCCCAGTGCCACCTGATGCCTGACAACACAGCAAACTGTCAGTAAATAATGTTTTTGTTATTAATATTGGTAAGATGTTTAGAATTGACTGATGTATAGTATGGATGATCAATAAATTAGAGCTCTAGTGGTTATTATTATTGGTGGTGATTATTAAAAAGAGATGCAAGTAGTTGGTTTGTGCTAAGCACTCAATGCCAAGGGTTAGCATGGAGAAGAAGGTGATGATGTTTGAAGCACCCCGTGGGCACAGCAAAGACTCATAAATGGTATGTGTTATATGATAAGTGATTGCCAGTGAAGGATTAGATGGGTAAATGGCTGTTGCTGGTCAGGGATCGGCCCCTTCCATCCCGGCCTTCTTGCTGGTAGGGTGCCGGGAAGGCCACGTGGACCTTGTTCTGCTCCTGGATGGCTCCAAGAGTGTGCGCCCACAGAACTTCGAGCTGGTAAAGCGTTTTGTGAACCAGATCGTGGACTTCCTGGACGTGTCCCCAGAGGGTTCCCGCATCGGGCTGGTGCAGTTCTCAAGCCGCGTGCGCACCGAGTTCCCGCTAGGCCGCTATGGCACTGCGGCTGAAGTCAAGCAGGCGGTCCTGGCTGTGGAGTACATGGAGCGCGGGACCATGACTGGGCTGGCGCTGCGCCACATGGTGGAGCACAGTTTCTCCGAGGCGCAGGGTGCCCGGCCCCGAGCCCTCAATGTGCCTCGCGTCGGCCTGGTCTTCACCGATGGCCGCTCCCAGGATGACATCTCCTTGTGGGCAGCGCGCGCCAAGGAGGAAGGTGGGCTCAGCATGGGACAGACTGGGCTGGGGTTGGGAGGGAGGCTGGGAGGTGGTTTTCCCTAGGTCTCGGGTGCCCTCTGAGTCCCTCGGCCCTGCAGGCATCGTCATGTACGCTGTGGGCGTGGGCAAGGCGGTAGAGGAGGAGCTGCGTGAGATTGCCTCCGAGCCTGCTGAGCTGCACGTGTCCTACTCCCCTGACTTCAGCACCATGACACACCTGCTGGAGAACCTCAAAGGCAGCATCTGCCCCGGTGCGCACATCTTTCTTGGGGCTCCTCTCATTCTCACACTGCCCAGCCTCCGATAGTGCCCCTTCCTCTTCACTGCTCCCCATCCTATCCACAGAGTTATAGCCAAGGGATGGGCTCACTAGACGGGGCCTTGTTACTTAAAGTGGGACTGTCGCTTAGCAGATTGTTAGAAATGCAACATTTCCTGCAATCTGCAGATCTAAGGAATCAGATCCTAGGTGATTCATATGTATATTAAAGTCAAAAGAAAGCACTAGCATAGACTCAAATTAATAGTGTTTAGAATTAGTAGTGTTTAAAATAATTTGAGAAAAAAATTTAAAAACAAGCCAAATTTAGCATTTATTAGTGGAGTCACCACATATATATATCCCTTGAACTAGATGGAATTTAACCTTATGAACATGGCAAAGTGGCAGGATTGAGTGTGTTTTAAGTACACAAAGACATGTGCTTTTTGGATTACCTATAAAGGTAATCTCTCTAATTCATCTGGCTTTAATGGGGATGGGGCTGGAGGGCGAGTGGGCAGCTCCCCTTGAAGTGAGGAGGGAGGCTGGTCCATGTGCACTGCAATACAGGTGATATCGGGGAATTCTTGGGGCTAATTTTTATCATAAGGTCTTTAGACTCTTAACTCAGGCATAAAATGTGACTCTCCTTTCAATTTATCAGACCCTGCTTGCAGAAATAGGGTCAGTAGGACTGTACTGGAGGACTGTCTGGAGAATGTAGTTTTGTGTATGTGTCCTTTCCTCCTCCTCCTCCTCCTCCTCCTTCTCCTCTTCCTCCTCCTCCCTCTCCTTCTCCTCCTCCTCCTTCTCCTCCTTCTCGTTCTTCTTCTCTCTTTCTCTCTTTTTCTCTCACCCCCCCTTCCTCCTTCCCCTCCCTCCTCTCTCCTCTCCCACTCTCCCACTCCCACTCTCTTTTCCCACCCATCTTCCCCCTGTGGAGGCACTGTATTTCAGAGCTTCCTGTCCTGACTTTCACATCTACAGGGTGACTTTGGACAAGTCACTTAACCCCCACCCTATCTTAACTTTCTCTTTTGTATGAGGGGAGGGCACTGCCTGCTCAAGGTTACCTCCAGCTCTAGAATGCTAAGGGAAGTCTGGACTTTGTGGTAGAGGCTCTTCATCAATTGGCTGTTTGATCCTGGCATATCCTCCATCTTCTCTGACCCTTGGTTTCCTCAACTGTAAAGTTAGGAGTCTTTATGTGACTGCTATTGATGATATTAATAACATGACACACATCAGTTTGCTAAGGGCTCATACGAGGCTAACATGAAAGAGAGAACCTTTCAGTCACAATGGCTCTTTATGAAGGGAAAGTGCCAGGCATTGTGCTTACTACTCCACTATCTGTAATACTGAAAACAGCACACATTTAAATAATTTCAGTGAGAACCACTAGTCTAGTTGAAATACACAATAAAGTGTTTACTGCTGTTAGGCAATGTTCTAGATCTGTGCTTTCCAATAAGGTATCTGGTAGCTAGCTACCTGTACCTACCCAATTACAATCGATGAACACAAAATAAAAAAAACTAGGCCTTCAGTTGCACCAGTCACATTTCAAGTGTTAAACAGCTACATGTGGCTTTTGACTACTGCATAGGGCACATTGGATAGCAAACACATACGCCATTGCATTGCAACGCTTCACTTGGACTCTGGCTACTCAAGTCAAGTTCATGGGCCAGTAGGATCAGCATCGCCTGGGAGCTCACTGGAATTGTGGATTCTCAGCTCCTTCCTCACTCTGCCTCAGACTCTTTGTTCTCACAAGCCCTTCTGCTGATTCCAATGAGCAGTAAGGTTTGAAAGACTCTCTTGCAAGTGGTGTGCACTTACATAAACCATTGAATGCTCATAATACCAAAGAATAGCTTCTGCCATATTCATTTTACAGATGAGGAAACGGAGGCTTAGAGAAGTTGAATAAGTTGTCCAATACCTCTCAGCTACTTAGCTGGGATTCAATCCAGGTCTGTCTGAGTCCAAAGCTCATCCTCTCAACCACAGGCCCGGCGGAGGTAAATCGGAGGGGCTGGCTTTGCCTCCTACAGTTCCTCCTTCCCCTGACTCTCTGCCCTGTCTGCAGAGGAGGGCCTTGGCGCAGGGACAGAACTCCGCAGCCCGTGCCAATGCGAAAGCCTGGTGGAGTTCCAAGGCCGCGCGCTGGCGGCGCTCGAGAGCCTGACGCAGAATTATATCCTTTGGGATTGGAGGCAGGGCTGGAGGGAAGGTGAAGGGACCCTGAAACCACAGCGGGCTTCCTTAACGGCTCACTGGCCCAGCTGACAGCACGACTGGAGGAGCTGGAGAACCAGCTGGCCAATCAGAAGTGAGGGCTCCCGATGGCCCCGACGCAGGCTGGGGTGCGGCTCGATGGACTGCGCCCCTTGCGCACCCTTGGAGCGCCCACGCCGGGCAGAACCTGAGCCCCGCGGGACTTGGACTGACCGGCAGGAGGCGCTGGCGGGTTCCCAGCGCTGCGCTTGATCTGGCCCTGCCTGGACCAGAGCCAGACTTCGGGGGGCGATGGAGAGGTGGGTGGTAGGAGGGCCGTGCTAGACCCGCACGCTCTCTCCGCGTGCTGCTGTCAGTTCTTTGTTGGATTTCTTTTTTGTTTTCTTTTTCTTAAAAAAACAAAACCGGTTTCCTCGGGATTGATTTGTGGGTCTTGCTGTGCCTGCCAGGGGGAGGGGAGGCCAGACGGAACGCGCGGTGGCGGCGCCCGGGTGGCGTCTCCTTGGAGAAAGGCGCATTGTCCGGGGGTCGGGCGGGGGGCGGGGACCCTGCGCAGTTTCCCCTTCCTTGTTTATTCAACCGAGAACAGATGACTCCTTATGCAGGATGCGGGAAGGGAGGGGGGTTCAAACGGGAACCCTTGGGGTCTGAGGAAGTCTGTGTCCCCCATCCTTCATCGGATTAAGTACTTCGTTTTTTGCCTGTTCCTGTTCATGGTGCCCCCAAATCTGGCTCAGAGTTGGTAGGAACAGGCTGGAGAGTGGGTGAGGAAGTGGGAGGCAGTGATTGAACTCCTAAATAGTCGGAGGAGTGAGGGGGCCAATAGGTGAATTCCACGTGCATGTTATCTCCCTCCAGAGGAAGGTATTGGAGCCCGAGGTTTTGGACTCAAGGCCCAAACTCCTGGGATTCCACATGCCAGGTCTGGCCACTCCTCCCCATATGCCAAATAAAGAGGCATGGGGAAGGCAGAGAAAGGAGATTTATTGCAGGGCTTGGGACATGCTGTGAAAAGAGGCAGAGTGCGCACCCAGCCCATCTTTAGCCTTCTTTGGGATACAGAGCTATAGGTTTAAGTGGACAAAGAACTGGGGGAAGGGGGAGAGAGGTAAGGTATGCATAATTAAACAGTTGCAGTCAAAGGTGTGTTCTGGCCTTTATCTCAGTCCCAGGGTTCTGATAAGAGTTTAAGAGAAGATCTTATCATTGTCATCACTTGATGGGAACAGTCTGGTTCCCAAGACATGATTACTCCTGCTCCAAGGTGCAGTCTCATCATTATAGGTAATTGCCCTCATTTGGAGGGGTGGTCTGTCCTGCAAGTCTCACTGTTCCTTATGGGAAATTTCAGTCCCTTGTCAGGAAGATGTTATCAGTTTTGTCCTTTCTGGAATCCAAGGTAATCACAAAGTGACTGTAAAGAGAATGGCTTAGAGCAAAGACACATACGCAATGAAGGACAGATGCCATGCTTTTTCCTGCTTTTAGTTCATTGGTGGGCCTGAGTAAGGAGTCCATGCTTTTCAGCAAAAGCAGTTTAAGCACCTCTTACAATATCAGTTGGGACCCTAGGCTCAGCCTGTAGCCCTCTCTCTGTCACTCCTCCACAAGAAACAAAACAAAACAACACATTACCAGCAAGGAACAAACTGGTATTCTTTTGCATGTGCAGGCAAGAAACCACAAAGTTTAAAATGCTTTCACTGCACGAGTGATTTTAGGCAAATTACTCTGTTTTTGCCATCTGTAAAACTGAGACTGAAGTTGGTACCCTCAGGAGGGTGAGGAGACTCTAGGAAATTCTTCTAAGGCACTGACCTTGTGCCTGATACATATCAAGTTCTCAGTTAATGGTAGTTACTGATTATTCTTACAGTAATAGCTAACATATTTAGTCTTGAGCGATTTGCAAGTGTTTTCATTTTATCCTCACAATGACCTCATGAGATAAGAAATTACTGCCTTTGACATTCCCATTTTACAGATGAGGAAATAGAGGCATTGAGAAGCTAAATTTCCCAAAGTCATGTAACTAGTAAGAAGCTGAACCAGGTTGTATTAGCTTCCTATTGCTGCTATGACAAATTGAGGGGCTTGAAAAAACACAAATTCATTGTCTTGCAGCTGTGGAGGTTGGAAGTCTAAGGTGGGTTGGCAGAGCTACATTTTGGAGGTGTCTGTTTCCTTCCCTTTTCCTGCTTCTAGAGGCAGCCTGAATTCCTTGGCTCATGGCCTCACATCTCTTTGACTTCTGCTTTCATCATCATGTCCTTTTCTCTGACTCTGACCCTCCTGTCCTCTACTATACAGAACCCTTGTAACTATATTGTGATGACCAGCATAATCAAGGATGATCTCCTTATTTCAAGCTCTTTAACCTAATCATATCTGCAAAGTCCTCTTTGTTATGTAAGGTAACAAGTTTACTCACAGGTCCGAGGATTAGGATGTGGACATCATTGGGGAGGGGGTGTTTTTCTGCTCCCATACAGGGCTAATGCCATCCTGACTGACTTCAGAGCAGGTGTTCTTCTGTGCCTGGCCTCATGCTCAGCTGGGTGAAGAGGGAGAGAAGTAGAGGAAAGCCTGTGGGCTGGAGAAGCTTAAAGTTGGAGGGACTGAAGTCCACCCGACTGTAACTGTAGCAGAAAAGAGGGGGCTTTAGATGAGAGGTTGGAACAAAGGGCAGGTATGAAGGGAGACATCCTGAAGGAGATCTTTGAGCCAAGCCTTAAATGAGGGTTGGAATTCCCACAGGTGGCCATGGAGGATCTTACACATGAGTGAAGCGTGACTGTGTAATCAGAAGTGACTGGAGTATGACAGATGGGGGTAACTGAGATGTTACCTGGATGTGATGAGTTGGTGTGCTATGGGTAACACATAGTACCTGGCATGACACCTCATCTTCTGCCAATAGGTCTAGAGGACAGTTTCTTGCTTAAGATCACACAGTGAGAAAATATTACCTGGACCAGGTAGAAGCCTTGTTGGGGGGTCAGACTGGATCAGGGCACTCAACTGATGGAGGCCATTGAGGAAGGACACAGGCTAGGCTCCTTCTTTCCCTCCTCCACCTCATGGGCCAGCCTTTGGTTTCTTTTCTCCTGCAATATCTCTGGTGAACACTGGATGGCACCTGGAGCTCTGATTTGGAGCTAGGTCCCAGAGCCCTTGCAGACAATGGGAAAATGGTCCTTGGACTGATGAGCCTGTCCTCCATAAGTCAGTCCTCTTCTGTAACACCAAAGGTGTAAGAATAACAAAGAACTCAGTGGGCCAGGAAGAAAGTCACAAGGTGACTCTAGGATGCAGAGTAGGATAATGCTTGGTCCCTTTTCCTAAAACCAAGCCTGCCTTTGCAGTGTTAGTCTTCATCTCACTTCACAATGGGAAGAAACATCAGCTCAGCCTCCAATAACTTATGAGGCCAGTGACTTTTGTATCCCATGGGTACCTGCATTTAAAAAGAAGTCAAGAAGAAAAAGGGTAAGGGTTGATCAAAAGAAGTCCTGTTCATAGAGGGATTTGAGGCAGCCAGGGCCATATGTGTATGCTGAGCCTATCTTGAGTTCCAGGGACTGTAGTGGACTCTTTAACCTACACAATCCCATGTAATTCTCAAGGCACTACTGTGAGGTTACCGTCATCACTTTCATTTGACAGATAAGGCAGCTGAGGTCAGAGAGGGGAAGGCAGGTACCTAAACCACTTTCTGAGCACTTTGATGCCCAGGGCTCTTTCTACTTCGTGTGGTCAGAAATGGAGAGAATATTTGGGGTGAAAGTGGGGACCTTCCCTTTTTTTTTTTTTGGCAGTACTGGAGCTTGAACTCAGGACCTTATGTTTGTTAGGCAGGTGTTCTACCACTTGAGCCACTCTGCCAGCCTTGTTTTTTGTGTTGAGTGTTTTCAAGATAGGGTCTTGAGAACTATTTTTCTGGGCTGGCTTCGTACTATGATCCTCCTGATTTCTGCCTCCTGAGTAGCTAGGGTTTACAGGCATCCAAGGGGCCTTCCCTTAATTCAATACCAGCTACAAAAAGGCTGAATGTTGGGGAGGAGAAAAAAGAATTGGGGAAGGACTAGTGTGAACACTGGGAACCTTCCACTCTTGATTCATCTGCATTCCAGAGGGCAGAAGGAGATACGGGTGGAGGACAGTTGGTGTTGTGAATTGAAGAACAGTGATGATGGTAGTGACTAATAATGGTGGTGGCTAGTGTTTGGGGGGTGATTCACAAGGCAATTTCTCCATCATTTATAACTCAGCAGAGCCACACACCACCCTGGGAGGAAGATGAGACAACGTGGGTATTGCTATTTTATAGAAGGGAAAACTCAGGACTGCAGAGGGAGAGTAACTTACCCAAGTTTACATGTCAAGTTACTAGTAGTGCTGGGTGGGACGCAGGCCTCCTGGCTCCCAGCCCGGGATCTTGCTGCCTCACGTGGACTCCAGCTGTGGCCAGCCAGAGAGAATGGGGCCTTTGTCAGGGCTGAGGCACAGGCACACCCCTTCCTCAGCCTCAGAGGTGTTGGATGGGAAACTTGGGATGTCAGAGGCCAGAGAGGTCTGGTTGGAGTGGGGAACCAACCCCCTAAATTGCCATGTGTCCTCCAGGCTTCTCTGACTCCTCATTCTGGCTGATGTGTGGCTGATTCTGTTCCAGGGTCTGATTCCTTTGGCCTGAACTCAATTCCTTCCTCCATCGTGTGTGTGTGTGTGTGTGTGTGTGTGTGTGTGTGTGTGTGTGTGTGTCTGACCACCTTTCCTGACAAAATCCCTTTCTATGCCCTCCCTTTCAGCCTGGCTCAAGCTTAGCAGTCCCTCTGCTCAAAAGAAAACAAGCTTCCTTCCTGAATAATGCCCACTGAGCATCTGCTGTGTGCCAGGTTCTGTGCTGGGTGCCTTCACCTCTGTTGCTTCCATTTGTGCTATACCTCAACCCTTCCCCATTTGTGCCACACCTCAAGCCTTTCCCATGGGTTTACTTTCCCCATTACCTTCCTATCCCATGTTTAAAAACAAATTGTGACTCAGAACTGAAACTGCTTTCTGATTTCATCAAAGAAGGAGTGTTTTGGCTTTCAGAGAGGAGAGTGAAACTATATCACCTTAATCTTTCCATCTTTAACCAGAAGTTCTTGTGTATTTTAAGTAAGACATCACTAGCTGCAACCCACTTGCTGTGCTGTTGACAGGGACTGCACCTAGGCCCTGGGCATTGGAGTCAAGTGCAACAGAGTCCCTAGTGAATACCATCCTTCTTCTGCTGTGCTTAATTTAAATATTTGTTTCAAATGTAGAAACTACATGATAGATAAGAGAGTAGAAAAAAAAAACCAGATAATAACAAACAGCACGTTTTTAAAATGTATGAGTTGAATCAAAAGGGGCTTATGTGTTATTTATTGGAAAGAATTCTGGATGTCAACATTGTTCAATAGAAACTAGCTTAAGACCTTAGTTACCTTCTCCAACAGGAACCTTTCACGTTCCTCCTCTTCCAAAGGGCTGTGCTGCCTCTTGGAGGAGAGCAGAGGAGTTGAGTTCTCTTCATTCTCTGATTTGTAATTTCTTATGTTCTGCAACTCAGAAAGAAGTGGTCTTGGGATAGCAAAAAATAAAATCAGTAATTAACACGAAATATCATCTGCATTTCTCCAACCTGACGATAGCTAATTATATTTTGTTATATTTAACCTAAACTATTTTAGTAAGGCATTGTTATAAGGGGCATGAGAATCTTTGAGACTTTTGATACATATTTCCATATTGTTTTCTAGAAGCAGTACGTATCCTTGTATGTTTTACTAACTTGTGCTTCAAGAAGGCACTATATCACATAGCAAGGACAAAGAAAGGTTTTAAGGCCAGGTCACATGATTTTGGATCACTTCACTGCCACTTTCTAATTGTATGGTCTCAGAAAAAATCACTTGCAACCCCTCTGAACCTCAGGTCCTTTAACTGTAAGATAACAGCAACACATCCCCACGTGTAAATCTCAACCCCATTAGACCAGGCCTAAGAGGCACCATTCATGCGACAGTGTAACAGCAGGGGTAACAACAACAATTTGTTTCGTGATTGTGCCTTTGACATTTATTATCTTATCTAATCCTCAGAACCGGCTTATGAAGTAGATGTTGTTATTTGCCCCAGTGAACATCCAGAAAGGGGTAAAGCTAGGATTGAACTCACCTTTTAGTGTTGCTTCAATGAATGGTAGCGGAATAGGAAAGAGGCTGGGGACTCGAGCCTGTTTCCTTTCCCTCTTTTTTTCTTGAGACAGGTTTTACCATGTAGCCCAAGCTGACCTAGAACTTGTGATACTCCTGCTTATCTTCCTGAGTGCTGAGATTATGGTGTATGCCATCACCATTCCTGGTTTTGTGGGATCTTTCATTTATTTTTCTTTCTTTTTTTTGACAGTACTGGAGTTTTAACTCAGGGCCCCAAACTGGCTAGGCAGGTGCCTTCCCGTTTGAGCCATGTCTCCAGCTGTGGGATCTTAAAGAAAGATTTCCTGGGACCAGGCAA
This sequence comes from Castor canadensis, assembly GCF_047511655.1. Lineage (NCBI taxonomy): Eukaryota > Metazoa > Chordata > Mammalia > Rodentia > Castoridae > Castor > Castor canadensis. Next base: position 167,687,993 of record NC_133390.1, on the reverse strand, counting down.
TGAGGAATGAGTCAAGATTTCTCCAGATTAATATATAATCTGGGATGAGGGGATAGTTGGAGACACATCAGAGATGAAGTATATTGGAAGAGACAGGTCAGACTAATGGAATGGGGAAGGATTGACAGCAGGGAGGAGGGAACCCAGGCTGGGCAGGAGAGTAAGTAGAGGAACAGAATTAGGTGGGACAGAGCCAGAACTTCAGTGGGTTGGAGGATAACACTTGGCTGCCATGTGTCTGGAAAAGGCAGCGTTCTATCTGGGAGGACTCCAGCGTCAGTTTGGTTTTGATGCTAATATTAAGAAACAGAGGAGAAGGCAGAACTCTTCTCCACCCACCCCACAATGTGGGTCAAAAATACTTCAATTCAGGAAATGAAGTATGTTTCACATCCAATTTCATAATCATTTCTCTAAGGAAGGACAAATTGTATCTCCTAATGGACTAGACATGATATGTAAAAATAAGTGAGGAGTCAGAGATGATGTCACATTTTTAGGTCTGAATGACTGGAAGAATGATGTCATTGATCACAATGATCAAAATTGGTAAACAAATTTTGGCAAGTAAGATCAGGAATTTAGTTTTAGACTCACAAAGTTTAACATGTCTGAGGCATCCAAGTTGAGACATCAGGAAGTCAGTGGGATTTGCAAGCTTGAAGTTAGGAGCGAGGTCTGTGCTAGAGCTAGAACCTGGGGAGTTACCAGTCTTTTGCTGGTACCTAAAACTGTAAGACTGGATGAGTTCAGAAGGGAAAGAAAAGAGTGCGGATAAAAAAGAAGACCAAGAACCTAGGCCTAGCTCTCCTCCCTCGCCCTCGCAGCAGTGAGGGTGAGGGAGGAGAGGAAGAATTAGCAAAGGATACTGATGTGTAACCTGAGAGGAAGGAGCCCTGGAAGCCAAGTGGGAGGAAATAAATCAAGGAAGAGTGAGTGGTTAATGATGGAAAGTGCTGCTAATGGGTCAACTAAGATGAGAGATGAGAACTGACTATTGGATTTAGCAGCCTGAAGGTCAATGATGACTTTGACAAGGACGCAGTCAATGGAGTGATGTGGAATTGGTGGTGGTGCAAGACAATTGGAATAAGCAGAGGAGAGAGAGAGATCGGGAGGAAAGAAATTAGGAGACAGTAGGCATCCATACTTCTTTTGAAGAATTTTGCTGTAAGTCTTTCCCCCTTTGACTAAGAAATTTTACTAAACCTATAAAAGAATAAATTCAAAAAACATTTTGTTAAAGAATAGTTTCAATGAGGAAAAAAGACATAAAAGTAGGAAGGGACCGTTAGAGAAGAGGATGGGGGTTGGGAGGATAAGAGAAGAGACTAGTGAGGGTGAATACGATCAAAGTATGTATATGCATATATGAACGTGTCACAATGAAACCCATAGCCTTGTACAGTTTATTATACATGACAATAAAATAAATAACAACTTATAAGAACAAAGAATAGTTTTGGGTGGACAGAAAACTTCTGAAGATTATAAGGAGTTTCTCAGATCGCTCATCCTGTTATTAATATTTTATGTTAATACAACATATTTGTTACAACCAATGAACAAATGTTGATACATTATTATAACTCAAGGCCATATTTTATTCAAGTTTCCTTAGTTTTTATCTAATGTTTTGATTGCCTATCCACAACACCACATTTTGTCCTCATATCTCATTAGGTTTTTCCAGACTGGGTTTCCCCAACCTTTCTTGTGTTTGATGACCTGATGGTTTTGAAGAGTTTTTTTATGAGATTTGAGGAGTATTAGGTATTTTTTAGGATACTGTTCAACTGGGCTTCTCTGATGTTTTCTCATGGTTAGACTGAGGGTATGGGATTTTGGGAGGAAGACCATGGAGGCAAAAGTGCCACTAAAAGAGGTCTAAGTCAGGCCTAGAATTCTGCCACTACTGGAGGGATCTCTGGGTCTGTCATGTACTCTAATAATTTATTCTGGGGTGTGTCCATCTGGACAGTGTCCTCAGCACTCAGGTATGAGGTCTGGAGCCTGTCCCCTGCTCTTCCTGCTATTAAAGCGCATGGAAAACCCAGTTAGTCACTGAGAAAGTTGCTCAGTCTCTTTCAGACATGCAGTTAAGAGTGAAAATTAGTACATTTTCCTGGAAAACAACTTTGCAATAAGCACGAAGAAATTTGCATCTGTTAGTATTCACTGACATAATTTCACTACTGAGCATCTATCCCAGGAAGTATGGGTTGATGAAAATATATAAAACATGGGGAAATGTTTGCATATGGAGGGATGATATTCCTGTCAGAGTTCTTTATAATAAGGAAACCTGAAAACAACATGACCATTCATTGAATAGAAAGAAACTGGCTAAGTAAACCATGACATACATTTTCTTTGGATGGAACTTTGGTTGGATATAAAAGTAACATTTATGAGAAATTTATAACATCATTGGAAATTGCTTATAATGAATAGGTGTGACTTTTTTCCTAGGCTACCTAGGTGTAAGAAACCTTCCATTTGAGCTTCCTCTAAATTACATTAAATCTGGGGTTTTACTCCACTCCACATACTGCTGTGATTTTGTAGCATTGAGCCTTTCTGTTGTTTCCACTGGAGTCTCAAGAATCTAATGCTTCTCAAGATCTCCAAATCAGATCTCCTGTCCCTTAGCCTATGATGGTCATAATTGCTGCCATTGGTATTTTGTGCTCACATTGCAGATGACAAGTGTGACTTTCCATTACCTGCTTCAGAAAGCTGATAGACAATGTCCTTCCAGTATCCTCTCCTGTCACTAGAAATGAAGCCACAGGACTGGGGTGTGGCTCAAGTGGTAGAGTGCCTACCTAGCAAGTGTGAGGCCCTGAGTTCAAACCTGCATACCATTAAAATATTTATAAATGAGGCCACAGGAACCTGCACTTCTTCAAGTCTGAAACATCTCTTGGACTATGGCTTAGAAACTCATCTCTGCACCTCACTTTTCTTATTTATGTAACGAGATCAGAGAAGTACCTAATTCACAAGATTATAATGAGTTATGTGACAGTCAGCCTATGGAATTGGACCAGCTTGTTCTGACACCAGGGCCTGTCCTATTTCTGTAACTGGGGCAGAGATTCAGTCAGATGGTCTCAGAAGTTAATATTTTTCAGTGGAGCCTTGAAAATGATTTCTAGATTTAAAATTTCTGCACTTCAAAAGAATCTGTTAAGAAAATGAAAGTCAGTCTTTGAGACTTGGATAAAACATTATCCAAATGGCTGCTTATATCTGACAAAGGATGTGCATATAGTAAAAATATATAAAGAAGAGTTTCTACCATTCAATCATAAAAAGAAAAAAACAAAAATGTCCAAGGACTTGAACAGATAAAGATGTGAATGGCCAATAACACACAAGAAAAAATTCTCAACATCATGAACTCCAGAAGATGCAAAGTAATCCACATTGAGATATTACTTTATAACCACTAAAGTGACTAAGACCAAAAACAATCTCAATATCTTGTTTGTAAGGATGTGAGACAACTGGAATTCTTTTCCTGTGATGCTGGGACTCAAAGCCAAGGCCTTGTGCATGCTAGGAAAGCACTCTAACACTGAGCTATACCCTCAGACCTACAACTGGAATTATTTATTTATTTATTTATTTATTATTATTATTATTTGGCAGTACTGAGGTTTGAACTCAGGACCTCATGATGGTTGGGCAGGCACTGTACTATTTGAGCCACTCCACCAGCCTGTTTTTGTGACGGGTATTGTCAAGATAGGGTCTTGTGAACTATTTGCTGGGCTGGCTTTGAAATGGGATCTCTGCCTCCTGAGTAGCTAGGATTTACAGGTCTAAGCCACCAGTGCCCAGCTGGAATTATTATTATTTTTTTGTTTGTTTTGAGACAGGGTCTTGCTGTTTAATCCAGGCTGGTCTTATACTCATGATCCCCCTGCCCCAGCCTCCCAAATTCTGGGATTACATACAGGTGTATACCACCATATCCAGTTCCTGGAATTATACACTGCTGATACAACATAGTACAACCATTTTGGAAATCTGGCAGTTTATAATAAAGTTAATTATATACCTACCCTATGACCAGCAATGCCACTCTTAGGAATTTATTCAAGAGAAATAAAAGCATATGTTCATTCAAAGAGTTAAAAATAGGTTTATATAATCTCTTCTCAGAATAGCCCCAACCTAGAAACAGCAAGTGTCCATGGACAGGGAAATGGATAATTAGATTGTGACATACATACAATGGAATACTGTTTAGCAATAAAAAGAAACAGCTTGGTGGCACTGGCAACCATGTAGGTAAATCTCAAAAGCATTGTTATGCTGAACCAAGGAAACTACACACAGAAGGTTACATTTAATATGATTCCATATAGCTTAAATTTTAGAACTGGGAAAACTAATCTGTAGCAGAAGAAAACAGATCAGGGGCTGCCTAGGGAATTAGGAAGTTGATTATAAAGGGGGTAATGGAAATATCCCATATTCTGTTAGGCTAATGGTAATGTGTTGTATATATTTATTGAAACTCATCGAATGGTACATTTGAAATCTTCACATATTGTTGAAGTAAATTATGCTTCACGATTTGTGCTCTGCTTAACAGTTCAGAGATTCCCTATCTGGCCCTGGGCCTTTTTAGTGGATAGTGGCCAGCTCTAATTGACAGCTGACAGATGTTTGAGCTCCAGTGATCTTTCCAAGTTTTGTCAGGGCTCTAAAAATCAACTCCTCATGACAGATTGCAGCTTTGTTCACTGGGGATTTGATAAACGTGACACTTTCCTCCAAGCCCTTGAGGGATTGCCAGAAATGCCCTGGTAGAATTCTGACACCTTCATAAATCACTTTTGGAGTGTTGGAGGGTGGGAAGGCATTCAAGCCCTTCCAATATCAGTCTGTTTCCCCATCTTCTAACAGAGGTGTACCTCTGTCCTCCATTCCAAGTCTCATCTTCCCTGAGACCTTAAGCCCCTCTCTGTAGAGACTCCATCTCTGAAAAGAGACACCTCCTTACCAGTTTTCATAGAATCATAGCATGGGAAATTGAACCAGTGCAACAATCAAAATGCAGATCAGATGACTTAGGTAGGGAAGCCCCACTGAGGTGTGGCTAGGCCACCTAGTTGTCCTCTGTGTAGGAGATGTTGCAGTCACATCTGTCCCTCTTTGGTTATCAGAGATGATTTGAATGATCAGATCCTTCCTTGTTTTCATTCCATACCCAGTCTTTTTCTTATTCATCTCAGCAGAAGTTTCTTCACTGTTTATCACCAGTGTGAGGACATCTGGTCACTCACCCAGTCTTTTAACCTCAGATCTGAGGACTGACTAATCCCATTAGCCCAGCTTTGTGTAAGTTAGCTTTTTTTTTTTTTTGGTAGTACTGGGGTTTGAATTTAGGGCCTCACACTTGGTAGGCAAGTATTCTACCACTCAAGGCACACCCCCCCCCGTCCTTTTCGCTTTAATTATTTTTCAGCTTTTTGCTCAAGTTGACCTCAGATCATGATCCTCCTACCTATGCCTCCCATTTAGAAGGTTTTATCTTGCCCAGCCTCTTTGTTGAGCTGGACTCTTGCTAAATTTTTGATTGGGCTGGTCTCAAACCATGGTCCCTTGATCTTTGCTCCTGAGTAGCTAGGATTACAGGCATAAATTAGCATTTTAAAAACAAATTGGCATTTTAAAAGACCCTTACTAATTATGAATAAAGACAAACATAAATCTCTATACGTGATCTAGTGACCCCAGGATGGGCAGAGATGGAGGATGGGATGGCTCATTTCAGAGTGCATTTGTTCTATCATTCATTCATTTCTGCCTTTAATGTTTATTTTTTGTGGTACTGGGATTTGAACTCAGGACCTACACCTTGAGCCAGTCCACCAGCCCTTTTTTGAGATTTTTTTTTTTTAAATAGGATCTCAAAAACTATTTCCCTGGGCTGACTTCCAACCGAAACCCTCCTGAGTAGCTGGGATTACAGGTATGAGCCGCCAGTGCCCGGCCTCTGCTGATGTTTGTTGAGTACTATGTGTCAAGTCTTGTGCCTTACAGCTAAGACAAAGATAAGAGGCCCTGAATTCATATTCACTGAAAGCTTATTGCTTGCTGGTATGTGTTAGGTTGTTAAGAATACAAAGCTACAAAAGACTGATACAGTCCCTACTCTTAAAGGGATTGGCTTTCAGTCTACTACAAGGGGAAGCAGGTTAACAGATAACTATAACTCCAAACAAAATAGAAGGGGAAGGTTAGGGAACCTCAGAAAACATCCAACACAGAGCAGGAGATCCGAGATTAAGAGAGGCATGAACTAGACCAAAAGCGGCCCAAACACCTTGAGACTCCAGTGACCTTCTAAAAAATGCATATGCCTTGTGAAGATTATTTCCTAGGATTCTAATGGCCACAACGGCTCTATTTCAGAAGGAACCTTCCTTGCCCTCCTCCCTGAGAATGAGCACAAGAGCTTATCTTCATCGGCAGATTGACTCCCCTGGCTTAGGCTGGGAGGATACAGAGAACATGGTACCATAAGAGTTCTTGGAACTCCAGGAATGTCAATGCCAGGAGGGGTCCTTACTTTTTAAAAATTTTGTTTTAGGACAGGGTCTTACTATGTATCCCAGGGTGGCCTCAAATTTGCAGTCCTCCTCATATCTAAAAGTAACAGAGGTCTGATTTGCCCAAGATCACACAGGAAATGAATGGATTGCAAAGTTGGGTTTTTCTAAGCCCACACTCTCCCTCTTCACTGAATTGCATCTACATATTTCTTATTCACAGTGTTAAACCCAGTGCCAGGCACATAGCAGGCAGTGTTGAAGGACTGAGTGAGCTAACAAGATTTGAAGGAGATGTTGTAGGTTGGATGGAAATGTCTTAGATCAAGATATTACTGGAGGAAGATTTTCCCCAATAAGAGACGAAGAGAAAATTTCCTTGACTTCCCAATTTCTACACAACTCACAGGAACTTGATATCCACAACAAAAAGCATTTTGAAGGGTTTCACAAAAAAGGACAGTCTCACAAGATGAAAGTTTAACAATGATTTATTTTAGTAAAACAGGATAAAGTAGGGAGAGCTAGAGAAAGGGAGAGAAAAACACCTCTTGCTTATAATTCAGAGGTGAGAACTAAGCTAAAAAATGATTTTTCTGTGGGTTTTATTTTTCTGAGCTGAGGGAATACATGAGGTCATGCCATCGATTCACCCTAATTTCTAGAGACAGTGGGTTTCAGGTAGGTCTGTTACCCAAACCCTTGGCCAGATGGGTCTTGTTATTATTCTAAAACATGGAGATGTGGTCTAGGTTACTGTAAACACAAGGGCAATAGGTGTGAGTTTAAGGACTTCTATTTGCCAGACACGCCCTCTAATTTTCTGTCTCTCTACTCAAAGAGTTTTCAGCTTCTTCACATCTCAAAGGAGAAGACAGATGCTGATAGCCTCTTTATGGTTTCCTATTCTTGTAACCTAAAAAGAGAAGGTTTTTACATTCTGGTTCTGTTTCAATTTTTGAGTTTTTCCCTCTTAATAGTTGTTATTTTTAATTTCTCTGTTGCCTCATATATGTATCCTGCTTCAAAGAGGATTGTGAAACAACAAAACAGGTCCTAGGAAGTGCACATTGTAGTAGTAACCTGGTGGGTGACTTAGGCAAGGCCCTCCCTTTCAGAACCTCTGTCTCCCTCCTCTGAGAAATGATTGGTGTAGCATACCTGATCTTTGACACTCCCTCATACTGCTAACATCCTATGGTTTTAGGATTTAGAACTATATGGTCAGGATGACTGTGAATTACTAATAGAAAACCTGGTTCCAGTCTGGAGGGCACTTGGGGACTGGAGGAAGGAGGTGACCATAAAACCAGAGATGTACCAGGGAGGGTGGGTTCAGAGAAGGGAAATAAAACTTTGAATTCTAGGTAAGTTTGCAAACAAAAATGGAAAAGTGTATGCATGAAAATAATACAGGACTAGGGAAGCAGTTGACCAAATTAAGGGGGCCTATTTTCTTGAGCTAAGGTTAATTTAGGGTAAATACAAATATGAAGCTGAAGTTTTACAAAGTCAAGACACTTAGAGACCAATCCAAAGGCTTTTCTGTTACCCTAAAGTCTGTATCCAAAACACAATCCATCATTATCACATTGGATCCAGTCCTCTGTTGGGAAGATATATTTTTATTTTCCCCAGATCAAACAGATACCTACTCTCATGAGAGAGAGAAGTAATGGTGAGAGGGAGCACACAGAGTTGTGCTTATAACTTTATTTTTAAAAGAGGAGATATTCTGTGCCCTTTCCTAATTTCTCTCTTTTTATTAGTTTTAAAAAGAGGATTCCTTATGACATTTCCATACATTCATATGATGTGCTTTGATCCTAATTTCTCTTGATACACAAATGAGTGACTGTGATGGAACCTATTTTAATGTCACGACAGCCCCTGAGGCAGGTTCTACTGCATATTCTCCCCTGCTCTGCAGCATTGAACAGCCAGCTGGCATGAGGTCTGTTCAGGCAGAAACTTCTCCTGGGTAGTTTGCAACCAGTTCATGTTCTATTTGTTGCAACATGTAAGATTTATGCCTCTGAGAATAACTTGGTATAACTAGCGTATACTCTGTGAATTTAATTTCATGTTTAAGCCAATAGAGAGAAAAATAATTTTGTGGTTAGTCTTTGAAAGTTCCAGACCTTTAAAAGACACTTTGACTAAGAACCCCTTAAAATAATAGCCAACGAATTTAACAATTAAGAGATGAGTTCACTCAAGACATGATGCAAATAGCCTGATTTGAAAAAATCACTTTGCAATAAGAATTTTAAGACCCTTATGGGGATAGAAGGAACAACAGCCATAAAAAGAGAATAAAAAGTTATAAAATAAAAGCAGGTGGGTACCAATGATGAACAGATGGATATGGAAAAAAAAAGAGAATGCAAATACTCCAACTGGAGTTCTAGAAAGAGAGAAAAGGCAGTGAGAGGGGGATATTTAATGAAGTAATGGGTGAAAAATTTCCAGAATGGAAGAAAGATGTCAATGATTCAATCAAAAGCATACATAAATGTGGAGCAGAATGAACAAATTAACATCCATAGAACAAGATATGTGGCTTTGGTTACAAGAACATGACATTGCTTGGAAGCAAATAGACCAGAAGCTGACTGCAGTTTTGGGTTGTCTTGCTAGGGGAATTCAACATTGGTCAAGAAGGTGATTGATTTTTTTCTGAAGGCAATCCTTAGGCTATATTGCGCCATCAGGAAGTGGTGGGACAAAAGCAGTGACAAGGATGGAGTATGGCCTCTTGGTCTTTTGTTGTATGTGGCCTGGAAGTGCCAGATGTCAGTTTAGGATGCCAAACTCCCAAACAACTGAAAAAAGAAAAGCCAGTGCTAAGACAACTTCTGGTACTGCAAAGTCATGTAAGGGAAGGCATGTATTCCATTCCCATTGTGAATGATTCAGGAAAGTCTGACCTCACTCAACTCACGACTACCATCTCTGGCGCCCTGGCCATTGATAAGCCACCTGCTTGTTTTCCCTTGGGGAAGCATCTGCTTGATATTTCTATCTTCAATACTTTCTTCCATTACTTCAACAATTTTGCTCAGTGTGCTATGGTTCAAGATCTAAAATTAAGATTCAACATTACACATGTTGGAAATGTTGGTCCCAAAGTGACCACGTGGAGAGGAGTGACCTGGCCAAGAGATTCTTTATTGCCAGGTGGGAGAGGGAGAGAGCCAAGAGAGCGGAGAGAGAGAAGCAGGAAGGGCAGGGGCTTAAATACCCCTCAGTGAGACTCAGCATGATCTGATTGGTTAGGATCTTATGGCTCATGCCGATTGGAGGTTGAGGCAGAAGGAGGAGTCAAGCTAGACTTGAGGCAGGACTGTGACCTTGGGAAACGGAAGCTTAAGGGTGCAGTAAGAACCGAAGCCTATCGGCGCCATTATTGCCAACAACAATACCTGACACCTGATAAAATCAAAGGGACCTATAATATTCCAAGTTTCAAGTTCCTCTCCCCACTATGTTCCCAAGGATAAAGTCCCCTAGCTAAGCAACCTCTTTAACAAGGAATAAGGCCCAATTTCTGCTTATCCATGAGTAGTGAAGAGAATTTGACAGAATTATTCAAGCAAGCTAATCATACCCTCCTCTGGGAACCAGAGAACGAACACCCACCTCCCTGACACTGTAAATCCTGCCTCCTGTGGCCCCTGATTGTTCACTCTATTGTTGAGTGCAACCTTTGTGTGGCTCTGCCTGGCACTGGTGTCCTCCTCACCCCCAGGCTGTGAGCATATGTGACTGACAAATGACTGTTGGTCAGTGCTGCAGTGTTGGGTATCAAGTACCATGGTAATAAACCTAAGGTAGACATCCTTCATTACTAGGGCAAAGAGAAGGCAAATAAAACAGAAGCCCAGGATGGGCACTGGAGGCTCATGTAAAACCAGCCCAGACAAATAGTTCATGAGACCTTATCTTGAAAAAATTTCCACAAAAATAGGGCTGGTGGAGTGGCTCAAAGTGAGACCCTTGAGTTCAAGCCCCAGTACTGCAAAAACAAACAAACAAACAAAAACAGGAGCTGATAGGATCTCACCAAGAATTTCTTTTAACTTGTTCCCTCTGATCAGGATCCTTAGAGTGGGGTGTTTAGGCCACATGCTAAAGAGTCTTGGTTTTGGATATCAGCTCTGCTATCAACTGGTTGATTGACTTTAGGCAATCCCTTGCACCTCTATTATCTTCTGTATTGGTAAAGGACCAGTTACAAAACCAGGAACCACTGTAGTTAGTTTAAACAAAAGGTAATTTATTATTAGGTTTAGTTATCCTACAAAATTACTCAAAGGGATGGAGGAGGAAATTGATGTTGGAAATCCACCCTCCTCCACCCCTAAGTCACATTGCCTTGCCAATAACTCAGGAAGCTATTGGCTAGAGAACCATGGTATCTCTGCCATGGTATGTACCAGCAGATTCACTGTTTGCATTCTGTTTTCCTCCTAAATGTCTTGATTCAACACTTTGAGAGTTGTATCTGAGTGGTACATCCTAAATCACTGCTCCTGTAGCTTCAGGGGATCAAGAATATGAAGCTTTTAATGTTGTAGAGTCTGTACTGTAGAAAGTTACCCCGAAAAGTGGTTGAAATGGATGTTGAGTGAATTGACATGGATTCTGCCATGGTTCCAGCTTTTCATTTCAATAACGATTTTATAAAGCAATAATGGTCACATGATTGTAACCTTATACAATTCTATTTTAGATTGGCTCTACTTTGCAAATTGCCCCCTATAAAGTCATTTGCTGTTCTTTTTTCCCTTTGTCTATGATTGCACATTCTAAAGAAAACTGCTTTTGAATGACAAAGACATTAACTGCTGGTGCCAAATATTGCAGGAAAAGGAACTAAATAAACAAAGGATCTAAGATCTCCCCATAATTAGTAATTTTCCTAAAGAACCTAGGAAATCTGATGGTCTTCAGAAAACATCAAAGCACAGGCCAAATATTTGCTAATATTGTTCTTTGATGAAAAGTGCAATAATGTTTAACTTGTAGGCAAATAAGGTGTTTTTCTAAGAATTATAAGGACTGGCCTAGGAGACAAAAGTTGACTGTTATCTCAAGGATGTTCCAGCAGAAATGAAAAGAAAGCACATACCCTGGATGATGGAAGACCCTGCTCAACATGTAGTCTTCTTTCCTATTGTCCCCAAGCTTCCTTTTCTCCCAATAAAAGCCCTTTCATATATCTGAGCTCCCTAAGATGGTCTTTGCTTTGAAAACAAAACCTTGTGTATTTCAGGGTGATGGCTCTTGAATAAACTGATTTTCTTTCCCCCCAACTCTTGTCTCCAAACTATTGGCTTTTGAGAAGTGAGAAAATGGACAAATGATACTTTGTTGGGACTCCCCAGTTTTTCTGGGATCTCTGGGTTGGGAATGGGTAGGGGATTGATGCAATGAGTCAAGCCCAAACTTGTTTTATACTCATGTTACCAGAGAAAAGAGAAGGATGAGGGGAGTCCCTCACCTTCCCAGTTTCCGTGCAAGTCACGGGAACTTGAGATCTGTGGTGTAAAGCATTTTGAGGGGTTTCATAAAAGGAGAGTCTCACAAGGTAGAAGTTTATCAAGGACTTTCTTTTAGTAAAACAGTGTAAAGTAGGGAGAAATAGGAAAGGGAAAGGGAAATGTCTGCTTCCCATGCAGGAGATGGGAGTGAAGAACTCTCAAAATGGTGGTTCTTTCCCAGGTATTTCTTGAATTCTGACCTAGACACCTAATCACATTACTTGGTGTAATCACATTACCTGACAAAATCATTTTGCTAAGTTTCTAAGCATTGAGATAAGAGTTTTAGGGTGGGTCTTAAGCATGGGCAAGATGGATCCTACTTATTATTCAAAAACATGGAGATAAGGGATCTAGGTTTACCTAAAACCCAGGGATAACAGGCTTGGGTTTTAGGACTTCCACTTGCCAGATAGACCGTTTGATTTTCTGTCTCTTACCCATTTAAAAAGTTGTTCAGCTTCTTAAAATCTAAAAGGAGAAAGCAGATACATATGTTTCCTTATTCTTGTAACTTAACATCTAAAAGAGAGGGTTATGGAAGGAAAGCTTGCTGCTCTGATTTTTCAGTTTCACTTTAATTCCTGGTTATGTTTTAATTCCTGAGTCTGGACTTTTAAATATTTTAAAATTATTTTTAATTTCTCTGCCACCTCATCTGTCTATAATGTCTCAGTTAGAGTCCCTCTAGAGTTTATCTAGATAGGTGGGTTTCAACTCTATGAGCACCTTCCTTTTTATAGTGAACGATCTTTTTTCACATCCTCTTTACTAATCTGAAATTAAGTTCATGCCTAATGTAATTCTACTGCACATAGTCTGTCACGTGGGGATGATGGGAGAGAGAGACAGGTGAGAGGTAATGGGATTTGTGACCCTCTTCTCTCAGTATAGGGAGGGGCTTTGAGTCAGACAGGTTATACACTGAATCATAGTTTGTGAGTTACTTCTCTGAATTCCTAAGCAGGCAACTTCATCTTTCTGAGCCTCAGTTTCCATATATGTAAAATGGGGTTAATAATAATTCCTTTCTTGAGTGGTGGTAAGGATTAAGGACTTTAAGGTTCAGGTTATCCCTGAACCAGTGCTCATTCTACCTCCATTTGGAAATGTTGCTATCATCTATCAGGGTTAGCATTTCTTTTGGGCACTGTTCAGAAATTATAGTACTACACACATAAGTGTGATCTTCCTTGATTTCATTTATTAGGAATTGTGACAACGGTCTGAAATGAACTGCTTTAGGCTGACCTTGAACCATGATTCTCCTGATCTCAGCCTCCCAAGTAGCTAGGATTACAGGGGTGAGCCACCGTGCTCGGTGCTCGGCTAAAAAATGCTTTTAGATAAAAAGGATTTTTTAAAGTAAGACTTGTCCTAAAAATGAAAAAAAAAAGGATAGGACAAAAACCAGAAGGCTCAGAAAAAGTTACATATGAGTAGGTATTAAGAAAACTTATAAAATCTTATGTATGATGATATTGGCTATAATTTAAAATTTACTTTAAAAAATTTCCAAGGTCAAAATTTAATATACTGATGTAAAACTAACACCTAATTCTCTATGTCTTAAGAATATTTTGCTTTTAAAGTTTCGTTTTTTTGTTAATTGCTACACTAATTTTTCAAAATTTTAACCATGGCTATTCTAAGTTTATTTTGTCACCTAGAGTTTGATTCTTTCAGAGCATTTGCAAACAAACTCATGGAAAATAACTCTACTAAGTACTTATCTGTTAAATGAGTTAACTTTTTACACATTTACATTTGTTGGTTTTGTTTGTACTTTCCTTGTAAAACTTTGTAACTGTTGACGTTCTGCACAAGTACAACTTCTAATAATAATAACCTGAGCAACATTTTTGAGATGCTAGAATATCACCTATAGGACAAACAAAATTAGACTTAAGAATGAACTTCAGATAAACCCAGCCTAAGAGCTAATCCTTCTAAACCTCTTAGTTACTTAAAATTGGCCCAAGGGGTCTTATTGGCACTGACTCCCATCTGACCTGTTACTTCCGTTCTGATATGGGATCAAATTAAACCATTCAAGAAAAAGCTCATCCTGGCTTTAGGGGCTAGAGTGGTGAATTGACAGCTATCTTCAAGGAAAACGATTCAAAGAACAACTGTTTGGAGAAAGACAGCTCAGAAAAAGGAGGAAGTTGTCAGAATCCAAATGGAGTCACTTGTGCTAACCCTTCCAAAAGTAACCAAAGCTAAGAGGTTTTAAAGGAAAAGTTCATAAGAGTGGTTACCTAACATACCTGTGATGGAAGGCAAATTCATATTTTTGGCCAAAGCCTTCTATTTAAATAAAGACAAAATAACTGTTTCTACTGGGGCAGCCATATTTTCAATAGTTCATGCTTATGGAGTTTCTTGAAAGATGATCCCCTACACAATTTAATTCATTGGAGGCCTTCTGGTGCATATTCCCTCTTTATTCTGCTTTATAAGGAACTTCTTGTTTTAGGCTTAAACAATAGGTTCTTTTGACTTATATACTTCAGCTACTTGTCTCTCATATACTATTTTATCACTGGCCGAGAAACATACAATGCCAGATTGGCTGACACCCTAATTTTACTCAAGATTGAGGAATGTTCCAGCATGGAGGGTGAATGTAACAGGTGGTTAAAAGCTGTCTTTGCTGAGAAACACTGGCTCCTTACTTGGGCCCACAAGTTAACTGAAGGCATGATAAAAGCTAGGCATCGCAGGCTCCATTATGTATTTGTGTCTTTCACTCCAAACCATTCTCTCCTGCAGTCATTTTGCAGCCGTCTTGGAATCCAGGAAGGACTGGGACACCTATCAGGTGTCAATGACTCTTATTGTAACAAAGCCCACCTGAACAATTCTGAGACAGTGAGCCATCAGACCACCTGTGACTGCCACTTGCTACCTATGTGGCATACAACCCATGGGAACACACCTATGGGAACACAACTCATGACTGGAATTGTCTAACTATGCATACCTCTTACCCTCTGTCCTCAATTCTTTCTCCTATTTAAATGAAGGCAAATACCAGTTTGGGGAACACAGCTGAGGATGGACTGAAGTGCTGTCTTCCTGTGGTGTACCTGTGCTATACAATAAACCTGTTTCTCTGCCCTTCACCATGTCTCTGTGTGTTAGGGTGAGTGATTGGACCTGACATACAAAACTCAGGATTTTGGACCTGGGGCTTAAAACATCCTGTACCACTCTCTTTTTGCCCTGTATGGATTCAAGAAGAAATTAAAAACTCAAATATAGCTCAAATTATTAAATAATATGAAATGGTAATTAAATTTCTCCCTTTATAAAAATAAATAGGTTACTAAGATATATTGTAAGAATTTTGTAAATGTCACAATGTACCCCCAGTATAATAATAATATGATAATAAAAATTTTTAAAAGTAAACAGATTAAGGTGTTTTCATTTGGTAAATCAGTATCTCCCTTTAAAAATGGAAATGTTATGAAATGTATTCCTTTTATTTAAAAAAAACCCTTCATACTTACTAGAAAGAGATAATTTCTATCCTAAACTATTTTGGATACTAAAAAATTATAAAGCACTGATGGAAACTGTGCTGTTTATTTTGGATATCATATGTTTTCTATTATAGTCAAGAGTTTGAACTATAGAATTCTTTTCTTGGGAAGATATGGTAAAATGCACATGAAGACATTAGGTACTATCAATGTCAAATTCCCTGAAATTGGTAACTGTGCTGTGGTTATGTAAAAGAACATCTTTATACATAGGGAATACAAAAGAAGTATTTGTGGATGTTCAGAACAAAAATTCTGTTTTCTCACTCATAAGGAAGAAAGAGAATGACAAAATAAATGTGGAAAAATATTATTTAGTGAATCTCATTATGGGAATATGGCAATTCTTTGTACCAGTCTTCCATTTTTTCTGTGTATTTGGATTTGCTTAAAAGTGACAGGTGCCAGTGGCTCATGCCTGTAATCTTAGCTACTTGGAAGCCTGAGACCAGGAGGATCATGGTTCAAGGCCATCCCAGGCAAATAGTTCTTGAGACCCCCATCTCCAAAATAACCAGAGCAAAATGGCTCAAGTGATAGAAGCCCTGAGTTCAAACCCCAGTCCCATCAACAAAAAAAGGTAATGAATATAGTAAATGTTAAGATGTTGAATTCCTCAGTATGCAAAAAAGAAAACAACTCCTCATAAATAAATTGGGTATATCCAAGGAATGCAAGGATAGTTCAAGCACAAAAAAGTCTATCAATGTGATTAAAAAAATTAAGTTTAAAGAAGACCCAGATGAACCTTTAAATAGATGAATAAATGCACAATGTATTGTTTTATGTTTGTACATAATAAAAGCATACCCTATGTCAGGCACCAGCTCCTTATGCCTATAATCCTAGCTACTCAGGATGCAGAAATCAAGAGGATTGTGGTTCGAGGCCAGCCCAGGCAATAGTTTGTGAGACCCTATCTTGAAAAAACCCATCACAAAAAAGGGCTGGTGGAATGGCTCAAGATGTAAGCCCTGAGTTCAAGCCCTAGTACTGAAAAAAAATCATACCTTATACTAGAAACAAAAGTGAGCATTATTTACCTAATATAGAGTATGTACCAACTAAATACAGCAAATATTATACTTGGTGATAAAGCTTTACCAGCAGCATCCTTAAAGACAGGCTCAGGGGCAATCTCCATTAATACTCATATTCAATATCATATTTGTGATCCTTAGGCAAAGGCAATGAGATTTGGGATAAAAATAAAGATGTATAAAAACCAGAAAGGAAGAACTAAAATTGCCAATGTTTACAGATAATATATTTGTCTTTAGATGAAATTTAAGAGAACCAATGCATAAACTATTGAAATTAATGAGAAAACACTTTGTTTCCTGTCACAAAAGTCAATACACAAAAATTAATTGTATGTTTACATGCTAGAAACAAAGAAGCTAAAAGAGAAAAGCATCTTATTTACAAAGCCAAGAAATTTATAACTACAGAATAAACCAAGAAAAAGTTTGTGAGAATTATATAATGAAAATAAAATTTTATTAAATGACTAGAAGAGGCATTAAATAAATAATAATGATACTCATTTTTATACCTGGGAAGGCTAACTATAGTAAATATTTTGTTTCTCCACAGTAATTCATAATATTGATCCAACTGTTATAAAAATTCCAAAAAGATTTTTTTTTGGCAGCATTGGGGCTTGAACTCAGGGTCTCACACTTGCTAGGCAGGTGTTCTTACCACTTGAGCCAGTCCACCAGCACCCAAAAGAGTTTTAAAGGCCCTTAACAACTTGGTTCTAAAATTTATATGGTAGGGTAAAAGCCAAGACAGTATTGACTAAGTAAAACATAAGAGACTTACAAATCACCAAGATGTATAAAGTTGGCATGTAAACTGATAGAATAACATTGGTTTGAGAATGTACAAACTGAGTAAGAAAACCTGGTAGAGGACAGAAACACATTCATCCATATATGAAAATTTGGTGCAAAATGAATGTGGTTTTATAAATCAATAGGGGTCAATGAGATAGGGAACAATGGTGTCCCATATTGGAACAAAAAAGAAGCAAAGTCTCTACTTTAAATCTTTAAAAAAAAATAAATTCCAGATGGATTAATGATTTAAATGTGGAAAACATCACTTTAAAAATATTTAAAGAAAATACAGAGGATTGTCCTTGGGGAAAGGTGGTTTGCTTAAAAATTGAAATAAATGTAATTCATAAAAGAAAATGAGGTAAAATCAAGATTTAAAAATGTACACAAATTTTCCATCCAAAATAATCATAGTCTAGTGTGGAGACATACAAATCAATAGGCAAAGAGATAGGCAAAATGAGACAAAAGGAGGTTTATCTGTCACAGAAAGGGAGTCAGCAACTTCCTACAGTCCCTTCTCCCAACACCAGTGGATGTCAAAGCAGTTGTTATTTGGTGAGACAGAGGCATGGCCTTGAGGGACAGAATATTAGAGGCAGGAGTAAGAAGATCTAAGATACAGTGGCTTACAAAAGAAGGAAAAGGCACCATTCTTCCCTCTGTCCCCCGTCTTCCCACCCTAGGAGATCAGCCTGTGAATATAGCCAAGTCATGCCTTTAAGAGCAGGAGAGTCTACCAGCAGTGGTAGGGTGTTGCAGTCTATATTTGGGATCTTGAGTCTCAGCAGCATCAGTTGTAGATGATACCTTCACCACCTTCTCCTCTCATTGTATTGATAGGGCAATTAAGGCTCAGAGAGCTGCGATGTCCTGACCAACGTCACAAAGTGATTCAGTGACAAAGGCGCTAGAATCCTGGAATAGATTGCCTTGATGATTAACTGGGCTGAGTAAGGTCTTTTGAGATAAACAATTCTTAGCTGGCAGAATTCCTATCATTCTATGATTTCCTGTGTGTGTGTGTGTGTGTGTGTGTGATTTATTGTAAGCATCCAATGAATTTTATTTGAGTGATTGAATGGACAAATGTCTCAAGACTAATGGATATAAGAAGAGATGGCGGATAGAGAAGATGGAGTAAGAACCTGGGATCCAACACAGGTTAGGAGGGGTGTGGCCAAATGAGCAGGTTTCTGGGGTTACTTGGGAGTGACCAGATTCAGAGAAACCTAATCTCTCATGTGGTGACTAATTTACTGTGTGACTTTGAATGGGTCCCATCTCTTTGGGAACTCTATTTTCTCCTCAGTGAAATAGGTTGGCCTAAATCTCTTCTGATGGACATTTCAGTATAAACAGCCTATGATTTCCCATGATTTTTAGATGAGAATCAATTATAAGGTTATAGATGGTAGATATCAGGTCCCATTCTATTTTCTATGCACACTGATCACTAATCAAATACAATGCTTTCTCAAGAGTTATAAAACAGAGTTCAGGAGGCTTTACCAACTACTCAGTGACAGGGAACTCAGAAACTCTAAGACTGTGTACTTCAGAACAGCTGTTCTTCTGAAGCAGACACTTGGACAACTCCAAACTCCAAGGTCTACAGAAGTATCCGAGGGAAGGATAGGAAATGAGTAGCTCACGAGTCATTAGGAATGCAGTCAGAGTGCTTCTGGCCCCTCAATCCCAGGAGGTGATATGAAAATCAGGAATAAAAGCCAAGTTCATGGCTATTACAGTGACTTATGCAGAAACAAGAGCGAGATGTCACTGCCTTCATTTCCTATGTAAAAATAAGGCACACACTAAGTCCATGCTCATTTCCTTACTCCATCAATATATAACTTGCAATGCCTTGTTTTTTTTTTATATGGAATCACACTTGGTTAGCTGTCTGATTGAAGAAGAGCTTAAAAATAAATTCATATGGAAGAATTCTTATTCACAGGGGAAAGAATAGCACAAAACAAGAAAGCTATTGTCATGTACTTATTGTTGATTGGGTTTAGGCTTTTTAAGAAATTTGTTTTGAAATAGTCAATAAGATTGACTTTTTAGGGTATGAAGATCCCTAGGAATTGATTATAAGTCAGCAGAAAAATGCACATTACCAGATGAATGTACAAAATCAATGAAATAGAAATCCTGTACATAAGTGATTATTGAAATAAAACTCCATTAGGTAAAGTATAGACTGGATGAAGTTGAAAGGGAAATTAGTGAACTGGAAGCTAGTCCTGAGGAACTCACCTAGACCATAGTGCAGAGAGACGAAGAAGAGAAAAATATGAGAGGAAGAAAAGCAAGGAGAATAGAAATAGAAGGTTTAGTAAATAGCCAATGGAAGTTCCAGAAAGAGAATGGAGATGCTGACAGGGAAGCATTATTCAAAGAGATAAAGGGAAGGCATTTTTCAGAATTAAATGAAGGTAGTCATCTTCAGATTAAAAGTGCTCATTTACAGTTGAGCAGAATAAACAAAAGACAACTGACTCAGCAAGATTTCTGAATGAGGCTGCTAGCTCATGCTTTTACCAGGAGCCAACTAAGCAAGAAACTCAAGTCTGACCAAGAATGGCTGATAATTGCTCTGTCAATCCCCAGGTCCTATGGCACTTATGTAAACTGAGATCCTGAAAAGGTGCTCCCTCCCTCTCTCCATCTCTCCCTCCCCAACAAAAGAGTATCCTCTGAACTAGTTCTCTGAGATGTGACCATAGAAGGCAGTAGGCAAGGGAGAGGCTCCCAGAGAGCAGAGCAGAACTAGATCTTCTGGATTCCCTATAAAAGAAGTCCCTTTGCCACCAGGGGAGAATTCCTCACATCCTTGTCTTAACAGGATATATATATATATATATATGCACTATGATCTATGGGAGTTCCTCAGGACTAGCTTCCAGTTCACTAATTTCCCTTTCAACTTCATCCAGTCTGTACTTTATCTAATGGAGTTTTATTTCAATAATCACTTATGTACAGGATTTCTATTTCATTGATTTTGTACATTCATCTGGTAATGTGCATTTTTCTGCTGACTTATAATCAATTCCTAGGGATCTTCATACCCTAAAAAGTCAATCTTATTGACTATTTCAAAACAAATTTCTTAAAAAGCCTAAACCCAATCAACAATAAGTACATGACAATAGCTTTCTTGTTTTGTGCTATTCTTTCCCCTGTGAATAAGAATTCTTTCATATGCATTTATATATATATATGAACCAATGACCACATGCATATTGCTTTTTATGTTTCCTTTATGTAAATAAGAGTTTTTATTGCAGTTATTTTGCTGGCATTCTACCATTTTATATTGGATACATTTGAAATGATTAAACTTCTTAAATTTAACTTACTCTACAAAGATCATAAGGAGCCTTAGTCTGGATTTAGCTGAGAGAACCACTTTTAACCAGATCCCAGAACTGGAGATGAATACAGGTCAAGGGAATAATATTCTTTGTTGTTTTTTGGTGGGAGAGAGATTTGGTACATTTCATGGAGATATTGGTGGTTTGGAAAGTGTCTGAATGGAAATTGATGGTTATGTAGATTTCAGTAGCCAAAAAGACTTTAGAGGCTTTATCAGCAATGGGCTGGCAGGAGAAGATGGAGAGCTTTTGCCCAATTTCACCTTGCCAGGGGTTGTAGGTACAAATGCTTACATGGGGCTTCTGGGGATTTTAATTTTAGCCATAACTTGGTGAACACTGGAATGGTCATTAAATTCTGGCAGTAATCAATTCTCTTGATGTGATTTTGATGCTGTCCCTAGGTCACCAGTTATTCCAAGCATTCCTGGCTCCTGTAAACCTAAAGAAAGATTACTGATTAGGAGATTATATGACTGCTATTGTTCTGTGATGCTTTCCATTATCCTACTTTTCGGGTAAAGTTGATTTTGTCAGTTATTTCTTTGGGGAGTAAGGCATAGGGAATTGAGGCAAAACAGAGAGTGGAAAACAGATTCACTAGTGTAGGAGTGAGATAACTCATTCATTGTTTTCAGGACAAGAATGAAGGAGAATGTAGCTGAATTCTGAAGGCTTAGGTCTAAATCTTACTGTGTTACTGACTTCCTGTGTCATCTTGGGAAAGTGGGCTTACTTCTCTGAGGTTCTACTTCTTTCTCTTTAAAATGGGATTATCCATTGTAAGGTTCTGAGTTCAAGTGTATTTCTGTGATTATTCTTCAGGAAGGTTGGCTCTCTGGGTTCTGAGTATGGGGTGTGTGTGTGTGTGTGTGTGTGTGTGTGTGTGTGTGTGTGTTTACTCTCCAAGTTCAAATTCCAGCTGAGATCTTCAACTGAAAGCCTCTAAGCATCATCTCTTCTAATGCTTTGATGTTACCATTGTGGGAAACTGGGACCCAGAGAAAGGACAGGTCTTATAGAAAGTCAGGCAGAGCTCAGATTCTAGCTGTCTCTTGAGTCAGGTGTCATCACTATGTTATCTCTGTAGCTGACCACAGGGTTCTGAAGGCCAAAATGGATACTGTCAAGTGTGACCTCTCCATTGTCTGTCAAGCACCCTGCTCCATTTGAGTCACAGATATGACCCCATAGTGGTCCTTTCCACTGACCCAGGCTTGGACTCCAGAAATTATCCAGTGTCAGGGATCAAGCAAGCATCTTATGCCAGGTCCACCAAAGATCTTGCTACCTCTTATCACATTTTGAAGACAGCCTCTCCAAGATCCATTTTTCTCTTTTGTAAAATGAGATGATATTAGTATCTTCCCGGTATCATGTGTGTGAGGATTAAATGTGAGAAGACACTATGATTGGCTGAATAAATGCTTTCCCAATAAATGTTAACATTGGTGATTATAACTGTCCAAACCAATAGGGTTCATAAATGGTGAAGTCATGATCAAACCCTGGCTGATGAATTTCTGTGTATGTTCACAGGATATCATTCTGTGACTCAGGCAAAAAGATTTAGATTTCAGTGATTTGGAAAAATGTTTTCTAAGGTGGCTTCTAGCTTTGTTCTAGTAGTTAATTCAGTTTTTCTTTTCCCTGTTTCTTTTTTCTTCCCCAAATGGTAGTCTTGGTGACAGTTTCTTAATGTCTAGTACTTGCTTTTTTTTTTTTTTAATCAGGCAAATCATTCTCTCATGACATACCATAAATCTTAATTCATTGATCATTAACTCATTAATCTTAGGGTGAATAGATTCTGTTTCCTATTGAAGAAGTGAGTTGCAGAACCCACTATCTCTGGATGAGCCTGTAAACAGGAAGACACCTGGGATTAGCCATTTCTTTGATGGATGGATATTTTCACCCTTTTCTAGATTCTACTCTACTGGTAGACCCCACCCATTCACATTTGAGCTCAAAGAACAGTTCAAGTTTCCTAGTTTTATTAGGGATATTATGACTGGCTGGAGATGAAGTTAAAATCTTGTAAAATTCAAATTTTCTTGGGTGGGGGAAGCCAAGAAGGAAGCAGTTGGGCCATTTAGTCCTCTCTAAGGTGTGGGGAGATCTGGCCGCCATCTGTTACCTATGGATTTTCAGAGGTGACTGAAATGACCTGACCTTCCCTTTTTCATCTCTGTCTCAATCTATTCTTTCTCTTTGTGTTCAGTGCTGTTCTTCCTCAGCACTTTCCTACATCTGACTAATTCTCCAGGCCTCTTGACTTCTTTGGTCATTATTGAGTGCTTTGTGTGTATTATTCAAGAGAATAATTCAAGATAAGTTATAAAGGCAACTGTAAAAGTCAGAAAACCAGCTGAGCCTCTTGTCATGAATTTATGTTCTGGGAAGATGCAGGGAAAATTATTTCTGAGAGTCTCAGTTACTGACTTGCAACTGAGGCCCAGAGAAAGGCAGTGACTGAGTCATTTACACAGTAATGAGCCAGGAGATCCTGGTCTCCTGACAGATTCTGAAAGATGTGGCTTTTTTTTTTTTAAATTTTGAGATTTAGAAACTGTGACTTTAAGCCAAAGTAAAGATGGTATCTGCTATGAGGATGGGAAGACTTGAAACACATCTCCCTTAGACCTGAGCAGTTGGGTTCCTGATCTGGACCTCACATCTCAGGAGCCCTATTCCAGGAAGGGTCTTTCTCAAAAAGTGTCTGTGTTCCCTTCCGATGCTTGAGGTCGGCTAGGACAACCAGTGCAGTTGGGGCAGAGCACTCCAGTCTCACTGAGACTTTGATGGGTCCTGATTCTCTTTTCTTCCCATTGTGGCATCGCCCCCCACATCTCTAGCCCTCTCCACATTGCTGGCACCCCGGGCAGTCACTCTTTAGCAGGTTTCTTCCTTAGGGCTTCAGACCATGGCTCTGCAATCAATAGACCTTTCCAACAGACATATGTTTTCCTTTAAATTTTTTTTTTGCCTCTGATTGACATGTGGGATGAGCATTTCTTGTGTGAAGGAAATGCTCCTCTTATTTTACCCATGGTCCTGTGGGTAGTGCTGGCTACACAATTTGTAGGACCAAGTGCAATGAGGAGCCTGTTGGTCAAGAAAAAATGTTAAAGGCATTAAATTCTTTAGTCTTTCTGTAAATTTTCCATGGTGTTTTTATTTTTATTTATTTATTTTTTTGAGACAGGGTCTTGCTATGTAGCCCAGGTTAGCCTCAAACTCACAATCCTCCTGCCTCAACCTCCTAGATACTGGGATTACAAATGTGCACCACCACATCTGGCTCATAATGGTGCTTAAAAATGCATTTAATGTTGTTCCCAAAGGTGAGTGGACACCCATGGGGGAGAATAGACCTCACAGGTGCATGTGTCCTTGCTACTCAGTTTGCCACCTGATGCCGGGTTCCTCTTTCTGCCTTCACATGGGTGGACCGTGAGGAAGAACCACACTGACAACTCTTTTTTCTTTTTTTAGAAATTCTTAGCAATTTTTACTTCAAATATTGCTTTTCTAACCAACTTCCATCCTCTTCTGGAACTTTTTTTTTTTTTTAGCCTTTTTTAAAATTTATTTTTTTATTATTCATATGTGCATACAAGGCTTGGGTCATTTCTCCCCACTGCCCCCACCCCCTCCCTTACCACCCACTCCGCCCCCTCCCTCTTCCCCCCACCCCCTCAATACCCGGCAGAAACTATTTTGCCCTTATCTCTAATTTTGTTGAAGAGAGAGTATGAGCAATAATAGGAAGGAACAAGTGTTCCTGGTTGAGATAAGGATAGCTATACAGGGAGTTGACTCACATTAATTTCCTGTGCGTGTGTGTTACCTTCCAGGTTAATTCTTTTTGATCTAACCTTTTCTCTAGTTCCTGGTCCCCTTTTCCTATTGGCCTCAGTTGCTTTAAGGTATTTGCTTTAGTTTCTCTGCGTTGAGGGCAACAAATTCTAGCTAGTTTTTTAGGTGTCTTACCTATCCTCACCCCTCCCTTGTGTGCTCTTGCTTTTATCATGTGCTCATAGTCCAATCCCCTTGTTGTGTTTGCCCTTGATCTAATGTCCACATATGAGGGAGAACATATGATTTTTGGTCTTTTGGGCCAGGCTAACCTCACTCAGAATTATGTTCTCCCATTCCATCCATTTACCAGCGAATGATAACATTTCGTTCTTCTTCATGGCTGCATAAAATTCCATTGTGTATAAATACCACATTTTCTTAATCCATTCGTCAGTGCTGGGGCATCTTGGCTGTTTCCATAACTTGGCTATTGTGAATAGTGCCGCAATAAACATGGGTGTGCAGGTGCCTCTGGAGTAACCTGTGTCACAGCCTTTTGGGTATATCCCCAAGAGTGGTGTTGCTGGATCATATGGTAGATCAATGTTTAGCTTTTTAAGTAGCATCTAAATTTTTTCCAGCATACTAACAACTCTTGAGATATTCATGGGAAGCCAGTATTCAGAGGCTTAAACCATGCTGTGCCTTACAAGGAAGGATGGACCTGACAAATAAGTGGTACTGAAAACTGTGGAACCAAGGAGGTTACAGCAACCAATGGTCTCAAGAGAAGAAGAACCATGCTATGTATGGAGTCAGATTTTGTCAAACATTTAAAGGGACAGAGAAACATGGGTCCAGATTCAAAGATTAAGCCTTAAGTTAGAGATTGACAGCTCCCTGTGTGCCTAGGGAAT
The DNA here is from genome assembly GCF_047511655.1 of Castor canadensis. NCBI lineage: Eukaryota > Metazoa > Chordata > Mammalia > Rodentia > Castoridae > Castor > Castor canadensis. The sequence goes on along the minus strand of NC_133390.1, from coordinate 167,662,376 downwards.
GCAGGAACTGGCTGTAATAAAAATAACGTCTACTGTATTCATAGGGCCAGACAACATGCCGAGTGCTTGCCAAATGCTCCTCACCACATCCATAAGATAGAGGAGAAATCAATGTTCTCATTTACAGCTGAGGTAACAAGCTCAGAGAGGTCCCAGTGATTTTTCTCCAACTCAGGCTTAATTATGTAAGTCTAACTTTGAAGTTCGGGTTTTTCCAACCATGTGGTTTTGGCTCTCTGCATCTTATTCACTGTACCCTCAGGGCCTACTACAATACCTAGTGTCTGGTAAGAAATTGTTAAATCATTTTTGTGTGAATGAATGAATAAGTCTATAGTAGAAGGCAATAAAGAACATATGAAGTAAATTTAGTGAGTCAATCTCAGGTTAAGATTGGGTTTGGAGGGGGAGTGTCCACCATCAAGCAGGTCTGAGGTCTGCATGTGACTAACCTGCCTTAGAAAAGCCCTGTCTAATGTTGTATAATTAACTTATTATGCAACTTTGGGCTTGTACCTTTTCTGAGGGACTTAGTCTCTTTTATTGTAAGCTGGAGGTTTGGTCTATCAGGGGCTAGCAAATATTTTTTGTAAAGGACCAGACAATAAATATTTTAGGCTTTGTGGAAAATATTTCACATCTCTGTTGTGACTACTCCATTCTGCTATTGTAGTGGGAAAAATAGTAATAGACAATCATAAATGAGTGACTATGTGGGTATGTTCCAATAAAACTTAATTTATAAAAGTAGGCACCCTGCTGGATTTGGCCCAGTGAGTGTGTTTGCTGATCTTTGATTAGATAACCTCTGAGGTTCCCTTTAATCTTAATATTCTATTTACAGATTTAAATCAATCATTTCAAGAACAGAAATGTTGGTTTATCTTCATTTGATTAGTCACAGGATTCCTTTCTGATGAGAAAGAGCTGGCTTTTAACAATCAATCAATCATCTATCATATATAGAAAACACTAGTTGTAGCATTCTCCTTTCTGCTCTTTTAAAAACAAATATTCAGAAAAATCTAGATACTCTTTTAGCATTGAGGAAGATAGGAGAAGCAGGGAGTAGGAAGTGCAGGAGTTATGTGGGAAAAATCAAATTGACCCCTGAGAGAAGCAAGTGAGGGCAAAACCCCCAACCTGATAATGACTTGCTCATTGGTGGATGGCAGACCCTTCCTTTCTCTCTTACCTTCCCTCCTGGGTACTAGCTAGGAGTAAATACACCTGGCTCATCAGTTACCCAGTATATTCTAATTTTTTCTTTTTCTTTTTCCACTCAAAATTTAAACTACTGATTGACTTCTGAATAAAGAGATATGCTGCCAGTTGACAGCCTGATTGGACAGTACTTACCAAATAGCTTCATATGGAGCCATCACTGCTTGATTACATGTGGCTTTTTCATGTCTATCTGTACTTCCACAAACCTTCACTTCGATGAATGATAGATTCCCAAGCATCAAGAGGTTACTTGATGGTGAGGCAAGAGCTTTTACTTTGCAGTCAGAGGAATTTGGGTTTTATTCTGGAGAGAACGATTGCTCTCTGGAAATTAGAAGCAATCTGTACAGTTAAGGCAGCATATAAATGGGTTTAATCTATGGCACACATTAAGTTTAGCTGTCATCTGAGATCTGTAGAGGATTTAGGGATAAGAAGCATTCCTCCAATATCACAAATTACACTATAGCTAAATGTTCATTATAGTAGCTGGTAAGCCACTTTACCTCAAATTCATTTCAATTATCTTCAGTGGTAAGGGGTATGAGTCATTTACTCTCTTAAAATAAATATACTTTATTCCTAATCTCATAACCCCTTAAGAAGGGCTGACTGTTAGCATTATCCCATTTTCTGGCTGGAAAACTGAGCTCCAAAGAGATTTGCTGAGGGCAGGGCTGTTCTTTGGGTATCTTTCATTTGTTTAGGGAATTCTTTCCATGTTTCAATCATGGAATAATCCCTGGGGACATAATGGTGCAAATTTTGGGGGGAAATAAGCATCTGTTGGTTCTGAGATGTGTCATCTGCACTTTTGAGACGGAACTTGCATTGAGCAAGTCTCACAAATTCCCAGAGAGTCCAGGAATGTGAGAACTAGGGATGTATTGCACACGGACTCAGCTGAGAGTCCACATGTCCTGTTTCAGCTCAAGGTCCAGGTGGCACGTTTGCGATTGACCCTTACTAGCCTTTCTCCACCTGGGAAGCCAACAGGCTTCAGGTCTTCACGATGTTCGGGGCTCAGGTGGACATCTGGAATACCTCTCAGTGATACCTCAGAATCAACCTCCTTTCTTTCTCCTCTGGTAGTTACTCATTTGGCCTCACAGTCCTGCCTGAAACAAAAGGGCCAACACCTCCCACATATGAGGATTTTGGTTTTCAGTTAAGCTTCCTCCTTATGCAATAGCAGCTGGGCTGAGCCAAACATTCTGTTGGGGCTACACCTACTGGTAAAGCTATAAATAGTGAGGTTTGGTATTGGTCATCAGAGTCACTCAGACTTCACCATGAAGTTCAGAAGCCTCTTCCCCCTTGTGGTGTTTCTTGCCTTGGCAACCATGGCACTTTGGTCTGTGGAAGTTTCTGGAAATGGTGAGTTGAAGTCATTTTGGCCCAATCTTTGCTGGATGTCAGAGGTGGGAGTATCTGACAATTGTGGGAAATATCACCTTCCCTAGGCTCAGATTTCTCAGATTAGTTTCAGGAGAACTCCCTGAAGGTGAATACATGTCTAACTAGGATCCAAGGTCTCTGTGAAGTTTTTGAGCATGTGGAAATGTTTCTTTTACTCTGCCTTTACTTAGCACAGGTCTCACACAGTCACTGTTCTCTCTCTTCATCACTTTCTAACACTATGACTCTGTATCCATTAATCTCTGACTCTCTCTAGTCCTTTTTTTCTCTCTCTCTGTTCCTCTTTTCAGGTTTTGTATTTCTGCATCTGGCTTTAGTTCTCAACATCGGTTATGCTGGTTCCATTTATCTTTGTTTATTTCTCTCGATCGCCATCACTCCCAGCCTTCTCCTTTGCCTCTGTGTAACCTTGTTTGGCCCTTGGGTAGAAGATTTTGATTGGGAGCCCTCATCTTTTTCCTAGGTCTGTGAAATTTTCTGCTGGCCGGTTCTGGTTTGATCAAGGCTGTCACTTTTCCTGGAGGTCAGACAGGCATTTGACTTTGAATTTGTGGATAGTCACCACAGTGAAGTTCTCTCATCCTAGAAAGTGGTATGTTGTTCAAGAGTCATGGCTATTCAGCACCTAACCCTTCTTATCTTCTTGACTTTTTCTTCAGAATCTATGAAAGCTGGAACCTGCCCTTTTAGAAAACCTGTTAAATGCTTTAGATACAAGAAACCTCAGTGCAAGAATGACTGGCAGTGTCCAGAGAAGAGAAAGTGTTGTCCTGATTATTGTGGCATTAAATGCCTAGATCCTGTTCCCATCTCAAACCCAGGTAAGCCAGTGGAGGAGCTGGGTGGAGAGGAAAAAGCCTCAAGACCCAGTGTCTGGGGGGACAGGTTAGATGAAGAAATCTTTCCTAGCCTCCTCCTTTCCATGAGCTATGGAGCCCAGTGTGTCAGCTAGTCAAGGCCTCATGTGCCCCAGGCGGGTAGTTAGCTGCCTAGCTGAAGCAGTTAATCTTTCACTAGAATGTCTTCCAGATAATCATCTGGGCATTCAGGCAACTAATCACTTGGAAGCCACCCATTTAGTCAGTACTGGACAGATGGTCATCAACTGGGGGCCAGAAATTAGAGGGGAGCCAGGTGATATTTGAAGGGATGCCTTTGGGAGGAGACAGTGGAAGTGGGGATGGAGGAGATGATCCTCCCTTTTCAAGCTGGAGTAGAGATTGGGTTCAAGTACAAGGTCTCTGACCTGTAGCTCTGCTCTCACCAGTGAAAACGAAGCCTGGGATGTGCCCAGTGGTCAATGGTGAATGTCTGATGCTTAACCCTCCCAACCACTGTGAGACAGACAGCCAGTGTGATCGCGACTTCAAGTGCTGCAAGGGCATGTGTGGGAAAGCCTGTGTCCCCCCTGTGGCAGGTAAGATGGAGCTGGGACAGATAAATACCATTCTCTCTTTCTTAGCTTCAGCCCTCTGGAGGTCCAGGCATATGGGCAGAGAGACCTTTACCCCAAGCAGAGCCTCTGCTTGACCCCCTTGTCCTTCAAGGGCACTGCTTCCCATGTCTCAGGGAAAGAATTTCCACAGGGTCGCTTGTGGCTTTGATTCTGCTCCAGCCTGTTTAGGTGAGGTCTCTGGGCAAATGACCTTCTGAGTCTCAGTTTCCTCATCTGTAAATAGACATAATGAAATTGAAAGTGTTTATAAAATACTGTATACACTAAGCATTTGTTATTTAGGTTATTTATATCATGGAGTCTAAGGTTAAAGCCCAAATGGTCAGTGGGATTTGAGGAGAGTCTATGCTCTGAGTTTTGAGTTTTATAGTGAAAACAAGACTGGAACTCATTCTCCTGATACTGAAACTCTTCCAACCACAGCACTGTCTTGTCATTCTCTCTATTGCAGGGGGTGGAGTTTCCTTGTGGGAAAGAATATGGAAATGATTTGATTGGTTCCTATGCTGAAGGTTTTATCTCATTTTCTCTCACAGCCTGATTCCTGTCATTCCGAGGAGGTTTTGAATTCGTGTGGCCTGGGAATTATCTTTCTGCTCTGAGGCTTGGATCCTGTGGGGAGAATTTGCCAACTTTTGGCAAATGCTTACCACACAGGAAGCTCTTAGGAAATGCCAATAAACAGTGAATAAACAAATAAGTATATTTCTCTGTATACGTTCTGCATCTGTGATTCATTGAGAGTGTGGGTGGTGTGAGAGACAACGAGGTAGGACCTAGAGATCAGGCTTCCCTCCTACACTTATTGAGTATAAGGAAAGACTTTTGGAGCTGATAATCCTTGAATTTATGTTAAGAGTCTAATAGTACTGGCTCTGTGATATTTTGATAAGTGACTTTAGCTCACCTAAATATCATTTGTTAATCTGAAAGTGGCAACAAGATCATTTTCTCACAGTATTTAGAGTACTGGAGGATGCAGGGTGTGTACAATAAACAGCAGCATTACAGCCAGAGCACATTCTCCACAAATAGGGGCCATTCATTGCCTGCTGGAGTGATTTTAAACCTTCATTTCTCTTTTTTCCCAAGACACCATTTTTTCTATCTTAAAATATTCTAAAAGAATATATCTAAAAGAATATTGCCATGGTGGGTCATGTTTATGACATCCTCTTGACCATGAGGCCAACACCACACGAGGGTGGTGGTGTTTCTGACTCCCTGGAGCAGGAGTAACAAGAGCTGGCCTTCTGAAGCCAGGGAGAGTAGAGAGCTGGCCCCACATTTCTCTATGCTCTGTGGTTCTAGAGGAAAGAAACAACTTGGTTGGATCACAATAAAAAAGAAGACAAAATTATATTTTGATCATTTCCTGGAAAAAGTCATAGAACTAAGAAAATATTTCTCACTACTTCAACCAACTCTAAGAACAGCAGCTAGATGTATTAAAATAGCCATTGTAGAGAAGAAGAAAAAGGGAGAACCATTTTATTTATTCTGCGGTTGGGGTGGCCACCCTTCAACATGGCCCCCAGTGACTGTCACCATTTGATCTTCACACCCTTGTGTAGTCCCTTACCACGTTTCCATGGTGGGTTTGTGTGACCAATAAAATATTGCAGGAGTGAAAGCACTTTATGAGATCAGGTGATAAAAGTTTGCATATTCCATTTTGGGAATTCTCTCTCTCTCTCTCTCTCAGGAATTAATGAATAATGCTTTTTAGCCAACAGTTTATGAAGACTGAGGCCTACTAACCAACACATGAATGAACATGGAAGATTTTTCAGACCCACCCTAATCTTGAAATGACTGAAGCCCAAGCAGAAAGATTGATGTGATCTCATGGGAGACCCTCATCTAGATCCACCAAGCTAGGATACTCCTGAATTCCTGCCCCTCAAGCTATGAAATAATGTGTATGGTTTAAGTTTTGGGGCATTTTTAATATAGCAGTAGATAACTAATACAATGAATGCAGAAAAATTTTAGAGCACCAGATAGACAGCAAAAGAGTCAATGTTTTCTATGAACATAGTTGTGATGATCCAAAATTAAATGTTTAAAATTAGATTTCATCAGGATTTTTTAAAAAGTTCCATAAACTTTTTGTTTCTGTGTCTTACTCTGTCTCAGAGCTCTACCCACCATTCCAGAGGAATAATATTTGTGACACATTTCTATCCCACAAAAGCTTTGCATCCAGAATATATATAAATGACTCCTATCACCACAATAAAAAAAAACAAGCAGTAACTACAGAATGGATAAGAGACTTCAACAGAAACTTTAAAAGGACGATAGAATAGCTCATAGGTATATGAACAACTTCCCAACATTGCTGGGAAAAAAATACAAAGTAAAAGCACAATGTGAAACCAGTAAGCACCCTCTGAAACTGTGAGCCAAAATAAATCTTTGCCCCTTTAAGTTGTTTTCTCAGGTATTTTATTGCAACCATAATAAAAGTAACTACTGCAGTTTCCTTTGTCTATTTTAAAAATAAGAGTGCTTGCTTACTATTGATACATAAGTATCATTAGTACATAGTACATCTGATACATAAGTATCCAAAATAGTATTTTGGGTATTAACATCTTACTGAAAATATGGTTTACAAATATTTTTCCCAATCTTTAGATTGGTTTTTCACTCTGTTAATTATTTCTTTATTGTGCAGAAGCTTTTTAATTTGATGTAATTCCACTTATCTATTCTTATTTTATTTATGATTTTAAGGTCAAATAAAAAAATATTGCTCAGATCAGGGGTGGGGAGCTTTTCCCCTGTTTTCCTCCAGTAGTGTTAGTATTTTAATCCTACATTTAAGTCTTTAATACATTTTGAGTTGATTTTTTGCACGTAGTGTGAGATAAGGGATCAATTTCATTCTTTTCCTGGCATTGTTTACTGAAGAGACTTCCTTTTCTTTATTGTGTGCTCTTGACACTTTTGTTGAAAACCAATTGACTGTAAATGTGTGGGTTCGTTTATGGGTTGTCTATTCTGTTGCATACTCAATTTGTCTGTTTTTATGTCAATATCATGCTGGTTTGATTGCGATAGCTTTGTAATATATTTTGAAGTCAGATACTATCTTGTGCATGCTAAGCAAATGCCCTATTCCTATTTGGAGTCTTTGCGATTTCATATGAGTTTTAGAATATTTTTATATTTATGCAAAATGACATTGGAATTTTAATAGGGATCTCTTAAATTTATAGATTGCTTGGATACTATGGGCATTTTAATAATGTAATTTCTCCAATCCATGAACATGGAGTATCCTTCATCCGCTATAGGTGGGATGACAGGTGTGCACCACAATGCCCAGTTTTTTCTTTTTTTTTCCATTGAGATGGGTTCTCGCTGGCCTGAAACCACAATCCCCTGATCTCAGCCTCATAAGTAGCTAGGATTACAGGTGTGAGCCACTGGCAACTGACACACATTCCTATTTTAAAATATCTACTATAAATAAAATTGCTTTCTTGATTTCTTTCTCAAATGGTTGTTAGTGAATGGAAATAATATTGACTTTTGTATATTGATTTTGTATTCTGCAACATTAGTAAATTTATTAGTTCTAATAGTTTTTGATAGTCTTTAGGGTTTTCTATAATAAATGTATATAGATCCATGTCATCAGCATACAGAGACAATTTCACTTAATTTTTTATTAACATAAATTAATTGTACAATGGGGTTTCATTGTGATATTTATATCATACATCTACTGTACTTTGATCAAATTCACCCTTTCTTAACACCTGCCCCTCTCCCTCTTTTAAACAGTTTTTGGTGGGTTTCACTGTTATTTTCACATATATATAATTGTACTGATCATATGCACTCCCCATTACCCTCTTCTTCCCCCCTCCCTCTTCCCTCTCATTCTCCCCCAAACAGTCTCCCTTTTATAATCATATATTATTATTATTATTTTTTAGATCTAAATTCTGCACAAGTGAAAACAGTATTTGTCTTTCTGAGCTTGTCTTATCTTACTTAACATGATGATCTCCAGCTCCATCAATTTTTCTGCAAACAAAATAATCTCATTCTTCTTTATTGTGCCTATAAGAGTTTTTAAAAATTATTTATTTATTATTGCTGTACTAGGGGTAAATTGTGACATTTACAAAATTTCTTACAACATAAATAGTTTAATTAACCCCCCTCCATCATTCTCCTTTATCCCTCTCCCCCCCATTCTTGGAATAGTTTCAACAAAGAGTTTTTTTTTAAATCATGAAAGGACGTTAAATTTTGTCAAATGCTTTTAACGCATCTAACAAAATGACCATGTATTTTTTCTCTCCATTCTCTTAATGTGGGGCCTCAAACTTCTAGATTTATGTATGTTGAATGATCCCTGCATGTTAGTAATAAAGCCACATGACTGATCCTCTCGATATGTTGTTGAATTCATTTCTCTAGTATTTTGTAGAGGATTTTCATCGGAAATCATGAACAATGTGGCAGGATCAGAAACAGAAAGACAATACAGTAATGGAGAAAAAAGTTCCAAGCTCTGTCCCTGGCTTCTGGGAAGGGAAAGACAAGAAGTAATCACAAGATAAACCAGAAGGACCTGGTGACAGACTGACACTTCTCACAAGCCTTAAACTCAGTGCAGGATTTGGAGAGGCAGCTTGGTGTGGAAGGCTAGACTCGGTGAAGAAAGACATTTTATGTCTCCCCTTATCTCAGAGAACTACAGCGAGGTACCATCTTGAGAGGGGACCTATTGAGAATGAACTTCTCTGGGGTCTTGAAAACAAAGACCAATCATGGCTCAGGGACTCTTTTGGACACCCTTCCACAGTATTTGGGTGGGAGATAGCCATGACAGAAAGTCTTAGAGAGAGAGACAGAAAGAGGGTCTTATGTAGTCCCGATGAGAAGTTTAAGCAACAGGGAGCTCTGGTAGTAAAGGGCACAGTGGTCAGAGGTCCCACTCTCTCATTACAAGGAATGGTTCCATCACTTGATGGTCATAGCAGAAACAAAGCACCAAGTCTGTGACTGATGTGATACTTGGCCTCCAGGACCTTCCTCCTGGTGATGTGGTTTGGATTCCAGGTGGGTCTGAAAGCCCTCATCCTAGGCCTCTCAAATCACATGATCTCCACAGTCTCATTACTCCTGAGGGAGGCGAATTCCTAGATGAGTTCAAAAGCACTGAGACCCATCTCTGGGAGCTCCATCCAAGCATATGATTGCTGCTAAGCAGGACTGAGAGTCCCAATCCTAGTATTGGATCTGGATACCTAAGGCAGATGAGTGAGTAGCCCATCCCCCATGGAGAGCACTATGAACCTTGCACCCTGAGAAGGAGTTATAAATCTGCGTTTCTACACCCTGAGGAGGAGATACAGGGTCTCATAAATCTGCCATGGGGCTGATAAGCAAAATGCTCTCAAGGTTGTTCCCCCTCCCCAATAAGGGGCAAACAGACCAGTTCATTTAAGAAAGCCCACGTGCAAATACATGGCCAATAGAAAAAACCCACCTAACCAATACCCTAACCCAGAGTTAAAGCATCCATAAAAAGCCTCAGCCTTCACCTGTGCAGCAAGTTACCGGCTTCTGGGCTCCACTACAGTTCTCTAGCTGTGGCCTTTCCTTTCTCTGAAATAAATCCTACTCCATATACCGGCTTTGGCTCGTCATTCAGCTGCCTCATGAGCCAGTTTCCTGGCCTGTGAAGGCAAGGACCCTTGACTCTGGCCTGCAACACTTCAACACCAGCAAGTAAGACTAGGACTTCTGAACCATGTGATTTCTACAGCCTCCTTTCCTGACAGGGAGGTAAACTGATGGGCAGGTCCGAAAGCACTGAGATATATCTTCAGGGACTACATTCCAGCAAGGGTTTGCTGCCAGATGTGACTGACAGCCCCAACCTCATGCCTTCTAAACCACATGATTTCCACAGCCTTCTACTCACCCCACGGAGAAGTGAACTTGTGGGCAGGATCTGAGACCAGCAGACAGAGTACCTCAGTCCCTCAGTTCTCCCCTGGCCAGTGCAGAACTCAGTGCTCCATTTGCCACCCCCAACTTTCTGATGAATTTCAGGGACATCTCTAGATTTAGATACTTGCTACCATTGGGAACACAACTGGGGTGCTTGTAGGAACCTGCCCAATCTGCAGGTTATAAAGCATCCTGTCACCTGCTGTGACTCCAAGTCCACAAAGATGGAAAGCTTCTAAGTGAAGGCAGCTCAGAAGCAGACAACTGACTCTTTTACAAGACACTCTTGCTAGTTTTCCTGGATCTGAGTAGTGCTGGGGCCAGTTCTAGTGTCCTGAACATGTGACTGAATGCTTGACTACTGAGCCATATCTCCAGTCCAGTGGCAAGAAACAGCACCTCAACTCTGTCACTACACCATCCTGCCTGATCATTGAGAACACTTCCACTGAAAGACTATGGTCAAAATTTCTGATCACTTGGCTTCAGATGCACAAATCCCAATGCAGAAACACAAGAAATATGAAAAAAAAAATTCAAGGCACTATGACTCCTCCCAAACTGAACAACTCTACACCAAAGGACACTAATGATAGTGAAGTAGATGAAATCCCAGAAGATTTCTCTCATATTTGGAATTTATACTTAAAAAGAATAGCAAAAGACATGGGTATAAAACAGAGACTGCAGAAAATCAGTGGGAAGGGGGAGGGTGAAAGGAGAGTGTAATAGCTGGTGAATATGATCGATGTACTCTGTATGCATGTATGAAAACAGACCCAGTAAAATTGTTTAAAGGTGGAGAAGGGGGATTAGAAAGAGTAACAGAGGAGGTGAATTTGATAAAAAGACATTATGGAAATATAATGAAAAGCCTTTGTATAATTAACATATGCTAATTAAAAATGTTTCACCCCACCTTTTTTTTTTAGATTGCCTCTAAAAACAATCCATTATGGGAAGAAGCACTGGCGTTATGTTCTTGTTCAGTCACAGATGAAAGGATATCATTTTTGCTTCTACTTTTTGGAAAGTGTGTATAAACCTGCTGAAAATATTTGTGTTAGATATTTTTGTGTACTAACATTTCATCTCATTTATGTAGACACCTAGGAGAGGAGTGACACCTAGGAGAGGGATGACACCTAGGAGAGAGATGACACCTAGGAGAGGAGTGACACCTAGGAGAAGGTGGCTGCATCGTGTATTGGATTACTTGCCTTGGGCTTCTTCAGCATAGATCCCGAAATCTTTTTTAAAAGACTGTTATTTGCCAAGTCAGTGTTTTAATGACTAGAAGTCCAAAACCAAGTGCCAGTGTAGCTGGTTCCTATGAAGCCTCTAAGGGACTATCTGTTCCCTGCCTCTCTTCTTTTGGAAGTCCCCAAAAGTTCTTGGCTTTGCATGTATCACTCTAATCCTTTCTCTTCATGTGAATTCCCTATGTGTATGTCTGCCCTTTTTCAAGGTGTTCTTTGTAAAAGGACACCAGCCAGCTAAGTGTGGTCATGCACACCTATAAAAGGACACCAGTCATAAGGGTTTGGGGGGCCTAAACTACTCCTCTAAAACATCATCTAAGGCATTATACCAAATATTTCCAAATATCCTCACATTTTGAAGTATTGTGAATTAGGATTAAAAGTATCAGTTTAGGAGATAACCTAATTCAGTTTACAATCGTTCCTTTTTCTCCATCTATTATGTGTCCTTCCCACAAGTAAAATATTTATTCCATTCCAAAACCTCCAAAGTGTACCCCATTCTTTCCTTGGCTTGAAATTGAGTATTTATATTTTTATTTATTATTTTTTTTGTGGGAGGGGGACTGGGGTTTGAACTCAAGTGTTTGTGCTTACAAAGCAGATGCTCTACTGCTTGCGCCACACCTCTAGTCAATTTTGCTCTGGTTATCTTGGAGATGGGGTCACATGAACTATTTGCTCACGCTGCTTTGAACCTCTATCCTCCTGATCTCGGCTTCCCAAGTAGCTAGGATTACAAGTCTGAGCCACTGGTGTTGTTAGGGTAAGAGGCCGGCCACCTTCCGAGAGGACAAAGGACACTCGAGACAAAGGAGGTCACATGGCAAGGTTTATTTCTAGCCGGGCTAGGGTCCGAGCATCCGCCTGACGCAGCAGGTTTCAGCAAGGACCCTGAGAGAAAAGCTTAAGCAGATCTTATACTCTTTAAAGCATCAATCATCGTCACATAAGAATTCCTCATGCCCCTGGAGTCACATTTTCCTGATCTTGCCCACATTCTGGTGGTGGGGTAATATTATTTACTGGGAACTGGGGAAACACCAGAGGCTTACTTATCAGGTTACAAGGAATGTGTTCTCCCATAAATTAGGGGCTAGTAGTGGAATAGAAACCTAAGGTTTAGATAAGAACAGCAGGGAGTCCTGCTTTGGAAAGTTTATTTTCAAGTGGAGACAAAGAAAGGCAGGGATGGGTGCTTATCTCTGCATGGTGCCTTTCATCTCGTCCTGAACTCTTGCATGGCTCTAATGAGCAATTCCTCACAGCTCTGTCTGAGGTTACAGCTTTTAATTGACAGTTTACCATGTTTTACAACCCTGTTTCAAGGCTATCTTCCTCTTCACGAAGTTACCCAAGGTTCATGTCAGTTATAGCTGATTTCTAGGCTAGGTGGGCTACCAGTTAAAGGCCCCAACAGTGTCTGGCTAATTCAATTAATATTTTTAAAATAAGGTGTCACACGCATGATATGGTCAATCCTGGAAAAAATTCTTTCTCCATTTGTGAACTGTGAAACTAGAAAAGTAGTGTATTTCCAGAATATAGTTGTGGGACAAACATAGGATAGATATGCCCAATCCAAAGTGAGAAATTATAACGCAATACAGACTCATGTCCCAAGAAGTCCCAGAATTGAAAAGGGCTAATTCAATTGTTTTAAATTTCAGAATCATTATCTGTGTTTTCATGCTTATTTGTTGTAGACACAGAGATGGTGGCCAAATTCTCTGAACTTATTGCAAAGAAGGATGTGTTCTCTGTAAATTAAAAGACGGGTACACCTTGTAGAACTAAGAGTAGTTGCACCCTTGTACTGTGCCTCTGGACTTGTGGTCACTTGACCACACTCACAATCATTGTTCCCTTTCCACAAGGATCAAAGAAGTTCTCAACTAAGTGCCTGTCAATATAGTTATAGTCTGTAGACTCACAGAAGTGTGATAACCTTATTTCATTTCATCAAGTATGTATAAAATAAGGTTTGAGATTACTATAATAAAATTTTCCATGTAGAAATAGGGAATGTAAGTTTGAAGAAAAACCTGATTTCATTGATGATAGACAGGTTCTTGTCATAGAGGTAGAACTGGAAAACAAACCTCATCCCTAGGGCAGAAATTTTTCAACTTCTCCATGTTGGTTTCTGCTCCTGGAGGATTGCCTTTCCCTCAGCTGTCTTAAAATACTAGAAAGAAAGGTGTTTAGATAACAGTTTCCATTTTGGCGATCCCTCCAAACCTATTGTATTAGTCCTTTAGTCTATCTCTCATTAATGACATTGTTTAATCCACTCCCTCTTACTGAAGTAGTAAAGACTTAATGTGTCACTCTTTGGGACATTTGTATCTTGTAGGAGGAGCAGAATATCTGAGCCAAGTGCAGGAATGTGCTGCTGTGGTATGGTGGACCTGAAGGCACCAGTAGATTAGGGACGTCCCCAGGGCCTACTGGAATACGTCTTCCATCACATTTCTAGGAGGTTGTTAGTTTCTGAAGTTTCATTAGGAAGAGTCATTAGGGGCTTTAGGTTGGACTCAGGAGGCATAAAGGGTGACTGGCAGAGTTCCAGCACCCTGTTTTTATGTTACATTTTTAGCCAGAATTCCAGAAATATATCTTTGATTATTTTCCATAATGCTCCAAGAATGTCCCTGCCTTCTATTTTGGAACTGTCCATTGCAGGAATACCTTCCAGCCCCCAAACTTGTAAGAAACAAGAGATCTCAGGAGTCAAAAGCAAATGATGCAGAAAGTTATCTTTTATTAGAAAGCAATTGTTTGAGGAAGACCTAGCTTTAGAAATCCCAAGAAAAGCAAGTGAGATCCATGAGCCAACATAGGAATCTGCATCTTGAACACATCACCAACTTCTCTCAGTTCAGGTAACTCCTAGTAGACAAAGGAAAAACAGTGATGAGGACAGCGAAGGATGGAGGGTGGAGATGGGAGGTGGGCTCCTGTTACTTTTGGCTCTAACTGGACCAACCACTGCAAATTAGGGTGGTAGGCCACTAATAGTCAGCTGGGTCCATTGCGTCTGTTGCTTGCTCTCTCTTCAGATGAACTGTTACTTAATGCAAACATGTAGAGAACATCATTTTTTTTCCTGGGCCTTTACATTTCCCTTCTGACATTGTGAATGTCCATCTGGTACTTGTGGTCCCTCACTACCTCCTGTGCCTACTTTTCATCTCTCTTGCATCACATCATCTTTCTCCTGAATTTTGAGGGAAAGGGCAACTTAACCTGTGGTCTCTGAAGGAGGACAGATGTACCCTCAAGAACATCCATTTGTGTGGAGATAGAGAATATTAGCCTCTATAATGCTGCATACCAATATAAGCAAGAAATTAATAATTTCAGTAATCCAAATTGTGAGAATAACAAGGTAAAACCATTCTACTTATAAATAGCTTATATAAGTGACAGATGTTCTAAGCTTTTCACTGGTAGGTATGTGCCCAAGAAAACCATTGAACATACTCACTAAGGATAGAAATTAGGGACCCAGTGATAGCCTAGGTAGCTTTCTCTGACACTATCAAGTACACATTTCCCAAAGCTTCTAACACAGCATTTCCATTGGTGTAGACAGTGGGTCAATGGAGCCCAGTTTGTTTTCAAGTAACACTTCTAACCATTAGGGTAGATATCACTCTTATTTAGTTAAAAAAAAAACCAACTCAACTTACCTCAGTATTAGTCCAGGACTTCAGATGGGCAACGAATGTATTATTGAATTTGCTCATGCTGAATATGGACTGACCTTCTCCTTGCATACTCAAATCCTCCACCTTGCCGATCATTTTGTTTATGATGCCTTTCAATGAATTGTCTGTGGCTATGTCCACGATGTCCTCTGTGATGACCCTCGATAGAATCATCATCAGGTTTGTGTTGGGGTCTTTCTTCTGAAGCGAAAGTTTCATCATCATCATCATCACCATTGCCATCATCACCATCACCATCACCATCACCATCACCATCCTCTCTTGGTTCAGCTTGGGCTGAACCATAACCTTGAAGTCTTGCTCTCCTTGAAAAATGGGATTCTTCACTTGGCGACTGTCTTTGTAGCTTACCTGGTAATTGACAATAAGAAAGTCTGAGTTAAATTGTCTCCAAAGTTCCCTTTTAACTCTCATCTCCAACCTTTTCCTCATCTACTCACTGAGGTTAACCCACAGGTTGTGATATGACTGGAGAAGTCTCCGTTTTTGTCAAGCATAGGAAGCCCCAGGTGAAAGGAATTCTGCTCACTCTCAAGAGTACCCTTATAGGACTTTCTCCCTAAGTATCTCTCCCACAGTCAACCCTTCCCACTCACCACGAAAACCAATCCCAGATGCCTGGTTCTGCAGAATGAAGAGCAGAGAAAGGATGAAGAAGATGGCAGACTTCATCTTGTCAGGAAGTGCCTTGGCTGAGAGCTGAGTTGGGCTTCCCATTTATATCTTTCTTGAGAGGGTGTGCCATGGGCTTGGCTGAAGTTACAAAAAGCACTGCCCTTTCTTACTTATCTGTAAATGCCATCCTCCCCCCTCACACACCAGCTTGATAGGGGACATTTCCAATGTCCTTAGGAACTTTTACGGGGACACAATGTCAGGAAACTTTTCCTACCCCCCAAAGCCCCAGAAAATCTTTATCAACACTTTGAGATCATCAGCCAGTTTCTTGCATTCCTAAAAGAAATTCAGTGCAGAGTTGGGAAGAGATTCTTTTCAGGTTACAAAAGGAACCAGGACCAGATCAAACTTTCATAGAGTATGGAGCGCCTTCCATGATGCTATTACTTAAATTCTGCACCACAGTTATAATCCTATATTTATGCTTGCCTCAAAAGCAGCTTCAGATACACCTATTTTACCTGAAAAGGAGCAGTCACAGAAGTAGAAAGGCATAGATAAAATGCAACTTAAGAAAGCCAAAGAAAGAAATATTTAAGAATAAATGGAGAGGCTGAGGTTTTAGCTCAGTGGAAGAGCACTTGTTTAGCATTCATGAGACCCTATGTTTGAGCCTCAGAATCACTAAGAAACAACACATAAAGCAGAATAAATGAGAGATATCAGTGTCAAAAATTGCTATAAAGTTCATAACCAAAAACAATGACATATGTCCAAAGCTCTTCCACACTTTATACTAATAGAAGCAAGAAATTGTTGCTTATGCTGGTAGATGTACAATAGCAGAAAGCATATCAATAAGTCTGCATGTATATCAGAGTGACAGTTGAGACTCTACTGGAGGGTCAGGTGACCTGTAAACTTGTTTTAAGGAGTGGGAGGCCTTTAGTATGTTTGTATGGTGATAGGAATGACTGTGGGAATAAGAAGAAAGAATGTTGGTTTCCTTATTGAATTCTTGTCATGAAATCTACCTAAAGGACACTATATATATATATATACATATATATATATATATATATATATATATATATATATATATATATATATATGTATATATATATTCCAATACATATATATATTTGTTATATATTTTAACTCAGGGCTTTACACTTGCAAAGTAGGCACTCTACCACTCAAACCACACCCCCAGTTATAGTACATTATTGATGGGAAAAATTTTCTGTGGAAATGTTTTAACAGTTAACACCAATCCTTAATAGGGTATTGGAATATTTATCATCATTGTTTAATTTATTAGCCTACTGAGCCAGGATGCAAAGCAAGTATTTTTACCTTGCATAGAAGTGTACTTTTCTGCAGTTAAGAGAGCTCCTTTCAGGGTCCAGTATGACATTCCTCACATAGATTCTGAAGACTGTGGTGAGGGTGCACCACCGAAGAGGAGAATAGCATCCTTACAGTGGAGGTGAATGTATTCCTAGAATCATGGGGGGCATTGATTGTTCTGGAGGAAAGATAGCTTAAAAACCTATTTTCCATCATTCTATCCTAAAATTCTAACTTGCCATAGGGAGTGTTGTATGGAAGAGGGTAGGAAAAGATCAACCACATTTTTATGAAAAGAAAATGGATATAAAGTAGCATAACATAAAACAGATGAGTTATCTCGTTTACTCCGATCTCCTACCAAGGTTATCTCTTTGGCCTAAGGGCAGCGATTGTTTCTCTCTGCAGAGATCATAATGATTGTATTGAAATTAGTCTGACATAAAATTGCTTTCTGTGCCTGCTTACCTCTACACTCTTCCCATTTTTCTTTTGGATTAAATACCAGGAACTGGTTTATTCAGATCTTCCTAATGAAAGAAAGGATCTGATAAATTTGGTTGTATTTTCAGATTAAAGAACAAATCCTTTGTCTAATCCAGTATATAAAAGATACAGATAAAAGCAAGAGATAATGATTTGAAAAAAAAATCTAGGAATTTGCAGACCACAAATAGCATGAAATTATACCCATATCAGAAGAGAATTTGTTGAAATTCAAAAAATCATTCAAAATTAAATGTCATACATTGGTAAAAATAAAAGCAGAAATAAATAATCTCAGAAAAATGAGTGGTGAATAAATTTAGATAATGATTCTTGATAGGTGAAGGAACAACTTTTCTTGGTTGATTAAAAAAGTATAAAGCATATGAAATGAAATGGACAAAATTTGTCCTAAGATGGGAAAATAATATGTTCAAGGAACAAAAGAGGAAAACTAAGAGTTTTGCTCCATTTTATGCAAAATGACTTAGTGAGTCAGAAAAGGTAACAAAATAAATGACCCTTCTTTTCTTAAGAATGGATAGAAAACCCAAACTATATAAATATTATGAAAGACATATAGAAAGCTGCTAGAATCTTCTACCCTGGGCTCACAAAGTACAAAGTCCATGGGGTTTAACATGGGGCAACAGCACAAGAGACACCACAGTCGAAAGGTCATGCAGACAGTTCTTAAGACTGCAGAGGATGAAATGGTGGGAAGGAAGTAAGCACCATGTTAACAAGTGCAGAAGCAGGAGGGGTAACAGGAGTATTCAAGTTGGGGTCAATTGGGAAGTTAAGACCACCACTCTTCCACTAGCATTTAGAGGAATGTTGGTCTCCAAATTATAGCCATAGTAATCAATGGACCCTGAGAAACAGGGAGAGGTCCAAGGATGGATCTCAAAAAGGCATTATCTCCATATTTCCTAATTATCCAGTGTCTGATAAGCAGAAATCAATCTAAAACTAGGTGAATGTATAATTCCAAGTTTTTAATTGTGATAACATTTGTATGACATAAAATTTACCATAGTAATCATTCTTAATCTTACAATTTATTGGCTTAAGTAACATTCACAGTTGTTGCATTACCACTGTCCATCTGCACATCTTTTTCATGAGTCTAATCTGAATCTCAATATTCATAAGGGTAGTTGAACCTTACATCACACTCCAGACCCTCATAACTATTATTCTACTATGTGTGTCTATGAATTTCATCATTCTGTGTATCTCATACAAGTGGAACCTTACAGTATTTAACCTTTTGTATCTGGCTTTTCACGCTTAGCATATTGTTCTTAATCTCACTTTGTAGGGTGAGCATATGACCAAGAATGTCCAAGCATTTCAGAACAACTAACATAGAAGAGATCAATTGAATGAAATCAGAAAAATAAAACCACTAGGAGAATCATAATCTTTTTTCAAAATGTAAAATTATTAATATCTTCAAGAGTAATGTACCTTATTAAATAAACATTGACTGAGATTGTAACCACAAAAGAGATGAGATAAATTATAAATTTATTAGGTGAGACTGAAGAAAGTATCTCTTATTTGAACAAGCTGCTTACACAGAAGAAGGTATGGAAAAACTGCATAGAAACATATTGTCACTAAAATTCAGTTACTGTAAAAGAAATATGCATCATATTGTGTGGATATTGTGAGAAAACAATGTGATATTTTATATATAGTCCATGCCTTGATATGCAAAAGAATAGTTACAGTAATAATCATAGCAAGAAAAGTTAAGAATAATATATTGAGAAAAAATATTAAATCCAAAATTATGTACATGGTCAAAGTATTGTTCTACCTAAGGTAAAACCAAAGGCATTGCCAGATATGAAAACAACCAGCAAGTTTATCAACCCTAAGCCTAAGGAAGGAAAAACTCCAGGATGTAATCTAGTGAGATGGAAACTACTTTCAAGGAAGATGTTCTGATATACAACTAGGGCTTTAATAAATTAAATGAGTAAAATGTGCAGTTACATTTTGTATCTGTATAATGGCTGAGAAAAGATCAACCTGAAACTGTAATCTCAGAAGTTCTTTACATAGAACATGGGATAGGGTGCTGGGTGGGGGTAGAATATGGGAACAAAGGAGATGTGAACATTGGCTCTCTTTAAGATATAAGTGGAGCTTTTTTTTTTTTTACTTCTTAGGGGCTTTTAACAAATTCAAAGGACTTTAAAACAAAGCAAAACAAAACAAATGATCCACTGGAACAAAAACATACTAAAAAGAACAAGGAATCAGTTTGTAAGGCCTAACAGTGTTAGGCACAACTAACCCCTCAGAATGAAGATCGGAGCGCTCCAAAACCACGTGGAAATGACCAATCTGTTTTCCACCTCCAGCCACCCCACCACCAAAGCAGGAGCAGTGACAACAGAAACCCAGCCCCTCACATCTTCAGAACAGAACTCACCAGTGCTGACAAATGGGCCTCAGTTAATCCATCCTTAAGTGGAGGATATTTTTTTAATATATGACTTTAAGGGTAACAAATGTAAAACAGAAACAGTATTTTTATCTCCCAAACTTGTGAAAGAGACAAAATTGAATAAAACTGCTATCAATGAGTTCACAGAGTAGAGAAAAAAGCCAATTGATAAAATAGCTGGCACCTGAAGTGATGTCGCTGAAGGCTGTGAAGCAGAGAACTCCAGAGCACCGGTCACTTTGACCAGCACAAGGAATAAGCTAGGAAAACTGTTGAAGTCAGCATTTGCATAACTGTGAATACCAGCCAGAAACTTATAATACCTAAAGGAAAGTGATTGGAGAAAGGAGACATCACACTGAGGTAGGAGAGCATGGTGTGTCTTCAATGACCTATCACTTCCACACCCTGGTTCAATTGTGGTTGTAAGATGGCAGCCCATATTCTTTTAAAGAATTTTTAATGATATTTATTTTATTTTTTATTAGGATTTATTTGTTATTCAGGGGGGTTCATAGTGACAGTTCCAATTAGGTTTATTTTGTACATTGATTAGATCACTCCCATCCACTCTGCCCATCAACCCCCTCCCTGCCCCACTTTAACCAATTACAAGAGGTTTCTTTGTTCTCTTTCATGTAAGTATATGGAGTCCATCAACCATACACCCTCATTTCAATCTCCTTCATTCACCCTCCCCTCCCGCTAGTACCCCCCCATTGTACCTATTTAACAGTCCTATTTTTCATTATTAATATTTAAGTTGATCTTCAAAGGGGTTTCTCTATGCATCTCCACTGTGGGTATACTTTATTTTGGCTTGTTCATTTGGTCCATTACTCTCCCTTACCCTTTTACTTCCCACATCCCCTTTTTCAACAGCTTTCAATACACATCCTTATATCCTCTGCCTTCAAGAATGTTGTATTTTATAATATTACTATGCTCTATCATTCTCTTTTCTTTTTCCTCTTTCCCTGAGTTCCATAGAATAGTTCCATTGTTACTAACATGTCCTACGTATGAGTTTGTATATGATCATGCTTGGTTTTGTGTATATCTTTATCTTTTGAATCCATCTTCCTCGTATGAGAGAAAACACGTGACCTTTGCCTGTCTGAGCCTGGCTTACTTCACTAAAGTAAATGTCTTCCAATTGCAACCATTTGCCTTCAAACCACATATAATTATTCCTTATGACTGAGTAAAACTCCATTGTGTAAATATATCACAATTTCTTGATTCATTCATCAGTTGTAGGACATCTGGGTTGTTTTCAGAGATTGGCTATTGTGAATAGTGCTGTGATGAACATCTGTGTACAGAAGTCTCTACTGTATCCTGTCTTACGTTCCCTTGGGTAGATGCCCAGGAGGGGTATCACTGGATCATATGGCAGTTCTATCTTTAGCTTTTTGAGGAATCTCCATACTGCTTTCCATAGTGGTTGTACCAATTTTCATTCCCACCAACAGCATATAAGAGTTCCTATTTCACCACATTCTTGCCAGCATTTGTTGTTATGGCAGCCCATATTCTTAGGGGCAAGTCACAAGTACAGGGAAGAGCAATATAAATGTTAGTCTTAGTGGACTCTGGCCATGTCATGACCTACACGGCAGCTTTTCAAAAGACCAGCACAATGTATCTCCAGAGCTGGAATGTTTGAACCCAAACTTGGGATGCAGAAGCATTTGGGGTTTGGAGTAGACAAACAACCCTAGAAGGAAAGAAGTTGGGAAAGAAGATAGGTGGAGGGTAAAAAGGGCTTGTTAAAACTCCTGATAAACCCAGGGCTACAGTTTGGATCTTGAACA
Source organism: Castor canadensis (assembly GCF_047511655.1). NCBI lineage: Eukaryota > Metazoa > Chordata > Mammalia > Rodentia > Castoridae > Castor > Castor canadensis. The sequence continues at coordinate 167,640,558 of NC_133390.1, read as the reverse complement.
TTTCCCAAAGGTCCATATATTGAAGGCTTGATCCCTAGCCTGTGGTGCTAATAAGAGATGGTGAAACTTTTAGAAGATAGGGCTAATTAGAAGGAAGTTAGGTCACTGGGGGAATGCCCTGGAAGGAAATATTGGGACCCCATCCCTTCTTCTGTCTCTTTAGCTCCCAAGCTACTATGAGATGAGTAGACTTCTGACACCATATGCTCCTGGCGTGATGTACTGCCTTGCCACAAACTCGAAGGGAGGAGCCAAATGACCATGAATTGAAACATCTGAAACCACAAGCCAAAAGTAAGCCTTTCCTCCTTTTAAGGTGCTTATCTCATATATTTTGTCATAGCAACAGAAAAATAAGACAGTGATTAACACAGATCCCCAAATTTTGTATGTTTAAAAGTGTTTTTCAATAGCTTTGATATTCAAAGTTTACCTTTTCTGGTATGGAATACTTAGTTGACATTTTGTTTCATTTAATTTTTTAAAATGCCTCTCCATTGTTGCCTGTAGTTATGTTCTGTCTTAGAGTTGTTCATTCTGTGCTAATGTTCTCTTCCTTCTTTCCTTCCTTCCTTCCCCTTTCTCCTCCCTTCCTTCCTTCTTTCCTTCCTCCCTCTTTCCTTCCCTCTCTCCTCTCTTTTCTTTCTCTTTTTTTTTTTAGTGATTCTGGGGCTTGAATTCATGGCCTTGTACTTGCTAGGCAATGCTCTGCCACTTGAGCTACACACTCAGTTTTTTGGCTTTTAGTATTTTTCAGATAGGGTGTCCTATTTTTGCATGGACTAGACTTGGTTTGAGATCTTCCTTTCTTTGTCTCCTTAGTAGCTAGGGTTACCAACATGAGCCATGACTCCAAGCTCTGAAATGATTTTTATTACATACCTAATAAGCCATTTCAATACAGAAGCTCAAGTCTTAAAATGTTCTTATTGCATAAAGTTTTAAGTTTCAGATCTTCTCTGTTGTTATCTTTTGCTTCCTCAAAGACTTTGATAATAAGAGTATTAACCTTCTTTGCCTGTCTGCCATTACCATTTCCTTCTCTCTGACCTTTTTACCTTCTTTATGTCACTTTCATTTTTTGATTGTTTGTCTTCAATATCTCTTCAATGTATAATACAATTTTTGCATTAACTGTTCCACTTGTTCCCTCATTTTGCATTTGTAGGACAATATTTTAATTGGCTTTGCATTTCTTCTTCTTCATGCTTCTGGAGATTATCATCATCATCTTAACTTTGCAACAATCTAAATTAATAGCAAGTACAAAACCTCTGTTCCTTTATTGTTTTGTCCCCACCTTACATCGTTATTGTTATGTATCACATCTTTTGCTTTGGTGTTCATTAACATAGATTTATAACTGATTTTATGTACTTTTATTTTAAATAATTTTTAAAAGGAAGATGACACCATGAAAATATGCATGGCTTTTAGTTCATTTGATGCGGTTGCCGTCACTGTTGTTCATTCTTTCTTATAATTTTGAGTTATTGTATAGTGTCCTTTAATTTCTTCATAAGGATTTCATTTAGAATTTCTCATAGGTCATGTCTAAACATGATGAAATGCCTTAATTTTTGTATTTCTGAGAGTGTTTTCATTTCTCCTACACTTTCAATGAATAGTTTTGAGGGATATAGGAACTTTTTTGAAGTTTATCAAGGATTTGTTTTGCAAATCAGTATAAAGTAGGGAAAAAGAGAAAAGAGAAAGAGGAGCTCCATCTGTTTGACATACAAGAGATGGGCGTAGAGAATCTTGAAATGGCAGTCCTTGTCCCAGGTATATTTATGTCTTCTGGGAGTGAATCTTCATCTAGATATTTGGTCATGTCATCTAGCAGCCACTAATTATTTTACTAGGTTTCCAGATATGGAGATAATGGGTTTAGGGTGGTTCAGTTACTCAAAACATGAATACAAGACTAGGATTGGACTGTTATTACCCAAAACATAAAGGCAATGCACGTCATATTTAGGGAATTCCCTTCTGGTGGAAGAATGAATTAGTCAGACATACCCTTTTATTCTTGTGTCTCCCTACCCATTCAAGGGGTTGCAACTAACTTAACATCTAAAAGACATGGTCAACAGAAGAGTGCTTGGTTCTCTTTAGTGATTTTTTTCAGCTTTTACTTCCTTGTTCTGCCTTAATTCCTGAACCTGGTTTAATTATATATGTATATATAAATTTTAAATTACACACACACACACACACACATATAATTTTAATTTCCCAGGGCTATCTTATCTATCTGTCCTGCCTCATTTTCCTTGTAAATAACTATGGTTCCTTTGAATCTTAAAATAGGTTGCAGGGGGTCAAAAATCTATCTTTTGGGATTTTTTTGGTGGAAATGGGATTTGAACTCAGGGCCTTGCACTTGCAAGGCAGGTGCTTTGTCCCTTGAACCCTATCCCACCCCTTTAGCTTTAGTTATTCTTTCGAGTGCTCAGGCCAGTCTGGACTGTGATCTTCCTATTTATGCCTCACTTGGAGCTGGGATGACAGACACAGGCCATGCCCACATTTATAGGTTGAGATGGAGTCTCACTAACTTTTTGTCCAGGCTGGCCTTGAACCATGATCCTCCTGAGTAACTGGGATTACAGGCATGAGCCACCCGTGTCTGACCTCAAAAATCCATCTTCTATGGGCTGCTTCAGGCTGATAATGACTCTAACAAGGGGACCCAGAACCATTTTCCTATCTCAGCCAAGCGATGACATGAGAAATTTAATTGGTAGGAAATTCACTTGGTGGGCTGTCATCATCAGGACCAGAAGACATCAGGAATGTCTCTGTGATTACTTACTGAAAGAAAAAATCAAAGGTAAATCAATACCAATTACCTTTTAAAAGTAATGCAAGATCCAAGTATAAAACAGTTCAAGAAAAAAATCACAAAAGATTAAAGGGATGTGAAGTCTATGATATAAAAGTTTGTTTTTGGTGAAAGGACTCAAGGAAATAGGTTTCATTCTTGAAATGTGAATCCGAGAAGCATGTGCTTGGATATTTTTGTATCTGTTTTGAAAGAAAATGGAGTTTAAATGGAAGATGTGGAGTAAGTGACATCGTCCAGCATTGGAGGAGCCACTGTATGGTCCTGCAGATGGACTTTAAGTTGGTAGAGAGCAAACAGTTGAGAGAAACTGCAGGCAGCAGGCCCACCCACACCAACTACATCACAGAAACTCCTACAAGACAAAAGATAGAGCCCTGAGGTCTAGCTGAGTGCCTTTAACAGACACAGCTCCATATAGGAAGTTGTGGTGGTGTGGACCTAAGTGGTGGAGCAGGGAGAGTGCTAGCAACCCCAAGAGTATGGTAAGGCAGCCTTGGATCCAGGGAACAATAATGCCAGTGAAGAGAACAGACTGTGACTTGGTAGGGTCCTAGGAGAAGGAAGAAGCCACAAGTTAAGTGGGAAGTGAATGGGACTGGGGAGTTGAGAGCCCAAACCTCAGAAGCCTGCAGTGGAGATTGTATTCAATTCTCCAATTCCTTCCTTCACTTCCCCTACCATCCCTCTCCCCTCCTGCATCAGGGAAACCAGTCCAAGGCTGTGAGTAGTCACTATCCAACTTAGTCAAGTCTCCAACTAGGCTCAAGTAGGGTGCCACCTGCTGGACTGAAAGATAGACTTGAAGGGAAAAAAAACCCAGCTGCTACAGAGAGCAATTGAAAATTTGGTCTGTTTTTAAATTTTTTTTGTATATTTAATTTGGGTATTTTTGTTCTCTCTTGCTCTCTTTTTAGTTCTGCTTTTGCTACCTTCCTTTTCCTTATAGTCATAATATGTGAGCCATGACACCCACCTTTCAGTATTCAATCATAAATCATATCTTCCCTTTCCTTCTCCTATAGCCCTCCCCCATCTCTACTATTCTTCCATTTATAATTCAAATATATCTCTTATTCATATTTTCTTTTTTCATATTTTCTTCTGTCTCTATTCCTCATCCATACTCCTTGTTGCCTACACTTTTAGCAGGTAATTAGATTGTAACATTACTTGTCTTCTTATTTTCCTACTTTTCTTCCTCAACACAATATTAATTAGATCTTTTCTACCTATCTCATCCCACTTTCTCTTTACCTCCTTCTAGCCACCATCCCTTCTAGCCCAATAACACCATATACCTGTATTATTCTTTGACATTTTCTCTCTTAGCTCCTTCCTATTACCACCCTATTAACTATGGTTTTTCTAGATCATGAAGTATCATTTTTGCTCACTTATTCCCTGAAGGTACTGGAGTAATAGTAGCTATTGGTCTTCATTAAGAATTGCTGTATTCCATGATAGGTGTTTATCAACTGTGACTGCTTTTGCTGCTAATCTTCCTCTCCCTTAGTGGAGTATGGGACTGAATCCAGTGTCTTGAGCATGGTGGTTAAATGCTTGATTACTAAGCTATTTCCCATCTCCAAAGTCTAGAAATGAGAAAGTATGCCACACTTAGCCACTACCCAGCCTTACCAAAACATTATGAAATCCTCAATTGAAAGGAAACAGTTAATTAAAACCTCCAATCAAAAACTTGGCATCAAGTGGGTAAATCCCAACATAGAAATAGAAGTAATGTGGAAAAACAAGGCAAAATATCTCCTTCAAAAGCCAACAGCTTGGAGATTCCAAGATGGTGGCTAGAGGGAGGAAGCAGAAAACATGCCTCCTAAAGTAAAATCTTGGAGAGATTTCCTTACAGGAAAAACCACTGAGAAGAGGGGAAACTTTGACTCCTCCACACCCCTAGCCCTCACATAACATTCCCACTTCATGTTAAACAGAGAAACCAGGAGGGCTCCACACTGCCAGATGTCAGTGCCCAGACCGCTTGGGAGGATGTAGACCACAAGGTGAGCTAAGCGGCACTCAGTCCTCCTGCAGACAATCCTGGGCCAGATCGGCATAGCCCCCTGGACAGACCAACCCCCACCCAGGGAAAAAAGAAAAAAAAACTGAATAATAAGCAATAACAAAAAAGACACATAGTAAAGAGGACAGGGCACCTTGAGTGCCAAAGGGTGGGGAGGGGAAATCCCTCCTGGAACTGAAAACTTACAAACCAGTCAGAGAAGGCAGGAGTGGAGGCACACGCCCAGCAGCAACCAGGAACAAGAAAGCTTGTAAAAGTGGCGGTGGGAGGAAAACTCCACAGGAAAGGGGCGAAGGCCCACTTCCCATATGAACTGTAAATAAACACGCAGGCCTGAGAAAGCGGGTGCAGTGTCACCTCCCCCAGTGTGCTTGGAAAGGGGAAAGCTTGTAGCAGTGGCAGTCACACCCAGGAGAACTCTAAATAGACAAAGCCTGCGGGGCCAGGTGAGTGTTAAGCTCACTCCTGAGATCTGCATAAATAAACCTCCACCAACAGCAGGCTGACAGCAGTGGGCAGGTGAGCCACAGCCTCAGATAGCCATTCACAGAACTGTCTCCAGACTCTTTTTTTTTCATCCTACCTTTGATGAGACAACAACTGAACTACACCTGCATGCTGAAAAACTTACTGAAACTGTATTGCATTTGAACTTGGTACACTTTGTGGTGCTTTCTTTTGTTTGGTTTGGTTTGTTTTTTTTCCCCTTTGATGAGTCAATGACAGAACTGCTTCTGAGACACCATCTCCAGGATTGGAGGCTGAGGGACTAACACCAAAATTTTTAAGACTGAAACTTTATTGCATTTGAACTTGGAGATTTTTAAATTTTTTTTTACTTTATTTATTCACTTATTTTTATTTTTATTTATTTTATTTTTTTCTCAATCCTCTCTGTCTCTCTAATGCCTGTTCAGCTTACTGTTGATTAGTACACTCTCTCTCCCTGTTTATATCTTTGAACGTTTGTTTGTTTGTTTGTTTTGGTTTTTTGTTTGTTCACTTGTTTTTGACTCTTTCTTTAACTTCTTTGCTTTCCCTTTCCTCTCACCCTTCCATTCTAAATATTACCATTGTTATTTTACAAGCTAGAAAATACTTAATTGCACACAGTACAGGGACAATAACAACACCAAGGGCAATGACAGGAAGACAGAAAAAACAGGGAAACCAGTTTCCTCACAGCAAAAAATGAGTACAGGAACCAGAGGGAAATGAAGAAAACAGATACTCAGATCCAGACTCCAACAAAATGAAGATAAACTATGCCAAAGAACCCAATGAAGCCCACAAGAGTAATCTAAAAGAAGAAATACTACAGGTAATCTATGAGAATTTTATAGAGATGATACTGGATATGGTCAACCAAAATGTACAGGAGACACTCAAGAAATCCCAAGACAACAAAAATAGAGAATTTGACAAAGCAAAAGAAGAAATAAAGGAAACCATAGAAGCACTGTATAAACACCAAAGTGAAACAGAGAACACAATGAATAAACAGATAAATGAACTCAGGACAAAAATAGACAACATTAAAGAGGAAACCAGCCAGGATATGGAAAACCTCAGAAAAAAAGAACGAAACAGAACTGCAAAACAAAACGAAAGGCCAATCCAGCAGAACAGAACAAACAGAAGACAGAATCTCAGAACTTGAAGATGAAATGGTAATTAAAGGAAAAACTGAAGAACTATTAATTAAACAACTCAAGACCTGTGAAAAGAAAATGCAAGAACTCACTGTCTCCAACAAAAGACCAAACCTGAGAATCATGGGACTCGAAGAAGGAGAAGAGGTGCAAGCAAAGGGAATGTATAATATATTCAACAAAATAATAACAGAAAATTTCTGAAATCTAGAGAAATCTGTGCCCATACAGATGCAAGAGGCCTCCAGAACACCAAACAGACCAGATCTACCCCACAGCATATTATCATTAAAACAACAAATACAGAGACCCAAGAAAGAATATTGAAGGCTGTAAGAGAGAAAAAACAAATAACATACAAAGGTAAACCCATCAAAATCACAGCAGACTTCTCAACAGAAACATTAAAAGCAGGAAGAGCTTGGGGTGAGATCTTCAGGGCACTGAAAGAAAATAACTTCAACCCTAGTATACTCTACCTAGCAAAACTATCATTCAAAATAGATGGAGCAATAAAAGTCTTCCATGATAAGCAGAAACTATAACAATATATGACCACAAAGCCACCACTACAAAAGATTCTGCAAGGGATTCTGCACACAGAAAGTGAAACCCAACTTAACCATGAAAAGACAGGCAGCACCAAACCACAAGAAAAGAAAAAGCAAGAAAGTAGAGAGTAACCTCAACTTAGGTACACACAATCAAACCTTCAAACAACTAAGACAACTAAATGACAGGAATCACCACATACCTATCAGTACTAACGCTTAATGTTAACGGACTTAATTCCCCCATCAAAAGGCACCGCTTGACGAACTGGATTAAAAAGGAAGATTCAACAATTTGTTGCTTACAAGAGACCCATCTCACCGACAGAAATAAGCATAGGCTTAGGATGAAAGGCTGGAAGAAGATTTACCAAGCCAATGGCCCCCGAAAACAGACAGGAGTAGCAATACTTATCTCTGAAAAAGTAGACTTCAAACCGATATAGATCAAATGAGATAAAGAAGGACATTCCATACTAATAATAGGGGAAATAGACCAAAAGGAAATAACAATTATCAACCTATATACACCCAATGTCATGCACCCAATTTCATCAAACATACCCTGAAGGACCTAAAAGCATAAGCATATATTAACTCCAACACAGTGGTCGTGGGAGACTTTAACACCCCATTATTATCAATAGATAGGTCATCCAAAAAAAATCAATAAAGAAATCCTAGATCTAAAATATACCATAGATCAAATGGACCTAGTTGATGTCTACAGAACATTTCACCCAACTTCCACACAATACACATTCTTCTCAGAAGACTTCTCCAAAATAGATCATATCCTAGGGCACAAAGCAAGCCTCAGCAAATATAAGAAAAAAGAAATTATACCATGCATTCTATCTGATCACAATGCAATGAAACTAGAACTCAACAATAAAAGTAAAGACAAAAAACATGCAAACAGCTGGAAACTGAATAACTCATTGCTTAATGAACAATGGGTCATTGATGAAATAAAAGAGGAAATTAAAAAGTTCCTGGAAGTCAATGAAAATGAAAACACAACCTACCAGAACCTATGGGACACAGCAAAGGCAGTCCTGAGAGGAAACTTTATAGTCATGAGTGCATATATTAAAAAGACCAAAAGATCCCAAATCAATGACCTAATGATACATCTCAATCTCCTAGAAAAACAAGAACAAGCAAATCCCAAAACAAACAGAAGGAGAGAAATAATAAAAATAAGAGCTGAAATCAATGAAATAGAAACCAAAAAAACCATGCAAAGAATTAATAAAATAAAAAGTTGGTTCTTTGAAAAAATACAAGATCAAAAGACCCCTGGCAAACCTGACTAAAATGAGGAGAGAAAAAACCCAAATTAGTAGAATCAGGATGCAAAAGGGGAGATAACAACACACACCATTGAACTCCAGGAAATCATCAGAGACTACTTTGAGAACCTATATGCAAATAAATTTGAAAATCTTAAAGAAATGGACAGATTTCTAGATACATATGATCATCCAAACTGAACCAAGAGGATCTTAATCACCTGAATAGACCTATAACACAAAATGAAATTGAAGCAGCAATCAAGAGTCTCCCCAAAAAGAAAAGTCCAGGACCTGATGGATTCTCTGCTGAATTCTATCAGACCTTTAAAGAAGAACTGATACCAACCCTCCTTAAACTGTTCCATGAAATAGAAAGGGAAGGAAAACTCCCTAACACAATCTATGAAACCAGTATTACACTTACCCTAAAACCAGGCAAAAACACCTCCAAAAAGGAGAACCATAGGCCAATCTCTTTAATGAACATTGATGCAAAAATCCTCAATAAAATAATGGCAAACCGAATTCAACAACACATCAAAAAGATTATTCACCACGACCAGTAGGCTTCATCCCAGGAATGCAGGGGTGGTTCAACATATGAAAATCAATCAACATAATAAACCACATTAACAGAAGCAAAGACAAAAACCACTTGATCACCTCAATAGATGCAGAAAAAACCTTTGATATGATCCAACACCATTTCATGATGAAAGCTGTAAGAAAACTAGAAATACAAGGAAAGTACCTCAACATTATAAAAGCTATATATGACAAACCTACAGCCAGCATTATACTTAATGGAGAAAAACTGAAACCATTCCCTCTAAAATCAGGAACTAGACAAGGATGCCCACTATCTCCACTCCTATTCAACATAGTACTGGAATTCCTAGCCAGAGCAATTAGGCAAGAAGAAGCAATAAAAAGAATACAAATAGGTAAAGAAACTGTCAAAATATCTCTATTTGCAGATGACATGATCCTATACCTTAAAGACCCAAAAAACTCTACTCAGAAGCTCTAGACATTTGCATAGCTATAGCAAGGTAGCAGGATATAAAATGAACAAAGAAACATTATTAGCATTTCTATACACTAACAATGAACAAACTGAAAAAGAATATATGAAAACAATTCCATTTACAATAGCCTCAAAAAAAATCAAATACCTAGGTGTAAACCTAACAAAAGATGTGAATGCCCTCTACAAGGAAAACTATACACTTCTGAAGAAAGAGATTGAGGAAGACTATAGAAAGTGGAGAGATCTCCCATGGTCATGGATTGGTAGAATCAACATAGTAAAAATGTCTATACTCCCAAAAGTAATCTACATGTTTAATGCAATTCCCATCAAAATTCCAATGACATTCATTAAACACATTGAAAAATGTACCATTAAATTTATATGGAAACACAAGAGGCCACGAATAGCCAAGGCAATACTCAGTAAAAAGGACAATGCTGGAGGTATCACAATACCTTACTTCAAACTATATTACAAAGCAATAACAATAAAAACAGCAAGCTACTGGCACAAAAAACAGACATGAAGACCAGTGGAACAGAAAAGAGGACCCAGATATGAAGCCACACAACTAGAACCAACTTGTCTTTGACAAAGGCACTAAAAATATACGATGGAGAAAAAGCAGCCTCTCCAACAAAAACTGCTGGGAAAACTGGTTAGCAGTCTGCAAAAAACTGAAACTAGATCCATGTTTATCACCCTATAGCAATATTAACTCAAAATGGACCAAGGATCTTAATATCAGACCACAAACTCTAAAGTTGACACAGGAAAGAGTAGGAAATACTCTGGAGTTAGTAGGTATAGGCAAGAACTTTCTCAATGAAACCCCAGCAGCACAGCAACTAAGAGATAGCATAGATAAATAGGACTTCAAAAAACTAAAAAGTTCCTCTCATCAAAAGAAATGGTCTCTAAACTGAAGAGAACACTAGCAAAGTGGGAGAAAATATTTGCCAGCTACACCTCAGACAAAGGACTGATAACCAGAATATATAGGGAACTTAAAAAACTAAATTCTCCCAAAACTAATGAACCAATAAAGAAATGGGCAAGTGAACTAAACAGAAATTTCTCAAAAAAAGAAATTCAAATGGTGAAAAAATGCTCACCATCACTAGCAATAAAGGAAATGCAAATTAAAACCACACTAAGATTCCACCTCACCCGTTAGAGTAGCCATCATAAGCAACACCACCACCAACAGGTGTTGGCGAGGATGCGGGGAAAAAGGAACCCTCTTACACTGCTGGTTGGAATGTAAACTAGTACAACCACTCTGGAAAAAAATTTGGAGGCTACTTAAAAAGCTAGACATTGATCTACCATTTGATCCAGCAATACCACTCTTGGGGATATACCTAAAAGAATGTGACACAGGTTACTCCAGAGGCACCTGCACACCCATGTTTATTGCGGCACTATTCACAATAGCCAAGTTATGGAAACAGCCAAGATGCCCCACCACTGACGAATGGATCAAGAAAATGTGGAATCTATACACAATGGAATTTTATGCAGCCATGAAGAAGAACGAAATGTTATCATTCGCTGGTAAATGGATGGAATTGGAGAACATTATTCTGAGTGAGGTTAGCCTGGCCCAAAAGACCAAAAATCCTATGTTCTCCCTCATATGTGGACATTAGATCAAGGGCAAACACAACAAGGGGAATGAACTTTGATCACATAATAAAACGAGAGCACATAAGGGACATATGAGGATAGGTAAGACACCTAAAAAATTAGATAGCATTTGTTGCCCTCAATGCAGAGAAACTAAAGCAGATACTTTAAAGCAACAGAGGCCAATAGGAGAAGGGGACCAGGAACTAGAGCAAAGGTTAGATCAAGAAGAATTAACCTAGAAGGTAACACACACGCGCAGGAAATCAATGCAAGTCAACTCCCTGTATAGCTATCCTTATCTCAACCAGCAAAAACCCTTGTTCCTTCCTATTATTGCTCTCTCTTCAACAAAATTAGAGATAAGGCAAAATAGTTTCTGCCGGGTATTGAGGGGGGGAGGGGGGACAGGGAGGGGGTGAGGGCAGGGGGGAGAAATGACCCAAGCAGTGTATGCACATATGAATAATAATAAAAAATAAAATAAAATAAAATAAAATTTAGGGGCTGGTGGCATGACTCAAGTAGACCACCTACTTAGCAAGAAGGAGACCCTGAGTTCAAATCCCAGCACCACCCAAAATGAATAAATAAGTTTAATTTGATTTAAAAATATGCACAGCAATAAAATGTTGTTTACTGATACATACTTAAAATTTTTCTTTTTTTTTTTTTTGGTGGCACTGGGGCTTTGAACTCAGGGCCTCACACTCACTAGGCAGGCACTATTACTGCTTAAGCCTCTCTGCCAGCTGTTTATTGATACATATCAATGTGGTAAAAAATATGAAAAAATGCATGAGAATGATATATAACTGTATTTATAGAACAATTGATCAATAAAAGGAGAGACTTACAATGTTTTAAATATATATAAAAAAGAAAAATTGAAACCATTCCCTGTAAAATCAGGAACTAGACAAGGATGCCCACTATCTCCACTTCTATTCAACATAGTACTGGAATTCCCAGCCAGAGCAATTAGGAAATAAGAAGAAATAAAAGGAATACAAATAGGTAAAGAAACTGTCAAAATATCTGTATTTGCAGGCAATATGATCCTATACCTTAAAGACCCAAAAAATCCTACTCAAAAGCTCCTAGACACCATCAATAGCTATAGCAATAGCAGGATATAAAATCAACATAGAAAAATCATTAGCATTTCTATACACTAACAATGAGCAAACTGAAAAGAATACATGAAAATAATTACATTTACAATAGCCTGAAAAAAAAATCAAATACCTAGGTGTAAACCTAATAAAAGGATGTGAATGACCTCTACAAGGAAAACTATAAACTTCTGAAGAAAGAGCTTGAGGAAGACTATAGAAAGTGGAGAGATCTCTCATGCTCATGGATTGGTAGAATCAACTTAGTAAAAATGTCGATACTCCCAAAAGTAATCTACGTATTTAATTCAATTCCCATCAAAATTCCAATGACATTCATTAAACACATTGAAAAATCTACCATTAAATTTATATGGAAACACAAGAGGCCATGAATAGCCAAGGCAATACTCAGTCAAAAGAACAATGCAGGAGGTATCACAATACCTGACTTCAAACTATATTACAAAGTAATAACAACAAAAACAGCATGGTACTGACACAAAAACAGACATGAAGACCAGTGGAACAGAATAGAGGACCCAGATATGAAGCTACACAACTAGAACCAAGTTGTCTTTGACAAAGGCACTAAAAATATACGATGGAGAAAAGACAGTCTCTTCAACAAAAACTGCTGGGAAAACTGGTTAGTAGTCTGCAAAAACTGAAATGAGATCCATGTATATCACCCTATACCAAGATTAACTCAAAATGGATCAAGGATCTTAATATCAGACCCAAACTCTAAAGTTGGTACAGGAAAGAGTAGGAAATACTCTGGAATTAATAGGTATAGGCAAGAACTTTCTCAATGGAACCCCAGCAGCACAGCAACTAAGAGATAGCATAGATAAATGGGACTTCATAAAACTAAAAAGCTTCTGCTCAACAAAAGAAATGGTCTCTAAACTGAAGAGAACACCCACAGAGTGGGAGAAAATATTTGGCAACTACACATCAGACAAAGGACTGATAACCAAAATATATAGGGAACTTAAAAAACTAAATTCTCCCAAAACTAATGAACCAATAAAGAAATGGGCAAGTGAACTAAACAGAACTTTCTCAAAAGAAGAAATTCAAATGGCCAAAAAAACACATGAAAAAATGCTCACTATCTCTAGCCATAAAGGAAATGCAAATTAAAACCACACTAAGAAGTACTTGAATGAATTCAAAGAGAATTCAGATGAACAGCTGAATAAAATAAGACAATGCAGGATATTGAAGAGGAAGTCAACAAACATATAGAAATCCTGAAAAAAAATTAAATTGAAATCTTGAAAATGAAAAGCTCAATGACCCAAAATAAAAACTCAGTTGAAATCCCAGCTAATAGGACAGAAAAAATTGAAAATAGAATATCAGGGATTGAAGATAAAATATGTGAATAAGACCAATCACAAAAAGACAAAAATACTAAGAAAATACAAATGAAATGTTCAAAAATACAAAGAAAATACAAATGAAATGCTCTGGGGTACAATCAAAAGTTCAACTCTATGAATCATAGGTGCATAACGTAGAAAAGGTACAAACTAAAGGCATAGGTAACTATTCAATAAAATACTAGCAGAAAACTTACCCAATCTTGAGAAACAGAGGTTCATGTATGTATAGGAACCTTTCAGAACACCAAACAGGCAAGATCAGAAAAAAGTATAATTTGTCACCTCCACAATACTATACTTAAAACACAAAGTATACAAAGAAAGAAAGAATATTGAACACTGCAAGAGAGAAGTGACAAGTCACCTATAAAGGCAAGCCAATCAGAATAGCAGCAGGGTTCTCAACAGAAACTTTAAACTTTAAAAGCGAAGAGGGCATGGAATGCTATATTCTAAGTCCTGAAAGGAAGTAACTGCTAACAGAGATTAAGTATCCAGCAAAGCTGTCCTTTGTAACTGAGGAGAATCCTTCAATTGAAGCATCCACTAGCTGGAATGACAGAGGATGTGCCATCACACTCAGTAACTGGTTGAGATGGGGTCTTTCTAACTGTATGCACAGGTTGGCCTCTGATCTTCCCAATTTCCACCTCCTGAGTAGGTGGGATTACAGGTGTGAGCCACCATGCTTAGCCACACCTTTCAATATAAACACTGAATACTTATGTTCTCAATACTCCAATCAAAAAGCATAAATGGTGAGGTGGGTTAAAAAGCAAGACCCAACCATTTGTTGCCTACAAGACACGCATCTTCTGACAAAGACAAAAATTTATGTAGGGTGAAAGGATGGAAAATGCAAGACGTACATAGCAAAACAAAACACATGTATAAATGTAAGGGAGATTTTCAATCTTTCTTCACAAAACACACTTTTGTATAAGTATCTTTGCACTTTTTTCTTCCTCCCTCCTTGAGCCAGCACAAATATAATGTGTACCTCTCAGAAAAACCTAGGTATTTAATTATGGAGTTGAAGCACCTCTACATAAAACCTTGAAGAAAACACTGGAAGTTAGAAAGACCTCCTATTGTGCATGGATTGCCAGAATTAATATAGTGAAAATGACTGTGTTACTGACAGAAATCTGTAAATTCACAGCAACCTCCGTGAAAATTCTTCATAGAAATAGCAAGAAATCAATGCTGAAATTCATATGGAGGCACAAAATATCCCAAAGAACCAAAGCAATCCTGAACAAAAAGCACAATGTGTTTATAATTTAAATGACTTTAAATTATACTGCAGAGCTATAGTAACAAAAAGCATGGTACTGTCACAAATGCAGACATGTAGATCAATGGAACAGAACAGAAGACTCAGAAATAAGTCCATTCAGCTGCAGCCATCTGATGTTTGAAAGATGCTAAAAATATACATGGGAGAAAAGACAGCCTCTTTAACAAGTGGTGCTGGGAAAACTGAATGTCCACATGTAGAAGACTTAAACTAGATAACTCGCTCTCATCCTGTACAAAAATTAATTCAAATACATCAAACATGTAAATTTAAGACCTGAATCTATGAAACTACTGAGGAAAACACAGGAAAGATCCTTGAGGATATAGGTACAGGTATAATACCTTTCTGAATAGGACTCCAGTTTCTCAGGAAATAAGAGCAAGAACCGAAAAATGGAATTGTATCAAATTAAAAAGATTATGTACATAAAAGGAAACAGTTACAGGATTCAGGAGACAATCTACAGAATTGGAGAAGATCTTTGCAAACACTCTATCCAATGTATGAAGACCTCCAAAAATTAAATACCCAAAGAACAAACAATAAAATTAGTAAACAGGCAAATCAGTTGAACAGATAGTTCTTAAAAAGAGTATAAATGGCAAATAAATACATGAAGAAATGTTCAACATCTTTAGCTATAAAGGAAATAAAAATTACATTGAGATTTTATCTCACCCAGTCAGAACACCAATCATAAAAAAAACAACAAATGTTAATGAAGATGTAGGAAATACTATTGGAATATAAATTAGTTCGGTCACTATGGAAATTAGTATGGCGGTTCCTGAAAAAACTAAAAAGAGAACTGCCATATTAACTTTATCATTCCAGGCATATACCCAGAGAAATGAAAGAAAATCCTGGACCAAACTCTCTGTTTGTAATCTGCAAAACTAGAAAAGTTATGTATTTCCAGAATATAGTTGTGGGGCAAATATAGGGCAGATATATCTGTGTCAAAGGCAGAAATTGAAAGGAAATATGAATTCATGTCCCGAGAAACTCAAGAACTGAAAATTGCCAAGTCTATTCTGTTTTAAAGCACATAATAATTCTCTGTGTTTCCCTACCATTTTCTGCACAGAGAGAGATGGCCAAACTCTCTGAACTCCTAGTAAAGGAGGACACATTTTCTGTAAACACACAGATGAGTATACCTTGTAGAACTAGGTGAAAGAGCTGTGCCATGTGCCTCTGGGTTTGTGATGGTAGCAGGGGCAGATCTGTGGTCATTTGTTCACACTAAGAATTACTCTTCCCTGTCCACAAGGGTCAGACACATTCTCAACTAAGTAACTCTGTCAGATCAGTTCCTATCTGTTTCCTTATAGAAGCGTGATAGTGTTGCTTCATTTCACTCAGTATGCATGGAATAAGGTTCAAGATTATCAAAAATTTCCATGTGGAAATTGGGAACTTAAACTTGGAACAAAAAACTGATTTCATTGAAGAGAGTATGTTCCAGCGGTAAAGATGGAACTGTAAAACGTAACTGTTATCTCTAGGGCAGCTATTTTATTTGACTCCTCCATGTTGGTTTCTGCTCCCAGAGAACTGGCATTCTCTGGAATCTTCCTTACATACTACAGAGCATGTAGATGGCAAAATTTCCACTTTAAAGACCCTCCCCCAAACCAATATAATTGGTCCTCTAGACTGTCTCTCCATAAATGACATTTAAAAAAAAAGTTTGATCCATTGGCACTATGGTAGTTTCTACTATTGTTATAATTTTTATTATTGTTGATCACTCAAGCATGAATTTTATGGCAGCCTCTCTTAAAGGGAAAAGAAAAATAAAACTGTAGAAAGTTTTACATTGCTTCTATTTCCTCCACAGAATTAGATTAATTGCTCAGTACCTTCTACACTTGGTCACATTATCAGTCAATTTTTCTTTTTTTTTCCACAGATACTCAATTATATTTTTATGGTCAAATTATGCAAAACATAAAAGTTATCATTTTAATAATTTTAACTATGTAGTCTATTGCATTAAGTATGTTAACATTGTTGTACAACCATAATTACTGTCTATCTCCAGAACTATGTATGTCAGTGTCTTTTTTTTCTTATCATTTTTTACATTCACTTACATGTGTACACATTATTTGGGCCACCTATCTCTCTTTTCCAGGCAGAACCTGTTCCATCCTCTTGTTTCTCAATTTTGCTGAAGAGAAAACAGGAGATAATAGGAAGGACATACCATTTTTGCTAGTTTGAGGTAAAGATAGCTATACACAGAGATTCCTAGCGTTGCTTCCATGCACTTGTGTATTACAACCCACATTTGTCCATCTCTATCAGACCTCTTCACTACTTCCTTGTCCCCTTCCCATAGTGGCCTCTGTCAGTTTAAGATTACTATATTCACTCCTCCACAGTGAGCACATCAACTACATTCAAGTTTTAGGTTCCCTTCCCTTTCTCTATTCCTCCTGTGGGTATTCTCCCCTTAATGTGTGACCCATGTCCAATGATATTACTGCATTTGTTTTGGGTCTATAATCCACATAAGAGAGAGACTATAGGATTTTTGGCCTTTTGAGCCTGACTAACTTCACTTAAGATGATGTTCTTCAGTTCCATCCATTTAGTTGCAAATGACAAAATTTCATTCTTATTTGTGGCTGAATAAAATTCTGTTGTGTAAAAATAACATATTTTCTTAATCCATTTGTCAGCAGTGGGGGATCTTGTCTATTTCCATAGCTTAGCTATTGTGAATAGTGCTGGAATAAACATGGGTGTGCAGGTGCCTTTAGAATAACCTGAGTCACATTCCTTCAGGTGTATGCCTAGGAGTGGGACTGCTGGATCATATGGCAGATCTATGTTTAATTTTTTAAGAAGCCTCCATATTGTTTTCCAAAGTGGTTGTACTAGCTTACATTCCCACCAGCAGCATATGAGGGTTCCTTCCCCACCCCTCTGCCTGCATCCTCACCAACATTTGTTGTTGGTAGTGTTCTTGATAATAGCTGTTCTACCAGGAGTGAGGTGGAATCTTAGTGTGGTTTTGATTTGCATTTGCTTTATGACCAGAGATGGTGTTTTTTGGCCATTTGCATTTCTTCCTTTGAAAAAGTTCTGTGTAGTTCAGTTGTCCATTTCTTTATTGGTTCATTGATTTTGGGGGAGTTTAGTTTTTTGAGCTCCCTGTATATTCTGGTTATCAGTCTCTTGTCTGATATATAGCTAGCAAAGATTTTCTCCCACTCCGTGGGTGGTCTCTTCAATTTAGAGACTATTTCTTTTGTAGTTCAGAAGCTTTTTAATTTCATGTTGTTCCATTTGTCCATCCTTTCTCTTAGTTGCTGGGCTGCTTGAGTTCTTCTGAGGATGTTCTTGCCTATTCTTATTGTTTCCAAAGTATTCCCTGCTCTTTCCTGTACTAACTGCAAGGTTTCTAATCTGATATTTAGGTCCTTAATCCACTTTGAGTTGATACTAGTACAGGGTGATAGGCATGGATCCAGTTTCAATTTTCTGCAGGCAGATAACTACTTTTTCCAGCAACATTTGTTGAAGAGGCTGTCTTTTCTCCATCGTATGTTTTTGGTGACTTTGTCAAAGATAAGGTTGGTGTAGCTGTGTGGATTCATATCCGGGTCCTCTATTTTGTTTCACTGGTCTTTATATCTGTTTTTGTGCCAGTACCATGCTGTTTTTATTGCTAAGCTCTGTAGTATAGTTTGAAGTCGGGTATTGTGATACCTCCAGCACTGCTCTTTTTGCTTAGTATTGCCTTGGCTATTCATGGTCTTTTGTGTTTCCAAATGAACTTTAGGGTAGTTTTTCAATCTCTGTGATGAATGTCATTGGGATTTTGATGGGAATTGCATTGAACATATAGATTGCTTTTGGTAGAATAGCCATTTTTCTATGTTGATTCTGCCAATCCACGTGCATGGGAGATCTTTCCACTTCCTGTATTCTTCTTTGATCTCTTTCTTCAGTGGTTTGTAGAGCTTCAGCAATGTAGCAGAGCACAAAATCAACTTACAAAAATCAGTAGCCTTTCTATACACCAACAATGAACAAATTGAGAAAGAATATAGGAAAACAATTCCATTTACAATAGCCTCAAAAAAATTAAATACCTAGGAATAAACTTAACAAAAGATGTAAATGACCTCTATAAGGAGAATTT
This sequence comes from Castor canadensis, assembly GCF_047511655.1. NCBI lineage: Eukaryota > Metazoa > Chordata > Mammalia > Rodentia > Castoridae > Castor > Castor canadensis. Next base: position 167,621,535 of record NC_133390.1, on the reverse strand, counting down.
AAATGACATTGTTTAACCCACTTCCTCTTAGTGAAATGGTGAAGATGTAACATCTCACTCTTTGGGATATTTGCATCCTAAAGGCAGCTGGTAGAAAGAGCAGATTGTTTGCACCAATGGAGGGAAGTGCTACTATGGACTGAAACTGAAGTCCAGGGGTTTCCCCAGGACCTACTGAAATTCATCTTCCCTGACATTTCTGGGAGGTTTTTAGTTTATGAACTGCCATTAGTAAAGGGTCATGAGGGGCTTTTAGGGTTGGATTTAGGTGATGCACAGGATGTCTGGCAAAATTCTCCATCCTATTTTTCATGTTATATTTCTAGCCAGAATTCTAGAAATGTGTCTTTGATTAGTATTCTCCATAATGCTGCAGGAATGTCACTTTAATTTTGGAGCTGTCCATTGCAGGAATACTTCCCAGCCCCTGAACTGAAAGGAACCAAGAGATGTTAGGAGTCAAAAGAAAATGATGGAGAATGTGATCTTTTTATTAGAAAGTGTCTGAGGAAGTACCAGGTTTAGAAACCTCAAGAACAGCAACTGTGAGCACAAGGTGTCATCCATGGACCAAGGAGCTGGGACCACATGGGAGCCTGCATCTTGACCACATCACAGACTTCACTCAGGTTGTTCATTCCTAGGGGGCCAGTGGAAAAATAGTGATGTGAAGGGTGGAGGGTGGGTCCCTGTTACTTTTGGATCTCGCTAGACCAACTGCTGAAAATTAGACTGCTGGACCACTAAGAGTCAGCTGGGTCCATTATTTTTGTTGCTTGCCCTGTCTTTAGATGAAGTGTTACTTAATGCAAACACAGGGAACATCATTTTTCTCCTTGGTTTTCAAACTTCTCTCCCAACATTGCAAATGCCCAACTGGTACCTGTGGTTTCTCACCATCTCTTGTGTCTACTTTTCATCTCTCCTGCATTGCAAATAGGGATGTTTCTTTATAGTTATTTATTTCAGGGTGAGGGGAAGGACAGCCTCATATTTGCTAGGCAAGTAGTTCATCTCCACTGCCATCCCTTTTTTTTGTTGTTGTTTTATTTTGTTTTTGAGATTGGATCTTGTTAACTTGTGCAAACTGACCTCAAACTCACAATCTTCCTGCTTCTGTCTCTCAAGTAGCTGGAATAACAGGGCTGTACCACCATGCTGGCAAAAAAGTAAATATAATACTTTTATAATATGAGTAAGTATAACACTTCATATCAATATAAGCAAGAAACTAAGTTCCAATAATCTAAAGTATAAGAGTTAGCATGACTTCATTTGAAACTTACAAGTATACTTATAGAGGTGGTAGATATTTAAAAAAAATTTTCACTGGAAGGTATGTATCAAAGAAAACCATCAAAAGTCTTTACTAAGGATAGGAATTTTAGAGTCAGTGATAGCGCAGATAGCTTTTTCTACCTCTATCAGGTGCTTACCTTATCAGGGAATGGTTCACATCCTCCCAATGTTTGTAACACAGCATTTCCATTGGTGTGGATAATGGGTATCAATCCAAAATGGGCCCAGGGACTCCTCATATGTAAACATTAAGGTGGTATCTCCCTTATTTAGTAAAAAAAAATTACCTTGATATCGATGCAAGTCTTCAGCTGGCAAATGAATGCATTAATCAATATGTTCTTGTTGATATTGAACTGTCCTTTACTTTAAATTTTTGTGATGTCCTTGATCTTACTTTTAATTTTACTTATGGTGCCTTTCATGGTAGTATATAAGGTGTTGTTCGTGTTTGTCCACTTAACACAGTGCCTGATGACTTTTGTTAGGAAAATGTCTTTGGGTATTTGTTGGGCTCTATTTTCTTCAGAGAAAACTATTTGTTTTTCTCTACCTGTATTATTTTGAGTCAGGATTAATGTCAATTACTGTTGTTTCAGCTTAGCTTAGGAACCTGTCTTGAAATGCAGCTTGTTGCCTGCCTTATTGTCCTTAATGCCATTCTTCTTAGTCTAATTGGAAAATGAGATGCTTTACTTGGCTACTGGCTTTGCTGCTCACCTGGTAATTGATAATCAGAATATCTGAGAATAATAAGAAGGTACATTGTCTCCCTAGTTCCCCTTCATCCCTCACACCAATTTTTCCTCATCTACTTACTGACATTCACGCAGGACTGTGGATATGGATGGAAAGGACTCAGTTCCCATCATGGATAAGAATACCTGGGTGAAGTGTTTTCTTCTCACACCCAGAATACTCTTAGAAGACTTTCTCCTTAAGTATCTTTTCCCTAGTCAAACCTTCTTACTCACCACAAAATATAATCCCAGCTGCTTGGTTCTCTAGATTGAGGGGCAGAGAAAACTTGATGGTAGAAGACTTCATTGTGCCAGGAAGGGCCTTGGATGAGAGCTGAGTTGAACTTCTCATTTATATATTCTTTGATTGTGGGTATGATAGGTGTGCCTGAAGACACAAGTAGCATTACCTTTTCTTACTTATCTGTAAATGCCAACTTCTTCCCCTCTGCTTGGTAGAAGGCATTGTCAATGTCCCCAGAGACTTTGCACAGGGACACAATAAATATGAAAAGCTCATCAAATCTTTATCAGAGTGTCAGAAGAAATTCAGTACAGAGTGGGGAACATTCGTCAAACTGATCTAACTTTCAGAATCTTCTTCCCATGATGCAGTCATCTACTTGCTGTGTAACAGATACAACTCTTTACCCGTGTTGCTTCAAAATCAGTTGCAAATACATGCATCTGTTTTACCACAAGTGGAACAATCACAGAGAGGTAGAAAGACACAAAATACAATGCAACTTAAGAAATCCAAAGAAAGAAAGATTCAAGTATAAATGAAGAACAGGGCCTGGTGGCCCACTCTTGTAATCCTAGCAACTCAGAAGGTGGAAATAGGAGATTGTGATTCAGGACAGCAAAGGCAAAATTAGCCAGTCATGTCTCCAAAACAAGCCAGGTGTGGTTGCACATGCACACAATCTCAGCTACTCTGGAGGTGGAGGTAGGAGGATCACAGTTTGAGGCCAGCCCAGGTAAAGTTTGCTCAATACCTCAGCTGAAAAAAACACTAACAACAAAGGTTTAAGGACATAGGTCAAGTGGTAGAGTGCTTGTCTAGCAAGCATGAGATCCTTGATTCTATTCTTCAGTAGTAAAATAAATAAATAAACAAACAAACGAATAAACAAGCCGCTTTCATTGTGCAGAGGTATGCTTATTCTATTCCTAGTTCTTGAAGGTTTTTAGCATGAGGAGATATTGGATTATGTCAAAGGTTTTTCTGTATCTTTTGAGACGATCATGTGATTTTGTCTTTGACTCTATTTATGTATTGTATTGCATTTATTGATTTTCATATGTTGAACTATCCTTGCATCCCTGAAATTAAACCAGCTTGATCATGGTATGTGATCTTTTTAATGTGTACTTGAATTTGGTTTGCTACTATTTTGTTAAGAATTCCTGTGTCCATGTTCATTAGGGAAATTGGTGGTCTATAATTCTCTTGTTTAGTGGTGATGTGTCCTTATCTTGTTTCAATATCAAGGTAACACTGGATTTGTAGAATGAGTTTAACAGTGTTTCTGTTTTATGGACTAGTTTGAGAAGTGTTGGTATTAGTTCTTCTTTAAAGATCTTGTAAAATTCTGCAGAGAATACATCCTGTCTTGAGTTTTTCTTTGTTGGAAGACTCTATTACTTTAATCTTCAGTCTCACTGCTTGTTATAGATTTGTTCAAGCTATTTAGGTGGGTCGTATGTGTCTAGAAATGTATCCATTCTTTTAGAATTTCCAACTTATTTGAATATAATTTTTCAGAATATTTCCTAAGGATTCTCTGGATTCCATTGGTATCTGTTGTGATGTCCCCTTTTTTATCTCTAATTTTATTAATTTGGGTCTTCTCCCTCTGGTGTTTGGTTCATTTGGCTAAGGGTTTATCAATCTTGTTGATCTTTAAAAAAAAACACGGTTCCTTATTTCATTAATTCTTTCTATTGTTCTTTCTCCATTTCATTGATTTCCAACCAGATCTTTATTATTAATTTTGGAATTTGCTTGTTCTTATCTTTCTAAGAGCTTGAGGTACAAACCTAGGTTATTTATTTGAGATTTCTCTGATTTTTTTAAAAATGTAGGTACTCAGAGCTATAATCTTCCCTCTTACAACTGCCTTAGCTTTATCTCATAGCTTCTTATATTTTGTGTTTTCTTTTTCATTTTAAGAATTTTTAAATTTCCTCCCAGTTTTTCAATGACCCACTTATTATTCTAAAGCATATTGCTCAGTCTCCATTGTTTGTGCATGTCTATAGTTTCTCTTGCTCAATGTCTAGTTTTATTGTATTATGCTCAGACAGGACACAATAAATTATTTCAGTTTTCTTTTATTTGTTAAGATCTGCTTTATGGCCTAGAATGTGATCTATTTTGGAGAAAATTCCATGGGCTGCTGAGAAGAATGTGTATTCTACAGAAATTGGATGGGATATTCTGTAGATATTTGTTAAGTCCATTTGGTCTGTAGTACAGTTTAACTCTGAAGCTTTTCTGTTGATATTTTTGTCTGGGTGATCTATCTATTGATGAGAGTTGCACATTAAAATCAACCACTATTACCATATCTGGACCTATCTGTTCCTTTGTGTCCAGGAGTTTTTGTCTAATGAATTGGGTGAGCCAATGCTTGGTGCATATAAATTTATAGTTGTTACAACTTCTTGATGGATTGTTCCCTTAATTATTGTATACTGACCCCCTTTGTATCTTCTAATTTCGGCTTGATGTGTATTTTGTCTTTTATGAGTACAGTTACTCCTGCTTGCGTTTGGCTTCCACTTGCTTGATGTATTGTTTTCCATCCTTTCACTTTCAGGCTATGAATGTCTTTGCCAGCAGGTGTGTCTCCTGTAGACAACAAATTGTTGGATCTTGTTTTCTAATCTAATCCATCAACCTGTGTCATTTAATGGGAGAGTCAGGCCATTTACACTCAGGGTTATTATTGAGAGGTTTTTTCTGATTCCTGTAATTTTGTTGGGTTCCCCCTGGTTGATTGTATTACTGTCCATTCATTTCCTTCACCTGTATTCATCTTTGAAAGTTGCTGGTTTATTAAGTTGGATATGATTGATTCTTTCTTAATTCTCATGTGTTCATCTGTTTCTCTTGAGGAATTTCTTTTTGGTAGGGCCAGAGTTTGAACTCAGGGCTTCACACTTGCAAAGCAGCCATTCTATTGCTTGAGCCAAACCTCTAGTCCATTTTTCTCTGGTTATTTTGGGGATGGAGGTCTCATGAACTATTTGCGTAGGCTGGCTTCAAATCGTGAGACTCCTGATCTCAGCTTCCCAATTAGTTAGGATTATAGGCATGAGTCACTGGCACCTGACCTCTTGTGGAATTTTTATTCTTTCCTGAGCTCTTGTGTTTGTGACTGTCTTTCTTCCTCCTCTTTGTAAGGATTCCTTTAAGTATTTCTGCAATGCTGACTTAGTGACCATAAGTAGCTTATCCTTTAGTGTCTATTTCTTCCTTGATTTTAAAGGATAACTTAGCTGGATATACTGTTCTTGGCTGGCAGCTATTTACTTTCAGGACTTGAGAAGTCATTCCATGCTTTCTTGGATATTAGGGTTTATCCTGAGAGGTCTGATGTAATCATCATGATTTTGCTTTTGTAAATATGCTAGCATTTTTCTTTTGCAGCTTTCAATACCCTTTGGTCTCTAGACTTGACATTATAAACAGAATGTGATGTGTAGAGTTTTTTTTGTGGTCCAACCTACTTGCAGTTCTATATGGATCCTATATTTGGATGTTCATATTTTCCCCAATATTTAGGATGTTTTTGCTATAATTTCAATGAATGACTTTATTATGCTTTTAGCTTGTATCTCAGCTCCTAAGAATCCCAAGGATTCTTAGGTTTAGTTTCTTTTTTTTTTAAATTTTATTATTCATATGTGCATACAAGGCTTGGGTCATTTCTCCCCCCTGCCCCCACCCCCTCCCTTACCACCCACTCCGCCCCCTCCCTCTTCCCCCCACCCCCTCAGTACCCAGCAGAAACTTTTTTGCCCTTATTTCTAATTTTGTTGAAGAGAGAGTATAGGCAATAATAGGAAGGAACAAGGGTTTTTGCTGGTTGAGATAAGGATAGCTATACAGGGCATTGACTCCCATTGATTTCCTGTGCGTGTGTGTTACCTTCTAGGTTAATTCTTTTTGATCTAACCTTTTCTCTAGTTCCTGTTCCCCTTTTCCTATTGGCCTCAGTTGCTTTTAAGGTATCTGCTTTAGTTTCTCTGCGTTAAGGGCAACAAATTCTAGCTAGTTTTTTAGGTGTCTTACCTATTCTCACCCCTCCCTTGTGTGCTCTCGCTTTTATCATGTGCTCAAAGTCCAATCCCATTGTTGTGTTTGCCCTTGATCTAATGTCCACATATGAGGGAGAACATATGATTTTTGGTCTTTTGGGCCAGGCTAACCTCACTCAGAATAATGTTCTCCAATTCCATCCACTTACCAGCGAATGATAACATTTCGTTCTTCTTCATGGCTGCATAAAATTCCATTGTGTATAGATACCACATTTTCTTAATCCATTCATCAGTGGTGGGGCATCTTGGCTGTTTCCATAACTTGGCTATTGTGAATAATGCCGCAATAAACATGGGTGTGCAGGTGCCTCTGGAGTAACCTGTGTCACAGTCTTTTGGGTATATCCCCAAGAGTGGTATTGCTGGATCAAATGGTAGATCAATGTCAAGTGTAGCCCAGGCTGGCCTCGAACTCATGATCCTCCTGCCTCATCCTCTTCGCCTCGTTGATTACCGGCGTCTGCCACCACGACCAGCAAATTCCTTACAGGCCACCAAGGGGATCGAACTCTGGACCTTGTGCCCCCCAAACAGCGCCAGACTTCGTGAGCCACCCCGCCAGCCTGGTTTCTTTATTGTGTCCCAAGTTCTTGAAACTTGTGTTCATACTTATTTATTTTTCTTTAGTGCTATCTTAAAAAAATTTTTTTTTCTGGTACTGGGGTTTGAACTCAGGGCCTTATGCTTGCTAGGCAAGCACTCTAACCTCTTGAGACATGCTACTAGCCCTTTATGCTTTAGTTTATTTTTTAGTAGGGTCTTGATTTTGCCTGGGGCCAGCCTTGGACTGCAATCCTCCTACCTCTGCCTCCAACATAGCTGGAATTTCAGACATGTGCCACCTTGCCCAAGCATGTTTTGTTGAGATGGTGTCCCCGTTCACTTTTTGCTCTAGCTGATTTCAGATGAGATTGGGTGCATTCAGGGTAGTATGGCCATAGACCCTAGCTGACTTCAAACTGAAATCCTCCTAATTTCTGCTTCATGAGTAGCCAAGAGTACAGATGTGCACCACCACAACTGGCCCTTCTTTATTGCTATCTGAATTTAGAATATCCTTAACCTTGTCTTCCTTTTATTCTTCCTTCTGCATAGATTAGTCTTTAGTGATGCTCTCCATTTTGTTTTTTATTTGGTTTAGTGAAATTTTCATTTCCGAGGCTTCAATTTTCCCCATAATTTCAATATTTTTGCTGAACTTCTCATCCATGTTGTTGAGTTGTTGTTTTTTTTTTTAAATCCAGGTATTGAATTGACTTACTTACTCCATCTATTCATTTGAATTCTCTTCAAGGTCATTGGTTACTTTTAGAAAGTAAACTTTTGAATTCTTTGTCTGGCATCTCATGCATTTCAGCATCTCTTGATTCAGTTAATGGAGGGTTATGAATTTTTAAAGGCATCATATTGCCTTAAATTTTCATATTTCTTTTGTTTCTGCATTGTGATTTGTGCAGCAGTTGGGATGGCCATCTCTCTTTGTTTCATTTATTTTTATCTATTTATTCATTTATTTACTTATCTGTCTATTTATTATTGGAGTCTTCTTAGTGGAGAGGCTTCTCTTGGGGTCACAATCCCAACTATCACTCAAATGAATATGGGAACAAAGGAGATGTGAACATTGGCTTAATTTAAGATTTAAGTGAAGAACATTTTGAACATATGTCCTTCAGGGTAAAAATGTAGAATAGAAACAAGATTTTAAACTTTTAAGCTTGTGCAAGACATAAAATGAAATAAAAACCTGGTATCAATGAGTTCACAGACTAGAGAAAAAGGGGAATTAATAAAAAATTGGCCAGAACCTGAGTGGAACAGGGAACTCCAGAGCACTGACACTTCAATCACAAGTATTAAGCTAGAAGTCAACATTTGCACAACTTAGAGACTAGCCAAAGACAACATTTAAGGGAAAATGTATCAAAGAAAAGGTATACATCACACTGATACAGGCACCATGTTTTTTGAAATGACCTACGATTACTCCCACAACTTGGTTCAGTGGTGGCTGTGACCAGGACAGCTTACTTTCCTGATGCAGGTTACAAGGGCAGGAAAGAACAATACAGACTTCCTAAAACACAAGCACAATTCACTTCCAGAGCTGGGGGTCTTCCTGGATAACTTTGGGTGAGAGATTTTAAGCCTATGGTAAAACATTTCCCTAGAATTCATGAGACTCTGTGTTCAATCCTCAGTATTGCTAAAAAAAAAAAAAAAGTTATACAAAAGAATAAATGTGGCCTATCAAAGTCAAAAGTTGCTATGAACTTCATAACCAAAAAACACTGACATGCCCACACTCTTCTAACTTTATACTATTAAAAGCTAGGGCTTGGTGCTCACTTATGTTTAATTGATTCTAGTCACACTGATGAGAGAAGATTAGTACAATTGTCGTGGGTGACAACTGGAGAATGGAGAGCAACGGAAACTTTGTCAGTAAGTCTGCATGGATCATGGAATGAAAGTTGAGACTCTACAAGGAGGGACAGGCAAGCTTCAAAGTTGTTTCAAAGAATGGGAGACATTTAGCATGTTGGAATGGTGATAGGGATGATTACTGGATGAAGAAGGAAGAAAGTTGGTTTCCTTATTGAATTCTTGTCATGAAATCTACATTAAGAACAGAGTTTATTTTTAATGGAAAAATTTCCTATGGAAGCGTTAAACCACTGCACTCCCAACAGGCTATTGGGAATATTTACAAATATCAATGAATTTATTAATATATTGAAACAGGATGTAAAGTGAGTTCATGGCCCAACTGTCACTCCATCTGAAGTAAAAACAAAGACATTGCCACACCTACAGATGATAAGAAAGTTTATCAGCCCTAAGCCTTATGAAACAATAATTCAAGGACATAACCTGTGAGACAGGAACTAAGTAGAAAAAAAGATGCTGTGAAATACAAATTGTAGTAACAATAATGAGTAAAATGTGTATTCGTATTTAGTATATGTATCATGGCTCAGAAATGTAACAATCTGAAACTAAAATATTGGAAACTCTTTACATAGAACCTGGAATGGGGCTTAGGGGAGAGAGAATGTGATAGCAAAGGAGAGACGAACACAGGCTTTTGTTGTTTAAGATTTAAGCAGAGGTCATTTTTAAATATATGTTTTTTAACAATGCAACATATGTAACTAATGTAGAATAGAAACAGGTTTTTAAACTTGTGCAAGAAGTAAAATGCAATAAAACTGCTATCAATGAGTTCATAGAGTAGAGAAAAAAATGGCATTAATAAAAAACTGGCCAGCACCTGAAATAATGTCACTGAAAATGATGGGGGTGGGGGAAAGACTCCAGAGCACTGTCACTTTATCCAGCACAAGTGATAAACCAGGGAAAACTGTCAAGAGTCAACATGTAAAACTTGGAGACTAGCTGAAAACTTATAACAACCAAGGGAAAGCATTTGGAAGAAAGGCTACATCACACTGTTTGCTTTCACAAGAGAAAAATAGGCACCCAGTGTTCATCAGCTCTTGCCATTTCCCCTGCTCACACTGCCTTCCATCTAATGTAGAACAGGAAGTATATTTTGAGACTATCAGGAACTACATTCTCACATCAAGAATGAGATAATTGAGTCCCAGAGAGGAGGATGAAAGGCTTTCATAATCAGTGTTCTGTGGCCACATGGACTTTAGAAGGAAGACATAGAGCTAAGTTGTGAATAAGGTCACATTTGATGGATTCACTTGTTCGATAGCATGGAAGGTGGTCCACAACCTTGAGAAAGACTTTCCAATGTGACAGAACACACAAGATAAACCATCAAAGCAATCTACTAATTTGCTGTAGGCAAATCTCTGTTTACCTCTGAGATTCAGACTTCTTTCTGGAAAATCACAGCCACTAAAAAATAAGAAGGATCCTGGGGTTGATGAAACCCTATGAGTATTACTGTCTAAGGTGTTCCTTGATCCTACAAATGCTGCCTCATGTAGATAACCCTGAATTTTTGCAGTAGTTGTTGATGTTAGTGAGATAAGAAGGAAGGAAAGAAAGATAAGAGTTTTGAGGCTGCAAAATGGTTGAAATTACCCAGAGAAGGCAGTCGAAGTGTTCTGTGTAGCCTGTGAGTGAGAAGCCTAGAAGTCTATTTTTAACTCCCAAATCAAACTATAACAGTGCATTGGTTGCCATAAGTCTGGATTCAGGTCATCAGATGCATATACTGTGGGAGGCACTTGGGAGCTAGTGAATCTAAGAGATGAACATTTATTTCCAGGGTGCTTATAGCAATAGTGGCTGTATTTGATGAGAGACTGAGTCCTGTAGCACCACTAAGAGTGAGATGAGTCAAGAAATCCAGAGCCATCTCTCCAGGCTCTGGTGCATCTCAGGAGTAGATGAGCAAATGTCACTGATATTGGGACATTCACATCTTAAAGGGAGTGATAGGAGGAGCAGAATATTTGAACCAAGTGCAGGGATGGGCTAGTGTGGTCTGATAGAAATGAAGACACCAGTAGATCAGAGATTTCCCCAGGCCCTGGTGGAATAATCTTTCCTGACATTTCTGGGAGATTATTAGTTTCTGAAATCCCACTAGGAAAAGGGTCATGAGGGGCATTAGGATTAGACTGAAGTGACTGGGAAGATTCCCCCACCCCATCCTAGTTTTCGTGTCACATTTCTAGCCAGAATTCCAAAAATGTGTGTTTGATTAGCATGCTCCATAATGCTCCAAGAATGTACCTTCTTTTTATTCTGGACCTGTCTATTGCAGGAATTCCTCCCAGTCCCCAAACTTGGAGGAACCAAGAGGTGTCAGGAACCAAAACCAAATAATGCAGAAAGTGATCTTTTTTTTATTATTATTATTGAAAAGCAAGCATTTGAGGAAATGCCAAGAACAGCAAGTGAAGGTGTCATCTGTGGACCAAGGAGCTGGGACCACATGGATCTTGAACACATCACAGACTTCACTCAGGTAGTTCAATCCTAGGAAGACAGTGGAAAAACACTCAAGTGAAGGGTGGAGGGTGGGAATAGGAGGCGAGTCTCTGTTCCTTTTGGATCGTGCTGGACAACTGCTAAAAATTAGGCCTGCTGAGAGTGATGCAAGAACACTCACTGATGTGGAAAAAGCATATATATATATAACTGGAAATGAACAAACACAGGATTTTGCAAGCACTCTAGCACTTGTTCTATGCCCCCAGCTCCTTTTTGTTTTTATTTTGCTTTTGAGAGAGGGTCTTGCTAATTTGCTCAAGCTGGCCTCAAACTCACAATCCTCCTATTTCATCTCCCAAGTAGCTAGAATTACAGGGTTGTACCATGGTGCCCTGTGAGAAAGTAATTATTAACTGTTACCATATTTCATACCATTGTAAGGAAGAAACTAAACTTCAATAATCTAAAGTGTAAGAGTTAACATAATTACATCTTAAACTTATAAATATACTTACAGAGGTGGTGAATGTGCAAAAAATTTTCACTGGGAGATGTGTGCCAAAGGAAACCATGAAAATACTCATTAAAGATAGGAATTCTGGACCCAGTCACAGCCCAAATAGCTTTTTCTGCAGGTGCTCACCTCACCAGGAAATTGTCCTCATTCTCCCAAGGTTGGCCACATAGACCTTCTGTTGGTGTGGACAATGGCTATCAATCCCATAAGGGGCCCAGGCAGTCTTCCTGTAGCACTTCTAAACATTGGAGTAGGTATCATCCTTATTTGGTCAAAACCACTTACCTTTAGTTGGTAAATGAGTGAATTATTCAGTACATACATGTTAATATTGGACTGACCTCTTAGAATCAGCAAAGCCTTGATCTTGGTCTTCATTTGGTTTATTATTCACTTCGTGGAATCGTCTGCGCCTTCGTGTACGCTCTTTCATCCTGCGTAGTATCTCATGGCTCTCACCAGGAGAAATGACTTGGGGTTTGTTTTGAGCTCTTCGTTCTGTAGCATAAACTGTTTCTTTTTCTCTAACTGAATATTTTGAGTCAGAAGCAACATCAGCTTCCTTTGGTTCATGTAGGTTTAGACTGCTGTGTTCAGTTAAAAAAGATTCCCTAGAATGGTCTCCATATGTAATTCTCTTTGGAAAATGGGATTCTTCACTTGGCAACTGTCTTTGTGGCTTACCTGGTAAATGACAATAAGAATGTCTGAGTTAAATTGTTTCCAAAGTTCCCTTGCAACTCACATCGCCAACCTTTTCCTCATCTACTCACTAAGGTTCACCCAAGCACTGTGATATGAGTGGAGAAGTCTCCACTTTTGTCAAGCATAGGAAGCCCCAGGTGAAAAACATTCTGCTCACTTCCAGAGTATCCTTAGAGGACTTTCTCTCTGAGTGTCTTCCCACACTCGACCCTACCCACTCACCACGAAAACCAATCCCAGATGCCTGGTTTTGCAGAATGAAGAGCAGAGAAAAGATGAAGAAGATGGCAGACTTCATCTTGCCATGAAGTGTCCTGGCTGAGAGCTGAGTTGGGCTTCCCATTTATGTCTTCCTTGACTGGGTGTGCCATGGGTGTGTCTGAAGTCGCAAGTGGCACTGCCCCTTCTTACTTATCTGTAAATGCTAGCTTCCTCCACCCTGCTCAGTAGGGGGCATTGTCAATGTCCCCAGGGACTTTGTACAGGGACACAATGTCAGAGAGTTTTCCCTACCCCCAAAAGCCCCAGAAAATCTTTATCAACACTTTGAGATCGTCACTCAAGTTTCCATAAGAAATTCAGTCCAGATTAGAAAACAGTCTTGCTTAGGTTACAAAAGTAACCAGAGCCTGAACAAGTTTACACAGTCCAATAGTTAGGTTTCTTCCATGGTGCCTGCATCACAGATATATTGCACTGTGATTGCTTCAAAATCACCTTCAGATATATACATCTACCTGAAGAGGAGCAATGACACAGGTAGAAAGACACCGAAGAGAATGCACACTTAAGAAAGCCAAAGAAAGATTCAAGAGTAAATGGAGAGGCTGAGGTTGTAGCTTAGTGGTAGAACACCTACTTGCATGGCACTCATAAGATCCTGAGTTCGATCCTCAGCATTGCCAAGAAAACACAAATAAAGGATGGACCCAATGAACATAAAAGTTTCTGGGAAGTTCACAACCAAAAACATTGACATGCTCACAAACTTTTCTACTAAAGTAGGCAAGAAATTGCTGCTTGCTTACGTTTAGTTGGTTTTAGTAACACCGAAGAGAGATGACTAGTACAGTTGTAGTACGATGTCAGTTGATGGATGAAGAACAGCAGCAACCTTCTCAAAAAATTGTATGTATAGTGGAATGAAATTTGAGGCTCTTCCTGGAGTGTCAGATGAGCTGCTGAGTTGCTTTAAAGGATCAGAGGTATTTAATGCATTTTTTTGATGATAGAATGACTGCTGAAAAAAAAAGGAATAATGTTTGTTTCCTTATTGAATTCTTGTCATGAAGTCTACCTAAGAACACAATGTATTTTTAATGAAAAAATTTCCTATACAAGTGTTAAGCCACTGTACTATCAACAGACTGTTGGGAATATTTACCGACATTGATGAATTTATTAATATATTGAGATGGGATGGCCAAACTGTCATTCCACCTGAGGTTTTACAAAGGCATTGCCACCCATGCAGATGATCAGAAAGCTTATCAGTCGTAAGCCCTTTGGTGAGATGGAAACTATGTTCAAGGAAGATGTCTTCAAATACAAGTAGTAGAAATAATAAATGACTAAAATGTGTAGTCATATTTTGAATCTGTATTATAATAAGAAAAAAATCTCATAAGCAATGTTTTAAGTCCTTTTTTTCCATAGAACATGGGATGGGTTTATGGGAGAGAGAATAGAAAAGCAAAGTAGAAGTGAACACTGGCCTTCTTTGTTTAAGATTTAAGTGGAAAGTATTTTTAAATATATATCCTTAAGAGAAACATATAGCCGGTGCTGGTGGCTCACGCCTGTAATCCTAGCTACTCAGGAAGTAGAGATCAGGAAGATCATGGTTCAAAGCCAGCCTGGGCAAATAGTTAGCGAGCCCCTGCCTCGAAAATACCCATCACAAAAAAAAAGCCTAGTGGAGTGGCTCAAGGTGAAGTCCCTGAGTTCAAAGCCCAGTACCACAAAAGAAGAAAAACATATGTAAAGTAAAAACAGGATCTTAAGCTTCTAAACTTGTGCAAAAACTCAAATGAAATAAAACTGCTACTAAAGAGTTCAAAAAGTATAGCAAATATACTGTAGCGACGTCACTGAAATGATGAAGTGGGGGACGCCAGAGCACTGTCACTTTGACCAACACAAGTAATAAGCTAGGCAAACTGTCAAATTTGCAAAACTTTTAAGACTAGTCATAAACTTATAACAACTAAAGGAAAGTGAATTGGAGAAATTAGACATCATACTGTGTTACAAGAGCACTGTGTGTTTTCAGTGATCTGTTATTACTTACACACCCAGTTTAATTGTGGTTGTGAAGATGGCAGCCCCCTTTCCTGGTGTAGGTCACAAGTACAGGAACAAGAAATAAAGACTTTATTCTCAGTGGGCTATGGTTGAGGCCTGACTTTATATGGTAGCTTCCTGAGAGACCAGCACAATGTATTTCAGGGCTGAAGAGCTTCTTGGGTTATTTTGGCTAAGAGATACTAAGCCAAAATATTGGATGTAGAAGCTTGGACCAAGGGAGAATTTTCAAGACACAGAATAGGCAGACTGAGGATACTAGAAACAAAGAAGTTGGGAAACAAAATAGGTGGAGGGTTAAAAAGAGCTTGTTAAAAATCCTGATAAGCCCAGTGCTATGGTTTGGATCTTGAACATTTCCCAGAGGACCATAGTTAGGTCCCTAGCTTGTGGTGATACTAGCAGATGGTGAAACCTTTAGAAGGTGGGACCAATTGGAAGGAAGTTAGGTCTTTGGGGGAATGCCCATGAAGGGAATATTGGAACTCTAGTCCTTCTTCTGTCTGTCTAGCTTCCTCACCATAAGGTGAATAGGCTTCCTCTGCCACATGCTCCTGCCATGATGTGCTGCCTGGCTACAGACCCAAAGGGTCTCTAAAAGAGAAGGTGAGAGCCCATGCATCTTCTAGCACTTTTCAAGGGCACATTTTACTATGTTGGTAACTTCCAGAGATGGAGGCAGTAATCAGAAGTAGGGGCAGAATTATGCATTTGGATCTGATTGGAACAATTAAGGTCTCCTAAAATGCCATTTGAGTTTCATTGGCATGGTGGCACAACAGATACCTAACGTGCAGTAACAGTAGCAAAGAAATATTCTCCACCTTTATATGTTGCTTTTATACCTGCATTCAATAAGGCAGCATGTACCTGTCTTCTGTCTGAGGCAGGATGCATGCTCATCTCTGAGGCTTCATAGTCATCCTTGATACAAAGCAGTAGAAGCACCACTGGTCAGCCTATGGAAAACTTAAGTCACATCATCTACCTTGTCTAGAGCTGAACAGGGAGACTATCTGCCACCTAGTCACCTGTGTCAACCCATTCCTGGGTAAGCAGGCACCAGTACTAAGAGATAAAAACAGGCACCAAGTGCTCAGCAGTCTTGACATTTCCTGTGATCACACAGCCTTCCATCTGTTGTACAATGGGAAGAACATTTTGAGACTATCAGGAACTACATCCTTTCTGAGATAACTGAGTCTCAGAAAGGAGGATGAAGGCTTTCCTAATCACAGTGATCTGTAGCCATGAGGAGTCTAGAATTAAGATGTAGAGCTAAGTTCTTAATAAGGTCACATTTGATGGATTCAGTTGATTCTGGGCATGGGAGATTGTCCTTAGGATTTGGAACAACTTTCCAGAGTCACAAAACAGCACAAGGTAAAGCATCAAAGCAAAAGTTAATTGGAGAAGATAAGATGAAAGCAGTGTTGCTAAGGTGGACAACAAATCTGAAAATTACCTATTCTCCCTGGAGTCTTTAGCATTCCTCTTTTACAAAATTTATCTCAACTCTGTGTATGTTTTACCTTTATCTGACAATCTTTTTGTTTGTTTGTTTGCTTTAGTGGTACTGGAGTTTGAATACAGGGCTTCACATTTGCTAGGCAGGTGCTCTATCACTTGAGCTACTCCGCCAGCCCTTATCTCATGATCTCAATGACCCTTATAAAATCCTTGAGCCTCTTTCATTGTGAAAAGGAGGGAAAGAGTTTTTATAGCAGTCTTTCTAGCTCTTCCATTTTGCAATTCGTAGAACCCAGGCCCAGGACTGGAAAGAAGTATTCCCAAAGTAGTTAGCAAATCCAATGAAGGATGGCAAAATGGAGGGGAAACATAACGATTTTTGAACTCATGTTTAATGACCAATGAAATAGCACAACTGTGACAGGAATTCAGGGGGTTAGCCCTTCCTCCCTCCTTCCTTTTCCATTGGGTTGTCCCAGATTATTTTTATTGATTTATAAGAGCATAGCTTCTAATATAAAAAAAATCAGAGTTGGATGCTGTGGCAAAACTTGTAATTCCAGCTCTGGAGAGGCTAAAAAAGGAGGATCACAAGTTCAAATCCAGCCTGGGAACATAATGAATCCCAAACTAACCTTGGCTACGTTGCTAGACTGTGTCCTACCCAGCAAGGAAAAATGAAAATACAAAAAATATTCACCATTTGATCTTCTATGTTTAGTTAATATGTTTCTGATGAACTTTTTTTTTAATTTTTATTTTATTCATATGTGCATACAATGTTTGGGTCATTTCTCCCCCCTTCCCCCTGCCCCCTCCCTTTCCCCTCCTCCCCCCACTCCCTCCTTTACCCCCCTTACCCTTCGCTACCAGGCAGAAATTGTTCTACCCTTATTTCTAATTTTGTTGAAGAGAGAGTATGGGCAATAATAGCAAGGAACAAGGGTTTTTGCTACTTGAGATAAGGATAGCTATACTGGGAGTTGACTCACATTGATTTCCTGTACATGTCTGTTACCTTCTAGGTTAATTCTTCTTGATCTAACCTTTCCTCTAGCTCATGGTTCCCTTCTCCTATTGGCCTCTGTTGCTTTAAAGTATCTGCTTAATTTCTCTGCATTGAGGGCAACAAATGCTATCTAGTTTTTTAGGTGTCTTACCTATCCTCATACGTCCCTTGTGTGTTCTCGCTTTATCATGTGATCAAAATCGAATCCCCTTGTTGTGTTTGCCCTTGATCTAATGTCCGCATATGAGGGAGAACATATGATTTTTGGTCTTTTGGGCCAGGCTAACCTCACTCAGAATGATGTCCTCCAATTCCATCCATTTACCTGCAAATGATAACATTTCGTTCTTCTTCATGGCTGCATAAAATTCCATTGTGTATAAATATCACATTTTCTTAATCCATTCATCAACACTGGAGCATCTTGGCTGTTTCCATAACTTGGCTATTGTGAATAGTGCCACAATAAACATGGGTGTGCAGGTGCCTCTGGAGTAACCTGTGTCACATTCTTTTGGGTATATCCCCAAGAGTGGTATTGCTGGATCACATGGTAGATCTTCTATGTTTAGATTTTTAAGTAGCCTCCAAATTTTTTTCCAGAGTGGTTGTACTAGTTTACATTCCCACCAACAGTGTAAGAGGGTTCCTTTTTCCCCACATCCTTGCCAACACCTGTTGTTAGTGGTGTTGCTAATGATGGCTATTCTAGCAGGGGTGAGGTGGAATCTTAGTGTGGTTTTAATTTGCATTTACTTTATTGCTAGAGTTGGTGAGCATTTTTTCATGTGTTTTTTGGCCATTTGGATTTCTTCTTTTGAGAAAGTTCTGTTTAGTTCACTTGCCCATTTCTTTATTGGTTCATTGATTTTGGGAGAATTTAGTTCTTTGAGTTCCCTATATTCTGGTTATCTGATATTTGTCTGATGTGTAGCTGCCAAATATTTTCCCCCAATTTGTGGGTGGTCTCTTCAGTTTAGAGACCATTTCTTTTGTTGAGCAGAAGCTTTTTAGTTTTATGAAGTCCCATTTATCTATGCTATCTCTTAGTTGCTGAGCTGCTGGGGTTCCATTGAGAAAGCTCTTACCTATCCCTACTAATTCCAGAGTAGTTCCTATTCTTTCCTGTATCAACTTTAGAGTTTGTGGTCTGATATTAAGATCCTTGATCCATTTTGAGTTAATATTGGTATAGGGTGATAAACATGGATCTAGTTTCAGTTTTTTGCAGACTGCTAACCAGTTTTCCCAGCAGTTTTTGTTGAAGAGGCTGCTATTTCTCCATCGTATATCTTTAGTTCCTTTGTCAAAGATAAGTTGCTCATAGTTGTGTGGCTTCATATCTGGATCCTCTATTCTGTTCCACTGGTCTTCATGTCTGTTTTTGTGCCAGTACCATGCTGTTTTTATTGCTACTGCTTTGTAATATAGTTTGAAATCGGGTATTGTGATACCTGCAGCGTTGTTCTTTTTACTGAGTAAAGCCTTGGCTATTCGTGGCCTCTTGTGTTTCCATATAAATTTCACGGTAGATTTTTCAATCTTTTTAATGAATGTCATTGGGATTTTGATGGGAATTGCATTAAACATGTAGATTACTTTTGGGAGTATAGACATTTTTACTATGTTGATTCTATCAATCCATGAGCATGGGATATCTCTCCACTTTCTATAGTCTTCCTCAATCTCTTTCTTCAGAAGTTTATAGTTTTCCTTGTAGAATGCATTCACATCTTTTGTTAGGCACCTAGGTATTTGAGGTTTTTTTGAGGCTATTGTAAATGGAATTGTTTTCATATATTATTTTTCAGTTTGTTCATTATTAGTGTATATAAATGCTAATGATTTTTCTATGTTGATTTTATATCCTGCTACCTTGCTATAGCTATTGATGGCGTCTAGGAGCTTCTGAGTAGAGTTTTTTGGGTCTTTAAGGTATAGGATCATGTCTTCTGCAAATAGGGATATGTTGATAGTTTCTTTACCTATTTGAATTCCTTTTATTCCTTCTTCTTGCATAATTGCTCTGGCTAGGAATTCCAGTACTATGTTGAATAGGAGTGGAGATAGTGGGCATCCTTGTCTAGTTCCTGATTTTAGAGGGAATGGTTTCAGTTTTTCACCATTAAGTATAATGCTGGCTGTAGGTTTGTCATATATAGCTTTTATAATATTGAGGTACTTTCCTTCTATTACTAGTTTTCTTAGACCTTTTATCATGAAATGGTGTTGGATCTTATCAAAGGCTTTTTCTGCATCTATTGAGATGATCAAGTGGTTTTCATCTTTGCTTCTGTTAATGTGGTTTATTACTTTTATTAATTTTCGTATGTTGAACCACCCCTGCATTCCTGGGATGAAGCCTACTTGGTCGTGGTGAATGATCTTTCTGATGTGTTATTAAATTTGGTTTGCCATTATTTTATTGAGGATTTTTGCATCAATGTTCATTAAGGAGATTGGCCTATAGTTCTCCTTTTTCGAGGTGTCTTTGCCTGGTTTTGGGATAAGTGTAATACTGGCTTCAAAAAATGTGTTAGGCAGTTTTCCTTCCTTTTCTATTTCATGGAACAGTTTAAGGAGGGTTGGTATCAATTCTTCTTTAATGGTATGATAAAATTCAGTAGAGAATCCATCAGGTGTAGGACTTTTTTTGGGGGGGAGATTCTTGATTGCAGCTTCAATTTCATTTTGTTTTATAGGTCTATTCAGGTGATTAATTTCCTCTTGGTTCAGTTTTGGATGATCATATGTATCTAGAAATCTGTCCATTTCTTTAAGATTTTGATTTTATTTGAATATAGTTTCTCAGAGTAGTCGCTTATGATTTCCTGGACTTCAATGGTGTTTGTTGTTATCTCCCCTTTTGCATTCCTGATTCTACTAATTTGGTTTTTTTCTCCCCTCATTTTAGTCAGGTTTGCCAGGGGTCTTTCGATCTTGTATTTTTTCAAAGAACCAACTTTTTATTTTATTAATTCTTTGCATGGTTTTTTTGGTTCCTATTTCATTGATTTCAGCTCTTATTTCTATTATTTCTCTCCTTCTATTTGTTTTGGGATTTGCTTGTTCTTGTTTTTCTAGGAGATTGAGATGTACCATTAGGTCATTGATTTGGGATCTTTTGGTCTTTTTAATATATGCACTCATGGCTGTAAACTTTCCTCTCATGACTGCCTTTGCTGTGTCCCATAGGTTCTGGTAGGTTGTGTTTTCATTTTCATTGACATCCAGGAACTTTTTATTTCTTCTTTTATTTCATCAGTGACCCATTGTTCATTAAGCAATGAGTTATTCAGTTTCCAGCTGTTTGCATGTTTTTTGTCTTTATTTTTGTTGTTGAGTTCTAGTTTTATTACATAGTGATCAGATAGAGTGCATGGTATAATTTCTATTTTCTTATATTTGCTGAGGCTTGCTTTGTGCCCTAGGATATGATCTATTTTGGAGAAGGTTCTATGGGCTGCTGAGAAGAATGTATATTGTGTAGAAGTTGGATGAAATGTTCTGTAGACATCATCTAGGTCCATTTGATCTATGGTATATTTTAGATCTAGGATTACTTTATTGATTTTTTGTTTGGATGACGTATCTATTGATGATAATGGGGTGTTAAAGTCTCCCACGACCACTTTGTTGGAGTTAATATATGCTTTTAGGTCCTTCAGGGTATGTTTGATGAAATTGGGTGCATTGACATTGGGTGCATATAGGTTGATAATTGTTATTTCCTTTTAGTCTATTTCCCCTTTTATTAGTATGGAATGTCCTTCTTTATCTCGTTTGATCAATGTCAGTTTGAAGTCTACTTTGTCAGAGATAAGTATTGCTACTCCTGCCTGTTTTTGGGGGCCAGTGGCTTGGTAAATCTTCTTCCAGCCTTTCATCCTAAGCCTATGATTATTTCTGTTAGTGAGATGGGTCTCCTGTAAGCAACAAATTGTTGGATCTTCTATTTTAATCCATTTTGTTAAACAGTGCCTTTTGATGGGGGAATTAAGTCCATTCACATTAAGTGTTAGTACTGATAGGTATGTGGTGATTCCTGTGATTTAGTTGTCTTAGTTGTTTGGAGGTTTGATTGTGTGTACCTAAATCAAGGTTACTCTCTACTTTCTTACTTTTTCTTTTCCTGTAGTTTGGTGCTGCCTGTCCTTTCATGGTTAAGTTGGGTTTCACTTTCTGTGTGCAGAATCCCTTGAAGAATCTTTTTTAATGGTGGCTTTGTGGTCACATATTTTTTAGTTTCTGCTTATTGTGGAAGACTTTATTGTTCCATCTATTTTGAATGATAGTTTTGCTGGGTAGAGTATACTAGGGTTGAAGTTATTTTCTTTCAGTGCCCTGAAGATCTCACCCCAAGCTCTTCTTGTTTTTATGTTTCTGTTGAGAAGTCTGCTGTGATTTTGATGAGTTTACCTTTGTATGTTATTTGTTTTTACTCTCTTACAGCCTTCAATATTCTTTCTCTAGTCTCTGTACTTGTTGTTTTAATGATTATATGCCATGGGGTATATCTATTTTGGCCTGGTCTGTTTGGTATTCTGGAGGCCTCTTGCATCTGTATGGGCATAGATTTCTCTACATTTGGGAAATTTTATGTAATTATTTTGTTGAATATATTATGAATTCCCTTTGCTTGGATTTCTTCTCCTTCTTCAATGCCCATGATTCTCAGATTTGGTCTTTTGATGGAGTCAGTGAGTTCTTCTATTTTCTTTTCACAGGTCTTGAGTTATTTAACTAATAGTTCTTTGGTTTTTCCTTTAATTACCATTTCATCTTTGAGTTCCGAGATTCTGTCTTCTGCTTGTTCTATTCTGCTGGATTGGCCTTCCGTTTTGTTTTGCAGTTCAGTTTCATTTTTTTTCCTGAGGTTTTCCATATCCTGGGTCTTTTCCTCTTTAATGTTGTCTATTTTCATCCTGAGTTCATTTATCTCTTTATTATTCGTGTTCTTTGTTTCACTTTGGTTTTTATATGGTGCTTCTATTTTTTCTTTTATTTCTTCTTGTGCTTTCTCAAATTCTCTATTTTTGTTGTCTTGGAATTTCTTGAGTGTCTCTTGTATATTTTGGTTTACTATATCCAGTATCATCTCTATAAAATTCTCATTGATTATTTGGAGGATTTCATCTTTCAGATTATTCTTGTGGGCTTCATTGGGTTCTTTGGCATAGTTTATCTTTGTTTTGCTGGAGTCTGGATCTGAGTATCCCTCTGGTTCCTGTACTAATTTTTTTGCTGTGGGGAAACTGATTTCCCTGTTTTTTCTGTCTTCCCATCATTGTCCTTGGTATTGTTACTGTCCCTGTACTGTGTGCAATTAAGTATTTTCTAGCTTGTAATAATAACAATGGTGATATTTAGAATGGAAGGGTGAGAGGAGAGGGAAAGCAAAGAAGGTAAAGAAAAAGGGAAAAACAAACAACCAAGTAACAAACAAACAAACAAACAAACAAAACAGTGTCAAAGCTATAAACAGGGAGAGATAGTGTACTAATTACCAGTAAGCTAAACAGGCACTAGAATGACCAAGAGGATAAAAAAAAAATGTCCAAGTTCAAATGCAATAAATTTTTAGTCTTAATAATTTTGGTGTTAGTCCCTCAGCCTCCAATCCTGGAGATTGTGTCTCAGAAGTAGTTCTGTCGTTTCTCAAGAAAGAAAACTAAAAAAAGCAAAAAAAAAAAAAAAAAACCAAAACACAACAAAGTGTCCCAAGTTCAGTTGCAATACAGTTTCAGTACATTTTTCAGCATGCAGGTGTAGTTCGGTTGTTGTCTCATCAAAGGAAGAGAAAAAAAAAGGGGGGGGCTCTGGGGACAGTTCTGTGAATGGCTATCTGAGGCTGTGGCTCGCCTGCCCACTGCTGTCAGCCTGCTGTTGCTGCAGGCTTATTTATGCAGATCTCAGGAGTGAGCTTAACACTCACCTGGCCCTGCAGGCCTTGTTTACTTAGAGTTCTCCTGGGTGCGACCGCCACTGCTACAAGCCTTGCCTTCTTCAAGCACACTGGGGGAGGTGGCGCTACACACGCCTTTTCCAGCCAGCATGTTTATTTACAGTTCACGTGTGAGATGTCCCTTCCCCGCGCTCCAGTGGAGTTTTCCTCACACTACCGCTTTTACAAGCTGTCCTGCTCCTGTTTACTGGGCGTGTGCCGCTGCTCCTGCCTTCTCCAGCCGGCTTGTTTATTTACAGTTCCAGGAAGGATTTCCCCTCCCGCCTTTGGTACTCAGGGCACCCCACCCTGTTTGCTATGTGTCTTTTTTACTATTGTTTATTATTCAGTTTGGTTTTTTTTCTCTTTTTTCCCTGGGTGGGGGTGGGTCTGTCCAGGAGGCTATGCTGATCTGGCCCAGGGTTGTCTGTGGGAGTACTGCGTGCTGCTTAGCTCACCTGGTGGTCTGCATCTTCCCAAGTGGTCTGGGCGCTGGGGTCTGGCGGCGTGGGAGCCCTCCTGGTTTCTCTGTTTAACATGAAGTGGGTATGCTATGCGTGGGGTGGTGGGGGAGGAGTCAGAGTTTTGCTCTTCTCGGTGGTTTTTCCTGTAATGTGTATCACCAGCATCTCTCCAAGATTTTACTTTAGGAGGCACGCTTTCTGCTTCTTCCCTTTAGTTGCCATCTTGGAATCTTCTGATGAACTTTTAAATATTGCTTATACATTTTTACCTTGCAAGTGTTTCAATTTTGGTAAGTCAAAGTTATTATTTATTATTATTTTGTGGTACTAGAGTTTTGAAGTCAGAGCCTTGCACTTTCCTCTTCCAGTTGAGCCACACCACCAGCCCTTTTGCTTTAGCTCGTTTTTCAGCTAGGGTCTCATGCTTTTTGCCAGGGGCCTGCCTCTGACTATGATCCTCCTTTTTCTGTCCCTTGCATAGCTGGAATTGCAGGTGTATGCCACCATGCCCAGATTGTTTTTTTGGAAGTACTGGGATTTGAACTCAGAATCTTACACTTGCCAGGCAAGCACCCTGTCACTTGAGCCATGCTCAACCTTTTTGCTTTAGTTATTTTTTTCTGATAGGGTCTTGCATTTTTGCCCACTGGTCTCATACCATAATCCTCTGACTCATGCCTTTTGTGTAGTTCAAATTACTGGCTTGCCTCACCATGTCTAGACAGTTTTATTATTCTTAGTGGTTTCTTTTTAAAAGGAAATGGAATTCCAGGGTAGCTGGTATACTAATGTCCTTTTGTTACATTTCCCCCAAATTATGTGACTCAAAAGCAAGAACAATAAAACTTCATAAATGCCAGTCCTTCAATGGAATCAGAAATTCAAGCACAGTACAAATTTAAAATTCAATGGATAGAAATAAAAATGGAAATATTTATTGAACTTGTGCTTCTACCCTTTCTGATGTACCAAGTGGGTCCCAAAAATATGTATGCAAAGAAGAGAAGAGAGGAATGGAGAGTTCAGATTGAAGTAAACTTATCCCATGAAAGAGATGTTCACACCAAGTGTGAAAACACTGGCAAGAGTCTTGGTGGATCAGATTGTGTGTTGCCTATGCAAGGAGATGCAGGATTTTGAAAAACCTGTATCAGACCAAATGGACATAAAATAACCAGCACATAGAAGACCACAGGACATGCCATAGCCTTAAATATTTGTATCAATGTAAGTGAAATACGAATATAAATGAATCAAATATTCAATGAAGAAAGCTCAAAAAGAAGCCAAGGAAAGCAATAACAAATATAAAAACATAAACTCATAAAGTCAAATAGACAAATAGTAGATCTAATTAAGAAATCAAAATTCTATTTTCAAAAAATTTTGACATACACACAGCAATAACTACCAGAACCAAGACAGAAAAGAAGGAAGAAGACAAATAACAAAGATAATGATGGAGACACCACTGAAATTTCAGAAGAAAGTGAAATCCTGAGACAACTGTACAAACCAGCTGTTTTTCTCACCTCCTGGCTATTGACTGACCACCAATGTCCTGAGGATGAGGAGACTGGACAAGGGAAGAGGCTGTCAGGTGCTACCTGCCTGGGCACTGTTTGGGTGAGGGCAGAGACCACCACTCACTCTGCATCTTCCCTGATACACAGCAGGGGCTGTAATGGTCAAGGTTCATGCCAAATAAGCAGCTTAAGTAATCATACCTGCCAGCAAACATGAGAATTAGAAGGAAGACTTTTTAAGTAGCTGGTGTACTCAATTAATCAGAAAAGTTTCATCCCAATTCAGAACTGATACTCAGAGAGGCCAGGCTAGGCCAGAGTTGAAGGAGAGCATTTCATATGTGCAGAGGAAAGGTGCAGTGCCACTCAGCTCTGTCTCATACTACTGAGGCTGTGAAAGACAAATATAGACATCTTGGCCTGCGAAGGGCTTGTTTGTTCTGAGAATGAGGATTTGGTTACATACCAGGGAAGCCACTGAAAGTAGAGTTGATAGTTGCCAAAGATAGGGGACATTGAATGGAGAGACAGGGAGAGTAATCCTGACAACCAGCTATAGACCTTATACCAACTGCTGATGCCAGGACTGTCGTGTGCCCCTCTCTAATCCTTCTTCTATGGTTTCCTGCAGAACTAGACACACCAGAACCTATTGGAGTTGTTCCTAAGTGTGTCTGGAGACCAGGATTCCCAAAGAACCCCAGGACCTCTGTATCTGTCTGAGAGGCATGCTGTTCATACCCTACTTCAAGGAGCACTTTCCTGACCACTGTGTGGTGTGTAATTGGGTGACCACTGCCAGCAAGTGCTCCTGCAGGCTCCACCTTGTTGTTTGATTGGAGATCATGTAGATTCACAGAGGACACAGTAAGGCTGGGGCACAAGAGCTGACCAATTCTAGCCTAGTAGAGGCCTCCTCTAATGGAAAACCTTGCTCATGAGCTCTTTCTTGGGCTGGCAGAGAAGTTTTAGGGGGTCATGCCACTATTCCTCGTCCATTATGCTTCCCTGTCTCCCTCAACTTCACAGCAGTGACTTTGCAGTGACTCTTACCCTTAAGCCTATTTCAGTTCTGCTTCCTAAAGAACACAGCCTTCAATTGGTGACTCAGAGAATGAAGACAAGCCTGAGGTTCAGGCTCTGGGACATTGTACAAAGTGAAGGGTTCGAAATGCTGGCAAGGTTGTGGCAGAACAGGAACACTGTTGTGGAAAGGTAAATTAGTATAACTACTACGGAAAGCAGCATGGAGAGTCCTCAAAAAAGCTAAAGCTAGAACTGCCATATGATCCAGTGATACCACTCCTGGGCATCTACCCAAGGGAACATAAGACAGGAGACAGTAGAGACTCCTGTACACTGATGTTCATTGCAGCACTGTTCACAACAGCCAATCTCTGGAAACAACCCAGATGTCCTACAGCAGATGAATGGATCGTGAAAATGTGATATATGTACACAATGGAATACTCAGGTTTGAAGGTAAATGGATGCAATTGGAGGACATCATGTAAGTGAAGTAAGCTGGGCTTAGAAACACAAAGGTCACATGTTTTCTGTGTCCAACTTCTGCAGTAGGAGGCCAACATTGTCACTCCTCAAAGTCTCAAACATAGACTCAAATATAGAGGTGCCAAAACATAAAAAGGGAGTTTGAGTTGTAAAAAATGCACCCACACTGTGAATATTCATAGAGTCCCAATTTCCCCCATGAAATTGTCACACACAACATTTATATCTCTGCAGTTAGTGTGTGGGAGACATCCAGGATGATGGGAAATGAGAGCTTCTGGGGCTGCATAACATCATTGAAATAACCAAAAATGATAGGATGGTCACTCAATACCATGCACGGGCAGTGCTCTTAGAAAATACTTACTTGCTGGCTATTCAATTGCTATGATGTGTCTTTTGTAGTTTAACATTTAAAAACTAAGCCGTTTTGGTTGAGGTTAGAAACCCTGATATATTTTTAGGCTCTCTGTGCATGCTGAGTTTTAACAACCTTTGTATAAGCTTGGACAATTTTTAAAGCCTAACCTCTGATGATGTGGAGACTGTGCTCTATCCAGCCATCTGTGTCAGTCTCCATAATCCAGAGTGAGTAACCAAAGAAGGATTTTGGATGGGTACTGGAGTGAGAATAAAAGCAAGATAATGATTCTAATTGTGGACAAAGAAAGTAGAAGTAGGGCGGGGCGATAGGGGAGGAAGGGAGATTTGGTGAAAATTGAGTATTAAAAGATAGGTGTTGTGGATCATATATGACGACTATAAGAAAAGGAAGGGAAAAAGAGCAGAACTAAAAAGAAAGCAAGAAAGAGAGAACAAAAATACCCCCAAAAAATTATCAAAAAGTCAAAAACAGCCCTGCTGTTTTTCCTACCTTCTTTCTTTCTTTCCTCCCTCCCTTACTTCCTTTTCTTCCTTCCTTCCTTCATCCTTCCTTCCTTCCTTCATCCTTCCTTCCTTCCTTCATCCTTCCTTCCTTCCTTCCTTCTTTTCTTTCTTTTTTTCTTCCTTCCTTCCTTCCTTTCTCTTTTTCTTTCTTTCTCTCCCTTCTTCTTTCTTTCTTTTTAAAATCTGAACCAGTTAAGCTAGTAGGGGCTGCCTGATTTGGAGGCTTATCTCAGTTAGAAAGTGACCACTCAAATCCCTTTACTGGTTCCCCAGTGCATGAAAATAAACTTAAAATTCTAATTACAAGTTCTCAAGATGGCTTCTGGCACTTGAGCACTTAACCCTCCAGTCCCCAAATGCTCCCCACATAATGTGTGGTATCCTCCATCACCCAGGCCCCCCTAGCCCATTCTGCATTGGCGCCATTCAGTTCCTGGGTCAGAGACTGCTGTGCTTTGCTCTGGGTTTGCAGGCTTTCTCCTACCATGCCATAATTTCCTAGATGGAGCTGGGACTAGTGGTAGGGCCATGCTGGTTGTCAGGACTCTGTTTTTTCTCTTGCTGGGGTTCCTGTGATGTGGTTGGTGTAGTCTCTTCGTTTCTGCTGCAGGGATGGCTTGGCCTGACTGGAGATGTCCACCACCTGTAACTTCCCTCCCCAGGTTCTCTCCTCAACCTTCAGAGTCCATGCTCAGTCTGTGCAACTGGTGTCCGTGGATCTGCATCTCCTGTTGCTTCCAGTGAGCTTGTGAGATGCTGATGGAATCAAATCTGTCAGCAGCCCTGACTTCCTTAGCAGCTTTTCAGGGGTTTGGTGTGAGAATATCTGTTCAATAAAGTATGTCTGCAGAGACAGAGTGCCAGGCCATGTCACCAGTGCCATCTTGCTCATGATTTCCATGGCCATTTTTCCATTTTCTTTACGTTGTTTTAAGTTTTTTAAAGTATATTATGGACCTTCTATGCATGAGGAAGAACCAGCACCCCAACATGAGATGGGTGGTAGAATGGAAGCCCTACTTCTTGGTCATACTCACCTGGAATTTTAACTCAGCATCACAGACCTGGGAAGGGAGTTGAGGTATGCTGGGTCTCATCTCTCTTGTGGAGATGCCATAAACCTTGCCAGGTAGCTGAGAGGAAACCATAATGTGTACTGTACGTGCCCAAAGCAGAGCTTCTGTCATGCTGAGATGGGAGTGGGGAGAGAAATAGGTTGTGGCTCTAATGCCATAGACTCCTAGATGAGGTTTTCTAGAATTTAAAAAATAAATGTATGACTTGAGAACAATTTTGAGATTTTAAATGATTGTTTATTAAAAATAACTTTTACCACCCATGACTGTTTGATTGTGTATTGGCTCCATGGAGTGCCTCAGACAATTCTTCCAGAATGAGAGTCCACAGTCTCTTGATAGAACTGGATTCTGGGAAGTTACTAAGGGCAGATTTCAGATACTCTTACCGCATACAGACAAAGTAATTTTGAAAGATCTTATATCTCTTAACTGGCTTGGGTATAATAATCATTTAACTATGTATATTTATATAAAGCATTCTATTATACTTTAAATATGTACCATAAATATAAAATTTATAAAATAATAATAATTTTCACCACTTGAGAGAGGTTAATACGACACACTAAAAGTATCCACCTATCCCTAGCACCTCAGAGGAAGTGACTGGGAGCAGCCAGAGAGCAGCTACCTTTTGAGGTCTAGGCAGGCACTCTACCATTTGAAGCATACCACCAGCTCTTTTTGCTTTAGTAATTTCTCAAATAGGGTTTTTCTCTTATGACCAGGCTTGCTTGTACCATGATCTTCCTATTTGTGTCTCCTCTATATCTGGGATGATATGTGCCTGCCACCATGCACAGATTTTGATTAATTGAGATAGGGTCTCACTAACTATTTGTCTAGGCTGACCTCAAACCACAATCCTCCTGATCTCTGCCTCCTGAGTTGGTAGGATTATAGGCATGAGCCACCATGCCCAGATGTTGATTCTAGGAATTTTTAAATATTTCTTCCTGCTTCCTCCAATCACCCACTGATCATTCAAAAGAGTATTATTTAATCTCCATGTATTTGTGCAGTTTCTATTTCTACTGATGCCAAATTTCATCTCATTATGACCTGATAAGAAATTATTCTAATTTTTTGTATCTGTTAAGAATTCTTTTATGGCCTAATATATATAGGCCACATGATACATTTTGGGGGAAGTCCCATGGGCTGCTGAGAAAAATGTATATTCTGCTGATGTTGGGTGGAACATTCTGTAGATATCTGTTACATTTATTTGATTCATTGTGCAGTTTAACTCTTAGTTATCTTTGTTGATGAACTATTGATCAGAATGCAGTATTGAAGTCATCCCTTATTATTGTATTTGGATCTATCTGTCCCTTCATATTCAGTAATACTTATTTTATGAAATTGGATACACTTACATTTGGTGCATCAAAATTTAGAATTGTCCTATCTTCTTGATGTATTGCTCCCATCATTAATATATAAGGACAATCTTTATCTCTTCTAAGTAATTTTGGCTTGATGTCTACTTTTTCAGGTATTAGTATACATACTCCTGGTTGTTTTCAGTTTTCACTTGCTTGGTATATCTTTTACTTTAAGTCTGTATGTGTCTTAAAGCACAATTTTATTGCATGACTCACCAAGGCAACTGATTCTTAATTACAAAGATGTTGATTCTGGATCTGTTAAGATGTAGAGAATTTTGAGACTTCACCCACTCACTTGGAAGCTTGCCAACTAGGAGAATATGTAAAAATAAGAATTACAGCTGAATTCACTCCAATATTGGTTTTGTGGAGCTCCTCAGTGCCACCTCTGAACACGTGGATGCTGTGCATTCCTCAGCCACAACACAAAGTCATATGCTTCCCAAAGTAGGGACCATCACCACTATTTTTCTTTTGAGAAGTGAAACACTGCTGCCGTATCTATAAGCACCTTGGAAGTGAATGTTCACGTCTGAACAGTTGCATGCATCTAATGATCTGAACCCAGCCGATGATCATGTGGAAGTTTTGTGATGGAAACCGGGAAGTGTCCAACCTTTCCAGCTCTGTAAGAGACAGCTGGAAGAGCTTCTGGCTTTTCATACTCATATGGTGGATAATGTACCCCCAAACTGGAATGACATTCCTACTATTAGAAGCCAAGAAATAAACCCACCTTCATTACATCTTGGGTGTCAGCATGAGCAATAGTTCATGTTTCCTACCCAGAGTCTGTGTTCTACTCCTTCTGTGCTACTAATTGCTATATGTCCTGGGACAATCTCTGCACACCTCTGAAGTTCATATTTCTTTCTAGAAAAACAACCAAAAACTCCCAGAAAAATAAGAAAGGCAGTGGATCATTGCAGCCCTCTTAGCATTCCTGACTAAAGTATTCCTTGATCCTATAAACATTGCCTCATTCAAATAACCCTAATTTTTTTTGTTGGTGAGATATGGACAAAGGAAGGAAAGACAAAGAGTTCTGGAACTTCAAAATGAGTGAAATTACCCAGAGAAGACAGCAGAAGTGTCCAGGTAGCTTTTGAGTACAGAAGACAGAAAATCCTGTTTTAGTACAATCCATCAAAGGCCTAGAGTTCTCTAGCACTACTGAGTGTTTGCCAAGTCAAGGAACCCAGATGTCATCTCTCCAGGCTCTGGTAAATCACAGGAATAGAGCAGTGAACATCATTGATCACCACAGGCGCAGGTGAGCCACAGTCCAGGACCTTAAGACTCTGCCCTAACCAGTCATGTGGTCTCCAGCATTGCATAGTACCTGTGGGGTCTGGACAGGCCCCAGTTCTAATATCTGGTAACAGACATCTTGATTCACAATCTCAGATAGAATTTGGTGTTGAAATCCATGGATACATCATCTGGAAAATTGTCCTCATCTTACAAATGGGAAAACTATTTCAGAGACAGGAGCAGTGTGGGGAATGGAAATATTTTGTCCTGGTATGAAGTTATTTTTTACTTGAAATGTATGGAAAGGCAGGAAGATTCTGGAGGTTTTCCAGAAAGGATTTTGATTGCTAGTCTTATTCTGCTGCCGAGT
Organism: Castor canadensis; assembly: GCF_047511655.1. NCBI lineage: Eukaryota > Metazoa > Chordata > Mammalia > Rodentia > Castoridae > Castor > Castor canadensis. Next base: position 167,589,811 of record NC_133390.1, on the reverse strand, counting down.
AAAACTTAGGGTTATGGTAGGAATACCAGACCAATAGAACAGTCCAAGCCAAAGGATGGAATTAAAGTAAATGTATTGATTGCAGCCTCACTTATAACTGCAAAATAATAGAAACAAGCTAAATGCTAATGTGGAGAGTAGCTGAGAGTTGATGATCTATACAATGAAGTCCTAAACAGCTGTTCAAAAAATGCAGACGATGAAAAGATGTGGATGACTTCAAGATACAATGTGAAGGGGAAAATATAAAGTGTCTGATTACAAAGGATGGGAAATAAAATTACATTTACCTATTCATTGCAACAAAAACAAATACAGAAAAAAAAAAGCCTGAGGAAATGAGAAAGGTTACTTGTAAGGTGTTATCAGGAATTGAATAGAAGGAGAAATGAAATAGAGATGGATGCCTGTTACTAATCTAAATATTCCTTTATTTATAGACTTGAATTTTAGAACCATATAAGTTTATGTTACTCAAAGAAAAAATGCATCCCACAGGATGCATTTTACAAATGAATGCAAACTTTTTATGCTTGTTGAAAAATAAAAAATAAACCAACAGACTAGTTATGAATGGAACCCAAAGATGAAACAAACCATTTTTTTCTTTCCAAATTACTGATTCTGCATTCACCTTTATCAAGATAATTCATTTTCATAATAAAATACTCTTTAAAATTTCATTGTATTCTTTTCTGATATGAATATCATAATCTCTTGCTATTTTTGATTTGCATTTTCCTGGTTTGCTTTTTGAAATTCATGAGCCCTTTATCTGCATCTTTTGTACACAGACTCAGACATAGACTTTGTTCTTTGATCCATTAATAAGATCAATGTTATTGAATCCATTCTTCTACTCATAATCTTGGAATGAAACAGTTCCTGGTATTTTCTCAAGGGAAGTATAAGGGGTGGAGTACAAAGGTAAGGAGGCACAGTAAGTAACTTCAGTTAAGGATTGTTTTAAATCAGTAGACTGGTATCTTTGCTTGAGGAGATAATCACTGTCCTGGAACAAAGAAATAACCTGGGTAGGAGCTCAAAGTGGCTCAGAATAAAACCATGTAGCTCACATGTCTTATGTTTGATGACAATACTTTCTACTTATATTATTTCCATTAAAACATGGTTGGTCTTTTCTTGCCCCCTTCCATATAGCATTCCTAATGTTAAACTGGATGTTTAAGCTAGGATGATTAAAAATATATTTTCAACCCATCCTCCATCCAGAGTCATGTTCCATGCTACTCTGAACTCATACAGGCACTCTGTCAGAATGTTTTCCTCTTCTACTGCAATCTGCCCATATAACATGCTGCATAGATCAAATAATGGGATGTCTTCAGGGTGTTCTCACAATTAGAGAAAAGTGAACTGTTTTGCTTCCTGTCACATATATCAATAAATACATTAATGGTAGAAAATATTGTGTTTTGTTTGTTGAGAGTTGTCACTATTTAACATTTCCATCAGAAATGTTGCTAGCTAAAAACGTATTTTGTTGTATATTTCATGAAAAGAATCCAATAAAGAAACCTATCTTTTTCTCTTTCCAACAGTCATTTCTATCACCATTAAAACATGTTAAAAATCCTCCCTTCCTTAAACGTCTGTGCAGCAGACCTCACCCTCCAGAAACAACCCCAACTCTCGCTCATCTATACATGAGACTTCTTCAAATGGTTTCTGATGTTCTCCATCCTTCAGCTGAACACCCAACACAATGGTATTAATCTTTTCTTAGTAAATTCACTAATAGAAACTAGACATTGGAGCGCTCTGGCACAGGTCAGTAGTTATGGTTATGAACTTTTGAGATTAGTGAGCCTCATTTATTCTTGAAAATTTCTTTGGCTTCCACAAATTTGCATTTTCTTTCATGTCTTTCTTCTATGATCATTTCTCAGATAAAATAGAAAGTACCTGCAGCTCATCTTGAAGCATGCAATAGGAGTACCCTTCTTTACTGTGGCAGAATTCGCAATAGCTGAATTATGGAATCAGCCTGAGGATCCACAACAGATGAGCAGATAAAAAATGGGTTATGTATATACAATGGTTATCATTCAGTTATAAAGAACAATATTGTGTCATTTTCAGGAAAATGGATGGATCTGGAGGTCATAATATTAAGTGAAATAAGCAAGACTCAGAAAGACAAATATCATATATTTTCTCTTATATATGAAGAACCTAGATGTTTTTAGTGACACTGGGGTTTCAATTCAAGACCTCACCTGTGCTGGCAGGCAATTTATCACTTAAGCCATGCCCCCAGCCTTTTAGCAATAATTACTTTTCAAATAGGTTTCCATGGTTTTTTTGCCTGGGGTTGGCCTTGAATCAAGATCTTCCTACCTATGCCTCTTGCATACCTGAAATTACAGATGTACATCATCATGCCCAATTTATTGATTGAGATAGGGGTCTTGCTACCTTTTTTTCACCTAGGCAGGTCTTGAATCATTATCTTCCTGATCTCTACCTCCCAAGTAGCTGGGACTACAGGTGTTAGATTTTTTAAAAGACATGGAAGCAGAAGGGGGACTATTGGAATGGAGGACAGAGACAAGGGCGGAGGGGAGGAGACTGGGCAATGGGGACTGAATTTGATTTTAAAAACATAGCATGTGATATAAAATGTCATAATGAAACCCATTATCTTATACAATCAATAAAAACAGGGTGAGGCTGACCCATACCAGATCTCTGGCTTCTCAACTCATGATAATCTTTCCTTCTCCAATATACTGCTACCACTGTGATGACATCCACCATGAGTTCTTCAGAAGAGATGAGCAGAAGCACAGAAGCCATCATACCCCTGGCATTCCAGAAGTGTGAGTTAAATAAATCTTTTTTCTTGAAAAAGCACTCAGCCTCACTTTTTTTTTATAGAAATGGAAAAGGGAGTGATACTTAATCCAGGCACAGAAAAAGTAATGTACAGTCTTACTTATATGTGGAATCTAAGAAAATCCAACTTATAGAAAAAAGAAGTGGAAATGTGCATACCGGGGATTGGGGCATAAAGAAATTGGGAGATGTTGGCTATATTGTAAAAAGCAATAGCTAGAAGATGTATAATTTCCAAAGACCTAGTGTATGTCATGTAACTATAATTAATAATAACGTTCACAAACTTGAAATTTGCTATGAGAGATCTTATGTTTTAGAGAACACTTCATTTTCTTATGACACACACACAAAAGGAAACTATGAAGTTAGCATATAAACTAATTTTAGTTTAATAGTGTTATTCATATTTCTGCCTTTATGTGTATTTGGATGTGTGTATATATCAAGCACCACATTGTACACATTGAATTTATTCAATTTCATTTGTCAAGCTCAATTCAACTGTTAAAAGAAAATTTCCAAAAGTAAAATGAAATAGGCAAGAGTAAAAAACAAAGAAACAAATAACAAACATATGTATAATAGGGAAATAAAATGAGCCAGAAGTTGGTTCTTAGGAATTATTTTAGTATTTAATGTCTGGTAAAACCAATAAAATTAATAGAGAAGATAAAGAAATCACTACCTGAAATTAAAAGTAGACATCTCTCCAAATGCCAGAGATACTAAATTCTGATAGTCAATTCCTTCATCTTTTTCATCGAAACTAGACTAAAGTTATTTACCAGGTGTCTGACAGTCTCAGGAAAATTAGGGGAATGGAGTTGTATCCTAGCTCTGCATTAGAACTCCTCTGGAACAGAAATC